>NC_053390.1:419375092-419976655 GCF_905171765.1 Bufo bufo
ACTAGAATCGTGAAGATAGCTGGGTAGTGTGCGCACATATGGTTGGAGGAAAAGATCTAGGTAGTGTGATAGGTTACTTGTGGCGCATTTCGTGTTTGACACAATTGGTCTGCCAGGCGGGTGTGTTGAATTCTTGTGTATCTTGGGAAGGTGATAGAAATAGGGGGTGCACGGGGCTCTTGGCATTAGGAAGTTTTTTTCTTTTTTGTTTATATAATTTCTATCATGGGCGTCCTTTATTATTTTTATGAGATCCTTATTGATACCTGGAAAGGGATTTTCTGACACTTTTTCGTAATAGGTCGTGTCGTTGAGGATATTTTTTGCCTCCTTCTCATAGTCCGCAAAATCTTGGATGACTATCCCACCCCCTTTGTCTGCTGGGCGGATAATTATATTTTCATTTTCACTGAGTTTTTTCAGGGCGTTTTTTTCCGGTTTACTAAGATTATCTTTTCTATTGGGCATGATTGGTATGGTAGTCATTTTTTTGATATCAAAAGATATAAGGTCAAAAAAAGTGGGGATATGGTGTCCCTGACTATGAAGGGGAAAGAAATTGGACTTTGGTCTAACGTCTTGGTGTGTAAATGAGGATAATTCTGTCTCCATTGGTTGGTCTATTTTTTCTTTAGGGGGGAATTTGGTATGTTCAACCTCAAAATGCCTTTTGATTGTGAGATTTCGCCTAAATTTCTGTATGTCTAAGAACAACTCAAAGGGATTAACATTATTGAGGGGGCAGAAAGATAGTCCCTTCTCAAGGACTTTAGTTTCTGTTGCAGTCAGTATGTGGGAAGAAAGATTAAAGATTTTTATGGTGGAGGTGGTGGCATGTTTATTTTTTTCTAATGCCTGGACGATTTTCCTTTTTTGGGTGCCTCCCCTACAGCCTCGTGTTCTAGTTTTCTTTTTCCAGGGATTGGTCTGAAGTATTGTGTGATCTGGTGAGCAGCTTTTTGGTGGTCTGGGAGGTGTGGAGGAGGCTGGGCCAGACTGACAGGAGGTGGGGTAGTTTTGGCATGCCCTAAAAAAGGTACTAGCGCGGAGGGGCCAGAATGTGAGTTGTCTATTGTAATGACCTGATTTTTTGCTGCTGTGGTTGCAAATGGTGATGTGTCATGCGTGGTGAGGTTACACAATGAAGAGATGTCCGTGGGGGGACTATCTATGGAAAGTGTTGGTGTACGGGGGGTGGGGGAGAGCGGATTGGTGCGTGTGGTGGGCAGAGGGTGGGGGGCCGGCCAAGGCACCAGGGGCTCTTGGGTGAGACTGTACCCTTGAAACTGTACCCTTGATAGTGTTTTTAAAAACCAAGCAAAAATTCTCAAAAAACGTTTTATCGAGAAAGGCTACCCAAGGAAACTTATAAAAAACGCCTACAGTAGAACCATCACTGACACACAAGCAACCTGCCTACAGCCCGCAAACAGAGAAGGGACACATACAGAAATGAATATAAACTTTGTTACACAGTTCAATACATCAAACAATAATATACGTACAATTTTTTCTAAATACTGGCATATCCTATTACAGGATCCATACCTCGCCAAACACCTGCCCCCTAAACCTAGAATGATCTACAGGAGAGCCCCGACGGTTAAGAACCTACTCGCGCCCAGTAAGCCGAAACAACATAAAAAAGCCAGCTCGGCTGGACCACAGTTCCCCCCCAAAAAACTAGGCAGCTACAAATGTGGAAAGAGTCGGTGCCTATGCTGCAAAACCATAACCAATAAATGCACACATTTTTCGTCCAATAAGAATGGGACCACCTTTATGATAAAACACCATCTGACATGCCAGTCTAGTTACGTAATTTATTTAATCGAGTGTAGCTGCGGGCTCCAATACATAGGCCGCACCACCCAGGAGTTACACTGCAGGCTAAATCAACATAGGCACAACATCAAAAAACATTATCAAAAACATAGCCTCTCCAGACATTGTGCCTCAACATCAGATAAAGAAAAACATCCCATCAAGATCACACCAATTGATTTTATACCAGAAAACCCATACAATCGGTTCAGTACATTACAACGACGAGAAGTCTATTGGATGTATCAATTAGATACCCTTGCGCCCCAAGGGCTGAATGAAATAAACGAGACCATCCTCTAGTATAAACATTCTCAAAGAACATCTCCTCGTTGCCTGGTAGTCCGCCTTGAACATTAAAAGATCCTCTCACCCAAGGGCCCCATAGAACAGAACACTCTATAATATTTTAGGTTACTATATTTTAGGTTACTATATTTATACTCCCTTCTGAATGTTGGACCTGACCGGGCCCAAGGGCGGCCTCTGATTCACATTCCCAATTCTATCTTTATGCAACAAACATCTGCAGTCCTACATCACTGCCAAGAAAATCCCTGCTAGCTACAATTGTGATACTGTGTCTATGATATACAATTGATACAGCCTTAGGAAATAACTACAACATTGTATCAGTAGCTATTTTTCTTTTTTTCCCCCTCGGATTCCTCTCAGGTCAATCTCCTGATATTGCTCTCCCCCATCCAAACCCCCCCCAAAAAAAACCTTACCCACTAACTTTTTAATCATATCAGTTAACAAACCCCCCCCCCCTTCCTTCCCCCCACCCCCCATTTTATCTACCAATACATGGATTTTTATGTACAGTAGGATTTTTTTATATATATTCATATAAATCATGGTGGAATTTCATGTGTGTGCTGATATACATACATGAGAAAATTTTGTGTATATGAATGTACACACATATATTCATGATAATATATAGTATAATTTATTCATCTTTCGAGATATACATATTTTATATATGCTTTTATCTATAATCAACATAACCACCATGCTTTATACTACCACCTGCACCATCTATTACATTTTATCCATTTAATTATACATGAGATGTATATTGTCATATATATAATTTTGTTTTATTTCCCTTTTTATATATATATGTGTTGCTGTATTTTCTATATACTATATATATGTATGTTTTTATATATTTTTATATATATATATATATATATATATATATATATATATATAATTTTGGGTTTAGGTGTCCCATTATATATATATGTATTTTCTACCACCATGCTTTATACTATTTTATGCAGAGTTCTCCATTCACCCAAAAAATCATTAAAACTAGACTGATCCATCCACAACCAATCTAAATACGGCCCATTTTTAAACCACACAGTATTGTTATATCCCAGAGCAACGTAATATATAATTACTCTAATTTTTTTTTGTTTCACAAACAAATCGGATCCATTCTATATATATGTCCAAAGGATCAGCAAACAGCTGAGTGCCCGGCGACAATTCTCTATAGTTTTAGATACACACCCACTCCCGCCCCCCCCCCTCCCCTTGCTCCACCTTTGTTTGGCCTCACGCGCCTTTTTTAGTTTAAATAACCGCCACATGTGAATGTTGTTTTATATTATATACTGTCCTGATGAAGGGGGCTCTACGCCCCTGAAACGCGTTGACTAAAAATAAAAAAGTATTGTTACCAATACCTACCTGCTTCCGACTCCTGCTGACAGCGCCATCCAAAGGTTCATCTTTTTTCTTCTTCTGCAACTTACTTCTCCCCGACGAACGCCTCCAAGGCACGGGGCTGGAACCTAGGCAGCAGCGCAGGCACCCCGCACGCTGATCGGGAAAATCAGCACAAGCTTCATATAGGTGTTGTGACTCTTCACAACATCTTCTGGTAAGAGTTTTTTATCTATCTCTTGCACCTATTACGAGACAATACCACACATGAGGCGCTGCCTCCTATCTCTCTTTTATCTTACTGTGGACTTTCAGATAGCAGAGCACCACTATACATTGCATCACCTGACTGGGTCTCACAGTTTATCGTCCCGCACCTGTGATCTGGTACATTATTAGCAGTGCCGCCTCATATTTCTTCATATACTGTACATAATCACTTAATGTTTTCTGTCCGGTGAATGAATAATTTTTGGGGCCTGTAGTCCACTGGTCTGCAGTAAAATTGATATCCAATGACCGTCTAATATACCTCCAGCCACATAATCACTTGATGTTTTCTATCCGGTGAATGCCTAATGTTTGGGGCCTGTACTCCACTGGCCTGCAGTAAAATTGATATTCAATGACCGTCTGATATATTTCTAGCCACATAATCACTTGATGTTTTCTGTCCGGTGAATGAATACTTTTTTGGGCCTGTAGTCCACTGGCCTGCGTTCGCGAATCGACCTGGCCGATGTTCGTCCATCACTACTCTTAGTATGATATAGCGCCCCTGCGGATCTAATATTGAGGACTCAATTCTGATGGGGCAATGGGTTAATATAAGAATGGCAACTCCCGCCTTACAGCGAGAATGGGTGGCTGAGTATGACGTGGGATATAGGTGAGATGCAAAGCGAAAGGAAGAGATTTCGTCGAAGTGGGTTTCCTGAAGAAACACAATGTCCCCTTTGAGGGATTTCAACTCCAAGAGCAAAAGTCTCCTCTTGGTGTTGGAGTTGAGTCCCTTGACATTTAGGGTCATACACTGCACCATGTTAGTGTAGGAGGGAGTGATGTGCAGGGAGAATACAGCTCACCAGTATTCACAGAAATTAATTCTGAGTGTTCCTTGTTCGTTAGTCGCGGAGCTTCACGTCTTATGAATTCTCGTCCAATGCCGAGGTCAGAGTCCGTAGGTGTTTTGATCGAGGAATGTGAGGTAGCTAGAAAGGGATGTGGAAACAAGAGGGAGAGAAGACAGGACAAGACAAGACTCGAAAAAAATAAAAAATAAATAACTAGCAGTGATTGACAATTCCCAGGGACTTGTTTCCCTGCCAGAGGCAGCTAATGGGGCCTCTTCTGGGGTTGTAGTGTCAAAGGTCAACTGACCGAGGTTCCTTGTGGATCAGATACTGACTAATAAGAACTTCTAAAGTTAACCGGTGCTCAGGGGGGCCTGCACCATGAAAGTAAAAACAAAATAACATTATATAAGTGGCTGGCTAAAAAGCAAAAAGTTATAACAAATAGGAGCATAAGTGGACGGGATGTCCGCAACAATAGAAGAAGGCGGGGTCCGCGTGGATAGGGATAGGCCCGCATTCAGGCCTGCTCTTCTCTTCCTACACGGGGCGGTGGTGGCACAGGAGGTTCAATCTCCCAGTCTGTCAGTGTAGGTACAGGAAGTCCCAGCGTCTCACATAAAGGGTGTAGGTCTGAGAAGGAGTGGAGGGTTGCTGTCTTTCCTTGTTGGTGTGCCGACAAGGCAAACGGAAATCCCCAGCTGTATGCTTTTTGACAATCTTGCAGCAATTTAAGGAGAGGCTGTAGGTGTCCTCGTTTTTGCAGGGTACTCCAGGAGAGGTCAGGGAAGAGCTGCACGGGGGCCCCGTCAAATTTAAAGTTGCATAGAGTCCGGGCCTTTGACATAATGGTTTAAGTTCCCTATGGGCCCTGTCCAGCTTGATTGTCACGACTGTGACTGATCCAGACAGGTCTGGGAGGAGAAGGTCGCAGCGACTTGCTACTCGCGATAGCTTGTGAGTTTGCTCCGTGGTTCAGGGTATGTCATCCGGGTTTTGCCTTGTGAACCTTTTTGTCCTGACTGGGAGGTTGTAGGCATCCTTCTCAGGTGAGTCCTATCTGCCACTCCCAGCTACTATATTAGTTTCGGTTTCACTTGCAGTCATTGCCAGATATAGTCCTTACTTCCAGTGCTATTCTGACCTTTGAAGGAGATCGTTTGACGGATCGCCTTCTCTGCTCGTGACTGGATAAGTCTATCTCTGCTGTAGATTGTTTGTTTGTTTGTTGCTGTCTTCCCCTGTTGTTCTCCTAGACATGAGTGATGGAGACTAGTGCTCCCATCTGCCTTTCCCCAGTCTAGACTTGTTAGGGTGACTGAGGGTTTAGGCATCCTGCTCGCCACACGGGTTCACACCCCGTCTAGGGTATCAGGGCAGACAGGTGCCAGCTTAGGGTTAGTCAGGGGTGGCCATTCTATTTCCCATCCGTAGATAAGGGTCCCCCTTCCCCTCTGTCTGGTGCGACACGACTGCTGCTGGGATAGCGGTCGTGACAGTATATCTGGCCTTTTATTTTTTTCTTCTTTTTTTGCTTGCTGTTTTGCTTTGTATTTTTTCTGTTCCACTATGGATCCGGTTACGGTTTTGGCGAAACAATTACAGGGGTCATCCCTTGAAGTGGCAGGATTAAAAGCAACAGTGCTGCAGCAGCAGCAGCAATCCTTGGGTTCCACCGTTGCTACGGGAAACCAAGGTACTCCTGAGCCAAAAGTGGCTTTACCTGATAGGTTCTCAGGAGGGAGAGACCAATTTGTAACCTTCAGAGAAGCTTGCAAATTGTTCTTCAGGTTACGCCCTAGATCCTCCGGCGGTGAGGAACAACGGGTGGGCATTGTAATTTCTCTCCTGCAAGGAGATCCGCAGGCTTGGGCTTTCTCCCTACCATCAGACTCTCCGGCCTTACGATCAGTGGAGGAGTTTTTTGAAGCCCTGGGTCTCATATATGATGACCCGGACAGGGTCTCACTGGCTGAGTCTAAGCTACGTAGACTTCGGCAAGAGAACCGGTCTGCTGAACTATATTGTTGCGAATTCCGTAGGTGGGCTACTGATACATTATGGAACGACTCGGCCCTTCGGAGTCAGTTCTGCCAGGGGTTGTCTGAAAAATTAAAAGACGCGCTGGCGGTATACGAGGTCCCTGGGTCTCTTGAGGCTGCTATGTCTCTGTCCATAAGAATCGACAGACAACTCAGGGAGAGACTATTAAATTTTACGGAGGCCTCTATAGGGCAGGGATCGGTTTGTTATGACCCAGTCGAACCAATGCAAATAGTGGGCGCCACTAGACGGGTGAATCCTCCTAAGGTCCGCCGTAGGTCAGAGGTTTGTTTTCGTTGTGGGGGGAGGGGTCATTTTGTAAAGGTATGTCCCTCAGAACCCAAGAGACCACAAACAAAGGAGCAGCCGGAAAACTAGAGTCCCCAGATTGTGCGAAGGATAACTGTCTGGGCGTATTCGTTTCCTCCATACGTATGTCTCAGTTTTTGTTGTCCGCTACCGTTGAGGCGGGCAATAAGACTGAGATCTGTTCCGTCTTTTTGGACAGTGGGGCGGGGGTCAACTTGGTGGATTCACGGTTTGCTCAGGCTCTGGGTTTTACTCCGGAACCGGTACGCAGAACTATTCCTGTTTTTGCCATCGACTCCTCCCCTCTTACTCAGAGAGAGTTAACTCAGATCATCCATAATATCCATCTGCAGGTAGGGGACCTCCATAAGGAGCATATCTCTTGTTATGTCCTGGACGGTCTTCCGGCTCCTATGGTATTGGGGCTTCCCTGGCTGGTGACTCACAATCCAGTGGTGGATTGGCAGGCTGGGGAGGTTGTGGAGTGGAGTGAACATTGTAAAGACAATTGCTTGAGTAGTAGGTGCTCTACACTCTCTGTAACATCTTTACCTGCCTTTCTGTCAGATTTTATGGATGTGTTCTCTGAGAAGGGTTGTCAGGGGTTACCACCTCATCGTCCATATGATTGCCGGATTAATCTATTACCTGGGGCAAAACTACCTAAAACCCGGTTATACAATCTTTCCAGCCCGGAGAGGAAGGCTATGCAAGATTATATTTCGGAGAGTTTGGCTAAGGGACACATCAGACCCTCTTCTTCACCCGTGGCTGCAGGGTTCTTTTTCGTTAAAAAGAAAGATGGGGGGCCTGCGTCCTTGCCTGGATTTCCGGGAAATAAACCGGAATAATAGCGTTCAGGTGTCCGCTTGCTGAGCGGAGCGGAGGCTGAACGCCGCCAGACTGATGCATTCTGAGCGGATCCGCGTCCACTCAGAATGCATTAGAGCTGGACGGATGCGTTCGGGGCCGCTTGTGAGCCCCTTCAAACGGAGCTCACGAGCGTACACCCGAACGCAGGTGTGAAAGTAGCCTAACCTGGTTCGCATCAAAGAGGGGGATGAGTGGAAAACGGCTTTTAATACTCCGGAAGGGCATTATGAAAATCTGGTCATGCCATTTGGTCTTACTAATGCGCCTGCGGTGTTCCAACATTTTGTCAACGATATTTTTAGTCACCTTATCGGGAGATTTGTTGTGATATATCTTGATGACATCCTGGTCTATTCCCCGGATCTGTATACACATAAGATCCATGTGAGACAAGTGCTGCAGATATTAAGGGCCAACAAATTGTTTGCTAAATTAGAGAAATGTGTGTTCGCCGTAAAAGAACTGCCATTTCTGGGGTATGTGTTGTCAGATTCAGGTTTCCGCATGGATCCAGAGAAAGTCCGGGCGATTATGGACTGGGATCTGCCTGAGAACCTGAAGGCATTGCAACGCTTCCTGGGGTTTGCCAATTTTTATAGAAAGTTTATAAAGAACTATTCCTTGGTGGTCAAACCACTGACGGACATGACCCGAAAGGGATCCGATTTTTCCAAATGGTCACATGCAGCCAAAACTGCCTTTACATCTCTGAAGGAGAGATTCACCTCGGCCCCTATTCTTGTACAGCCAGATGTCTCGCTTCCTTTTATTGTAGAGGTTGACGCATCAGAGGTGGGGGTGGGAGCGGTACTATCTCAGGGCCCGTCCCCTGGTGAATGGCGTCCGTGTGCTTTCTTTTCGAAGAAATTGTCTACTGCAGAAAGGAACTATGATATTGGCAACAGGGAACTTTTGGCTATTAAGTTGGCCTTTGAGGAGTGGCGTCATTTTTTGGAGGGGGCGGTTCATCCCGTCACGGTGATTACTGATCACAAAAACTTATTATATCTGTAGTCTGCTAAACATCTCACCCCTAGACAGGCTCGGTGGTCGTTATTTTTTACTAGGTTTAATTTTGTAATAACCTATCGCCCGGGGGCAAAAAATACTAAGGCGGATGCATTGTCTCTAAGTTTTCCTGGAGGGGGTGATGTTGATGTACCAGAGCCCATTTTGCAAAAGGGGGTGGTGGTCTCTGCATTACACTCAGGTTTAAAGGGGAGGGTGTTAGAAGCTCAGGGGGACGCCCCGGCCTCCTGCCCCTCAGGTAAACTGTTTGTGCCAGAAAATTTACACCTGGAGATACTAAAAGAACACCATAACTCCACACTGGCAGGACACCCAGGTAGTAAGGCAACCTCTGAATTAGTGTCTCGTCGGTTCTGGTGGCCTAAGTGGCGCCAGGAGGTGTGGAATTTTGTGTCTGCATGTGCTACCTGTGCTCGTTCTAAGGTAGATCATACTCGTCCGGCAGGGCGTCTTTTACCTCTGGCCATCCCCAACAGGCCTTGGACGCACCTATCAATGGATTTCATTACGGATCTACCAGTATCAGCGGGGAAGACTGTTATTCTTGTAGTTGTTGACAGATTCAGTAAAATGGTGCACTTTATTGCTCTTGCCGCATTGCCTAATGCTAACACACTGGCTCAGGTTTTTATTGACTACATCGTGAAGCTTCACGGGGTCCCTTCCGATATTGTTTCGGATCGTGGTACCCAATTTGTTTCTAAATTTTGGAAAGCTTTTTGTTCTCGTTTAGGGGTTCATCTGTCGTTTTCTTCATCTTTCCATCCACAGTCCAACGGTCAGACTGAACGTACCAATCAAAACCTAGAGACATATTTGAGATGCTTTGTTTCCGAAAATCAGGAGGAATGGTCATCTTATTTACCGTTAGCCGAGTTTGCCATTAATAATCGTCGTCAAGAATCCACCGATAAGTCACCATTTTTTGGTGCGTATGGTTTCCATCCTCAGTTTTGTACGTTTAGTGAGGGGGGGCCGTCTGGGATTCCCGAGGAGGAACGATTTGCGTCTTCACTTTCTTCAGTGTGGCAGAGTGTGCAAGAAAGTTTGAAGAGAATTGGTGGTAGATACAAACGTGTGGCTGATAGGAAGCGCTCTGAAAGTTCGGACCTTGGGGTGAATGACTTGGTGTGGTTGTCTACCAGAAATATCAAGTTGAAGGTTCCCTCGTGGAAATTAGGTCCGAGATTTATTGGCCCTTATAGGGTAATTAAGATCATTAACCCGATGGCTTTTCGTCTGGAGCTACCTCAGACTCTAAGGATCCATAATGTCTTCCACAGATCTCTGCTTAAGAGATATGTAGAACCTCCTGAACCATTGCCACTACCGCCTCCACCGGTGGTTGTTGATGGCAGTCTTGAGTTTCAGGAAGAAAAGATTGTTGATTCACGATATGTTCGCTGCTCTCTTCAGTACCTGGTGCACTGGAGAGGTTATGGTTCCGAAGAGAGAATGTGGGTTCCAGCATCAGAGATAAAAGCGGACAGACTCATTCGGGCTTTTCATAGCTCCCATCCGGAGAGGCCTGGTTTTGAGGGTCCGGTGGCCCCTCGTAGAAAGGGGGGTACTGTCACGACTGTGACTGATCCAGACAGGTCTGGGAGGAGAAGGTCGCAACGACTTGCTACTCGCGATAGCTTTTGAGTTTGCTCCGTGGTTCAGGGTATGTCATCCGGGTTTTGCCTTGTGAACCTTTTTGTCCTGACTGGGAGGTTGTAGGCCTCCTTCTCAGGTGAGTCCTGTCTGCCACTCCCAGCTACTATATTAGTTTCGGTTTCACTTGCAGTCATTGCCAGATATAGTCCTTACTTCCAGTGCTATTCTGACCTTTGAAGGAGATCGTTTGACGGTATTGCTGTGGAGCTTTTGTCTGGCGTGGACTGTCGTTATTGGGATCGCCTTCTCTGCTCGTGACTGGATAAGTCTATCTCTGCTGTAGATTGTTTGTTTGTTTGTTTGTTTGTTTGTTGCTGTCTTCCCCTGTTGTTCTCCTAGACATGAGTGATGGAGACTAGTGCTCCCATCTGCCTTTCCCCAGTCTAGTCTTGTTAGGGTGACTGAGGGTTTAGGCATCCTGCTCGCCGCACGGGTTCACACCCTGTCTAGGGTATCAGGGCAGACAGGTGCCAGCTTAGGGTTAGTCAGGGGTGGCCATTCTATTTCCCATCCGTAGATAAGGGTCCCCCTTCCCCTCTGTCTGGTGCGACACGACTGCTGCTGGGATAGCGGTCGTGACATTGATCTTGTGCGAGGGTGGCTCCCCTAAGATTATTGTAACTGGGAGCCCGCGACGCGCTTGCTCCCTGCAGCGCAGCCGGCATCCTATCCCTGAGGAGGAGTGAGGACGCAGCCGGTGTCCTCGTCTCCATTGTAACAAGGGGGCAGGGGGGACCTGACCGCGTGACCGGCGTCTTTCATCCCCTAGACAACGAGCAGGGGGGGAACTGAGCGCCGATGGCAATAAGTCAGCACTCAGGTGTTTAGATCTGATGGACATGGGTCACGTGATGCTGGCCACGCCACCTGACCCATCAATTAGACCTATTTAAACAGGTAACCTGCTGGCCACCGGTTGCCTGTGATTGGTCTTATTACCTCACTAGCGTTCTCTACATGTGTGACTTCGTTTGCTTGACTTTGGCTTGTATTTCACCTTGACCTGGTGTCATCCCTTGTACTGACGTGATCTCTTGGCTCCTGACCTCGGCTTGTATTGACTTTGATTTTGTATTACCCTTTGTGCCTGTGTTACCTCCTGGCTCTTGACCTCGGCTTCTAGTTCTTCCTGTTGTGGTACTTTCCCAGCCTGGGAAACTTTGCTTCTGTTTCTTCTGTCTTTGTCTTTTGTTTTCTTCCCTCGCTATTTCCTTCCTTTTGGCCTGTACGTACGTAAGCTAGGGACTGCCGCCCAGTTGTACCCCGTCGGTTAGGACGGACCGTGCAAGTAGATAGGGATAGAGGAGTGGGTGGAGTTTAGGGCTGCACTTATCCCTACCTTTTCGTGACAATTATATTAAATATAGCTTCCAAAGTGACAGAAAGGTCCTCATCCCCAGTTGCCTCCGGGAGACCTCGGACTCTAATATTATTCCTGCGGCCCCTATCATCCAGCTCCTCCAAGTGCCGACCCATATCCCTAAGAGCCGCTGTTTGAGATGTTACAGACTCGTGAAAGGCGGATATATACTTTCTGGTGTCATCATGCGCACTTTCTAATGACCACATTCAGCTCTCCTCCTGAAGAAGTTTTACTGCGAAACGCGCGTGGAGGGGAAGCCCGCCACATACACTTAGGTATGTTATTAATGTATCTGGCATTTCAATGTATTATATATAGGTTTTATGGATCTGTTAGTGGCCAAGTACACATGTATTTTGGAACGTCATTATTATGAAGGAATCAGGCCCCACAGTCATTTAACCTGGATAAGCATAGATTACTCTGTTGTTTACATTTATAATATGGTTGATGCCAAAAACACTGACACTTCTGAGTACTAAAACGGTGATTGAAGGTGATTGTATGTGACGGGACTTAGCAGTCTCCCTACAGTGACTTATGTATTTATGATTTTTTAGAAAACTTAATAAAGATTGTAACATTTTAAAGGACTGTAGCAGTACTCTTTAGTCTTTGGTGATGTATGTTAGTTAAATACAGTAGTCCAGTTACCAATAAGTGTGATTTATAGTGGATCGATTGTGGTATTAATTAGCACTTTCTAATGAGTCCACTCGGTCGACAATATGCTTTATATCAGTGCGAACTGCAGCAATCTCTACCCTGCAAGCTCCCTTAACTTCAGATATAAGCATCCAAAAGTCTTCTTTTGTAGGGAATTGGCTGGGGTAATTCTCCAAGGGTTGTGGGGGCTCAGGGGCAGCATGAGGAGACATAGCAGCCAGTGGAGGAGGACTTGGTGAACTATCCCAGGCGTCTATGGTGAATGGGGAGCTGCTGTGTACATTAGCCAGGGCAGGAGGGGTGCCCTTAGGAGGGGCAGACCAGGAGTCCCCAGAAAAGGCCATGGGTGGTCTCTGTGAGGAGGGTGGGGGAGCTGTGTTCTGCAGGGTAAGTAAGGGCACAGTACCTGCATCCGCAGACCCTTGCTGAGCGCCGTCTTCTAGGGCCGCCATATTAACCCCCAACTTCCTGGATGCGGCTAGTGCGAAGTCCCGCGCTGCGTAGGAGAGCTCCTGTCCAGTCCTCGGGGGTGCCTCCTCGGTGGTGGTGAGTGGCACGTCCCCCTGCTCTTGTGGATCTTCCCGCGCTCCCGCTCGAGCGCTTTGTCTGGGCGGTGAGAGGGAGCAATGGCGGGAGGTTCCTTGCAGCGTGGAGAGCCTCGCGGGGAGCACTGTCCAGGGAGCCCGCGTCCAGCACTCTTCAATTGTCCTGGGCGGTGAGAGGGATGGGGAGGAGGAGAGGACCTTCGGACACCAGTTTTTTTTTTCCATTAGAGCAAAATTGAAGGTGTCGCTGGCCAGAATGCGGTGGTGCAGGCGGGAGCTAAGCACTCAGGCGGCCATCTTCAGCCTTAGCAAAACTGATGGATTACTGACCAAATGCTGACCGAGTGAAGGCGGATGCTCAACAGACAGGATCCGTTTTTGGGGGGTTATTGTTCTGATGGATCAGAAGAAGGGCAAAATAATCAGTGACGTTAACACAAACTTACTGCTGACATCCTCTCCACTCTGTCGGGGGGCTCTACTTGTATAATCATTTATTAGAACAGGGTCTATAGAATCAGCTGACGGTGTAAAAGGAGTGCGCTCTTTCACGCTATAGTAGGATCTTGGGCCTCTGCACGGTTCTTTATACCTGGCGCTAACATAGACCTGTAAGGCTGAGTTTACACTTGAGTTATTTGGTCAGTTTTGCCCAAATAAGTGGTGTGAATTGATTCTAAGAGCGACACTTGTCATCTGAGTGTCATACTGACTCACAGTATTATTTCACTACCACAGCAGACTCCCTCCTGTTACTGCAAGGCACAGTGTTCTACACCACTATACAGGCATGTACAAGTCAATTGGGGTAATTTATTATTAGTATTTTAGACACCGGTCTTAATATCCCTATAGCTGGCAGTGGATCCGCCTGAGTTATGTAGAGGCACCGGCCTCTACATAATTTCAGCAATCCACCTCTGCTGTCTTACATTTAGACCATTTTCTATGCCTAAACCAGCCTTCCCTGCCCACACCACGCTCACTTTTTTAGACCCGGCGTGAGCAGGGAAAAGTTGCAGATTGCTGTGCAAAGGACCTTTGTTTTGCAATCTGCGCCAGAAATACGCCTAATATAGGCGTATTTCTGGTTAGTAAATGACCCCTAATATTTTTACTACGTAACTAGGCAAATTTACAATTCAACTGTATGTATTACAGCTGGTACTGTGTATATACTACAGCGGGTACTATATATGTAGAATGGTTGGTAATATGTATGCACTACAGCTGGTACTATGTATGTGCTATGGCTGGTACTATGTATGTACTACAGCTGGTACTATATATGTAGTATGGCTGGTACTATGTATGCACTATAGCTGGTAATGTATACAGTATGTATGTACTACAGCTGGTACTATGTATGCACTACAGATAGTACTATGTATGTACTACAGCTGGTACTATATATGTAGTATGGCTGGTACTATGTATGCACTACAGCTGGTAATATATATGTAGTATGGCTGGTACTATGTATGCACTACAGCTGGTACTATGTATGCACTACGGCTGGAACTATATATGTAGCATGGCGGGTACTATGTATGTACTACTGCTGGCACTATGTATGTACTACGGCTGGTACTATATATGTACTATGGCTGGTACTATGTATGTACTACAGCTGGTACTATGTATGTACTACGGCTGGTACTATGTATGTAGTACAGTTGGTACTATATATATAGTATGGCTGGTACTATGTATGCACTACAGCTGGTACTGTATATGCATGTACTACAGCTGGTACTATGTATGTATTACGGCTGGTACTATATATGTAGTATGGCTGGTACTATGTATGTACTACGGCTGATACTATATTTATACTATGGCTGGTACTAAGTGTGCATTACAGCTGGTACTATATATGTAGTATGGCTGGTACTATGTATGCACTACATCTGGTAATGTATATGTATGTACTACAGCTGGTACTATGTATGTACTACAGCTGGTACTATTTATGTACTACAGCTGGTACTATATATGTAGTATGGCTGGTACTATTTATGTACTACAGCTGGTACTATGTATGTACTATGGCTGGTACTATGTATGCACTACAGCTGGTACTGTATATGTATGTACTACAGCTGGTACTATATATGTAATATAGTTGGTACTATGTATGTACTACAGCTGGTACTACATATGTATTATGGCTTGTACTATGTATGTACTACGGCTGATACTATATTTGTAGTATGTCTGGTACTATATATGTACTACAGCTGGTACTATATATGTTGTATGGCTGGTACTATGTATGTACTACAGCTAGTACTATATATGTAGTTAGGCTGGTACTGTACTATGTATGTACTATGGCTGGTACTATGTATGCACTACATCTGGTACTGTATATGTATGTACTACAGCTGGTACTATGTACAGTATGTACTACAGCTGGTACTATGTATGTACAATGGCTGGTACTATGTATGCACTACAGCTGGTACTGTATATGTATGTACTACAGCTGGTACTATATATGTAATATAGCTGGTACTATGTATGTACTACAGCTGGACATATACTATTATACATGTGTTGTATCCTTGGATACTATATATCCCCACACAATGTATCTCTCTCCATTTAACAACATGGATAACATTTAAAGGGATTCTGTCACCAGTTTTCAACCCTGTCAGCTAAACATATGCTGCTGATCAGGGCCTCATCACGATTCCTAATGTGTGCTTATAAATGTCATCTGTGGGCTTATTTAGCTAAAAAACAGCTTTTACTAACCTGTCAGTCAAACAAATAAGGTGCCCAAGAGGATGTGAAGCGATGCCAGGTGCCGGCTGCACCCGCCGCCGTTTGTGCCCAGCGCCGCCTTTCCGGACTTCTGCGCCACCTCCTAATCCTCTGTGCCGCCTCTCGCTCTCCCTCCCTCCCCCTCCTCCTGCTGTAAGATCTCGCGCATAAAGGGGTTGAGCGAAGTGCCGGCGCATGTGCACTTCGCTGTAAGAAGCCAAATGGAGAAGTCCGCACGGGCGCATCAGGCAGAGGCCTGTGCGCACGCGCGAGATCTTACAGCAGAAGGAGGGGGGAGGGAGGGAGAGCGAGAGGCTGCACAGAGGATTAGGAGGCGGCACAGAAGTCCGTGAAGGCGACGCTGGGCACAAACGGCGGCGGGTGCGGCCGGTACCTGGCATCGCTTCACATCCCCTTGGGCACCTTATTTGTTTGACTGACAGGTTAGTAAAAGCTGTTTTTTAGCTAAATAAGCCCACAGATGACATTTATAAGCACACATTAGGAATCGTGATGAGGCCCTGATCAGCAGCATATGTTTAGCTGACAGGGTTGAAAACTGGTGACAGAATCCCTTTAAGTCTTAGGGAGCTAATCTGGGATATTTTGTAAAGTGAGTGCTATGGCAGGCGCAGCACTATGAAGTGCCTTTTGCACTGTGGCATTAGAAGAATTTTGATATCTCTGACTTTTAGTCTAACCAGACTGTCTATTACTCTGTAATTCCTCTAGCACTGTTCTATGGAAACAGTAGGTTTAAAGAGCACACCAAATGCTTCAAATAACTTCTTTATTAACTTCAATTTTTCTTCATATAACACTGCCGCCTCCGTAGCAGATAGTCCATGTACAAAACACGTGTTGAAAAGATATCACAAAATGGCGGTATGCATAAGATGGTGGTTCAACTGTTCAATCTTATCATTCAACAATAAATGGTGGATATATTTCTCTCTTGAGTATCTGTACTCTCACTTTAAGTTATTTAAGCACTTTATGATCTCTCTGAGAGGTACAGGGAGTGCAGAATTATTAGGCAAGTTGTATTTTTGAGGATTAATTTTATTATTGAACAACAACCATGTTCTAAATGAACCCAAAAAACTCATTAATATCAAAGCTGAATATTTTTGGAAGTAGTTTTTAGTTTGTTTTTAGTTTTAGCTATTTTAGGGGGATATCTGTGTGTGCAGGTGACTATTACTGTGCATAATTATTAGGCAACTTAACAAAAAACAAATATATACCCATTTCAATTATTTATTTTTACCAGTGAAACCAATATAACATCTCAACATTCACAAATATACATTTCTGACATTCAAAAACAAAACAAAAACTAATCAGTGACCAATATAGCCACCTTTCTTTGCAAGGACACTCAAAAGCCTGCCATCCATGGATTCTGTCAGTGTTTTGATCTGTTCACCATCAACATTGCGTGCAGCAGCAACCACAGCCTCCCAGACACTGTTCAGAGAGGTGTACTGTTTTCCCTCCTTGTAAATCTCACATTTGATGATGGACCACAGGTTCTCAATGGGATTCAGATCAGGTGAACAAGGAGGCCAAGTCATTAGATTTTCTTCTTTTATACCCTTTCTTGCCAGCCACGCTGTGGAGTACTTGGACGCGTGTGATGGAGCATTGTCCTGCATGAAAATCATGTTTTTCTTGAAGGATGCAGACTTCTTCATGTACCACTGCTTGAAGAAGGTGTCTTCCAGAAACTGGCAGTAGGACTGGGAGTTGAGCTTGACTCCATCCTCAACCCGAAAAGGCCCCACAAGCTCATCTTTGATGATACCAGCCCAAACCAGTACTCCACCTCCACCTTGCTGGCGTCTGAGTCGGACTGGAGCTCTCTGCCCTTTACCAATCCAGCCACGGGCCCATCCATCTGGCCCATCAAGACTCACTCTCATTTCATCAGTCCATAAAACCTTAGAAAAATCAGTCTTGAGATATTTCTTGGCCCAGTCTTGACGTTTCAGCTTGTGTGTCTTGTTCAGTGGTGGTCGTCTTTCAGCCTTTCTTACCTTGGCCATGTCTCTGAGTATTGCACAGCTTGTGCTTTTGGGCACTCCAGTGATGTTGCAGCTCTGAAATATGGCCAAACTGGTGGCAAGTGGCATCTTGGCAGCTGCACGCTTGACTTTTCTCAGTTCATGGGCAGTTATTTTGCGCCTTGGTTTTTCCACACGCTTCTTGCGACCCTGTTGACTATTTTGAATGAAGCGCTTGATTGTTCGATGATCACGCTTCAGAAGCTTTGCAATTTTAAGAGTGCTGCATCCCTCTGCAAGATATCTCACTATTTTTGACTTTTCTGAGCCTGTCAAGTCCTTCTTTTGACCCATTTTGCCAAAGGAAAGGAAGTTGCCTAATAATTATGCACACCTAATATAGGGTGTTGATGTCATTAGACCACACCCCTTCTCATTACAGAGATGCACATCACCTAATATGCTTAATTGGTAGTAGGCTTTCGAGCCTATACAGCTTGGAGTAAGACAACATGCATAAAGAGGATGATGTGGTCAAAATACTCATTTGCCTAATAATTCTGCACTCCCTGTATATCTGAGGTCTAACTAATAGTTCTACTTGCAGTTAGCAGTGACAATTTGCAGATTGGTTGAGTATAATCTGGTATGGTTGTATGCAATTTGGATTGCAATATGGAATTTGAATTTGGATTGTGAACTTTGTAGCAATTGGATGCAATATGCAATTGGATGCAATATGAAATTTGTAGCTTGCAATTTGTATTTGGTGGAACTGTAAGTATACACATATATAACTGGTTCAGTATACAGTTCTAATCACAATACTAACAATATGAACATTATATAACTGATTTAAATACCTATTTTGGCCTCTTGTTCCCATAAAACTGGACTCTGACTGAAACTGTGTGTCTGTTCAGCTCCTCTCTCTAGTGAGTAATGATTCCAGCAGCTCCTGCTAGGGGGATTCCCAGACAGGCTGTGTGTGAGGCTGGCTGTGATTGGTGAAAACTCTTGCTGTGTGAGAAACTGGCTGTGATTGGTCTACACTTCTGCCCAGCAACAACAGATTAACACTATGCTTTGTGTTGTTTCTGCTGTGTCACTGAGCTTACCTTACATTACAAAATGAATCTTAAAGGGAACCTGTCACCAGTTTTATGGTGTCCTAACTAAGGGCAACATAAATAAGTGACTGATTCTCTTAGCAAAATGCTGGGTCACTTTCTTTAATTGACCCAGTCAATCTGCCAACATCTTGAATTGAAAAGTTCCAGCTCATAATGATAAGTCCTAAATATTCATGAGCTCCTGACTCTCCTCGCCTACCTGCTGCTGATTGACAGTTATTTTCCATATAAATCAGCAGCAGGTGGGCAGGGGAGTGGCTATAGCTCTGAATAAAAAAAAACACTGGACTCACTGACGTCACGCTGGACTCAAATCAGCTCATTAGCAAGCGGCATGTGGCATCTTTGTGTGTATATTATGAGGTAACCATCTGTCACACCAGTAAGTGAATACATCTAAGGTACTTTTTAGTAGTTAATGATTGTATATAATTAGTGAGATTATAATCAAATATCCACATGACAGGTTCCCTTTAAAGGCATATTATCTTTTTCTGCTTCTGTGAACACAAAATATAACAGTTATATGACATCCAAAACATGATGTCACAGTAAATAACTCTGCATTTGTCTTTAACACATAAACATAGGAACTGCATTAAGGCTATTGGCAGGTTTAGCTGTATACACATATAAGGCATATTAGCAAACTAGGACAGGCCAGCTACAAGTGCTATTATTTTTCGCTCACAAAGCCTCCAGCACCCCTACCCATGAACCCCGATCACTCCCGCCACTACACTACTTCCACATAAGCCCTTGTATAATTCTGCGTCTGCTCAACGCATTTCTGTGCCCCCTGATTTTATGTTGCCCTGTCATCAGGAGCAGAAGAATTAAAGTACAAGGTTACGTGAGCGCTGCACGCCCATACACTTGGCGTGTAGCAGCAGTCAGAACAGAAGAAGAACGCTGCACGCCTCTGATGGTGGGTGTGCAGCAACAATAATGTGCAGCCTTCGGCGCTGTATTGGCTGTAGCGCGGCCGCAAATAGCCGCTGCTTATATAGATGCAGCCACGCCCACAGGGCAGAGCCAGAGCGGCTGGGAGTGAGTGCTTGATGAGGAGTGGTAAGTCCTCTATCCTCCCTGCCTTCTGTATATAGCGATGTGCCCCAGTGGGTACATGTTAGTTGGCATCACGTAGCTTAACTTTTTTAGGAATAACTCCTCCTATATCGGATTATCAATTCAGGAAAAGAAGGGGCACATTAAACATACTGGGGACATAGATGAATTTACAGATCATTAACATTTCTAAACGTCCCCTGAACCAAACAGAGATGGATTTATTATGTAAAGGCCTCTCATTTGTCCCAGACTGCCACTTTAACCCGTTAAATTGGGTAAAAGACCTGAATCTTTTTGTCAGAAAGCTAAAATGGCGCACGTTCTTCCTCACAAATGATAAGGAACAGTGTCAGAAATTAGGCATTGAACCAGAGGAACTGCGTGATGTTAGGCTTCTTGCTGACCTCCTTGAAGAGGGGGAGAGAAAATTAGGTTAAGGTCCTTTTACGGACCTCAGATTACGGAAGTTTCAGAACAATTAAACGTAACTGTACCATCAATCCATATGTTTTGGTCCTGTATGGAACTGGAGCATTTCTGGAGTGCAGTATATAAACAAATTGAAGGTAGTTATGAGGTTACCTTACCGAAAAGTGCCCTGCGCGTCCGCTGATCACAAATTAGCGGTTAACAAATTACAATATGTTGCTCGTAAAGCCATTGCTATGCATTGGATACAGCCAACCCTTCCATCTGAATCTGAGTGGATAAATATGGTTAATCATATGGTATCCATGGAGAGTGGTATTTTCTATTAAAAAAGGTACGGTGCAAAAATTCAAGAAGCAGTGGCAGATGTGGATGGCCGGACTTGGACTGATGCATATATGGAATGGTATGGTGGTTAGAGGGTTTGGAGAGTCAAGGTGAGGAGCACACAAGTTGGAGTAACTGTACCAACAATCCATATGTTTTGGTCCTGTACGGAACTGGAGCATTTCTGGAGTGCAGTATATAAACAAATTGAAGGTAGTTATGAGGTTACCTTACCGAAAGTGCCCTGCGCGTCCGCTGATCGCAAATTAGCAGTTAACAAATTACTATATGTTGCTTGTAAAGCCATTGCTATGCATTGGATACAGCCAACCCCTCCATCTGAATCTGAGTGGATAAATATGGTTAATCATATGGTATCCATGGAGAGTGGTATTTTCTATTAAAAGAGGTACGGTGCAAAAATTCAAGAAGCAGTGGCAGATGTGGATGGCCGGACTTGGACTGATGCATATATGGAATGGTATGGTGGTTAGAGGGTTTGGAGAGCCAAGGTGAGGAGCACACAAGTTGGAGTAACTGTCACGGATGGTGTTGCAGAAAACTGGAAGTTATAAATAAACATCCGACTGACTTGATCCCAAACTAAGGAACATATGGGTGAGCCCTATAAAACCCCTAGAGCTCTCCCTGACTGCTTTGCCCATGCAAAGATCTTTATGATAGATAAATGCATGCCCTCGTACCTAGACTGAGTGACACCTGAAAACCTTATAATAGTGAGGGGACACGACCACCGGCTCTCTGCACTTAATACGGAGGGAGTCAGGGTCACCTAGAATCAAGCCAGCACGGAAACACAAATAAAGGAAAAGACTTATCTGAGGAACCAGCAGTTGCAGCCTCTTGCAGTGAACACAATTCAGGAAGTAGTATAAACCGCAAAGTGAGGCAGTATGGGAGGGAATATAAAGGGAGGCAATCAGTGTAAATAGATGACAGCTGGGAGAAAGAAAAGAGATGACAAAGTGAAACCAAAACAAAGAACATCATGCAAGAGGTACAGAAGAACGTCTGCCACAGCTTCTCAGAGAGCTGGCGGTGACAGTAACGTTTAGAGGGATATTGAGTAATGATTGTGTTGTAGCATTTTTTTCTTTACTGAGGGAGTGTTCACACGGAGATGGGGGTATGGGATTGGAGGGATGGGAAGGGTATTGGGTAGTTCTTATTTGTTAGATAAATGATAATGTGCGTCTCTGTAACTGACGTTGCTATTCTGTCCATGATGTATATTCCTGCATGTAGCGGGATCCTGTTTGATGTTTACTGCTTTATTAATGCGCTTATTTGTTGTATATTAAACTTTAATAAAGAATAAATAAACTTTAAAAATAAAAATAAAATGTACCAACAATGAACAATCTTGAAAATGAAGCCAGAGAATTAAAACAGTTCCTGGCAAAGAATTACCCAAAAAAGTATTGGATAGGTCCCTAGATAAAGTCAGGGCCATGAACAGGAACAGTTTCTTCACAGCTACGAAAAGGGAAACAAATTTGGAGGATAATCTTCGCATTATACTACCATTTCATTCACAATATAAGAGGATTGAAAAAATAATTAACAAGCACTGGCATCACCTCTTAAGAGATAAAATTATAGGATCTATATTAACAACCACTCCCCAAATAGTACAGTATATACCAAAGCTCCCAACCTAGGTTTAAAGATTGTGCCAACCATAAAGAAAAAAACTGTGGGAATAAAACTAATTGGCTATCCTTAAGGCCTCTTTCACACGGGCGTTGCGGGAAAATGTGCGGGTGCGTTGCGGGAACACCCGCGATTTTTCCGCATGAGTGCAAAACATTGTAAGGCATTTTGCACTCGCGTGAGAAAAATCGCGCATGTTTGGTACCCAAACCCGAACTTCTTCACAGAAGTTCGGGCTTGGGATCGGTGTTCTGTAGATTGTATTATTTTCCCTTATAACATAGTTATAAGGGAAAATAATAGCATTCTGAATACAGAATGCATAGTAAAACAGCGCTGGAGGGGTTAAAAAATAAAATAAAAAATGTAACTCACCTTAGTCAACTTGATCGCGTAGCCCGGCATCTCCTTCTTTCTCCTTTACTGAACAGGACCTGTGGTGAGCATTAATTATAGGTCAAGGACCTTTGATGACATCACTCCAGTCATCACATGGTACGTCACATGATCTTTTACCATGGTGATTCACCATGGTAAAAGATCATGTGACGTACCATGTGATGACCGGAGTGACGTCATCAAAGGTCCTTGACCTATAATGAATGCTCACCACAGGTCCTATTCAACAAAGGAGACAGAAGGAGATGCCAGCTACGCGATCAAGTGGACTAAGGTGAGTTAAATTTTATTTATTTTTTTAACCCCTCCAGCGCTGTTTTACTATGCATTCTGTATTCAGAATGCTATTATTTTCCCTTATAACCATGTTATAAGGTAAAATAATAATGATCGGGTCTCCATCCCGATCGTCTCCTAGCAACCGTGCGTGAAAATCGCACCGCATCCGCACTTGCTTGCGGATGCTTACGATTTTCACGCAACCCCATTCACTTCTATGGGGCCTGCGTTGCGTGAAAAACGCAGAATATAGAGCATGCTGCGACTTTCACGCAACGCACAAGTGATGCGTGAAAATCACCGCTCATGTGAACAGCCCCATAGAAATGAATGGGTCGGTATTCAGTGCGGGTGCAATGCGTTCACCTCACGCATCGCATCCGCGCGGAATACTCGCCCCTGTGAAAGGGGCCTAAAAAGCTTCTAGAAATGTGGTAGATGCAATAACTGCAAAATTACAAATTTCCCTAAAAAAATCGTAGAAATACATTCAACACAAAATTATTTCCATTATGTAATTAAGGATAATCTCACTTGTGATTCAACTGATGTACAGTGGCGTACATATAGAAGTAAGGGCCCCATAGAAAGGATCAAACCAGGCCCCTCACACAGGACAGAAGGGTTTCTGCCTAAACCCTTTTCAATGACCCTTGGGCCATTTTTCCATTGCTTCATTTGCTAAAAGTTGTTCCTTTTGAGTCCAGACCAAGTAGCAGAACACATCACGAATATCAAAAATAGATTTGAACATCATTCTGTGTCAAAACATTTTAAGGATTATCACAACAAAGACCCCACCCAACTTACCTTTGCAGCCTTTGAAAAGATCAAAAGATCATGGAGAGGAGGCAATCGCATAGCCAATATGTCTAGAGTGGAGTCAAGAAGAATTTTTGAATTCGATACCATGATCCCTTCAGGTTTAAATGCAGAAATGGAACTGTTCGGATTATTGTAGAAACGGGATGGGTGCCACTCAGGGATGGGACATCGAGGTCTGGCTGTTTACCAGCACCTCTATCTCCCCTCCCTGGAAGGCCCCCATCCCCATACATCATCTTCTTTTTTCTTTACATGTGGGAAATACACCTATAAATAAAAAAATTAAAAAAAATAAGGAGAGAGGAATGAGAAGGAAAGAGAAAAGAGAAATGGAAAATACAGCCATTTATTAATAATATTTAATCTATTAGTACAAGGTATCATTAGAAAATAAGGTACAATCTCTCAGATACCTATTCATCCTGTACAGCTATCATTATACCAAGTGTGCATATTTCATTAATAGAATACATTGAAAACACAAAATGTCAAATACAGTCATTTATTAATAAAATTAAATTTATTAGTATAAGGTATTATTAGAATTGAGGCATAATCTCTCAGTAACCTATTTGTCCTGAGTAGCTATCTGTCACAGGTAATTGTATTGAATTTTCCACCAAATAGATGACAACGAAGAGGACAATATTTCCTCTTCCAGTATACCAGAAGTCTCAGTACCAGAAAATGTGCCAAACTGCGGATGGAACCCATATGCTCCGAAAAACAGCGACTTATCAGTGGACTCCTGCCTACGGTTATTTATGGCAAACTCAGCCAACGACAAAAATGAAGACCACTCCTCCTGATTCTCGAGACAAAACATCTCAAACAAGTCTCCAGATTCTGGTTAGTGCGCTCAGTCTGTGTGTTCAACTGAGGATGAAAAGCCGAGGAGAAGGACAATCGGACCCCCAGGCTAGTACAGAACGCCTTCCAGAATATGGAAACAAAGTCCCCCTATCAGACATCACATCAGAGGGAATATAATGTAGCTTCACGATGTTATCGACAAACACTTGTGCGAGAGTTTTGGCATTAGGTAAACCTGATAATGCTATAAAGTGTGACATCTTGCTGAAACGATCAACAACCACCAGAATCACAGTTTTCCCTGAAGAATTAGGCAAATCTGTGATAAAGTCCATGGGCAAATGAATCCACGGTCGGGACGGGATAGACAACGGAAGTGTCACAGTCGTTACCTCTGGCTGTGACCTTCTGTCTATGCTCTCGCTGCAGCTCCGTTCCTGTGTGTTATTTAGGGTTCTTTGTGGGTTAACTCCCCTGTGTGCCTATTAGGAGTTAATCCTCTCTGTCTGCTCCATGGGTGTGGCCTCTCTGCTGCACCCATGGAACCTGTATATAAGGCTGAGGTTTCCTCAGTTCTGTGTCAGCTCTCCTGGTGTGTGTTGTCTTGTCCTGCTCCTTGTTTGTACTCACTCTCCCATGCTCCTGACCCATGGGATCCGTGTCTGTCTGTGCTCTGTGGGTTTCCTACTTGTTCATTCCCGTCCTCTTTCCTGTGTTTTGTTATCTGTTCTGCCAGTTATGTTTGTTATGTTTGCCTATGTACCGCCGGTACCTTCTGGTACCTGTTGTCCGTTTGCTCCTGTTGTCACTGTCTAGTTCACGCTCCAGAGTGGACCCTGGCAACTCCCTGCGGCAAAGCCTAACCCTACCATCTGGGGCCCTAGTGAATACCAGGAGTTGCTTAGTCACGCCCCTCTGGAGTATTACTAGACAGTGGCGCAGTGGGGGGTTTTCTCCCACTGTGCGGACGGTATATAGAGCTCTCAATTTTCCCTGTGTTTCCCTCCTTGGATTCTGTTTGTGCAATAAACTCTTGTGTGTCTGTCAATAAACGAAAGTTTGTGACTCTGTGAACATTTTCATGTGATTTTTCGTGTCGATTTTTCCATCTCGTCTTATTGAACGAAAACCCAGACGAAAGTCTATATGAAATTTTGGGAATATATTCATAAGAATTAATTGCAGAGCATTTGAGAAAATATATGGACTGCATCGATAAGTTATAGCATATATATGTGTGCTGTTTCGCCATTGAGATGTATCAGATATCCACAAGGGTATTTATTTTAACTATTGTGATTTACAACAAACAATATGTTTATTTAGATAGTAGCTATAATTCATGTGCAACATAGCCGCCTGCATACCAGCAGAGTAGGCTATACCAAAGAAATATCCAGGGCACCTGCAACCCTTGCAGATACCTGTATATATCAGTATCTGCAATAAGGAAAGTTGAGCAACATTGGAAGTAACTGAATCTACTGTTTAATCCATTTTTATTTTTGTTATTTTATTCCATGTGCATTTTTATTGTATTTTATCAGATACAGTTATAATAAATTGTTTAGACTCCGTGAGGCTCTGCATGTATGAGTGTGGCAATCTTCTATTGACAGTTATTTAAATTGAAAGGGTGAATTCACAGATTGTGCACCTCCCGTGTCTGTAGGGTTAGTGAGCTATTTCCAAAGATATTTTATCTTGAGTGTCTGTACCTGTTTTCCGTTTGTTTTTGCTTGACGACGCAGAGGTCTCTCCTGGGACCTCCAACTCGTGACAGAATGAACAAGTGAACTTTCACAGAGTTTTGTGTTCTGTTTTCTGCTTAACTGTGGTGTGTGCTTTCTGTTTTTGTTTACCTCTTCATGGTGCCTTTAGGTATCGGATTTAGTTGCCTTGGTGTACTGGCTGCGGTGTTTTCCGTGTATGCTGGTTGCCAGGGGCGACGTCCGGTGTAGCCTTTTTAGCTTGCAGTTCTGCCTACGGCCGTGTTTTCCGTTATCGGCGCAGGTATCTGCTTCTGGTCCTGGTCCTCCGGAAGGGGGTGTCAGCATGTCTGACCAATTAGTCCTTGGCAGACATGTCATTCTCCGGAGGGAGAGTGGAGGGGGAGGTATTAGCACGCTGCAGTCCACCTCGACATGTGAGGCAGTGTAGGCTGGCTGCATTCCTCTTGGCGTACTGGCTACGTTTACCGTGTAGGCTGGTTGCTAGGGGCTGCGTGCTGGCTGCGGTCGTAGTATGTGTTCTGCTTGTGTACCTCTGTACCCCTTTGATTCTGATTTTCTTTGTATTCCAGTCTGGTTCCCGTTCCTGGTCCCACTCCTCCGGAAGGGGGTGTCAGCATGTCTGACCAATTAGTCCTTGGCAGACATGTCATTCTCCGGAGGGAGAGTGGAGGGGGAGGTAACTTCTTGGTGCGGTTCACTTGACGTGTATGCCATGTTGGCTGGCTATCTTCCCCCTGGCGTACTGGCTGCGGACCCTCCGTGTAGGCTGGTTTTCAGGGGTTGGTCTGGTTGCGGTCGTCGTGTATGTTCCTGCCCATGTACCTCGTCACCCTTTTGATTTCTGTCCCCTTGCCTGGTTCTGTTTGGTTTGTTGCCCCACTTCCTCTCGTTTTCTGTTTGGGGGAGAGGGGGGGGGCGGCTTTGAGGGGTGGGAGTGTCACAGTCGTTACCTCTGGCTGTGACCTTCTGTCTATGCTCTCGCTGCAGCTCCGTTCCTGTGTGTTATTTGGGGTTCTTTGTGGGTTAACTCCCCTGAGTGCCTATTAGGAGTTAATCCTCTCTGTCTGCTCCATGGGTGTGGCCTCTCTGCTGCACCCATGGAACCTGTATATAAGGCTGAGGTTTCCCCAGTTCTGTGTCAGCTCTCCTGGTGTGTGTTGTCTTGTCCTGCTCCTTGTTTGTACTCACTCTCCCATGCTGCTGACCCATGGGATCCGTGTCTGTCTGTGCTCTGTGGGTTTCCTACTTGTTCATTCCCGTCCTCTTTCCTGTGTTTTATCTGTTCTGCCAGTTATGTTTGTTATGTTTGCCTATGTACCGTCGGTACCTTCTGGTACCTGTTTTCCGTTTGCTCCTGTTGTCTTTGTCTAGTTCACGCTCCAGAGTGGACCCTGGCAACTCCCTGCGGCAAAGCCTAACCCTACCATCTGGGGCCCTAGTGAATACCAGGAGTTGCTTAGTCACGCCCCTCTGGAGTATTACTAGACAGTGGCGCAGTGGGGGTTTTCCTCCCACTGTGCGGACGGTACATAGAGCTCTCAATTTTCCCTGTGTTTCCCTCCTTGGATTCTGTTTGTGCAATAAACTCTTGTGTGTCTGTACCTGTTTTCCGTTTGTTTTTGCTTGACGACGCAGAGGTCTCTCCTGGGACCTCCAACTCGTGACAGGAAGTAGATATCCTGAAGGCTGAGTATGTGTCACCTTGGCACGCACACAAGTCTCACAAACTGACACATAGCCCTCAATACATTTACGCAATCCTGGCCACCAGAATCTCCGGGAAATGAGATAAACCGTGTCCTGTAAGAACAGTACTGTGATGTTCTTGAAACACCTTGGATCAAACAACTTCCCTGGAGGACAAGAATCAGGTGCATCTTCCTGGGCCTCCAACACCTCTGCCTTAAGTTCAGGATAAAGGGCGGATACAACCACCCCATCAGCTAATATTGGGCCAGGATCCTCCGAATCACCCCCTCCCTCCCGGGAAAGCTTTGACGTTCTTAACCCCAGGGCCGAAGGTGACAACAAAATTAAATCTGGTAAAAAACAATGACCATCTAGCCTGCCTTGGGTTCAGATGTTTAGCCGACTCCAGATAAGCCAGATTTTTGTGATCAGTAATTACCGCAATGGGATGAATCTCTCCTTCCAACCAATGACGCCATTCCTCAAAAGCCAACTTAATGGCCAGCAACTCTCTATTACCTACATCATAATTTCTTTCAGCAGTGGAGTGTTTTTAGAGAAAAAAGCACATGGGCGCCATTTGCTAGGAGAAGGACCCTGCGACAAGACTGCTCTAACCCCTACCTCGGATGCGTCAACTTCCACAATGAATGGCTGTGACACATCAGGTTGCACCAGTATAGGAGCAGAAGCAAAACATTCCTTTACCGCTGAAAAGGCATGTAATGTCTCATCAGACCAGACTGAGAAATCCGCACCTTTCTTAGTCATATCTGTTAATGGTTTAACAACAGTCGAGTAATTAGTTTTTTTTTTACAGTAGTAGTTGATGAACCCCAAAAATCGCATGAGCGCTTTCAGATTTTCGGGTCGATCCCAATCCAAGACAGCACTGACTGTTTCCGGATCCATACGAAAACCCGAAGATGAGAGTAGGTAACCCAGGAATTGCACTTCTGAAACCGCAAATACACACTTCTGCATCTTAGCATACAATTTATTCTACCTTAGGATCTGTAAGACATGTCTTATGTGATCCTGATGCTTCTCCATGTCGGGGGAATAAATTAAAATATTCTCCAGATACACCACCACAAACCTGCCCACCAGATGATGAAAGATGTCATTGATGAAATGTTGAAAAACAGCAAAAGCATTGGTCAACCCAAAAGGCATGACCAAATTCTCAAAATGACCTTCAGGGGTAATTAAAGGCCGTCTTCCATTCGTCCCCGTCCTTGATCCTTACCTGATTATATGCCCCCCTCAAATCCAACTTAGAGAGCACCTTGGCGCCGACAATCTGACTGAACAAATCTGGGATCAAAGGAAGGGGATAGGGATCACGGACAGTAATGCGATTAAGCTCACGGAAATCCAGACATGGCCTAAGAGTTCCGTCCATTTATTTAAAGGATAACTGTCATGTTTTCATCAAAAAATCTATTTTAGCATATGATGCTGCTGCAGCAGCAGAATTATGCATAAAGCAATCTTTAGTTTCTACACATACCACCGTTTTCCCCTTAGTTACGGCTGTCTTGAATCCTACAATATGAGGATCTTCTCAAGATGGCTCCTCTGCTAGTTCTCTGAGGCCAAAACTATCTTCCCTTACTTCCTATACACACTTGCTGTAGCCAGCAGTTTGCTGCCAGCCAATCAGATTAGATAACTAAAAGACACGCCTTCTCACTCTGAAGCCTAATGCAGGCATCCTGTGTGAAGGACCGCCCCTCTGTATTCTGTTTACATTAAGTTGGGAGACAGATGAGCTTTAGCAACGGTCTTTTAAGGGAGCAGTGGAAAGGGACAGGAGACATTAATGAAAGATGTTATTATAAGGTAATTACAGATCTTTTAGCAATCATTGACAGACTAACTCAGGTATACATGCCTAGCTCTAATAAACTAGCAAATAAAAAAAATATGACAGTTATACTCTAACAAAGAAGAACCCTGCAGCCACTGGTGATTTGGATGGTCTAATATGACCTTTAGCCAAACTCTCGGTGATATATTCTCGCATGGCTACTCTTTCGGGTTCAGAAAGATTATACAACCGAGACTTGGGCAATCTAGCTCCGGGAATAAAGTTGACGGGGCAGTCATACTCCCGATGTGGAGGTAACTCCTGGTCTCCACTTTTAGAGAATACATCAGAAAAATCAGAAATAAAAGAAGGTACTATTTTGGTGGTTAAAACAGAAAGCGAGTCCCTGAGGTGCTGGCAAACCCTGATTGGCACCAGTAGTTCCCCCTTTCACCGCCCAGTCTGGAGTTCGGGTTGAGACAGCTCAGATCGGATCGGCACTTAGGGTTTTTTGAGCTGTTCTTGACTGCGGAGCTCTTGGACTTAGTCGTGGCAGAAACAAATCGGTATGCCACTCAATTTATAGCCGCCAACCCGGGAAGCTTTTATGCCCAGTCTTTCCGGTGGAAACCCGTCCAAGTTTCCGAATTTAAAACTTTTCTGGGCCTTCTCCTCAACATGGGCCTGACAATAAAGCATGAATTGCGGTCATATTGGTCCACGAACCCAATTCATCACATGCCCATGTTCACTGCTGCCATGTCCAAGACACGATTTGAGACCATCCTGCGTTTCCTGCACTTTAGTGACAACAGCACCTGTCATCCCAGAGGCCACCCAGCTTTTGACCGGCTCCACAAAATTCGGCCCCTCATAGACCACTTCAACCAGAAATTTGCAGATTTGTATACCCCTGAGCAAAACATCTGCATAGACGAGTCCCTTATACATTTTACCAAGCGCCTTGGCTTCAAACAATACATCCCAAGCAAACGCGCCCGGTATGGGGTCAAATTGTATAAGCTCTGTGAAAGGGCCACAGGCTATACGCACAAATTTCGAGTCTATGAGGGTAAAGATCAGACCCTGGAGCCAGTCGGTTGCCCTGACTATCTGGGGAGCAGTGGGAAGACAGTCTGGGACTTGGTGTCATCCTTATTTGGCAAGGGGTACCATCTTTATGTGGACAATTTCTACACAAGTGTGCCCCTCTTCAGGCATTTGTTTCTAGAACAGATTGGCTGCTGTGGCACCGCGCGACCTAGTCGCCGGGGCTTCCCCTAACGGCTCATTACCACCCGTCTTGCAAGGGGGGAGAGGGCTGCCTTGTGTAACGAAGAACTGCTCGCGGTGAAATGGAGAGACAAGCGTGACGTTTACATGCTCTCCTCCATTCACACAGACACGACAATCGAAATTGAACGAGCAACTGGAGTCATTGAAAAGCCCCTCTGTGTCCACAACTATAATTCGCTCATGGGAGGGGTGGACTTCAATGACCAGATGTTGGTTCCTTATTTACTTTCCCGCAGGACCAGATGCTGGTATAAGAAGGTGTCTGTATACCTAATTCAATTGGCTATGTACAATAGTTTTGTTCTCTACAGTAAGGCTGGGAGAACAAGATCCTTCCTCAAATTTCAGGAAGAGATCATCGAGAACCTCCTGTATCCAGGAGGTTCCGTGGCCCCAACCACCAGTGTAGTGAGCCGTCTACACGAGCGACATTTCCCCAATGTCGTTGCTGGTACCTCAACCCAAGCGCCACCCCGAAAAAAATGTCGTGTCTGTAGCAGGAGTGGAATAAGGCGTGACACCCGCTATTTCTGTCCTGACTGCCCTGACCACCCTGCCCTATGCTTAGGAGAGTGTTTCCGGAAGTACCACACACAGGTACACTATTAGTATAGGGATTGCGTGACATAGGACAGGCATACAGGGGTCTTAGGGCCCTTTCACTCACAGCTGCTGCAAACCTCTCCTTTCACCTGGGACAAAGTGCATAATGTACTTCGCCACATCTCTGGGCGATTTGCGCTTTGCACAATGTCCCATGGGGAAGGAGAGGTTTGTCCTATAAAGGTAAAAAAAAAAAAATCACAGGTAAGCAAAAAAGTTAATGTTCCAAAAGTTCAATAAAGTTTAGAAAAGTTAATGTTCTGTTTCAAATGTTATATAAAGTTAATGTTAATAAATTGATTGCGTTGCGGCCTGTTTTTTTTTTTTTGGTTTTGTTTTTTTACCTTCTAGGTGGACCAACCGATCAACCAGCTGCAGCACTGATGTGCATTCTGACAGAAGCATTGCGCTGCTGTCAGATTAGGCTACTTTCACACTAGTGTTCAGAGCGGGTCCGTCTGATGTCTGCTCAGACAGATCCGCTCCTATAATGCAGACATTTGTATCCGTTCAGAACGGATCCGTCTGCATTATAGTTTAAAAAAAAAACTAAGTCTGAAAGTAGCCTGAACGGATCCGTCCAGACTTTACATTGAAAGTCAATGGGGGACGGATCCGTTTGAAGATTGAGCCATATGGTGTCATCTTCAAGCGGATCCGTCCCCATTGACTTCCATTGTAAGTCTGGACGGATCCGCTTGCCTCCGCACGGCCAGGCGGACACCCGAACGCTGCAAGCAGCGTTCAGGTGTCCGCTCGCTGAGCAGAGCGGAGGCTGAACGCTGCCAGACTGATGCATTCTCAGCGGATCCGCGTCCACTGAGAATGCATTAGGGCTGGACGGTTGCGTTCGGGGCCGCTTGTGAGCCCCTTCAAATGGAGCTCACGAGCGGACACCCGAACGCAGGTGTGAAAGTAGCCTTACACAAAAGTCGGTGTATGCGGCGCTGCAAGACGAGATTTCTCCTCTGCAGTAAAAAAGATACGTTTGCTGAGGCTTATGAGCTGAGGGGCGGTGTTCATATGCTTTGGCAAACACTTTGTATATAAAAAAATAATAATAAATTCCGGCAATGATTTATTCATCCACATCGATTGATGTGAATGGAGAAATCGGGTTTGTCAGGGCATACGGGCTGAGTGGGTTTGGATGTTGGGCGGAGCTCCTATGTCCTGGCAGACGCCTTTCCCCTCCTTTTTTTTTTTTGGCAGAGATTTTGTCATCCACATTGATCGATGCGAATGAAGAAATCTATGCCGTTCATTTTTTCTTTCAGCCCAGAGGCTGAACGGAAAAAAAAAATTACCCGTATGCTCAATATAAGGAGAATAGCAGAAACTCCTAATGCTGGCCATACATGTAATGATTGCGGAGACCCTCAAATGCCAGGGCAGTACAAACACCCCACAAATGACCCCATTTTGTAAAGAAGACACCCCAAGGTATTCGCTGAGAGGCATATTGAGTCCATGAAAGATTGAACTTTTTGTCCCAAGTTAGCGGAAAGGGAGACTTTGTGAGAAAAAAATGAAAAAATCATTTTCCGCTAAATTGTGCCAAAAAAAAAAAATTCTAGGAACTCGCCATGCCCCTCACGGGATATCTTGGGGTGTTTTCTTTCCAAAATGGGGTCACTTGTGGGGTATTTATACTGCCCTGGCATTTTAGGGGACCTAAAGCGTGAGAAGTAATTTGGAATCCAAATGCGTAAAAAATGCCCTGTGAAATCCTAAAGGTGCTCTTTAGCATTTGGGCCCCTTTGCGCACCTAGGCTGCAAAAAAGTGTCACAAATGTGGTATCGCCGTACTCAGGAGAAGTTGGGCAATGTGTTTTGGGGTGTCTTTTTACATATACCCATGCTGGGTGAGAGAAATATCTCTCTAAAATGACAACTTTGCATAAAAAAATGGGAAAAGTTGACTTTTACAGAGATATTTCTCTCACCCAGTATGGGTATATGTAAAAATACACCCCAAAACACATTGCCCTACTTCTTCTGAGTACGGCGATACCACATGTGTGACACTTTTATGCAGTCTAGGTGCGCAAAGGGGCCCAAATTCTAAAGAGCACCTTTCGAATTTCACAGGGCATTTTTTACGCATTTGGCTTCCAGACTTCTTCTCACGCTTTAGGGCCCCTAAAATGCCAGGGCAGTATAAATACCCCACAAGTGACCCCATTTTGGAAAGAAGACACCCTAAGGTATTCCGTGAGGGGTATGGTGAGTTCATGTAAAAAAAAAATTTTTGGTCACAAGTTAGTGGAATATGAGACTTTGTAATAAATAAATAAATAAATAAATAAATAAATCATTTTCCGCTAACTTGTGACAAAAAATAAAAACTTCCATGAACTCACTATGCCCATCAGCGAATACCTTAGGGTGTCTACTTTCTGAAATGGGGTCATTTGTGGGGTGTTTCTACTGTCTGGGCATTGTAGAACCTCAGGAAACATGACAGGTGTTCAGAAAGTCAGAGCTGCTTAAAAATGCAGAAATTCACATTTTTGTACCAAAGTTTGTAAACGCTATAACTTTTGCGCAAACCAATAAATATACACTTATTGCATTTTTTTTTATCAAAGACATGTAGAACAATAAATTTTGAGAAAAATTTATATAGAAATGTAGTTTTATTTGAAAAATTTTACAACTGAAAGTGAAAAATTTCGGTCAATTTCGACTAATAAGGAGGTTTAAGCTAGGGAAGCTGAGGTGGTTAATTTGGATTATACTTTGTACTCAATACATATATGTCTATTTTTTATGGTTTAGTTATGGTTTTTGTTCTATTTTTGTTCTATAATTGAAACACTATATATCTGAGCTGAGTTTGATGTATATGATAGGGCTGCAATGATTAACCCCTTAAGGACTCAGCCCTATTTCACCTTAAGGACTTGGGCATTTTTTTCAAATCTGACCAGTGTCACTTTAAGTGCTGATAACTTTAAAACGCTTTGACTTAACCAGGCCATTCTGTCACGAGTTGGAGGTCCCCGGAGAGACCACCGCGTCGTCATGCAATAAACGGATGGAAATCAGGTACAGACACATAAGAGAGTTAATTGCACAAACAAAACAGGGAAGGCAGCAGAGACAAAACATGAGCTCTATGTACCGTCAGCACAGTGGGAGAAAACCCCCACTGCGCCACTGTCTAGTAATACTCCAGAGGGGCGTAACTAAGCAACTCCTGGTTTTCACTAGAGCCCTAGATGGTAGGGTTAGACTTAGCCGCAGAAAGTTGCCAGGGTCCACTCTGGAGCGTGACCTAGACAGTGACAGCAGGAGCGAATGGACAACAGGTACCAGAAGGTACCGACGGCACATAGGCAAACATAACAGGGCAAATAATAACACAAGCAGGAGTTCATGCAAGGGAGCAGGAGTGGCAATGAGCAGAGAAGGACTTGCTCCACCAGTAGTAAACTGCATGGCCTTGTCATGCCACTCTGCTGCAAAGGCTTGCTGAACACAGACATATGAATACAAAACAGGGCAACTAATAATACAAACAGGAGTTCACGCAAGGGAGCAGGAGTGGCAATGAGCAGAGACATCAGAATAAACACAAAGTAACTAAAACATAACTGGCAGAATAGAAAGACAGGAAAAAGGACGCAAATGAACAAGTAGGGAAACTCACAGAGCACAGACAGACAGACACAGATCCCATGGGTCAGCAGCATGGGAGAGAGTACAAACCAGGAGCAGGACAGACAACACACACCAGGAGAGCTGACCCAGAACTGAGGAAAGCTCAGCCTTAGGCCTCATGCACACGAACGTTTTTTTTCACGGTCCGCAAAAACAGGGTCCGTAGGTCCGTGATCCGTGACCGTTTTTTCGTCCGTGGGTCTTCCTTGATTTTTGGCGGATCCACGGTCATGAAAAAAAAGTCATTTTGGTGTCCGCCTGGCCGTGCGGAGCCAAACGGATCCGTCCTGAATTACAATGCAAGTCAATGGGGACGGATCCGTTTGACGTTGACACAATATGGTGCCATTTCAAACGGATCCGTCCCCATTGACTTTCAATGTAAAGTCCGGAGTCCCTTTTATACCATCAGATCGGAGTTTTCTCCAATCCGATGGTATATTTTAACTTGAAGCGTCCCCATCACCATGGGAACGCCTCTATGTTAGAATATACTGTCGGATATGAGTTAGATCGTGAAACCTCATTTCCGACAGTATATTCTAACACAGAGGCGTTCCCATGGTGATGGGGACGCTTCTAGTTAGAATATACTACAAACTGTGTACATGACTGCCCCCTGCTGCCTAGCAGCATCCGATCTCTTACAGGGGGCCGTGATCAGCACAATTAACCCCTCAGGTGCCGCACCTGAAGGGGTTAATTGTACTATCATATCCCCCTGTAAGAGATCAGGGCTGCCAGGCAGCAGGGGGCAGACCCCCCCCCCCCCCCCCTCCCCAGTTTGAATATCATTGGTGGCCAGTGCGGCCCCCCCCCCTTCCTCCATTGTAATAAATCGTTGGTGGCACAGTGTGCGCCCCCCCCCCTTCCTCCCTCTATTGTAATAATTCGTTGGTGGCACAGTGTGGCCCCCCCCCCCCGCCCCCTTCCTCCCTCTATTGTAATAAATCGTTGGTGGCAATCATTGGCCCCCCTCCCTCTATAGCATTAACAACATTGGTGGCCAGTGTGCGGCCTCCCATCTTGCGCCCCCCCCCCCCCCCCCCGATCATTGGTGGCAGCGGGTTACTAGCAATAGTACAAGATTCATACTTACCTGGGAGCTGTGATGTTCGTGTCCGGCCGGGAGCTCCTCCTACTGGTAAGTGACGGTTCATTTAGCAATGCGCCGCACAGACCTGTCACTGTCACTTACCAGTAGGTGGAGCTCCCGGCCGGACACGAACATCGCAGCAGCAGGTAAGTATTAATCTTCTACTATTGTACTATTGCTAAGTAACCATGGCAACGAGGACTGTAGTAGCGTCCTGGTTGCCATGGTTACCGATCGGAGCCCCAGCGATTAAACTGGGACTCCGATCAGAACTCCGCTGCCACCAATGATGATGGGGGGGAGGGGGGGGGGAGATGGGAGGCTGCACACTGGCCACCAACGTTGTTAATGCTATAGAGGGGGGGGGGGGGGGGGCAATGGGGGGCGCACACTGTGCCACCAACGATTTATTACAATAGAGGGAGGAAGGGGGGGGGGGCGCACACTGTGCCACCAACGAATTATTACAATAGAGGGAGGGGGGGGGTGCCGCACTGGCCACCAATGATATTCAAACTGGGGAGGGGGGGGGGTCTGCCCCCTGCTGCCTGGCAGCCCTGATCTCTTACAGGGGGATATGATAGTACAATTAACCCTTTCAGGTGCCGCACCTGAAGGGGTTAATTGTGCTGATCACGGCCCCCTGTAAGAGATCGGGTGCTGCCAGGCAGCAGGGGGCAGTCTTGTACACAGTTTGTAGTGTATTCTAACTAGAAGCGTCCCCATCACCATGGGAACGCTTCTGTGTTAGAATATACTGTCGGTTCTGAGTTTTCACGAAGTGAAAACTCAGCTTTGAAAAAGCTTTATGCAGACGGATCTTCGGATCCGTCTGTATAAAAACTAACCTACGGCCACGGATCACGGACACGGATGCCAATCTTGTGTGCATCCGTGTTCTTTCACGGACCCATTGACTTGAATGGGTCCGTGAACCGTTGGCCGTGAAAAAAATAGGACAGGTCATATTTTTTTCACGGCCAGGAAACACGGATCACGGATGCGGCTGCAAAACGGTGCATTTTCCGATTTTTCCACGGACCCATTGAAAGTCAATGGGTCCGCGAAAAAAAACGGAAAACGGCACAACGGCCACGGGTGCACACAACGGTCGTGTGCATGAGGCCTTATATACAGGTTCCATGGGTGCAGCAGAGAGACCACACCCATGGAGCAGACAGAGAATTAACTCCTAATAGGAATACAGGGGAGTTAACCCATACAGAACCACAAATAACACACAGGAATAGAACTTCAGCGAGGAGCGCCGAATGAGCAAGAACGGAAGGTCACAGTCAAAGATAGTGGCTGTGACACATTCTGAGATTGTTTTTTCGTCACATATTGTACTTCATGACACTGGTAAAATGAAGTAAAAAAAAAAATCATTTTTATTTATAAAAAAATACCAAATTTACCAAAAAATTTAAATAAATTGCAAATTTCCAAGTTTCAATATCTCTACTTCTATAATACATAGTAATACCTCCAAACATAGTTATTACTTTACATTCCCCATATGTCTACTTCATGTTTGGATCATTTTGGGAATGATATTTTATTTTTTGGGGATGTTACAAGGCTTAGAAGTTTAGAAGCAAATCTTGAAATTTTTCAGAAATTTTCAAAAACCCAATTTTTAGGGACCAGTTCAGGTCTGAAGTCACTTTGCGAGGCTTACATAATAGAAACCACCCAAAAATTACCCCATTCTATAAACTACTCCCCTCAAGCTATTCAAAACTGATTTTACAAACGTCGTTAACCCTGTGGGTGTTCCACAAGGATTTATGGAAAATAGAGATGCAATTTCAAAATTTCACTTTTTTGGCAGATTTTCCATTTTAATAATTTTTTTCCAGTTACAAAGCAAGGGTTAACAGCCAAACCAAACTCAATATTTATGGCCCTGATTTTGTAGTTTACAGAAACACCCCATATGTGGTTGTAAACCGCTGTACGGGCACACGGCAGGGCGCAGAAGGAAAGGAATGCCATATGGTTTTTGTAAGGCAGGTTTTGCTGGACTGGTTTTTTGACACCATGTCCTAGTTGAAGCCCCCCTGATGCACCCCTAGAGTAGAAACTCCAAAAAAGTTACCCCTTTTTAGAAACTACGGGATGGGGTGGCAGTATTGTTGGTACTTGTTTAGGGTACATATGATTTTTGGTTGCTCTATATTACACTTTTTGTGAGGCAAGGTAACAAGAAATAGCTGTTTTGGCAACGTTTTTATTTTTTGTTATTTACAACATTCATCTGACAGGTTAGATCATGTGATATTTTTATAGACCAGGTTGTCACGGATGCGGCGATACCTAATATGTATACAATTTTTTTATTTATGTAAGTTTTACACAATGATTTCATTTTTGAAACAAAAAAAATCATGTCTGAGAGCCATAGTTTTTTCAGTTTTTGGGTGATTATCTTAGGTAGGGTCTCATTTTTTTGTGGGATGAGATGCCGGTTTGATTGGCACTATTTTGGGGTGCGTGTGACTTTTTGATGGCTTGCTATTACACTTTATGTGATGTAAGGTGACAAAAAATGGTTTATTTAGCACAGTTTTTATTTTTTACGGTGTTCATCTGAGGGGTTAGGTCATGTGATATTTTTATAGAGCCGGTCGATACGGATGCGGCGATACCTAATATGTATACTTTTTTTTATTTATGTAAGTTTTACACATAACAGCTTTTTTAAAACAAAAAAAATTATGTTTCAGTGTCTCCATATTCTGAGCCATAGTTTTTTTTATTTTTTGGGCGATTGTCTCAGGTAGGGGCTCATTTTTTGCGGGATGAGGTGACTGTTAGATTGGTATTTTTGGTGGGCAAACGGCCTTTTTAAATCGCTTGCTGTTGTACTTTTTGTGATTGTTTATTTAGCACAGTTTTTATTTTTTATGGTGTTCATCTGAGGGGTTAGGTCATGTGATATGTTTATAGAGCCGGTCGATACGGATGCGGCGATACCTAATATGTATACTTCTTTCCCTGTTTCTTACCAAATTTTTTTTAACTTTATTTGGGGAAAATTACGTTTTTGTTTATTTTTACTTGAAACTTTAAATTTTTTGGGGGGAAAACTTTATTTTTTCAACTTTTTTTTCACTTTATTTTTTGTCCCACTTTGGAAATTTAACTTTTGGGGGTCTAATCCTTTACAATGCATTCCAATACTTCTGTATTGGAATGCATTGGCTGTATGAGTTAGTTCTCATGCACACGACCATTGTTGTGTTCGGTTCCGCAAAATGGGGTTCCGTTGTTTCGTGATCCGTTTCCGTTTTTGTTTCCGTGTGTCTTCCTTTATTTTTGGAGGATCACCAGACATGAAGGAAAGTAAAAAAAAAATCTAAGACAGGTTTGCCATGCAAATGATAGGAAAAAAAAACGGACGTGGATGACAATCTTGTGTGCCTCCATGTTTTTTAACGGTCCCATTGACTTGAATGGGTCCACGAACCGTTTTCCGCAAAAATAATAGGACAGGTTATATTTTTTTGACGTACTGGAACCACGGATCACGGACGCGGATGACAAACGGTGCATTAGCCGAGTTGTTAACGGACCCATTGAAAGTCAATGGGTCCGCAGAAAATCACGAAAAACGGCACAACAGACACGGAATAAAACAACGGTCGTGTGCATGAGGCCTAATACTGTGTGTATTACTCATACAGGGGGCTGGATCTCACAGGCTCGTCACCGGAAGGCAGTGCGATGCCTTCCTTGGGCATCGCGCTGCCTTCCATGCCATCGGGTCCCCCTACAGCCGCATGGGGACCCGATGGCACCGCCGATTGCCGCCGCAAACCGCAGGTAAAGCCGCAAACCGCAGGTCTGAATTGACCTGCGGTTTGCTGCGATCGATGAAACGGGGGGGTCACATGACCCCCCCCCGGCGTTGTGACAGGATGCCCGCTGAATGGTTTCATCGGACATCCTGTTCCTATTTACCCCCGCCGTGCCGCAATCTAGTTTTTCAAGTTATGACGTACCGGTACGTCATGGGTCCTTAAGGACTCGGGAAACATGCCGTACCGGTACGTCATAAGTCCTTAAGGGGTCAATCAAAGTTATCGATAATATTCGATAACAGGATTCGTTGTCGACGAATCCCGTTATAGAATAATCGGCCGATTCGTTGCTAAGCGGGCGGTCAGGTGCTATGCCTGTGGGTCCTTAACCGGCAGTAACTTTTACTTGAACTTTAAATCAGCCCATCTTTATTACCTCACAATGAAGCTCCGGTAACAGGTAGAGCGGGCGGCGGCGTAACATCACTTACTCATGTGACGCGCCTGCTCCGCCTGCTTCATTCATAAAGTGGGCAGAGCAGGCGCGTCATGTGAGTGAGTGACGTTAAGCCGCCCGCTCTGCCTGTTACCGAAGCTTCATTGTATTTGTAAGGCAATAAAGATCATAGCGCTGATTTAAAGTTTAAGTAAAATTTACTGCCAGTTAAGGAATACTCTTTAGATATGAATACTGATGTGAGCAGTGGGGCTGGTATATTGGGAGACACTGTTATGGGGAAAATCTGTGGATGACACATATAGAATAAGATGCTATATAGTCTCATCCATAGATCCCCCATAGCAGTGTCATCCACAGATCCCCTTCCCCATAACAGTGCACAGATCCCACTCCCCATAACAGTGCCATCCACAGATACCCCTCCCTATAACAGTTCCATCCACAGATCCCCCTCCCCATAACAGTGCCATCCACAGTTCCCCCTCCCCATAACAGTGCCATCCACAGTTCCCCCTCCCCATAACAGTGCCATCCACAGTTCCCCCTCCCCATAACAGTGCCATCCACAGATCCCCCTCCCCATAACAGTGCCATCCACAGATCCCCCTCCCCATAACAGTGCCATCCACAGTTCCCCCTCCCCATACCAGTGTCATCCACAGATCCTCTATAATAGTGTCATCCACAGATCCCCCATAACAATGTGTCATCCACAGATCCCCTCCATAACAGTGCCATCCACAGATCCCCATAATAGTGTCATCCACAGATCCCCCATAAGTGTCATCCACAGACCCCCCTCCCCATAACCGTGCCATCCACAGATCCCGTCCATAACAGTGTGTCATCCACAGATCCCCTCCATAACAGTGCCATCCACAGAGCCTCCATAACTTGTCTTTTTTACATTGTAATGCAAAATTTTTATAATTATGTAACTCCTAAATTTGTTTTAATAAGGCCTTTGAACATAATTTTTCAAGTAAAATCATATAAACCCCTTTTTTTTGTCATTTTGGTGTTTTTCCTGATTAATCGATTAAATTATCGACAACTAATCGATTATTCAAATAATCTTTAGCTGCAGCCCTAGTATACGATAACCAAGGGTCGCTTAACTCTTTTTGAACATTTGATTGATATAATCCAGTTTGCATTTTTACGTAAACCTAGATTCACAATAAACACTCCCCTTCAATTAAGGAATACCTTTAAAAATAATTTGTGAACATGTTCACTATCACCCACTGAGGAAGGAGCACGAAGCTCCGAAACGCGTCTGGAAATAACCACACTGTTGGTGAACATCGAAGTGGCCACTTTTCATGGAAAGCTTTGGTGTCACTGAAGCAGATCGTTTTTTACCTAAATATTGGCCTTATCTATAAGGAAACAATACACGGTATTAGACACGATGCTTGTAAATATCCACTTAAAGAGGGTCAGCGGCCGGTCTAACCAATAACCTTAGACACGTGGCATTAAAGTTAATAAGCCGACACAACTTCAGCGCCCACAACTAACATAGCCACGTGGGAAGCTGAGAAACAGCGATCCGGCAAAGTCCAGCGCCCGCATCACCGCAGTCACGTGGGAAGCCGAAAACAGCTCAGCCTGCACTACTTAGGGCACTTTCACACTTGCGTTGCTGGATTCTGGCAGGCAGTTCCGGATCCGGCAATCTGTATGGAAACGGAAACCATTTGTAGACGGATCCAGATACGGATCCGTCTCACAAATGCATTGCAATACCGGATCCGTCTCTCCGGTGTCACCCGGAAAAATGGATCCGGTATTTTATTTTACATTTTTAAATTTTAATACCAGATTCGGCACTAATACATTCCAATGGAAAAAAAAATCCAGATGCGGCATTGCGGCAAGTGTTCAGGATTTTTGACCGGAGAGAAAAATGCAGCATGCTGCGTTTTTTTCCCCGTCCAAATACCGTAAAAAGACTGAACTAAAGACATCCTGATGCATCTTGAATGGATTGGTTTCCATTCAGAATGCATTAGGGTACTTTCACACTTGTGGCAGAGGATTCCAGCAGGCAGTTCCGTCGCCGGAACTGCCTGCCGGATCCGGCAATCTGGACGCAAACTGATGGCATTTGTCAGACAAATCCGGATCCGTCTGACAAATGCATTGAAATACCGGATCTGTCTCTCTGGTGTCACCTGGAAAAACGGATCCGGTATTATTATTTTTTTGCATTTTTAAAGGTCTGCGCATGCGGTCCGTTTTGCCGGAACACTTAATGCCGGATCCGGCACTAATACACTTCAATGTAAATTAATGCCGAATAATTCCGGCAAGTGATCAGTATTTTTGGCCGGAGAGAAAACTGCAGCATGCTGCGGTATTTTCTCCGGCCAAAAACATAAGAGGGACTGAACTGAAGACATCCTGATGCATCTTGAACGGATTGCTCTCCATTCAGAATGCATTAGGATAAAACTGATCCGTTTTTTTTCTGGTATTGAGCCCCTGTGACAATACTCAATACCAGAAAACAAAAACGTTAGTGTGAAAATACCATTAGGATAAAACTCATCAGTTTTTTTCGGTATTGAGCCTCTAGGATAGAACTCAATACCGGAAAACTTTGACGCAAGTGTGAAAGTACCCTTAGATGGCCGCACCATCAAAGCCTGAGTTTGGATTTACAGCTCCTTCACCATTCCAAAGGATTGGTAACGTACAACTAAATCAGTTACATTACGTTACAATTCATTGTATTATAGATTTAATTGAGACATTGAGTATCTGTCACGGAACCATGAACCAGACGTACAACAAGAGATAAATGAAAATAAGAAGGCTTTATTGAAAATAAAGCTGTAAAGCAAAAGTCCAAACGGATGGTGAAACCGAGCAGAGTCTTTGCGAAGCCAGAGGTCAGGAACCAGAAGGGTAGTCAGACGAAGCCAGGATCAGGAACCAGAAGGGTAGTCAGACGAAGCCAGGATCAGGAACCAGCAGGGTAGTCAGACGAAGCCAGGATCAGGAACCAGCAGGGTAGTCAGACGAAGCCAGGATCAGGAACCAGAAGCAGCAGCAGTCTTAGAAGCATGTGTACACAAGAGGACCAAGCAAGGAACTGAAGCCACAGACCTCCTATATATATGAGCTAGGCATCCAGCTCCTCCCAGGGGAAGGAGGAGCCGCAGGGTGGAAGGCTACAAGAAACCCAGGACCCAAGATGGCCGCCAGCACATGTCAAACGAAGGAGAGCAGCAAGCAGGTAAGACCATGACAGTACCTCCCCCTCAAGGGCCCCTCCTCCGCGGAGCACAAAACGGTTTCTGAGGGAAGCGTGCGTGGAAGGCTCGGAGCAAGGCAGGAGCATGGACATCTGCGGAGGGAACCCAGGAACGCTCCTCTGGACCATAACCACGCCAATGGACCAAAAACTGCAACCGACCGCGGACCAGGCGTGAGTCCAGGATATTGCTCACCTCATATTCCTCACGATTGCCCACTTGGACCGGACGAGGCCGAGGAACCGAGGAAGTGAAACGATTACACACCAGTGGCTTCAACAGGGAGACATGAAACACGTTGGAGATCCGCATGCCAGGAGGAAGCGCAAGGGCATAGGCTACCGGGTTTACCCTGCGAAGCACTCGGAAGGGACCAACAAAGCGAGGCGCCAGCTTGGGAGTGGGCACTCGAAGGTTGAGGTTGCGGGTGGACAACCATACACGGTCTCCGACCTGGTAGGAAGGAGCAGGCGCTCGTCTGCGATCAGCCTGGAATCTCTGGCGCTGCGCAGAGACCTCAAGGGACTTCTGGATCTGTACCCAAGAAGCACGTAGGACGGAAAGGTGATCCTCCACAGCCGGAATATCCTGGCGAGAGAATACCTCCGGTAACACGGCAGGTTGGAACCCATAATTGGCCATGAAGGGAGACGTCCCAGAGGAAGAGTTCACCGCCGTGTTCCTGGCAAACTCAGCCCAAGGCAGGAGGTCAACCCAATTGTCTTGGTGATCGGAGACATAGCAACGAAGGAATTGCTCCAAGGCCTGATTGGATCGTTCTGCGGCCCCATTGGACTGAGGGTGGTAGGCCGAGGAGAAGGAGAGATGAATCCCCAACTGGGAGCAAAAGGCGCGCCAGAACCTGGACACAAACTGACTCCCCCGATCCGACACAATCTCCTTAGGCAAACCGTGCAACCGGAAGACCTCCCTGGCAAAAATCGTGGCCAACTCTTGTGCAGAGGGTAACTTCTTGAGAGGAACACAGTGGCACATTTTGGAAAACCGATCCACAATCATGAGAATGACCGTATGGCCTCGGGATGCAGGGAGGTCCACAATGAAATCCATCCCCAGGTGTGACCATGGGCGCTCCCCGGTGGCTATGGGTTGCAGAAGGCCCAACGGAAGGTGCCGAGGGGACTTACTCTGGGCACAAACGGAGCATGCCGCTACATATGCGGCGATGTCGGAACGTAGGGAAGGCCACCAGAACAGACGTGAAACAGCCCAGGACAGCTGATTCTTTCCAGGATGCCCCGCGGTCTTGGAGTTATGGTAGGTTCGCAACAACCGAGTGCGCAACTCCTCAGGCACAAAACATCTGCCGTTGGGTCTCCCAGAGGGAGCACCAGATTGAGCCGCCAAAATCTGCTCACCCAGGGGAGAGGTCAGGCTGGTGCGAATGGCGGCCAGGATCTGATTCGGAGGTATGACCGAAGTCGGAATCGACTCCTCCCTGGACAGCTCGGAGTACTGCCGTGATAAGGCATCCGCCCTGATGTTCTTGGAACCGGGTAGGTAGGAGACCACGTAATTAAAACGTGACAAGAACAGAGCCCATCTGGCCTGACGTGGTGTCAATCTCTTGGCCTCAGAAAGGTAGGTCAGATTCTTGTGGTCCGTCAGGATGAGAACCGGAACCACCGAACCCTCGAGCAAGTGCCTCCATTCTTTAAGGGCCTGCACGATGGCCAATAACTCCCTGTCACCAATCTGATAGTTGCACTCCGCGGAAGACAGTTTCCGGGAGTAAAACCCACAAGGAAGCAGAGGACCCTCTGGTGTTCTACGCTGAGACAGAAGGGCGCCTACTCCCGTCTCAGACGCGTCCACCTCGAGGACAAAGGGCAACCCAGGGTTGGGATGCGACAGAATCGGAGCCGACACAAAGGCGGACTTTAGGGCCTCAAAAGCTCGGATGGCCTCGAGCGGCCAGACCTGGGAATTACTGCCCTTCCTGGTCAGATCCGTGAGAGGCTTGGCCAGCATGGAAAAGTCCCTGATGAACTTCCGATAATAATTGGCGAAGCCCAAAAAGCGCTGCAGGGAACGAAGACCACTGGGCTGGGGCCACTGTAAGACAGCCGAAACCTTCTCAGGATCCATGGAGAACCCCTCAGCGGAAATGATGTAACCTAAGAAGGTTACCTGGGATCGGTGAAATTCGCATTTCTCAAGCTTCCCGAACAGCTTGTTCTCTCGTAACCGTTGCAACACTCGTCTGACATCCAGAATGTGGGCCTCCATGGATTCAGAATATACCAAGATGTCATCCAAATAGACTACCACACACTGCTGCAACAGGTCACGGAAAACATCGTTGATGAATTCCTGAAAGACTGCGGGCGCATTGCACAACCCAAAGGGCATAACCAAGGATTCATAATGACCGGTCCTGGTGTTAAACGCGGTCTTCCACTCATCGCCCGCCTTGATCCTTACCAGGTTATATGCCGCCCTCAGGTCGAGTTTGGTAAAGACCGTGGCCCCTTTAAGGCGATCGAACAGCTCGGAAATCAAGGGTATCGGGTAAGCGTTCTTGATCGTGATGCGATTGAGACCCCTGTAATCGATGCAAGGCCTCAACTCACCGCCCCTCTTTTTCACAAAGAAAAATCCAGCCCCTGCCGGGGACGAAGATTTGCGAATGTGTCCGCGTGAAAGCGCCTCCCACACGTACTCCTCCATGGCCTCATTCTCCGCTACCGACAGTGGATAGACTTTGCCACGAGGAGGAACGGCACCAGATTGTAACTCTATGGCACAATCGTATGGGCGGTGCGGAGGTAGGGCAACCGCGCGCACCTTATCGAATACATCCCGGTACTCCTCGTATTCAGGAGGCAACAGAGAGTCCGAGGAAGTACACAGCAACTTGACAGGCCCATGGATGCAACTAGCCCCACACTGCGGTGACCACGAGAGGATCTCGACCGATCTCCAATCGAAAGTCGGATTATGCTTCTGGAGCCAGGGGTACCCCAAGACCACCGAGTAGTGTGGAGACGAAATAACCTGGAGACAGACCGACTCTCTGTGAACGGCACCAATGGCTATCCCCACTGGAAGGGTCTCATGAGTCACGTGTGGCGGCAGAAGGGGTCTGCCGTCTATCGCCTCAAGAGCCAGTGGGGAACCTCGAGCCTGCAGAGGAATGGAATTGGCGGCAGCGAACACACTATCAATGAACAAACCACCAGCACCAGAGTCCACCAACGCCTGGGTCGTCACCGAGCCCCCGACCCAGGAGAGGACAACAGTGATCAGTGGTTTGTCAACACGGGAAACCGGGGACGAGGAGACTCCACCCAAGATCTGCCCCCGACAGGATCTCAGGGTACGAGCGTTTCCCGGACGGTTCGGACATGCCAACCGAAAATGCCCACCGAGACCACAGTACATGCATCGGCCCTCGCGTCTCCGGAGTGCCCTCTCCCCCTCTGACAGGCGAGCAAACCCCAGCTGCATGGGTTCACCCCCAGACAAGTCATCCCCAGGAGGCGTGGGAGGAGAGGGAGGCACGGGTGGGACAGCAAACGTAGGCACCAATCTGTTAGAAGACCTCCGCAGGTTCTCCTTAAAGGAAGGTCTCTCCCTGAGTCTGGTGTCAATCAAAATCAGGAAAGAAATAAGAGACTCGAGCTCAACTGGTAGGTCCTTAGCTGCAACCTCATCCTTCAAGGCATCCGAGAGACCATGAGAGAAAGCAGCGACCAGAGCCTCATTATTCCAGCCCACCTCTGCTGCCAGGGTACGAAACTCAATGGCGTATTCAGCTACGGATCGTGAACCCTGTCTGATGGACATAAGGAGCTTCGCAGCAGAGGCAGCACGAGCCGGCACATCGAATACCTTCCGAAGAGAAGCAACAAAACCGGAAAACTCGGCAACCACCGGATTGTTGTTCTCCCATAAAGGGCTGGCCCAGGCCAAGGCCTTGTCCGAGAGCAGCGAGATCAAGAAGCCCACCTTTGATCTCTCAGTAGGAAAGGCATGTGGCAGCAACTCGAAATAAATGCCCACCTGGTTAAGGAAACCTCGGCACTGAGTTGGCTCTCCCCCAAAGCGCTGTGGAAGAGGGGCAGAACCGGTCATACCCCGAAACACCGCAGGCGCAACAACAGGTGTCGGGGTAGACTCTGGCGCAACAACCGGAGCGGCAGTAGGAGCGAGCCCAGGAGCGACAACCGACCCATCGGCAACGGGAGCGAAATGAGCCGTGCGTTCAAGCAGGGTTTGCAACGCCACAGCGAACCGACCCAACAGGTGATCCTGCTGATCAAGTCTGGCAACCAGCGTGGGTAGCGAGGATGGCCCTGTACCGTCAGAATTCATGGCTTGGTCCTAATGTCACGGAACCATGAACCAGACGTACAACAAGAGATAAATGAAAATAAGAAGGCTTTATTGAAAATAAAGCTGTAAAGCAAAAGTCCAAACGGATGGTGAAACCGAGCAGAGTCTTTGCGAAGCCAGAGGTCAGGAACCAGAAGGGTAGTCAGACGAAGCCAGGATCAGGAACCAGAAGGGTAGTCAGACGAAGCCAGGATCAGGAACCAGCAGGGTAGTCAGACGAAGCCAGGATCAGGAACCAGCAGGGTAGTCAGACGAAGCCAGGATCAGGAACCAGAAGCAGCAGCAGTCTTAGAAGCATGTGTACACAAGAGGACCAAGCAAGGAACTGAAGCCACAGACCTCCTATATATATGAGCTAGGCATCCAGCTCCTCCCAGGGGAAGGAGGAGCCGCAGGGTGGAAGGCTACAAGAAACCCAGGACCCAAGATGGCCGCCAGCACATGTCAAACGAAGGAGAGCAGCAAGCAGGTAAGACCATGACAGTATCCTTGTAGTATAATCAAATTGAGGACAGAACAGCAAGCTCGTTCTATCAATTACATTTAATAATGCTAGCTATATAATAACAACAAAGAACTTCTTTTACAAAAATAATACCAAAGATACCTAATTCAATACAAATATACTGATGTCAGTGGAACTGAGAAATACATTGGAACGATTATAATAAGCTCATTTGGATTTTCAAGACACTTATCATATCTCAATACTAAACTGGTCAAATATAAGAACATATATTAACAAGTGGTTTACGTTTATGATACTATATATATATATATATCAATTTTATCTTATTATATAAGGACGATATGTATTTATTTCTGGTATAAATTATGTGATGGTATAAAATAGGTATAATATGTAATTATTAGCTATATATAGTGATGAGCGAGCTCGGGTGTTCGGCCCGAACACATTGCTATATTCATGTGCTCGAGTGCTCTAAGGAGCACAATGGAAGTCAATGGGAGAACGCTAGGCACCCCTTGCTCGGAAAAGAAGAGGGTGTCTGGTTCACAAAAAAAGGCTAGAAATTGATGGAAACCAATAGAGGGTGCTATTGAGTTATGAACAGCGCCATCTATTGGTTTCATAGTATTCTGACAAGAATATTTGTCTTGTCATAAGACTGTGAAACCAATAGAGGGCGCTGTTCATAACTCAATAGCGCCATCTATTGGTTTTCATAGTCTTATGACAGCTGAAAAACAAGGCAGATTCTGCTCATTTGCATGTCTTTCCCATATGCCCATGTTTATGCAAATTCGTTTTAACATGACAAAACTGTATAGAAAGGTTATTGAATATTATGTTAGGACAATCAGAAAACTTTTTGTCTCCCTAATGATATTGATCTAGGTGTGCAGGTCCACCCAAGCCATCCAACAGATGCAAAATAACTTTAAGATTTACTGGTTCTCAGTCAGATGAGAGCTGGTTTAGAATATCTGATAGTGTACAAAGCTGCCATTGTAAGATGTACTGGCTTTTATCTGTCTTATGAACATATTGATGGCTTGCATATATATGACACATACCTGATGTGTGGTTGTCTATTGTATGCTATACATAATAGAAGACTAGGATGCATCTAGTTGTCTTTTTAAAGCAGTTTCCATAAATTTCTAACTTTTTTTTTTTATAAATCAGATACTCTTTTCTGAGCAAGGAGTGCCTAGGGTTCTCTCATTGATTTCCATTGTAATAAATTGTACTCAAGCACCTGAATTATTCGGCCAAGCCGAGCATAGCTGCTTGCTCATCACTACCTATATATTCTCTAAATCTCGTCTATTATCTAATCGATACCATCATTTGCGATCATATATTTATTTCTATTTTCAGTATTTTTTTTATTATTGCCTACCTATTGGGATTACTGGTGTTATTTGATGTGATTTTTTTTTTTTACTTTTTTTTATTGATTTATCTATATATGTACAAATTGTAGTAAATAGGTTATAAGCGTATATTTATAAGCCAATTCCCTCCAACTCTCTTTATATCTATAATTATTTATCGGCAGCGGGTGTGCACCTAAGGCCTCATGCACACGACAGTCTTTTTTCACTGTCAGTGATTTGACTTCAGTGGTCTGTGTCCGATTTTGCTTCAGTTGTGTTTCCTTGTGTCTTCCTTTTTTTTAATGTCTGACAGGGAGAAAAAAAGGAAGGTTAATGAAAAGTGTAATTTTATTGCATCAAGGTCTTGTAGAAAAAAACGAACATGGACGCGGACACGGATGACATACCAGTTGTGCATCCGTTTTTTTTTGACGGACCCATTGACTTGAATCGGTCCGTCCTCCGTTTTCCACTGACAAGAATAGGACGGATATATTTTTTTGACGGACTGGAATCACGGACGCGGAGAAAAAACGGAGGACTATCAGTTTTTTTTCACAGCTCCATAGAAATGAATGAGACCTCCGCTAAACTGTGAAAAATGACGGAACGGATGCGGATGCACACAACGGTCGTGTGCATGAGGCTTAATCCATAGATTCGGAGTGGGTGAGCCGCTGCAAGTCAACGGTTCTATTTACTCTTTTCTTCTAATACCTGCCTTGTTCCAGTCCTCTTCAGAGAAATTTATGAAAATTGACAACCGGGTGTTACCAGTTGGGGGCGTGTCCCTACACACAGACACTGTCCAATCAGTGCTCACACACCTCTTTGACAAAGCATAAAGGTAACACCCAGTTTTCAATCTTTTTTCATCCATTATAAGAACTCTTAACAGAAAAACAGCAGCCTTGAGAGAACAAGTGCCGCACAGGCGTGTGAGGAGCAGCACTCCGCAGTGTGAGGAGCAATGCGACGCACCGACCGGCTCTGCAGCATAAAGAATTAGACCTGATGACAGGAGGGGCGTGGCGACTACAGCACCGGGTGGGCGTGGTCTAACCTCCTCCTCACAATGGGCCATTGATATGGAGAAGCGCGCACACGCGCCAGGCGTGGCCATTGGATGCGGCTCTGTCTGTGAACGCATGACATGGCTGTGCAGCCAACCTTGCGTTTGTTTACTTGACACAACCGGCGACAACGACGCGAATTCCACTATCGCGGGAGCGCGCAAGTACCGAGCGGACAACAAGTGTAATCTCGCGAGCTCCCGAGACCAATCAGGGAGCGGCGTCGTCCCTGGCTGTCAGTGAACGGGAGGAGGAGGTCGCGCTGTCTGGAGCGCTGGTGTCTGCGTTCGCTTCCCGCCTCCCGCCGGCTCTCCTCCCCCTGTCTGCTGTGCTCTCCCTCCCCGGGTCGCTCGTCACGTCCGGTAGCCGGAGGTTGTGGAGGAGGCCGCGGCCAAGAACAGCAGCACCGGGGGAGCCGTGAAGCACAAAGAGGCCGCTGTGTGACCGAGGCCCTGGGCCTAAGACACAGGTGAGACGTGCCTGGGGTGACGCCTCCTGCTACCCAGAGCTCTGCCCCCTCCAGCCCCGTTATATGTTTACATCTCATGTATGTACATTGTGTGTAGTGGGTCATGTATGTGCTTGTAGAGATCATGGGTCATTTACATGTCTATTGTGTGTACAGGGGGTTATGTATGTGCTTGTAGAGATCATGGGTCATTTACATGTCTCATGTATGTACATTGTGTGGGGGGTTATATATGTGCTTGTAGATATCATGGGTAATCTACATGTCTCTTGTATGTACATTGTGTGTAGTGGGTCATGTATGTACTTGTAGAGATCATGGGTAATCTACATGTCATGTATGTACATTGTGTGTAGGGGGTTATGTATGTACTTGTAGAGATCATGGGTAATCTACATGTCATGTATGTACATTGTGTGTAGTGGGTCATGTATGTACATTGTGTGTAGGGGGTTATGTATGTGCTTGTAGAGATCATGGGTCATTTACATGTCATGTATGTACATTGTGTGTAGTGGGTCATGTATGTGCTTGTAGAGATCATGGGTCATTTACATGTCTCATGTATGTACAGGGGGGTTATGTATGTGCTTGTAGAGATCATGGGTAATCTATATGTCTCTTGTATGTGCATTGCATCTAGTGGGTCCTGTATGTGCTTGTAGAGATCATGTACACATATAGTGTAGCCGGGATCAGTGGGGCTGACGGATGTAGTATGGCAGTGTTCACATTTGTGTTGCAGGATTGTGTCTGTTATGTTAGGACTGATGGCCCCCACTGTTAGAAGTAACATTATTCTAAAAGGGACTTCAAGAGGTGACAGACAACAGTGGAGTTCGGATTGTCACAGAAAATAGCGCTGCATGCTGCGCAGTGTATTTCCAGTAAAGATAGTCACATGTCCATCAATGATTTCTTTCCATTGTTTTTTTGTTTTGTTTTTCCCCCCACAAAACTCCCCATGCTATTTTTAATGTGGTGGGTCCGCTCACTGCTTTAGCCCCATTCGATATCATGTCCTTTCTTGGTGCGGTTTATCAAATCCGTGTGGAAATAACCCATGGTGGTATGGGCAGCAGCAAAGCCTGACAACAATAGGAGGCGGATTCTGTGTGGCACTTATATAGCGCTACTATATACAGACATTAGCATCCAACTGACCCCAATGGGGCTCACGGACCCCAGCGCTGCAAGGCACCAGTGCTAACCACTGAGCCACCGTTCTGCCCACAAAATCCTAAGGCTAACCTGCATATGTTGTGCATTAGGCCCTTTTTTTTTTTTTTTTTTTTTTTTTTTTTTTTGCAGAAAAACCGCAGCACCAGCAAAGTGAATGAGATTTGACAAATCCCAGGTACACTATGCATATTTTTTTACATGTGGGAACTGACCTTCTGTGCGGATGTTAATATCTGCAGCATGACAATTGTGTGATTCTGCACCTTCTGTAGAGGGGTTTCCCCCTAGACTTCAATGGTTGTTAACAAACAGAAAATCCACAATGAATAATGCAGATTCTATGCATACAAATCCGATTTTTTTAAAATTTATTTTTTGCCTCTGATCTTGTCACATTTTCCATGCCAGAATCGGCACCAAAAAATAACTCCAAACAGCTTCCCATTCATTTTAATTAAAAACAGTATATATTATTTTTTCTGGTGCGCTTCATACTGTGCTGGAAAAAAGAAGCATCATGCCCTGTGTGTGCATCTCCCATTGAAATGAATGGGAAGTGGCAATAAAAACACAACAAATGCGGCGTACTCGTGTGCGGTTTTTACTGTGGATCCGAGCCAAAAGCTGCAAGCTGAAGATGCAATTTTGAAATAAAGTATACCCCCCCCCCCCCCCCCAAAAAAAAAAAAATGGGGCAAAGAAACTGGTTTAGTTGCCCATCTATTTTCTCTCATTGTGATCGCTGTGGATAGTTTTGTTTCTTGGCATAGAGGTGCCAGTCTTGTAGCGATCCTTTAGCGCACATATTATCTCTGTGGGGTTCCATCATGAATGGAAATGGAGTATTATACACTCAGTATGATTTTCATCTTCAGTTTCCCATCTGTGATTTGCTCCATCATCTGGTAAAATGTGGGGCTTTTTAAGACACAGGGTTGACAAAAAACAATTGCGAATAGCACGTAGTGCGTTTTGCCTTCTGTGGTTTAGTCATTTCCTCTGATCTGTCCTTTCCTTGAAGCGGCCTGCAGCTTTTTGTGGCAGTTCCTGATGCCAGAAGGGGGTTGGAAAGGAATGAGAAATATGAAGAAAGCACTAAACTGCTTCCTGGATCCTATTCTGGCTTTGGTTCAAAAAAACTGCCCAAAAAGCGGTGTATGCTACCATCCTTAGGCTTATTCCCACATTAAAAAGGTATTTAAGCACAAAAAACTTTCCCCAGTCTGTATTTTTTTTTACAGCATGTGAAGCCTGGGGAAGGTTTTTTTTTTTGTTTGCCCTGGCTTACCCCTAAAAATAGTTTTTTTTGTTCTATTGTACTGTTACGTCCATCCATTGACAAAGCAAATGCTGTCCGATACTTGTCTACAAAATGCAGACCATTCTAAAGTTAATGGGTCAGCAAAAATGCGTATGCAACACGGACTGCATCTGTATTTTGCAAATCCACGTTTTGCGAACCTCAAAACTGATCCAGTAGCGTGCATGGGAGCAAAGACTTAGGCCCCATTCACACGTCTGCAATTTCTGCGGAACAGAATTGCGGACCCATTCATTTCTATGGGGCTGCACGATGTGCTGCCCGGATACGGAATTGCGGACCCGCACTTCCGGGTCCACAATTCCGTTCCCGAAAAAAAAAATAGAACATGTCCTATTCTCGTCCGCAATTGCGGACAAGAATAGGCAGATTCTATTAGTGCTGGCGATGTGTGGTCCGCAAAATGCGGAACGCACATTGGCGGTGTCCGTGTTTTGCGGATCCGCAAAACACGCTACCGACGTGTGAATAGAGCCTTACTCTCACATTATAGGGGTTTAAAAAAAAATAAGCAGAATGTACACGCACCTCATCTGTACTTCGCCACTGCCATTCCACCAGTGCCTGGGTCCTCCCTGCACTCCGGATCCTTGTTTTATTATATTAGTATTGTGCCTTTTGCAATATTTTTTTTTATTTCTCAGAATGTAATGTTTTTTTTGCTTTTGAACATCCACGACATGCACCTCGCCTAAAGCTATGTACTGACTTTGCATTTCCTTTTTTTCTAGGAACATGGATTTTCCTGGACATTTTGAGCAGACATTTCAGCAGCTCAATTACCAGCGTCTCCAGGGCCAGCTTTGTGACTGTGTAATAGTCGTGGGCAGTAGACATTTTAAAGCTCACCGCTCTGTGTTGGCCGCATGCAGTACTCATTTCCGCGCTCTATTTACTGTGGCAGAGGGTGACCAGAGCATGAACATGATCCAGCTGGACAGTGAGGTGGTAACATCTGAAGCCTTTGCGGCCCTGATTGACATGATGTATACATCCACTCTTATGCTTGGGGAGAGCAACGTGATGGATGTCCTACTGGCTGCATCTCACCTCCACCTGAATTCAGTAGTGAAAGCATGTAAGCATTATCTCACGACGAGGACATTGCCCATGTCTTCTCCAAATGAGAGATCTCAGGAGCAGAGTGCAAGAATGCAGAGGTCTTTCATGCTTCAACAGCTGGGATTGAGCATAGTTAGCTCTGCCTTAAATTCCAACCAGGGTAATGAAGATCAGTCGCCGCAGCAACAGAATTCGATGAGCTCCTCAGTTCGGAATACTATGGTTGAGCAGAGGGCCACCTTTCCAATAAGAAGGCTTCATAAAAGAAAGCAAACCTCTGAGGAAAGGGCTAGACAGCGCATGAGGACCTCCATTGAAGAATGCCTCATAACAGATGTTACCAATGAAAGTATTCAGTCGATGGTTAATTCTCGTGAAGAATATTTTTCTCCTGATTCTATCAAAATTGCAGACAATTTAAAATCGGATTCTGCCCCTGACAACCAGGAGGATGGTGCTATCATATTTGATCAGTCATACAGTAACCAAGAAGACACACAAGTGCCCAGTCAGTCCGACAATGGTGGGGAAAACCTCATTTCAATGACATCTCAGACGGCCTCTGAAACGGGCTACGGCCAAGAGTCCTGTAATAAAACAATATATACTTCTGAGACTATTACAATAGATGAGAAAGACCACATGAGAGTTATTGTTAAATCTGAGCCTTTGAGCTCCCCGGAGCCCCAAGATGAGGTCAGTGATGTAACATCCCAAGCAGAAGGGAGTGAGCCTGTTGAAGTAGAAGGCGTTGCAAACGGTGAAAAGATTGAACTGAGCCCAGAAAGCAGCGATCGTAGTTTCTCCGACCCTCAGTCAAGTACTGATAGGGTGGGAGATATCCATATACTGGATGTGACTGCTAGCTTAGAGCACAAATCCTCTTATAGCATTTCTAATTTTCTTAATAAGAACAGAAATGGCAGCCTCAGCTTAAGTCAAAACAGCGATGATAACATTCCCAACACAACCAGTGACTGTAGAATGGATGGAGAGGTGTCCTACCTTATCAGCCCCGAGTCCGGACCCAGCGGTCATTCGTCTAATATGATGTCTCACATGGATAACCCTTTCGGTGATGGGCCTGACTCTCATTTTGCTCGTCCTATGCAGGATGTAATGAGTTTACCCTGTGTTCAGTCCTCTAACTACCGTGGAAATGACCCGTTTGGAGTGGAATTCCCAAGGTCCGGGTTAGGACTTCACTCTATGTCAAGATCTATCATGGGCAATGTTAGGGGCCGCGCATTTAACTTACCAAATTATCGCCGCATTGCCCCCAAAATGCCTATCGTAACATCAGTAAGGAGCGCTCAGCTACAGGATAACCCTTCCAATTCGCAACATATGATGAACGGGTCAAATTCCTCATATGATAATGGGAACACTTCCCAACAGGGTCCACCACAGTTGACCAGGGCTTCTGCAGATGTTCTGTCTAAGTGCAAGAAAGCTCTCTCCGAGCATAATGTGCTGGTGGTAGAGGGGGCCCGCAAATATGCCTGTAAAATCTGTTGTAAAACCTTCCTGACTTTAACAGACTGTAAGAAGCACATCAGAGTACATACCGGTGAGAAACCGTACGCCTGCCTGAAGTGCGGCAAACGCTTTAGTCAGTCCAGCCATTTATATAAGCATTCCAAGACTACTTGCCTGAGGTGGCAAAACAGTAATCTTCCCACAACGTTGCTTTAACTTTAGCACCACTTCTGCAAGACCAGTTGATCTCATGTTGTGTGATGTAGCAGCATCTCCTCGTACTTATCTAAAGTAGAAAGACTCAGCGTGTGTTGTGAACGAACAAGCAAATGACTTTTGGACAAAGTATCTGGTCTTGGAAGGGAAAATCCCCTCTCCTTGAGGTGCAAGTTCTTCATTTCTTTATGTATGTTTTATGTAAACTGATACCTGAATACTAACATACTGTTTTACCAGGCATTTCTGTACAACCATGTAAACCTATAATGCAGCTGAATGCATTTTTAGCCATTTTTTGGTAAGTATTGTTTCCTTCCTTCAAGTAAGTTATTGAAAACTACGTTTTTCAATTGAAGACAATATTTAAGTCCTTCCAATAAAGGATCTCCATTGCCAGTGTGTTTACTTGTGCGCTATAGCCTCTGTGGTTTCACTTGAGGACTTTTATTTTAATAGATGCAAACAGAAAACAGACAATTGTTCATGATGTATTTAATAAGTCTTAAACACTTCTATTCTCACCCCTTACAGGGATTCTCTGAGAATCATGACATTTTAGCAACTGCCAGCAGCTTGCCTCTCTAAGCTGAGGATTCATACTTGCCTGCTCCCGTTTTTTTTTTTTTTTTTTCATATTTTGCACCGTTTACATCCGGCACAACATGGGCTTCAGCAGTAAGGTGCCACTTGTGGTCATGTTACCGCTAAAGACAGTCATTGGCTGCAGCAGAGCATTTGACCATGCTGCGCCGGATGTGCAGGGAGTGGAGTATGGAAAAAAAAAAACACGCAAGCAGCGTGGAGCAGGCAAGCATGCATCCTCAGCTTAGTGAGGCAGGTTTATTGTGACAACTAAGAATATGTTTTGGGCCTCTTTCACACAAGCAAGTTTTCTGTCCGGGTGCGATGCGTGAAATGAATGCGTCGCATCTGGACCCATTCACTTCAATGGGTCTGTGCACATGAGTATTGTTTTTCATGCAGCATATTCTAGATTGTGTGTCTTTCCTCAGCCTGTGACCCATAGAAGTGCACGATGCAGTGTGTTTTACGCTGATGGTTGTTAGGAGATGTTAGATGCAGAATGTTATTCTTTACGCTTGTGAATGCATGCAATCCAGATGGGGAAAAAAAAAAAAAAACTGACTGAACTTGCATGAAAATCCATAGTTTTTTTTCCTGAACAGATCCAGACACAATCCATAATCGCTTTTGTGGAAGAAGCCTTAGGAGAAAGAATCTGAAACCAGGACAGGCCTGTAAAACCTGTTATGTTTAGGAATTATTAAAAGTGGTCACCTAATAACGGCAAAGGTACTTTTAACCACTTAATGACCAGGCGATAGGAAACTGTAAATTATGCCTTATTCACACAGTCAGTGATTGGAGGCCAAAACCAGGTGCAGGTCTATCCCTTATACCTTATGTCCATGGAGGCTCCAGTTTTAGTTTTGGCTCACAATCAATGATGGAAATCCCTGACCAAAACACTGATGTGTGAATAAGGTACGGATGCACGTTTGTGTGCAAGAGGCCTAACAGCTTAGTTTGTGAACCTGTTTAATAAGGGTCCATTCACACGTCCGTATGTGTTTTCCGCAAAACACGGACACCGGCAATGTGCATTCCTCATTTTGCGTACCGCACATCGCCGGCACTCTCATAGAAAATGCCTTTTCTTGTAAATTTAAGGTGTTTTTTTTCTTGTAAATTTAAGTTTGAAAATTGCGGACAAGAATAGGACATGTTCTATTTTCTTGCGGATGCGGACAGCACATTCTGGCCCCATTGAAAATGAATGGGTCTGCACAATTGCGGAACGGATGCGGACCCATTTTGCGGACGTGTGAATGGACCCTAAAGCTACAGATAGTTACTAAAAGTCATTACAGAAACGCGCTGCATCCAGTTGGTCTCTTTGTATACTTGTCTATATTTCATACAGCTTCAGATCTTGAGTTCACTAGGCATCTCCTCCCCAGCCAAGCCTTTCAGTAGATTATTTACCGCAAGTACAGCCATTGTGTTCCGTGTACTGTAGGTAGCACTTCCAATATGGGGTAAAATAACTGTAAGCATAAAAAGATTAATCTGCTTATCCTCAAGAATATATGTAATCTTTTAACTATCCACACATGAACAGACATCACAGATTTAGTGCGCAGTGCAGGATTAGAAAAACATGGCTACTTTCTTCCAAAAACAGCACCACACCTGTCTTCAGGTTGTGAGTGGTATTGCAGCTTAGCCCCATTCACTTCAATGGAGCTGAATTGCAATACCAGACACGATCCATGGATGGGTGTGGTGCTGGTATTTAGAAGAAAGACATATTTTTGTAATCCTGGACAGTTACTTAAAAAAAAAAAGTTAAAAAGCAGGGAAGGTGTTAAAAAAATTGCCCCATTCAAGCCAACATGGTTCAGACTCCCTGCCACAAGACTTATAGATTAAAAGTTATGTTTTAGAGGTATTATTCTGCAGTGACCCAGTTATTTTATCTTAACCCCTTCCCACATTATCATGTACATGAGCGAATGTGGCTCCTTGCCGCATCCTCATGTGCATGTACGTGATGGGATCGGGCGGGTGCAGGACCCGATCCGCAGCACGGGTCCAGCTGTTACTGATAGCCGGACTCCTGCTTTATCCGCCAGCATCGGTGTGTGCGGTGATGCCGGCGGATTAACCCTTTTACCTGCGGCAGTCAGCGCTGACCGCGGCACGTGCGGAGTATACAGAGGGAGGGGGCTCCCTCTGACTCCATCGCCCCCCCGCGCTGGCAGGGGGTTGATGGTTGCCATGGCAGCCCCGATGCCTGTGTAGCATCGGAGCTGCCAACCTACGGAAGCCCAGGAGATCCAGCATGAGCGCTGGGTCTCCTAGGCAACTGTCAGCGTCTCACAGTGTGAGACACTGACAGTTCAATTCAGTACAATACAGAATGTATTGTACTGAATTGAAACGGATTAAACCCTGAAAAGATGAAAAAAAATTTAAGTTTCAAATAAAAAAAAATAATAATAAAAAAAAGCATCCTTTTTCCAAAATAGTGTAAAAAAAAAATGAATGTAAAAAATAGGGAACAAAGTAGACATATATCGCCGTGTCCGTATAGACCGGCTCTATAAAAATATCACATGACCTAACCCCTCAGGTGAACACTGTCAAAAAAGCAAAATAAAAACTGTGCTAAAAAAAAAATTTCTCTGGTCAACTTACATCACTAAAAGTGCAACACCAAGCGATCAAAAAGGCGTATGCCCCCCAAAATAGTACCACTCTAACCATCACCTCATCACGCAAAAAATGAGCCCCTACCTAAAACAATCGCCCCAAAAAAATAAAAACAAATATGGCTCTGACTATGGAGACACTAAAACAATTATTTTTTTCAAAAATATTAGTGTATAAAACTTTAATTAAATAAAAGTAGACATATTAGGTATTGCCACGTCCGTAACGACCTGTTCTATAGAAATATTACATGATTTAAACGCCTCAGATGAACACCAAAAAAAAAGTGTAAAAAAAGACATTTTTGTCACCTTACATTACAACGCACCCCAAAATCGTACCAATCTATCAGTCATCTCATCCCGCAAAAAATGAGACCCTACCTTAGACAATCGCCCAAAAAAAATAAAATAAACTATAGCTCCCAGAATATGGAGACACTAAAAAAACAAAAAAAATTTCAAAAATGCTTTATTATGTAAAACTGAAACAACCAAAAAAAAGTAGTCATATTTGTTATTGTCGCGTCCGTAACAACCTGCTCTATAAAAATACCACATGATATAACCTGTCAGATGAACATTGTAAATAACAAAAAGTAAAAACGGTGCCAAAACAGCTATTTTTTTTTTTTATTACCTTGCCTCACAAAAAGTGTAATATAGAGCAACCAAAAATCATATATACCCTAAAATAGTACCAACAAAACTGCCACCTTATCCCATAGTTTCCAAAATGGGGTCATTTTTGGGAGTTTCTACTCTAGGGGTGCATCAGGGGGTCTTCAAATGTGACATGGCCCTCCAAAAACCATATGGCGTTCCTTTCCTTCTGCGCCCTGCTGTGTGCCCGTACAGCAAATGGGGCGTTTCTGTAATCTACAGAATCAGGGTAATAAATATTAAGTTTTGTTTGGGTGTTAACGCTTGCTTTCAAATAAAGAGGAGAAATTCAGCTTCCAAACAACGTGTTCAAACTTTAATAAATAAGTGCTTAAAATCCAACATGTATATCCAAGTCTACGCATTTCAGATCATTCCATACAGATCCTTACTCATTTGAACACGTTGTTTGGAAGCTGGATTTCTCTTTATTTGAAATTGTTCATCGCTTAGTTCCCGGCGTATGTCCGTGTCTATCTCCAACACAAGACCAGGTGAGCCTCAACAACCCTTTTCACGGATTAACCCTTATCTTTGTTACTGGAAAAAATAGATTAAAATTGAAAATCTGCCAAAAAAGTGAAATTCAGAAATTTCATCTCCATTTTCCTTTAATTCTTGTGAAACACCTAAAGAGTTAACAAAGTTTGTAAAATCAGTTTTGATTAACTTGAGGGGTGTAGTTTCTACAATGGGGTCATTTATGGTCGGGGTTCCACTATGTAAGCCCTACAAAGTGACTTCAGACCTGAACTGGTCCTTAAAAAGTGGGTTTTGGAAATTTTCTGAAAGATTTCGAGATTTGCTTCTAAGCCTTCTAACATCCCCAAAAAATAAAATGGCATTCCCAAAATAAATGAATAACTATTTTGGAGGTATTACTGTATTATAAAAGTCGAAAAATTGAAATTTGATAATTTTTCCAGATTTTTGGTAAACTTGGTATTTTTTTTTTTTATAAATAAAAATGAAATTTTTTGACTGAATTTTACCACTGTCATGAAGTACAATATGTGACGATAAAACAATCTTAGAATGGCCTGGATAAGTAAAAGCGTTTTAAAGTTATTACCACAAAGTGACATGTCAGATTTGCTAAAAATGGCCTGGTCCTGAAGGTAAAAACTAGCTTGGTCTTGAAGGGGTTAATTACCTTTTATTATTCAGTGACTTCTTACAAGCAAATTAACACCCTTTTACATGGGCCAAAGAGTGGGTCAATTATCGGGAACACATGTTTCTATAATTGCTCGTTCCTGTTAACTGGCCGATGTTTATGTGGCACATAGTCAGCAGCACATCACCCTGTATAAATAGGAATGTGCTGTCAACAAACTGAATCTGTAAGGGATGAGTTATTATAATAGTGGTCGTTCATCCCCATACAGTGAGGATGACTGCTGCATGTAAGTGCAGCTCACGCGAGCAGGCAATGCACGGTTTGTTCCCGATCACTGCCCCGTGGATTGGCCCATGTACACAGCTCCTTATTCCCAATTTGGAACTACATCTGCCACACTAGAAACTAAAGATGTTGGCGATGTCTACTTAACTCCTATAAACTGTTCTAAAGACTAGCACTACAGTTTATAAAAAAACACATTCTTAAGTATTGCCACATATAACAGGTATAAAAACATTACCACAGTTTTTTAGGTTGAGAAGCGGGTGGTTTGTTGGCAGTGGTTCAGGAGTTGTTACATCTAAACCAGCGGCTGCAATCTGCCCAGTGACCAGGGCCTGGTACAAGTCTTCTTGGTTTACAACAGAGCCTCTGCAAAGGGTGTCCACAAAGTATTAGCATGTTCATGGTCTAAAATTTACAGACTCTAACATTTCCAGAATTAGGCAAAGACTGGGGTGGATGTTTTTTTTTTTGTTATATAACTTCCATTTAAACTGTAGTTTTATGTGATATCATTGCCTACCTAGAAGTCCTCCACTACTATTACTAAATTATTTAATCTATTCTCGGTATAGGTCATGAATTTCAGATCAGTGCCAATCAGGGATTTTAAGAGATTGTGGCACTCATGCAAGCGCTGCATCCTCTTTTCACTGCGAGCAGTCTACATTGTAGTGGTGATGCAGTATAATTACAGCAGTTTATCCCATTCGAGGCGCAATTACACTGCACCACCACTATGACGTACACGGTGTGCAGGTAAACACTGAAGAGAATGCAGCTTGAGTGCTGCGGCCCTTCAAACAGCTGTGCAGAAGGTACTGAGAGCTGGAGCCATCATCATATATTAATGACCTAGTCTGAGGAAGTCCGAATAAAAGTCGATGTGAGATGCTGCTGATACAGTCTGCATTTATCTAGCCTGAGGATGGGTCATCAGTATTGTGAAACTGGAATACCCCTTTAAGGGTCTATTCACACGTCCGTATGTGTTTTGCGGATCCGCTAAACACGGACACCGGCAATGTGCGTTCTGCATTTTGCGGACCGCACATCGCCAGCACTCTCATAGAAAATACCTTTTCTAGTCCACAAGCAATGGATGTCATAGTACAGGCTCAGCCATGCATTAAATTAGAGTGGCTGATGTGTGATACTACTTTTCCCTCTGCGGCTGGGGAGCTGGACACACTACTGATAAAGCTTCTTTCTTTGGAGAAAACAATGCATATTTGGGATAGCCCTTTTATTGAAATAATTAGCTCTGGAAAACTTCTCATTTTAATGTACAAAAATAGCTTGGTAGCATGCATCAACACTTCTCTGCATAATGGGAACTGGGGCAGGAAAAACGTGGAGTTGTTACCCTAATCAGACAACTTTTTTTCTTGCTGAAATCCTTTCTCCCCTTTTATGTTTTTTCTTGTAAGAACCGGTATGTTAATCCTTTACATTCTCAACCAACAAAATGTGAAAGTTCAGGTTTGTGTAAAAATATCTCTCATCCAACTCCCCCACTCACATTTTAACTTGGGAAGTAGAGTGGAGACGAATGGAGGAAGCAACTTTAAAAAATGATATGAATAACTAAACCAGAAAAAATATCTATATATAGCAAACACCTTGCACTAAAAAAGTGCCCCTATATACTGCAAAATTGGCTGCAACTGGAAGGGGACTGAATTTAATTTATTTTTTATTTTAGTTGTGTTCATTCTCCTGAGATGATAAAAATGACCTGGTCATGAATATAGGCCAAGTCTTGAATTTATTCCTACCAAGACGAATTAAAGGGGTTGTCCAAGTTATATTTATTGATGACCTATCCTCAGGATAGGTCATTAATATCAGATCGGCGGGGGTCCGACACCCGGCACCCCTGCCGATCAGCTGTTTAAAGAGGAGGCGCGCGCCGTGCCAGTGCTGCCATCTCTTCACTGTTTACCTTCTAGCCGTTGCATCTGCAGTGGTGAGCAGGTGTAATTACACCCAAGCCGTCCCATTAAAATGAATCCTGAGGATAGGTCATCAATAAATATAACTTGGACAACCTCTTTAAGGAGTAAGTGGCTCTCAATTTAAAGGGGTTTTCTGGGATTAAACTTTTATGTTCCATTAAACATGCCCTCCCTGTGTTCACAGCCCTGCAATGCCTTTCCCTGCCTCCATTGATGCCCCCTCATCCTTGACTTGTTACCCCCATTGTGTTAGATGCCACTTGGCTGAGGTATGGGCCTCTATTAGCTGTCTCTGTGTACACAGGACGGAGAGACAGCTGACTGTAATGGTGAAGCAGGGAGACATCTGCTCCCCGCTTCACCAGTCACCTAAGCAGCCGGCGCGCCTCAGGAGTAGCATGATGTAGTGTCACACATCACGCTGTTGGTCTATGTAAAAGGAGCAGTGCCGGCTGGGAATCGGCTGTGCAGGAGCGCCACGATGTGAGACAGTTCACACATACCTCAGGCACGCAGCATTCAACAGTGTGTTACTACACCGTGGGGAAAACAAGTGAAGGATGAGGAAGGCGTGCACATACACAGAAGCAGAACCCCAAACGTGACATCACGTCGACGGGTAGTGCAGCATGTGACCCATCAACGTGATGCCAGCAAGACAAAAAAAAGGTCACATGATTGGCTTGTAAAGTGAGCAAAGGAGACAGAATAGGTAATACAACCATATTAGATGTGTGTTAGTATGGGCAGGACATGTTTAATGGAACATAAAAGTTTAATCCCGGAAAATCCCTTTTATTTTATGGAGAATCATAATCTATATGCTAAAATTAAAGAGATAAATGGAATAGACGGCTCTACTGTTCAAGCAAATGGTAGAGGTGCAGATACTGCTAGACCTGACTCACCCAGTCAGAGGAGAATAAAGCTGAAGAATTAGGATAAGCAGGCACACTCTTATTTGGGTCAATCTATTATATTTTATTTATAGTATTTAAATATTTAAAGTGATTGTATAGTAAAAAATCAACTAAGATCTTGAGTGTATAATATACGTGCTGGAAAGGTCATAGAATAAATGGTTCAAAAAATGATGATAAAGTGATGGTACAAAAAATAAAGATAAAAAATATAAAGATAAAAATAATAGATATATGTCCTTTTTAATAGATGATAAAATTGTAGAAAATAATTTAAACGTAAAAAATTGTAGTGGTGAGTGGGTGATCGCCACTAAACAGTCGCCACTGGGTAGAGGATAAATTATGCGCTTATTATGGTGGTTCTTCTTAATCATGGAATAGTCTTTCATAAAAAAGTAGCCGCTGAACAGCGGATGGATGGTGCGCTTTATATGTTTATGTCTCCATAGAGTGGTCTTTCATAAGACAGTGGCCGCTGGGCAGAGGATAAATATTGCGCCTTGTGTATTTATGTCACTATATATAAAGAACTGTCTTTCATAGATCAATAGTGATATATATATATATATATATATATATAAGTCTGTTGTTCAAGGCTTCAAAATATGTGACAGTATGTATAATGATCTCTGTATTCCTTGTGCAAGGCTGTGGGAGAAAGGGATGCTCTGGCTACAGAGGTCACTTACCCTTCACCCAGGAGTTCGACAGCGTGCCTCGTGGCTGCCTAGGACGCCAGGAGGCGTGGTTCGCACGTCTGGAGTGTGACGCGGGCGGTGACGTGATCGCAGTCTTTCTCAATGCTTGTTCAGAGCGATCCTTTTGCTCTGGTTGAAATGATGCGCTGTAGTTAGGGAGAGACTCAGTAAGGGAGAGACTCCTGAAACGCGTTTAAGAAGCAGAGGATTGCTAGAACACTAACTACAGCGCATCATTCCAACCAGAGCAAGAGGATCGCTCTGAACAAGCTTTGGGAGGATCGCGATCACGTGACTGCCCGCGTCACACTCCAGACGCGCGAACCACGCCCCCTGGCGTCCTAGGCAGCACGAGGCACGCTGTCAAACTCCTCTGAACGGCGCTGGATTCAACACACCTTCCCAGGAACCGCCGACCATCATTGGAGGACCTGACAACAGCGCTGTGTGAAGGGTAAGTGACCTCTGTAGCCAGAGCATCCCTTTCTCCCACAGCCTTGCACAAGGAATACAGAGATCATTATACATACTGTCACATATTTTGAAGCCTTGAACAACAGACATATATATATATCACTATTGATCTATGAAAGACTGTTTTTTATATATAGTGACATAAATACACAAGGCGCAATATTTATCCTCTGCCCAGCGGCCACTGTCTTATGAAAGACCGCTCTATGGAGACATAAACATATAAAGCGCACCATCCATCCGCTGTTCAGCGGCTACTTTTTTATGAAAGACTATTCCATGATTAAGAAGAACCACCATAATAAGCGCATAATTTATCCTCTACCCAGTGGCGACTGTTTAGTGGCGATCACCCACTCACCACTACAATTTTTTACGTTTAAATTATTTTCTCCAATTTTATCATCTATTAAAAAGCACATATCTCTATTTTTATTTTTTTATTTTTATTTTTTGTACCATCACTTTATCATCATTTTTTGAACCATTTATTCTATGACCTTTCCAGCACGTATATTATACACTTAAGATCTCAGTTGATTTTTTACTATACAATCACTTTAAAAATTTAAATACTATAAATAAAATATAATAGATTGACCCAAATAAGAGTGTGCCTGCTTATCCTAATTCTTCAACTACATGCTAAAATTACCAACATAAATATCTGCAATCTAAAAAAGTATATGTATATTAGGGATCGACTGATTATGTATATTAGGGATCGACTGATTATCGGTTTTACCGATATTATCGGCCGATATTCAGGATTTTGACTGCTATCGGCATCTATTTTGCCGATATACCGATAATGTATGGGGAACACAGATCGCGCTGCTGACAGCGCTCTCCGTGTTCCCTCAGCAGCACAGGGGAGAAGGAAGCAGTGTCTCCTCCCCCTGTGATGCCGCCAATGAAGAGACAGATGAGGAGGGGAGGGGCTGTGGCCACTGCGCCACCAATGATGTTAACTTACTCATTTATTCCAATTGAACAGGAGGCGGGAGCTGGCTGCAGAATCACATAGCGGGCTCCCGACCTCTATGAGCGGTAGCTACGATCCGCGGTAGTTAACCCCCTCAGGTGCCGCGGATCGCAGCTACCGCTCATAGAGGTTGGGAGCCGGCTATGTGATTCTGCAGCCAGCTCCCGCCTCCTGTATATGAATAAATGAGAGATTTATCTTCATTGGTGGCGCAGTGCGCCCCCCACCCCCCGTATTAAAAATATTGGTGGTGCTGTGCGCCCCCCCCCCCAGTATTAATCATTGGTGGCAGTGGCCACAGGGTCCCCTCCTCCGATCGGAGCCCCAGCAGTGTAAGCCTGGGGCTCCGATCGGTTACCATGGCAGCCAGGACGCTACTGAAACCCTGGCTGCCATAGTCAGTAACCTTGCTGCTGTGTGCACAAAGCACAGAGCAGCAGGGACAGTGTGAGATCCTAGTCACCCTGATAGAGATCTATCAGGGTGAATAGGACAAGGGTTCTAGTCCCTAAGGGGGCTAAAAGTTAGTAAAAAAAAAACACAAATATTAAGTATAAATGAAAAAGAAAGATTTACAAAAAAAACCAAAAACTACACATTAACAATAAACATTCATTTTCAGCAGATTTGTGTACGATTTTTTTATTTTTTTTTTCAAAAATGAAAATTCACAGAATATCGGTATAAATTATTGGCTATCGGCCTGAAAGGTCACAAATTATCGGTATCGGCCCTAAAAAAATCAATATCGGTCGATCCATAATGTATATGCTGAGTACAGTATTGTAGTAAAACGTTACCAGTCTTTATGCCACATACATTTTAGAGGATTTGGTCTAAACCAATGGTTCCCACTGCTAACTTGGAAAGCAGAGTGTAGACGACTGAAGGAAGGAACATATAATGCTGTATACTACCGCTTACTATACTAACTTAGTTATATGTAAAGTCTGCTTGGCCAAGAGACTGCCTGTAGTTCAGGTAGTGAGGTAAGCTAGCAGGCAAAACAGTTAGCTGTACGAACTTACCGACTTATGTTAATAAAAACTGAGGTTTTCTTCATCCTGCTAAAAAAATCCTTGTTGCACAACCCCTCTGTCTCAGGGGTTAAAGAGCAGGAAACAATGACAAAATCGGAATCCTCTGTAAGTTTTTCATGAGAAACTAAAAATATTTGAAAAAAACAGGATATTGGTATTTTCAAGCCCATTGAGAGCCAAGACCAAAGAAGAAAATTGTCCCATAGAGGGAAGAAAGATAAACTGTAATACAATTACCATATTCAGCATTAACCTCTGCAGCACATTCAGGTCGAGGCCGACGTCCTGTGTACAAGAACTTTTTCACTCCAAAAGGTTTAAGGCGTTGGGCAATAGCCAAACCTAGGGAGGGAGGAAGGAAACAAATTATACGTTCTTATTTTAACCTCTTCCCGACATCTGCTGTACATGTACAGAGCAGCGAGAAATGGTCATTGTGACACGCTAAGATGGTTGCCGTCTCTGGTAGCTGGACATCTTTACTAATTGCCCAAGGGGTTTCACGACCACCAATCACTGCGATTAGCCGGTCAATTCTGACCAGCCGGCCACAGCATTCTCACTGGAAAAACCAACGAGGGGGCTGCAGGTGACCTAACATGGAGGTGATTTGTGCTGTCCAGGAGGAGGACTGAAAGATTTTATTGTCAGGACCCCCTCATTAGTACACTGCTCAAAAAAATAAAGGGAACACTTAAACAACACAATGTAACTCAAAGTCAATCACACTTCTGTGAAATCAAACTGTCCACTTAGGAAGCAACACTGAGTGACAATCAATTTCACATGCTGTTGTGCAAATGGGATAGACAACAGGTGGAAATTATAGGCAATTAGCAAGACACCCCCAATAAAGGAGTGGTTCTGCAGGTGGTGACCACAGACCACTTCTCAGTTCCTATGCTTTCTGGCTGATGTTTTGGTCACTTTTGAATGCTGGCGGTGCTTTCACTCTAGTGGTAGCATGAGACGGAGTCTACAACCCACACAAGTGGCTCAAGTAGTGCAGCTTATCCAGGATGGCACATCAATGCGAGCTGTGGCAAGAAGGTTTGCTGTGTCTGTCAGCGTAGTGTCCAGAGCATGGAGGCGCTACCAGGAGACAGGCCAGTACATCAGGAGACGTGGAGGAGGCCGTAGGAGGGCAACAACCCAGCAGCAGGACCGCTACCTCAGCCTTTGTGCAAGGAGGAGCACTGCCAGAGCCCTGCAAAATGACCTCCAGCAGGCCACAAATGTGCATGTGTCTGCTCAAACGGTCAGAAACGGACTCCATGTGGGTGATATGAGGGCCCGACGTCCACAGGTGGGGGTTGTGCTTACAGCCCAACACCGTGCAGGACGTTTGGCATTTGCCAGAGAACACCAAGATTGGCAAATTCGCCACTGGCGCCCTGTGCTCTTCACAGATGAAAGCAGGTTCACACTGAGCACATGTGACAGAGTCTGGAGACGCCGTGGAGAACGTTCTGCTGCCTGCAACATCCTCCAGCATGACCGGTTTGGCATTAGGTCAGTAATGGTGTGGGGTGGCATTTCTTTGGAGGGCCGCACAGCCCTCCATGTGCTCGCCAGAGGTAGCCTGACTGCCATTAGGTACCGAGATGAGATCCTCAGACCCCTTGTGAGACCATATGCTGGTGTGGTTGGCCCTGGGTTCCTCCTAATGCAAGACAATGCTAGACCTCATGTGGCTGGAGTGCGTCAGCAGTTCCTGCAAGACGAAGGCATTGATGCTATGGACTGGCCCGCCCGTTCCCCAGACCTGAATCCAATTGAGCACATCTGGGACATCATGTCTCGCTCTATCCACCAACGTCACGTTGCACCACAGACTGTCCAGGAGTTGGCAGATGCTTTAGTCCAGGTCTGGGAGGAGATCCCTCAGGAGACCGTCCGCCACCTCATCAGGAGCATGCACAGGCGTTGTAGGGAGGTCATACAGGCACGTGGAGGCCACACACACTACTGAGCCTCATTTTGACTTGTTTTAAGGACATTACATCAAAGTTGGATCAGCCTGTAGTGTGTTTTTCCACTTTAATTTTGAGTGTGACTCCAAATCCAGACCTCCATGGGTTAAAAAATTTGATTTCTATTTTTGAATTTTTGTGTGATTTTGTTGTCAGCACATTCAACTATGTAAAGAACAAAGTATTTCAGAAGAATATTTAATTAATTCAGATCTAGGATGTGTTATTTTTGTGTTCCCTTTATTTTTTTGAGCAGTGTATATACATGTAGGGAACGGACGGAGTGGCTACCAGGCTTGGCCTGAGAGAGCTATCTCGACTAGCTACATTAGTAAGGGGTGCATGGGAGGACCCATTAAAACATTTGCTGTAGGGCCCAGTCACTTCTACTTATGCCACCAGCAGGAATGCTTTTCTTTTCATGCCCTTCTTGGCACAGTGTGCAGGAAGCCGCGATGGCTAGTGGCTTAGCTCCACTCAATGGTGCTAAGCTGTGAGTGGGTTCACGGCCTTAAAGGGCTTCTGTCACCCCCCATTGTGCAATTTTCATTAGCCGACATTAGCTATTTGCTAATGTCTGCTGAGTGCAATCATACATGCCCTACCTTTGTCTGTGGCTTATTTCTTGTAAAAATCATACTTTATCATATGCAAATTTCGTCACTACCAGCAAGTTGGGCGTGTCACAATCCGCCACGTGAACATGCCCTTAGGACAAAGGGGATGTTCTTGTACTGACCATATTTTACGGTAACAGCAACTCCCCTGCTCCTGTAGGAGGTACCGCTACACCCAAGCCCCATGGCCTACAGAACGTACATGGTAGTTGTTGATTTTTAAGACAACAAAGCTATGGTACCAAAAGCTGGTCATCCACACAATAGAGATAGCACTGTGCTATTTTGAGCTGCAGGCTAGATGGGAACATTCTTCAATTTCAAGAGATGGTGATCAAGGCTCTAATTTTTGGAAGCCAAAGAGAAGAGTGACCCAGTACTTCTAGAAGTGGCGCCACCCATATTGTACCCGGACAAGATTTCCCTGGTGAAGTCCCTCAACAGCAAAGAAAGGAAGGAACTAAAAATGATGCAGAGTCTGTTTCAAAAGTGGGATACAAAAGAACGCCATTTGTTATTGTGAGATCTGCCCTGAAAAACCTGGCCGTACATAAATAGTGCAAAGTGTACCACATCCATTAATTATTAATCTTCCGGGAGTTTGATACTAGTGAGGGACTGGGCATAGCTGCCGGAGCACGGCGGCCTCCTCAAAGTGATGATCTGCCGAGCGTTGGATCATCACCAATCAGTTATTGATGACTTAGGTCATCAATATGAAACTCTCGGAAAACCCCTATCACTTTTAACCAATCACTGCACATTAATTTCAGTGAAAAAAATACTCACTACATCCCTAGATAAATTACTTGAGTTTCCAAAAGGGGGTCATTTCTTGGGGGTCTTTCTGCAATTTTCAGCCAGTGCTGTGTATTACCAACTTAGATCTCAAATGCACATGGCACTCTTTCACGTCCAGTTTAGGGCTGCATGTAGAGTGTTTCTATGATGAGGAAACACAGCATAAGGGCTCGTTCACACAAACGCATGAAGCCCGTGCTGTGTTCCGCAATGCACGGGCACCTTCCGTTGGGTAGGCGCATGGGTATCGCAGACCCATTCACTTGAATGGGTCCCCGATCCCTCCGTTCCGCAAAAAGATAAAGCATGTTCTATCTTTTTGCGGTGCGGAGGCACGGAACAGAACCCCAGAAAGCACTCCGTAGTGCTTCTGTAGTGTTCCATTTCGTGCTTCCGTTCCGCATCTCCAGATTTGCGGACCCATTGAAATTAATGACAACGGAACGGTGCTGGTGTATTGCAGATTCGCAAATGCGGTCCGCAATACGGGAACAGGACACCAACGGTCATGTAAACGAGCCCTAATAGAGAGCTGACTTTTCACAGTGGCACAAGTTGGGCACTAAAATGACATATCTATATCCACTGCATATTAACACCTGTGGTCTTAAAATGCTAATGGCACAAATAAATTCCCTGAGGGGTGGATTTTCTAAAATAGTTTTTCACTGTAAGGGTACATCAGGGTCTCTGCAAAAGCAACATGGTGCCCAAAAACCATTCCAGCAAAATCTGCCCGCCAAATGGCACTCCTTCAGAACCCTGCATTGTGTGCCCATGACAGTTTAGGCTACTTTCACACTTGCGTTAGGAGCGGATCCGTCTGGTGTCTGTACAGACGGATCCGCTCCTATAATGCAAACGCTTGCATCCGTTCAGAACGGATCCGTCTGCATAACAGTTTTTTTCAGATCTGATTTTTCACCTCGTGAAAACTCAGATCCGACAGTATATTCTAACACAGAGGCGTTCCCATGGTGATGGGGACGCTTCAAGTTAGAATATACTAAAATAACCGTGTACATGACTGCCCCCTGCTGCCTGGCAGGTGCTGCCAGGCAGCAGACCCCCCCTCCCTCCCCTGTATTTAACTCATTGGTGGCCAGTGCGGCCCCCCTCCCTCCCCTGTATTTAACTCATTGGTGGCCAGTGCGGCCCCCCCCCCCCCTCCCCTATATTTAACTCATTGGTGGCCAGTGCGGCCCCCCCCCCCCCTGTTTTTAACTCATTGGTGGCCAGTGCGGCCGACCCCCCCCCCTCCCCCCCCCCCCGTTTTTAACTCATTGGTGGCCAGTGCGGCCGCCCCCCCTCCCCTCGTTTTTAACTCATTGGTGGCCAGTGCGGCAGGCCCCCCCTAATTAAAATCACCGACCCCCCATCATTGGTGGCAGCGGAAAGTTCTGATCGGAGTCCCAGTTTAATCGCTGGGACTCCGATCGGTAACCATGGCAACCAGGACGCTACTGCATTCCTGGCTGCCATGGTTACTTAGCAATTTTAGAAGCATTATACTTACCTGCGATGTCTGTGACCGGCCGGGCGCTCCTCCTACTGGTAAGTGAAAGGTCTGTGCTATAAGCAATGCGCCGCACAGACCTTTCACTTACCAGTAGGAGGAGCGCCCGGCAGGTCACAGACATCGCAGGTAAGTATAATGCTTCTAAAATTGCTAAGTAACCATGGCAGCCAGGAATGCAGTAGCGTCCTGGTTGCCATGGTTACCGATCAGAGTCCCAGCAAAACTGGGACTCCGATCGGAACTCTCCGCTGCCACCAATGATGGGGGGGGTCGGTCATTTTAATTAGGGGGGGGGGGGGGAGAGGGGGGGCGGCCGCACTGGCCACCAATGAGTTAAATACAGGGGGGGGTCTGCCTTCTGCTGCCTTAAAAACAGGGGGAGGGGGGGCGGCCGCACTGGCCACCAATGAGTTAAAAACGGGGGGGAGGGAGGCCGCAATGGCCACCAATGAGTTAAAAACAGGAGGCGGGGGGGGGGGGCGGCCGCACTGGCCACCAATGAGTTAAATACAGGGGAGGGAGGGGGGGGTCTGCCCCCTGCTGCCTGGCAGCACCTGCCAGGCAGCAGGGGGCAGTCATGTACACAGTTCTTTTAGTATATTCTAACCTGAAGCGTCCCCATCACCATGGGAACGCCTCTGTGTTAGAATATACTGGCGGATCTGAGTTTCACAATCTAACTCAAATCCGATGGTATATTCTAACATAGAGGCGTTCCCATGGTGATGGGGACGCTTCAAGTTAAAATATACCATCGGATTAGAGAAAACTCTGATCCGATGGTATATTAATAGTGACTCCTGACTTTACATTGAAAGTCAATGGGGGACGGATCAGTTTGCAATTGCACCATATTGTGTCAACGTCAAACGGATCCGTCCCCATTGACTTGCATTGTAAGTCTACTCCGCACGGCCAGGCGGACACGAAAACGCTGCAACCTGCGCTCGGGTGTCCGCCTGCTGAGAGGAACGGAGGCCAAACGGTGCCAAACTGATGCATTCTGAGTGGATCCGCATCCACTCAGAATGCATTGGGGCTGTACGGATCCGTTCGGGGCCGCTTGTGAGAGCCTTCAAACGGAACTCACAAGCGGAACCCCGAACGCAAGTGTGAAAGTAGCCTTACTAGCACATATGAAAATGCATAACACATAGTGGGTGCTTTTTCTCCTATTACCCCTTATGAAAATGAAAAATTTGTTTTTATAAAAACATTTTATTGGGAAAAATATATAAATTTATTTTCACAACCCAGTATTTATAAATTCTATTAAACACATGTGGGATCAAAACCCTCAGTACACCCTTAGGGCTTATGCACACGAAATCTGCAGTCCCCAAAACACGGGCAACACCCGTGCGGATTCCGCAGACAGATCCAGACCCATTCAACTCGAATGTGTCTGTGATCCGTTCGCACTGCAAAAAAGCTGTGCATACACTACTCTTTAGTGGTGCGGGGACACAGAAAACCTGTGTCTCCGTTGCGCACCGGACCTTCCGGATTGCGGACTCATTCAATTGAATTGGTCCGCATCTGTGTCGTGTGGTGCACACGGCTGGTGCCCGTATATTCTGGACCTGCTGTTTGCGGGCCACAATACGGCAACGGCCGTGTGCATGAGCCCTTGCATAAATTCCTTGAGAGTGTAGATTCCAATATGGGGTCTTTTGAGGTGTATTTCTCATGTTTTAGCTTATCAAGGGCTCTACAAACTTGACATTGACAGAACTGAATTGGTCCTTAACACCCTTTAAGGGGGTTTCTCAATGGCTTTAACTACCACATTTTTTGCCGCATAAGACACCCCCCCCCCCCCCAAATTGGGGGGAAAAAAACGTCACTGTGTCTTATGGGGCGAATACTAATGAGTGCTTCCATTATGGAAACTATCATTAGTACCGGGAAGCGGTGAAGGCTCTGTACTCACCGCTTCCTGGTCCTCTGCTGTCGGCTGTGCACAGCGTGAGGGCGCTCTGTGACCTCACGCTGTGTGCGTCGGGTCACAGCTGACGGCAGGAAGAAGACAGAGCGCTGGCGGTGAGGAGCGGCGGCGTCCGGAGCAGGAGAGGTAAGTGGATTTTTTATTTTGTGATCTGAGGCTGGTCAAATATGGCTGGGGGCTGATCTGAGGTCTTTCACATTGGGGTCTGAGCTGAGGTCTTATTAACATTGGGGGTCTGATTGGGGCTGTGGTCTGATTAACAATGGGGGTCTGAGCTGAGGTCTAATGAAAAATATTGATTTCTTCTTGTCCTCCTCTAAAAAGCATCTTATAGGGGGGAAAATACGGTAAATTTTATGTTTCAGCTAACCTTTTTGTCTGACAACAGTTTTTAGTCTTCCCTCTTACAGGACTGTTGATTGAGTATTATTGTTAAGTGTTCACTATGTCTAATACACTCACCTAAAGAATTATTAGGAACACCATACTAATACGGTGTTGGACACCCTTTTGCCTTCAGAACTGCCTTAATTCTACGTGGCATTGATTCAACAAGGTGCTGATAGCATTCTTTAGAAATGTTGGCCCATATTGATAGGATAGCATCTTGCAGTTGATGGAGATTTGAGGGATGCACATCCAGGGCACGAAGCTCCCGTTCCACCACATCCCAAAGATGCTCTATTGGGTTGAGATCTGGTTACTGTGGGGGCCATTTTAGTACAGTGAACTCATTGTCATGTTCAAGAAACCAATTTGAAATGATTTGAGCTTTGTGACATGGTGCATTATCCTGCTGGAAGTAGCCATCAGAGGATGGATACATGTTCTCATTCTGTTTACGCCAAATTCGGACTCATCAGACCAGGCAACATTTTTCCAGTCTTCAACAGTCCAATTTTGGTGAGCTCGTGCAAATTGTAGCCTCTTTTTCCTATTTGTAGTGGAGATGAGTGGTACCCGGTGGGGTCTTGTGCTGTTGTAGCCCATCCGCCTCAAGGTTGTGCGTGTTGTGGCTTCACAAATGCTTTGCTGCATACCTCGGTTGTAACGAGTGGTTATTTCAGTCAACGTTGCTCTTCTATCAGCTTGAATCAGTCGGCCCATTCTCCTCTGACCTCTAGCATCCACAAGGCATTTTTGCCCACAGGACTGTCGCATACTGGATGTTTTTCCCTTTTCACACCATTCTTTGTAAACCCTAGAAATGGTTGTGCGTGAAAATCCCAGTAACTGAGCAGATTGTGAAATACTCAGACCGGCCCGTCTGGCACCAACAACCATGCCACGCTCAAAATTGCTTAAATCACCTTTCTTTCCCATTCTGACATTCAGTTTGGAGTTCAGGAGATTGTCTTGACCAGGACCACACCCCTAAATGCATTGAAGACAATTAACAGACTTTGAAAAATGCAGAATAGTGGAACTTCAAGAAGTTGGGTGGTCCATCCATCAAATTTCATCAAGATTTGGATAAGAAGTTTCTGTAGTGCATCATGGATGTCAACAATGGTCAGAGGAGGGCACTCACACAAGTAGAGAGGATTCTGGATGGTCAAGGCAGATAGATGCATGCCAAGATCACCATATAAGAAGAGCTGCTGTATCTCAAAGGACAGCCAGGACATCACAAATCAGTTCTGCAGTAGCTTCTGCGGCAACCACCCAACCCAGAAGTAAGTCTCTTTGAAGCAGGACTGCATTCACACACTCCTTTCGCTTGTTTGCCAGTATGCTCTTATCATCGCCTAGAGCGCCTGCACTGGTGCCGCAAAAGAGCCCATTGGAGGCATGAATGGCAAATAATAGTATTCAGTGATGAAAGCAGGTTCTGCCTTGGAACAGGAGGGTGGGAGAGCACATACTGTCATCACGAGTAGTGCGAAGACACACAGGACCGACAGCACATGTCATGATATGAGGCCTTTCCCATCTGGTATTCAAAGGGAACACTGACTAGCCTTCGGTATGTGCAAGACCTCATGGAACCAGTCCTACTTCCTTTTTTGTTCTCAAGATACATAAATGGGGAGATTTATCAAACTGGTGTAAAGTAGAACTGGCTTGGTTGCCTATAGCAACTAATCAGATTTCACCTTTTATTTTCCAAAGCAGTTGTGAAAAATGAAAGGTGGAATCTGATTGGTTGCTATGGACAACTAAGCCAGTTCTACTTTACACCAGTTTGATAAATCTTCCCCTGCCCACTCACACACTGCCCGCAGTACTCTTATGTCCTTTTCAGGGTAACCAGCAGCTCCTCTGGCCAGCTCGATAGCCAGATCTTTCTCCCATCGAGAATGTCTAGGACTGGATGTGGCAAAAGATCTCCCATGCACAGCAGCCAACAACCACCTTGGCTAAACTATGGGTCTAAATTGAAAGAGCTTGGAATGACATACCACAGGAGGATATCCAGCATCTGTATGACTGTTATACCAGAGTGGTAGCATGTGTCACAGCAAGGGGAGATGCCACCCAGTAATGTGACCCTGCCTCAACATATACCCTGCTGCAGAACCCAAAATGGTGCACCACCTCGGCTGTGAGATCATTGACCAAGCACCTCTAGCAATTTATACTTTGTCAATCTCAGGTCAATTGCATTAAGTTTTCCAGGTGTTCATTTTCAATTTCTGCTAGTGTATATGCAATCAAAAATTCAAATTCACTCATTTATATTTAGAGTACAGTGTCAAAACATTACCAGTCTTTATGTCACATATGTACATTTTAGAGGATTTACCTATTCGGCCTAAACCAATGATTCCCACTGTGCTGTTAGATAGTCCGTAGCCACACATCCACATTGGTGACCATGACTTCCATCCTCCACTTAAAGAGAAATCACAACGATAATTAAAGGTGTATTACAGTTTCAGCAACACAATTTCAGTTATTTTCCAATATACTTTTTGTATCAATTCCTCATGGTTTTCAAGATCTCTGCTTGCTTGATTTTCTTGGACATATGATGATTGGGATGAGCGAATCGACTTCGGATGAAACATCCGAAGTCGATTGACATAACAGTTCGTTCCAATACTGTATGGAGCAGGAGCTCCGTACATTATCAGAATGTATTGGCTCCGATGAGCCGAAGTTATTGCTTTGCGAAGTCTCACGAGACTTAGCGTAATAACTTCATAAATTAATTTGTACTGTAAAAAAAAACATTTCCCGAACTCGGATTCGGTTCGAGGTGGTAATAACTTCGGCTCATCGGAGCCAATACATTCTAATACTGTACGGAGCTCCTGCTCCCTACAGTATTGGAACGAAGTTTTATGCAAATCGACTTCGGATGTTTCATCCGAAATCGATTCGCTCATCCCTAATGATGATCATACAGGTGCACTAAAATTTCTTAAATGTACACACAATTAAGATGCAACAGGGTGCACTTTCCTATAAAGCACAACCCACTTAGCATTATAAACAAGGGGTTTACAAGCTTCTGCCAAAGCTAATAAGATTATCGGATGCCCATAATGAGAACATCATCCTAACACTTTACAAATCACTAGTCAGACCACACATAGAGTACTGTGTACAGTTCTGGGTAGGGGTGGGCGATATAGGCGATATGCAATATAAATTTGTGCCACGATATGGATTTTGTGCATATCTCCGGACCACGATATGACCACGGAGCTACCCGGAAGTGATGTAGCTGCACCGGAAGTCACGTGGACGCGTTGGAATCAGCTGGAGGAGGGGGTGTGCGCGCTGCGCAAGCGCATTCGGCTAAAGTATAGTAATCTGGCAGAACACCCCCTCCTCCAGCTAATTCCAACGCGTCCACGTGACTTCCGGTGCAGCTACATCACTTCCGGGTATAGACTTGTCCGGGTATAGAAAAGTGGCAGAACACCGGCCATATCCGGCCCCTATGACTGCACGCTGCGATCCGCCGCAATTAACCCCTCAGTTGAGGGGTTAATCGCGCGGATCACAGCGTCCTGTCAGAGGTCGGGTGCCGGGAATGTTCTTCAGTCTCTGCATTGGTGGCAGTGGGCAGTTCCGATCGGAGTCCCAGCAGTGTAATGCTGGGTCTCAGATCGGTTACCATGGCAGCCAGGAGTCACGCTACTGAAGTCCTGGCTGCCATGGTATGTTAGTGAGCAGCATTAAACTCACGTGCGCCGTGGCCGCCGGTCGCTCCTTCTTCTGTCTGTGCGGCACATTGCTAATGCTTATAGCATTAGCAATGCGCCGCACAGACCTATGAGAAGAAGGAGCGCCCGGCGGCCACGGCGCACGTGAGTATAATGCTGCTCACTAACATACCATGGCAGCCAGGACTTCAGTAGCGTGACTCCTGGCTGCCATGGTAACCGATCTGAGACCCAGCATTACACTGCTGGGACTCCGATCGGAACTGCCCACTGCCACCAATGATGGGGGGGGGGGGGGGACCCTGTGGCCACTGCCACCAATGATTAATACTGGGGAGGGAGGGAGTGGGTTTCAGTTACCAGAGGGGGCTGATAAGAGGGAGAGGCTGGGGGGCACATGAGTGGCTGGGGGGCGGATCAGAGGCTGGGGGGCACATGAGAGGCTGGGGGGCACATGAGAGGCTGGGGGGCACATGAGAGGCTGGCTGCCATGGTCAGCTCCCTGCTGTTGTGTGCACAAAGCACAGGGCAGCAGGGAGAGTGTAAAGTCCTATTCACACTAATAGAGCTCTATTAGGGTGAATATGACAAGGGTTCTAGCCCTTAAGGAGGCTAATAGTTATTAAATAAAAAGTAAAAAAAAAAAAAAAAAAGTTTAAACATCCCCCCCAAATATAGAAAACAATATATTGCGATATATATCGCATATCGCACATGCTTAAAATTATATCGCAATATAGATTTTTGGCCATATCGCCCACCCCTAGTTCTGGGCTTCTGTGAACAAGGCAGACATAGCAGAACTGGAGAGGGTTCAGAGGAGGGCAACTAAAGTAATAACTGGAATGGGTGGACTACAGTACCCAGAAAGATTATCAAAATTAGGGTTATTCACGATTAAGGGAAGATCTGATAACTATGTATAAATATATCCGGGGTCAGTACAGAGATCTCTCCCATCATCTATTTATCACCAGGACTGTGACTGGGGACATCCTCTGCATCTGAAGGAAAGAAGGTTTGTACACAAACATAGAAGAGGATTCTTTACGGTAAGAGCAGTGAGACTATGGAACTCTCTGCCTGAGGAGGTGGTGATAATGAGTTCACTACAAGAGGGGCTTGGATGAATTTCTGGAGTGTAATAATATTACAGGCTATAGCTACTAGAGAGGGGTCGTTGATCCAGGGAGTTATCCGATTGCCTGATTGGAGTTGGGAAGGAATTTTTGTTGCCGAAAATGAAGAAAATTGGTTTCTACCTAACAGTTTTTTTTTTTGTCTTCCTCTGGATCAACGTTTCAGGATAATAGGCTTAACTGGATGGACGGACTTTTTTTCAGCCTTACAAACTGTTATTTTTTCCTCTCAGCATTTCAAAATCCATAACTTTTTTACTTTTGCATTCACATAGCTGTATGATGGATTTTCTTCTTTTTTTTTTTGGCGTAACAAGTGGTATACTTTCTAACGGCACTATTAAGTATTCTATAGGATCTATTGGGAAGCTGGAAAACAATTATTAATGGGTGGAACTGTACAAAAAAAAATATTTTTTGCATTCACTATGCGTTAGAAATTTCCTTCATTGTACATCGCTTATACCAGTGATGGAGAACCTTTTAGAGGCCGAGTGCCCAAACTGCAACCCAATACCCACTTTTTTATCGCAAAATGCCATAAATGGCATATTGGTACACCATAGACCTTTTCCAGGGTGCGACTGCCCACTGAGAGGGCTCTGATTGCCGACTCAAGCCATAGGTTCGCCACCACTGGCTTATACCATAGACTGCAATAGCATACTGTTGCAGTCAATGGTGCTATGATCATAGTAGGCAAGGATTAATAAAACCTCTACCATGGTAGGCCTGGTTCTAATCTAATCTTCTCACAAGCTGCCCATTTGATCATCGGATGGTATCGGAGAGGATAAATGTCCATGATCTGAGTTCTCTCCGATCACTGTCACTGCCGGCTGATGTCTGTTGTGTAAATGTAGAACAGCAGAGGCAACCACCAGCAATGGCGTCTGTTCAGCTCCTGAGCCGACACCATATTTAAAGACTCAACATCCGCTGTACATGTATGCTGAATGTCACCAATGGGGTTAAAAGTGCATAAAGTGGACAGCAACCTAGTGAACACCAAACAGGCTCACGAGGCTCTATGGACACGTTTGCCTAGGAAATATAAATGAACACACAGAATTCAATGTAAATACAGCCCAATTGTCCAATTATTCAGCTAAATAAATCGTAACGAAACAAACTGCAATCTGTAAACCAGTCACAGGTTCCCAAAGCCATGTTGGATGAGTGGCATATTGTTGTAAATTGCTTACCTTTTAACTTCTTGTATAGCTTCTGGCAGGCGACGGCAGGTGGCTAGCAGTAATGCTACGCTCAGTTCTGCTGTAGCCTCAGTTAGAACATCCGGAGTATAACCCACTCTGATACCTCTGTAGTAGACAAAAATCCTAGTTATCTCAGTGTTACCATCCACAAAAAGGAAACATCTCAAACCAAAACCTTAGTACACATCTTCAAATTACAAAGTACATACCGCTTTTTAATTTCATCCATTGCTAGGTGGTCAAAACCAACAGATAATGTACTGATAACCTTGAGGTTTGGCCCTACAAATTGTAACAGAACAGCACTGTGTTTAGTATTGTACTTCACAGATTGGAAATAGTCAAGATACGCAGAATAACTATGAATATTGAACATACATGCTGAAGAATAGATTGCCCATGCTGCATGAATACCACTGGACTAAGGGGTGGTGTTAAATGCTTTCTGACATCCCATTCGCCACCTAACATTATTCTGCATGCAGCGTATTTGTATGGCAGAAGGCCGTAATTCTACCTGAAACCTGCCGAAAACCCAACAGATCCCGGTGAACGGGGATCCAGCATGCTTTGCTATGTCTAGCTATCTCCCCCCCCCAGAACAGACTACTAGAGCTCAAAGCCATGTCATTTTTACACAATTACACTGATTTACTAATCCCGTAGACAGTGGTGTAAACTGGTGCGGCTGTTAATGCGGCACATGAAGTAGTCAGTTATGGGCAGCAGGTCATGCTGTGTACACACACAGTACAATCTGTATGAGGACAAGTGATTGCAGTACCCATACATGCAAATGCAGCTCTTACCTCCACTGGCGAGCAGGCAGTAGTTCCTTCCCGATAATTGCCTGCTCAGTCAGTGCCTGTAAATGCAGCTCTTACCTCCACCGACGAGCAGGCAGTAGTTCGTTCCCAATAATTGCCTGCTCAGTCAGTGCCTGTAAATGCAGCTCTTACTTCCACCGAGCAGGCAGTAGTTACTTCCCGATAATTGCCTGCTCAGTCAGTGCCTGTAAATGCAGCTCTTACTTCCACCGAGCAGGCAGTAGTTACTTCCCGATAATTGCCTGCTCAGTCAGTGCCTGTAAATGCAGCTCTTACCTCCACCGCCAAGCAAACAGTAGTTACTTCCCAATAATTGCCTGCTCAGTCAGTGCCTGTAAATGCAGCTCTTAACTCCACTGACGAGCAGACAGTAGTTCCTTCCCGATAATTGCCTGCTCAGTCAGTGGCTCAGGCTGGAAGAGAAATCTGGTGCATGGCTACACACTTCTGTCACCAACAGAATCTGATGCCAGAATTGTGGAGCAAAATGTTGCATCTTAGTTCACGCCCTTTTCCCCACTATATTCCATTTTCACACTACACAATCAAAACTTACCAGCAGTGTCTAAAACCTCTTTATCGATGGATTCTGATAAGAGACAAAACAAGCCATGGACCCCGGCAACTCCTTTCAACAGCTCTGCCCTTGGCACGGGATCATCTGAATCCCACTGCTGGATGGTACAGCTAGAAGATAAACGTGCTCATAAAGATCTAATATGCTGGCTGCTGAAAGGTATTTCACTTCCATTGTCACTTAAAAGGGTTCTCCCATGAGTAATGTAAAAAATGAAAATCCGACATCATATAGTACAAGACAATCTCTTTCTAATAAAGCTAGAACCAGCCCTGTACCTCACACGGATCCAGAGATCTCCCCATTCAATGCTGCAATTGCTCTGCTAGATTTATTTCAGGCTGGCAGCTCAGGGGGTGTGTCCTTAATCAGGGGGTGTGTCTGTTCTGCTGTAGCCTGAACTAAGCCTGTGCTTCCATCTCACTGAGCAGGACAGAGAAATTAGAAAAAGAGCAAAAAGCAGGAGGCGCTATACAGATAGATTTCAGTGACTAACTCAGTAGGTATACTACATTTTTAATTACAAGCAATTACAAAGGTATTCAGATCCAGGTGCTGGTTTGAAAACGGTAGAATATTATTTGTGGGACATCCCCGTATAGATAATCGTTTATAGAAGACCTGAAAAAATCTTATGCAGGTGGAGAAGCTAGAAAAAGCGAAAGCGTATGGCTGGGTTATACAAGGTTACAGTGCAACTGGTGCTATGGTCCACAACAGGGTTCAGCAACCTTCTGCACTCCAGCTGCTATGAAACTACAACTCCCAGCATGTAAACATGCTCTGCTCTCTTCTAACTCCCACAGAAGTGAATGAATCCTTTCTGGGAGCTGGGGTGCCGGGGGTTGCTGATCCCTGGTCTACAAGCTTATAGGGGAACCCACTCTTTTAGAACCCCCAAATGTAATTTATACCTCTACCAAGCCTGCTATAAAGACAGGTGAAGCATTCTACTGTAGAATGATTGATATGTTTGAAAAGAATCTGTGAGAAGCCTGACATCAGTTTGCCTTCTGTACTGTAAGGTCCAGATTCCCTGTACACCCTGGATGGGGAATCACTGGTCTATGTCGGGGGTTTAGGCTGTGCTCACACACTCTAGTTGGAGGACAGTCCAGAACATATGCCATTTACTAGATTATACTTCTCTTGCTTAAGGATCCAATCTGAAAAAAAAATATGTATTATTTACACTTGTTCCCAGTAATTTGCCCAAAAATCGTGCAGTGTAATCTGGGCTTAAGTGGTGACATTTCCTTCCATCCTGCATCCTATTCAAAAATGTAGAGAACGGAGCTTATTGGTTATTACTGCCTCCTGTCCCCCAGTTATAGGCGCCCTGCAATAACCAGCAAGCACTTTCCCTTACCAGCACTGTAATCCACTGGTTAACCCTTTAATGACCAGGCTGAAAAGGCATAAAAGGGTATTCCCATCTTGGACATTGGGGGCATATGGCTAGGATATGCCCCCAATGTCTGATAGGTGGGGGTCCCACCTCTGGGACCCCCACCTATACTTAGAACGCAGCCTGCAAAGTGCTGTAAGCCCCATAGAAGTGAATGGACCGGTAGCTGTGCTTCCGCTGTGTTCTTCCCATTTATTTCAATGGGACTTCCGCGCTCGGCTATTTTCGGCAGTCCCATAGAAATGAATGGGGGGTTGGCGCGCATGTGCGGTGCACCCTCTGGCCCTTTGCGGGCCCAGTTCTAAGTATAGGTCCCAAAGGTGGGACCCACACCTATCAGACTATGGGGTGTTGTGCCTTTTCAGAAGTGTAAACAGTTATATCTACTTATTCTAGCTATGAGGAAAAGTGTAAACAGTTATATCTACTTATTCTAGTTATTATAAATAGTTTATAATCACTATTTTTATATGAACTTCTGGGAATTAGACTTCGTTTAGAGGAAGTTGTGTTTTTGTAACCAATAGTCAATCGTCATTTAGACTGTTAGAAGATACACGCCACCCGTGGTAGTAGAGGCTAGGGTAGGGCGATATACCGGTATCACGATATACCGCGGTATTAAAAAAAACGGCGATATGGCCGTTTCCTAAATACCGCAGTATTTCGTGACGTCATAGAAGCGGTCATGTGCGCTGACCGCTTCTAAATCTGCGGCCGCCCGCCCCAGCATGAACCGATACGGGACATTTGCAGAGTACTTGTACTCGTGCAAATGTCCCCGATACCTGCTGGCCGCTTGCGGCGGCGCTCTCAGCAGTTCAGCCGGCGTGGGGGAGGGACGGAATTCTGTGACTCGCATTCCCTGCACTCGACCTCTGAGAGGACGCTGTGATCCGCGCAATTAACCCCTCATGTGATCACAGCGTCCTCTCAGTGGTCGGGTGCCGGGAATGTGGGCAGTGCCCCCCTCCTCCCTCCTTCCCCAGTATTAATCATTGGAGGCCACAGGATCGTCCCCCCATCATTGGTGGCAGTTTGCAGTTCCGATCGGAGTCCCAGCAGTGTAATGCTGGGGCTCCGATCGGTTACCATGGTAGCCAGGATGCTACTGAAGCCCTGGCTGCCATGGTATGTTAGTGAGCAGCATTATACTCACGTGCATCGTGGCCGCCAGGCGCTCCTTCTTCTCATAGGTCTGTGCGGCGCATTGCTAATGCTATAAGCCTTAGCAATGCGCCGCACAGACAGAAGAAGGAGCGCCCGGCGGCCACGACGCACGTGAGTATAATGCTGCTCACTAACATACCATGGCAGCCAGGGCTTCAGTAGCGTCCTGGCTACCATGGTAACCGATCGGAGCCCCAGCATTACACTGCTGGGACTCCGATCGGAACTGCAAACTGCCACCAATGATGGGGGGACGACCCTGTGGCCTCCAATGATTAATACTAGGGAGGAAGGAAGGAGGGGGGGCCCACTGCCACCAATGATGGGACGACGACCCTGTGACCTACAATGATTAATACTGGGGAAGGGGGGGGGGGGGCCCACTGCCACCAATGATGGGGGGATGACCCTGTGGCCTCCAATGATTAATACTGGGGAGGGGGGGCCCACTACCACCAATGATGAGAGGATGACCCTGTGGCCACTGCCACCAATGATTAATACTGGGGGGGGCGCACTGCCCACTGCCACCAATGATGGGGGGGGGGGGGGGGGAGACCCTGTGGCCACTGCCACCAATGATTAATACTAGGGGGGGGGGGGGGGGGGAGTTACCAGAGGGGGCTGATAAGAGGGAGAGGCTGGGAGGCACATGAGGAGCTGATCAGAGGCTGGGGGCTGTTTTTTGGACTTTTGGTTGGTCAGTGGTCACAAAATAAATATGTTATTTATTTAATTGTTATAATTGGTATCGGTGAGTACTTAAAGGGGTTATCCGAGTTATGGGAAAAAAAATAAAACCTAACAAAATTAATCAGGATATACATATACATTAGTCAAGCTTGATTTTTTGAAAAAAGAACGATCTTTACACCTTTTCTAGGTTCTGTTATTGCTGTGTTTACATGCAGCAGTAACAACAATGACTCATCTCTCCCTCATGAATATTTGTGGGAGGGGTTGATCTGACATTCTCCTCACCCTGCTCTGCACATAATGGCACTGTTTAGGGGGGAGATCTGTGTGGATGGCACCGTTTAGGGGAGGGGGGATCTGTGGATGGCACTGTAGGGGGATCTGTGGATGGCACTGCCTGCCATCCACAGACCACAGATCCCCCTACAGTGCCATCCACAGATCCCCCTCCCCGACGCTCACAGCAGCAGTACTAATCATTCACTTCATTTTTCAATGCAGAGCTATTTTATTATTATTTTGAAATCTATGAGTCTCTGACTCTTACTTTGGCTGAGCTCCGGTAACAACAGCAGACAGTGCAGGCAGCGTTCATTCACTGACGTCACGCGCCTGCTCCGCCTAGTGGGAGGAGCAGGCGCGTGACGTCAGTGACAGTGAGTGAGCGCCGCCCCCCGAACTGCCTGCTCTGCTATTACCGGAGTACAGAGCCAAGAATGCAAGTAAAGAGCTCACTACAGCGCCCTGTATATTCTAACCCCCAGGCAAGCGTCCCTGTCACCATGGGAACGCTTGGGGGTTAGAATATACCATCGGATTTGAGTTTTTTACGATCTCACTGAGCTCGAAAAACTCAGATCCGATGGTATATTCTAACCAGGCAAGCGTCCCCGTCACCATGGGAACGCCTGGGGGTTAGAATATTTTATACCATTGGATCTTCTGACTGTTACTCTGCTTGGCCAGCTCGGGGCCCCAACCAGTTCGGGGCCCCAAGCTATTGCTGGTTTTGCCTGGCATGATGATCGCGCATATGCGATCACCTATTAGCCGAAGGGAGGAACTTTGAGGTAGCCGCGGCACAAGTGAGGATCGCGCATGCGCGATCAACTCACAGCCGCACGGACTGTAATCCAGAGAGGTGGGGGCGTGGCCAAGGCTGATGACGTTCCGTTTACATGGCTTAGTCACTCCGACAAGCAGAGAGCTCCATGTAAACGGAACGTCACAGCTGATGACGTGGGCGGTCACATGACTGTTTAGTGTAGCAGAGAAACGGCACAAGATCGGTACTGCAAGTTATTTAGGAAAACTAATGTATAGGGGAAATAAAGCCATAGAGAGAAATTAAGTTAACTCGGATAACCCCTTTAAATAAGAGTATCGGTACTCGGTCTAAAAAAAAAAATTGTATCGGGACATCCCTACTATAAATGGCCACTGCCGCTTGATCCTAATAGGCGCACAGCCACTGCTCCAGGCGCCCGAACATTTCCTTTTCTCTCCCTGAAGAGCCAGGTTTTTACCTGGTGAAACGCGTCGGAGGAGGACACAGATCATATCAAGTAGGGAGGTAAGAGCATAGGGACATTTACTCTAGGCCCGAGGTTCCTGAGGCTGGGGGTCGTCCTTCTCAGGACGAGTGCCCCGACTACAGCCAGTGAGGCTACTCCATTGACCAGACTAGGCCAAGTAGGGTTAGCATACAGGGAAAGTTTACTGGTCCATCCAGGCCCACTTTCCACTTGCAGCAACTATCCCTTACAGTCTCTCCAGCAGGCCCTACCCTATTAATAGAGTACCTATCCTTCCTTCCCTAACTAGGCAGGAATTCACTAGATTCCACAGTCTCATTTATTTTATATATGAAATTAAAAGTTAAATCTTAATTTAAATACAATAAGGCACACTCAGTACAAGCTATATACATTTTGAGACTACTGAGGATTACTTATGAGAGGGTCTACCTATACTTAGACACCAATCATAAACGTATTGAATATTTACAATACCCATATAACGCTAATGGCAGGCTTCCTGTCTGCAAGTCCAAACCTGGAAGCGTGGGCCACAGAGGCTAAAAGCGTGTTTTCAGACACTGACTACATCCAGACTCACTCGACTACCAACATTAAAAACGTGTTCAAAGATCTAACAGGAGCATATAAAGACCTAATTGTATCATGGTGGGAAATACAATCTCTGGACCACTACCTTAAAGAAAACATTGTTCCAAAGGGGCTAAGAATTAACCTGACCCCTGCAGATAGACTGAGAAATACAAGCCTTATCAAAAAGTGGGAGGAGGAAGCCACAGCCAGCTCTCACAGGTTTATGCGCCTGCTTCTTGAGGAAGAAAAACTCAACCTTGACTGCAAGCAGAAAAGGGTGGATAACCTGAGAGAGCAGGCTCTTAGATTTAAAGACGAGGCCCAATTCGCCATCAAAGAGGAAACTCTGCAAAACACTATTGAGAGGTTTCACTTTACCTTTAGAGAACGTAAGCATCAGCAATACGTACGAGACTCAACAGAGTTTAAAGAAAACAGAGCTTATCTCTTCCTGAGCAAAACTCAACATAAAGAAACACCTAGTGAGATCTCCTCCTCAGAAGCAGAGGGATCTGAAAGTGAACAAGGCAGAATAAGAGGAGGCAGAGGACAGAGATACAGAGGGAGAGGGGGCAGGGGGAGACCCAGAATAGCTAGGAATACCTACGGGGAAAGCTATCAAACATGCAACACGGCAGGACCTTTACCTGCCCACTCATCTTCAGCTGCATCATCCTCTACTTTTTTGGCCCAGGCCCCCACACAGATGCCTTATCAACTAAGAAACAAAGTGTAGGGGGACACCCAGTGAACACACTAAACAAGACCCAAATCATCAATCTTTCATCCCATAACATGTCCTCCAGTGACATATCCCTCCTAAGCAAAGGCTTGTCATTTGTTCCCACAGTAAAACACGATACGTTTGAATGGAGCAAAGATCTAGCCCTGTTCACACGTAAACTACTGTGGCACAAACATTTCTGCCTACAGGACCGTAATATACTGGAAGAGCTTAACATGAACCCCCGAGAGCTGGAAGCTACACGCACTCTTGTAGAACTTATGGAAGAAGGAGATAAGGATAGAGCAGAGGGTCCATTCACTGAGTTAAAACTAAAAAGTACTCAGATGCCACCACCTCTACCAGACTCTAGTGTGTCCATATTCTACAAATTAGTATCAAGGGACCTTGAATCAATAAACATCACCAGGGGGGCATCAAACATGAACAATGAAGAATATCAAGCCTTAATCAGTCTAGAAAAAGATCGCAATATAATAATAAAACCGGCAGATAAAGGGGGAAATCTAGTCATAATGGATCAAGATGCATATAAAAATATGTGCCTAGACATCCTGCAGGATAGGGGAACCTATGAAATCCTATCACAGGATCCTGGACCACTTTTCCTCTCAGAACTGAGAGAAATACTAAACCAGGGACTAAGAGAAAAACTAATTGACCAGACAGAACTAGATTTCCTACTTCCAACATACCCGGTCACAGCCACATTCTACTCCACACCCAAGATCCATAAGGGCACTATACCCCTTAAAGGGCGTCCAATAGTGTCAGGGGTAGGAAGCCTAGGGCAAAATATAGGCATTTACGTGGATAAAATCCTAAGACCATTTGTGGAAACACTGCCATCATATATAAGGGATACTTCTGACCTATTGCTGAGACTGAGTGGTGTATGTATAGACAATGAAACCATGTTTGTGTCCATTGATGTTGAGGCTCTATATAGCTCGATCAAACACGATTTAGGCCTCAAGGCAGTGGAAAGTTACCTATCTATGAGAGATAAAAGACGATCCAGACACAATCAATTTGTGCTGGAGCTCCTGAACTTCAGCCTCACTAAGAACTGTTTTGTCTTTGACAACCGCCACTACCACCAGCTCAGGGGCACAGCGATGGGAAGTTCCTGTGCGCCTTCTTACGCTAATTTGCTCCTGGGCTGGTGGGAGGCCAATGTCATTGGTTCAGAGAAAATGGAGAAGTGGCAAGACATAATAGTTCTATGGCTGAGGTTCATCGACGATGTCTTTGTATTGTGGAGAGGGACCGAAGACTCTTTTGCGGAGTTTATGGAGATAATCAATGACAATGCTTTAGGTCTAAGGTTTACATCTGAATCTAGTCACGATTCACTACCATTCTTAGATGTACTCATTGAGCGAGGCCAAAGCAATAACATAGTTACCTCTGTCTATCGCAAAAAGACAGCTACTAACAGTCTACTTCGCTGGGAGAGCTCCCATCCCTATGCTCTACGTAAGGGCATACCAAAAGGCCAGTACCTAAGACTTAGGCGTAATTGCTCCACCATGAGCAAATTCAAAAGTGCAGCCAAGGACCTACGGTATAGATTTAGGGAAAGAGGATACCCAGACGGAGTACTCAGGGTAGCATATGAAGCAGCATGCTCGGAGAATAGAGACATGCTCCTCATACCCAAGAAAAGTAGGCTGGAACCTATTATGCCCTCAAAAATGACTCGTATCATAGGGACCTTTGATGATGCTCATCAGGAGGTCAGAAGGATACTATCTAAACACTGGGATATCCTTAGGACAGACCCGGATCTGGAGGACATGATAGGGCCATACCCTATGATCACCTATAGAAAGGGAAGAAGTCTCAAGGACAGACTAGTTAACAGCCACTACCAGCCTCCCACCAATCCTGGCAACTGGCTGTCAAGGAAACCCTTGGGTACCTACAAGTGTGGGAGATGTAGGGCTTGTAGCCAGGTGCTCAGGACCAAGACCTTCACGTGCTCACATACAGGCAGAGAGTATGTCATACGTGACTATGTGAATTGTCTAACTACTGGTGTAGTGTACCTGGCACAGTGCTCCTGCCCCCTTGACTATGTAGGGAAAACAAAAAGAGAGTTCAGGCGACGGATTAGAGAACACCATAATGACATTGAAAACAACAAAGATACGTCAGTGGCACGTCATATCAACCTCTGTCATGGCGGAAATTCTGACTGCCTCAAATTCATAGGTATCCAACAGGTGCCCAAGCCCAGGAGGGGAGGAGACTGGGACAAAATGATTTTGAGGGCAGAAACGAGGTGGATATACAAAATGAAATCAGTTACTCCAAATGGCCTAAATGAATACCTTTCTTACAAACCGTTCCTATGATGTGTGGAAGATGTACGTGTATGTACGTCTGGGCATTTGGCACATGCATGTACACGTTTATATGTACACACATATGTACTCCACATACCTTCACATTCACTACTCTGCCCAGTAATATATAAAGACAATATATACCTCTGATAATCCAGAATAGATACCTGTATGGTAGTCAGACATATATCCATCCACTTTTGACATGTTCTCCGATGTAAGGGTCTATTTACCCTGGAGAGCATGCCAATGGAGATAGTATAATGTCCTGAAATATAACACCAGACTAAGATCAGCTAGGGACGATGTAATGTCTGTCTGTATCATTGCTAATGACCTCTTCTCAATCTAATCTCATTTAGCCCAAGATGACACATAGTCAGCGCGAACCAGCATCTTGCAACACAGTGAGCCGGCCGGGGACACGGCGTGAGATCCCCATGACAACTAGCCACTCCCCAGTACCATGTCACTTCCGTCTAGCAGCGGAGAGCAGCGAGACCGCCGAAGTAAGTAAGCGGCACCGAGCTGAATCCCCGCCACGATCTGACAGGTACCTGGGAGGGAGGGCCACCATACAATGCGCAGCCCACAACCTGACCGATTGGTCAACTAGATTAGAGGTGGAGCGGGACGCAGATAAAAAGACTGAACTACATTACCACATTGCCACTGCCGCTTGATCCTAATAGGCGCACAGCCACTGCTCCAGGCGCCCGAACATTTCCTTTTCTCTCCCTGAAGAGCCAGGTTTTTACCTGGTGAAACGCGTCGGAGGAGGACACAGATCATATCAAGTAGGGAGGTAAGAGCATAGGGACATTTACTCTAGGCCCGAGGTTCCTGAGGCTGGGGGTCGTCCTTCTCAGGACGAGTGCCCCGACTACAGCCAGTGAGGCTACTCCATTGACCAGACTAGGCCAAGTAGGGTTAGCATACAGGGAAAGTTTACTGGTCCATCCAGGCCCACTTTCCACTTGCAGCAACTATCCCTTACAGTCTCTCCAGCAGGCCCTACCCTATTAATAGAGTACCTATCCTTCCTTCCCTAACTAGGCAGGAATTCACTAGATTCCACAGTCTCATTTATTTTATATATGAAATTAAAAGTTAAATCTTAATTTAAATACAATAAGGCACACTCAGTACAAGCTATATACATCCCTACTATAAACCACTCGTTCTGGTACAGAATTAACCCTGTAATGTTTTTGTTGTTACTAGAAGTCAATTGACTAGTTACAGATACCGGAAATGGTGAAAAATGACATATAAAAGTATAACAATTAACGTCTCCTTGTGGCTGCCCCCATACAGTATAACGTCTCCTTGTGGCTGCCCCCATACAGTATAACGTCTCCTTGTGGCTGCCCCCATACAGTGTAACGTCTCCTTGTGGCTGCCCCCATACAGTGTAACGTCTCCTTGTGGCTGCCCCCATACAGTGTAACGTCTCCTTGTGGCTGCCCCCATACAGTGTAACGTCTCCTTGTGGCTGCCCCCATACAGTGTAACGTCTCCTTGTGGCTGCCCGGCTGCCACCATACAGTATAACGTCTCCTTGTGGCTGCCCCCGTACAGTGTAACGTCTCCTTGTGGCTGCCCCATACAGTGTACATCTCCTTGTGGCTGCCCCCATACAGTGTACATCTCCTTGTGGCTGCCCCCATACAGTATAACGGCTCCTTGTGGCCGCACCATACAGTATAACGTCTCCTTGTGGCTGCCCCCATACAGTGTAACGTCTCCTTGTGGCTGCCCCATACAGTGTACATCTCCTTGTGGCTGCCCCCATACAGTATAACGGCTCCTTGTGGCCGCCCCATACAGTATAACGTCTCCTTGTGGCTGCCCCCATACAGTGTAACGTCTCCTTGTGGCTGCCCCATACAGTGTACATCTCCTTGTGGCTGCCCCCATACAGTATAACGTCTCCTTGTGGCTGCCACCATACAGTGTAACGTCTCCTTGTAGCTGCCCCATACAGTGTACATCTCCTTGTTGCTGCCCCCTTACAGTATAACGGGTCCTTGTGGCTGCCCCCATACAGTATAACGTCTCCTTGTAGCTGCCCCATACAGTGTACATCTCCTTGTGGCTGCCCCCTTACAGTATAACGGCTCCTTGTGGCTGCCCCCATACAGTGTAACGTCTCCTTGCGGCTGCCCCCATACAGTGTAACGTCTCCTTGTGGCTGCCCCCATACAGTATAATGTCTCCTTGTGGCCGCCCCCATACAGTATAATGTCTCCTTGTGGCCCCAAGTGTTTTTTTCTTCTAAATGGGCATTTATCGCGATATATATCGTTATCGCGATAAATTTCTTAATATCGTTATCGTGGGAATATTTTTGATATCGTCCAACCCTAGTAGAGGCTTCATTGTATTTCTTATCTGAACATAAATTCCACAACGTGAGAAGTGTCAAGATGTTCCTCCGAGTCTATATTATAGTTGGTTCATGTATCAAAGTTTGTCCCTCAGCTCTGAGATGAGGCTTCCAGATGTCAGGTATGTGTAGTGTTGAAGATATCAGGCATGTATGAGTTAACTCTTAATGGTATGATGCTTATAGCTTATACAACAGTGCCACCTAGGTATGAGCAGGTAACAATACACCAGTAGCAAAAGTGCATTCTGGGTAGTGTTATAATGTCACATTCCTTATCAATGTACACGCCTATCCGACAATGATTGGAGAGTTCCAAACTAGGAAGGTGTCTTTATCTGATAAGTTTTTGGTTAAGAAACCACATATCAAAAGGTAGAAAAAAAGAAAGAAAGAGGAGGAGGAAACAAAGAAAAAGAGTCGGGAAAAGGATCTCGATTATCAGAAAAACTCTTGAGAGCTGACTTCCCCGAGACTCTGCCTATCACCTACCTTCTCGGGTAATGTATGATTTTTATGCGTGTGTAGTATTGATAAATTAGTTGACTTGATATATAGCCACATTCCCGCTTATTGCAGTGCTATAGTGTTAAGGTGCTACATCAATATTGATGCTGTTCAGTTACGATGCATATAACTGAATAAAAGATCTAATATTGATACCACAAGCAAACTTCTCTGTTGGGAATCTTTATATTCCCTAGTTTGATATCAAGCCGATAAATTTATAAGCTTTATTGCAATACTACCAATACAATCTGAGATTGGTCATAGTTTTAGCAGAGCAAGGGCTCGTATCTGTCATTTTCTTGATTGAATTTCTGTGCATAATCAATTGATTGGATATGTCTCATAATTGAAAAAACAGTATTGCATAATATTCTTGTGTTGGTTGAATAGTGTTTTGTTGGCACCATCTAGTGGAATTCTGGGTACTGCATATCACTGTGTATCATTGAACTTTGCATTGATTAATTTTTTATTGTATTTTAAATTATTGTATAATAAATCATTTATATTTTTGCATAGATGCTTGTACCCTGTTCTAACTGATTGCACAAAATAATTAGGTCCTCGATCGAACTCTTTTGAGGTGTTTATATGTCCACCTCGCAGATCAATATCATTTGAATAATTTTTCTTTTGATCCATTAGTTTATTTTTATATAGCATTTGCTTTATATCCCCAACAGGGGGCATATCCTAGCAATATGACCCCAATGTCCATGATCGGAATACCCTTTTATGCCTTTTCAGCCTGGTCATTAAAGGGTTAACCAGTGGATTTCAGTGCTGTTAATAAGACCTTACAGGGAAAAACAGCCTCCTGTGGAGGCTTTGCACAAAGCAGAGTTGATCAAGGTCTACTAAGACCCAGCAGCACTGCTCCCAAGACACCCACTCCTGCCTTAAGTCCTCTAAGTTGCAAGATGGGGCCTCCATGGGTCGGACTTGTTTTACCAGCACATCCCACAGATGCCTGACTGGGCTGGGGAGAACCTGGAGACCAAGTCAACATCTTGAACTCTTTGTTGTGTTTCTGAACCATTCCTGAAGAATTTTTGCAGTGTGGTAGGGTACATTTATCCTGCTAAAATAGGTCACTAGCATTAGGGAATACCATTGTCATGAAGGGTTTACTTGGTCTTCAGCCAAGGTCGGTGGGTAGTACATGCCAAAGTAACATCTGCATAAATGCCAGGTCAAAAAAAGGACCCAAAACAGAAAATTGCCCATAGCATCATCATACCTCTGACAGTATGTCTTCTTATAGTGCATCCACCCATACCTGATCGTCCACATGATAGAAAAGAAAATGTGATTAATCAGACCAGTCTATCCTCTTCCTTTGATCATGTGTTCTGATGCTCATTGAAGACTACTTTGCAAGTGGAAAGGGGTCAACATGGGCACTCTGCTGGTCTATGGCAGGGGTGGGCAACCTGCTGCACTCCAGCTGTTGTGAAACTACAATTCCCAGCATGCTCCATTTATTTGTATGAGAGTTTTGTGAAGAGCAGAGCAAGTATGCATGCTGGGAGTTGTAGTTTCACAACAGCTGGAGTGCTGCAAGTTGCCCACCCCTGGTCTGTGGCTACCAGACTCATCTGCAGCAAGCTGTAACGCCCTGCATGTGCTGGCACCTTTCTCTTTGTAGCAAGCAGTAACTGTTTCTGCAATTTGTACTACAGGAGCTCTTCTGTGGTACCGGACCTCCATACGCATCAATGAGCCTTGGGTTCCCCCAACTCTGATGCTGGTTCACCAACTGTCCTTCCTTGGACTACTTACCATACCACCCTGCGACAGGTGCCATTGTCATGAGATAATCAAAGTTATTCACTTCACCAGTCAGTGACTTCAATGTCATGGCTGATCAGAAAAATGATTATTGTGCTGCACACTCCTGCCCTATAATGATGGATCCTGAAAGAAGACACCATGACACCACTGTGAACAGGGCTGGTTTTAGGCACTGCCTTTTCACTCAAGATAGTACACTGCTCAAAAAAATAAAGGGAACACAAAAATAACACATCCTAGATCTGAATTAATTAAATATTCTTCCTAAATACTTTGTTCTTTACATAGTTGAATGTGCTGAAAACAAAATCACACAAAAATTAAAAATGGAAATCAAATTTTTTAACCCATGGAGGTCTGGATTTGGAGTCACACTCAAAATTAAAGTGGAAAAACACACTACAGGCTGATCCAACTTTGATGTAATGTCCTTAAAACAAGTCAAAATGAGGCTCAGTAGTGTGTGTGGCCTCCACGTGCCTGTAGGACCTCCCTACAACGCCTGTGCATGCCCCTGATGAGGTGGCGGACGGTCTCCTGAGGGATCTCCTCCCAGACCTGGACTAAAGCATCTGCCAACTCCTGGACAGTCTGTGGTGCAACGTGACGTTGGTGGATAGAGCGAGACATGATGTCCCAGATGTGCTCAATTGGATTCAGGTCTGGGGAATGGGCAGGCCAGTCCATAGCAGCAATGCCTTCGTCTTGCAGGAACTGCTGACAAACTTCAGCCACATAAGGTCTAGCATTGTCTTGCATTAGGAGGAACCCAGGGCCAACCGCACCAGCATATGGTCTCACAAGGGGTCTGAGGATCTCATCTCGGTACCTAATGGCAGTCAGGCTACCTCTGGCGAGCACATGGAGGGCTGTGCGGCCCTCCAAAGAAATGCCACCCCACACCATTACTGACCCAATGCCAAACCGGTCATGCTGGAGGATGTTGCAGGCAGCAGAACGTTCTTCACGGCATCTCCAGACTCTGTCACATCTGTCACATGTGCTCAGTGTGAACCTGCTTTCATCTGTGAAGAGCACAGGGCGCCAGTGGCCGTTGCCAATCTTGGTGTTCTCTGGCAAATGCCAAACGTCCTGCACGGTGTTGGGCTGTAAGCACAACCCCCACCTGTGGACGTCGGGCCCTCATATCACCCTCATGGAGTCTGTTTCTGACCGTTTGAGCAGACACATGCACATTTGTGGCCTGCTGGAGGTCATTTTGCAGGGCTCTGGCAGTGCTCCTCCTGTTCCTCCTTGCACAAAGGCAGAGGTAGCGGTCCTGCTGCTGGGTTGTTGCCCTCCTACGGCCTCCTCCACGTCTCCTGATGTACTGGCCTGTCTCCTGGTAGCGCCTCCATGCTCTGGACACTACTCTGACAGACACAGCAAACCTTCTTGCCACAGCTCGCATTGATGTGCCATCCTGGATAAGCTGCACTACCTGAGCCACTTGTGTGGGTTGTAGACTCCGTCTCATGCTACCACTAGAGTGAAAGCACTGCCAGCATTCAAAAGTGACCAAAACATCAGCCAGGAAGAATAGGAACTGAGAAGTGGTCTGTGGTTACCACCTGCAGAACCACTCCTTTATTGGGGGTGTCTTGCTAATTGCCTATAATTTTCACCTGTTGTCTATCCCATTTTCACAACAGCATGTGAAATTGATTGTCACTCAGTGTTGCTTCCTAAGTGGACAGTTTGATTTCACAGAAGTGTGATTGACTTGGAGTTACATTGTGTTGTTTAAGTGTTCCCTTTATTTTTTTGAGCAGTGTATTTTTCATGGTGTTTTTTTAGTCTTTTTTCCCCAAGAACACAGTGGCCAGATGGTACTTTAAAGTCTATATTAAAATATGTGAAGTCTACATACAAAGAATTTTAGCTTGTTGATTTGTATATTTCTGGGTCAATGGAGTTTTTCTCAAAATGCAGCATGCTCTGGGTACGTATGAATAATTCCCCTCATGATAAATCTCCCAGTTTCTTTACGAAGGCTAGTTTCATACCTGCAGTTCTGGCAGAAAACTGCCTGCCGGAATGTGGCCGATCCAGCACTGCCGGATACAAAGGGAATGCCCGCCGGCCCCATTAAGTAAAATCGGGTCTGTTAGAGATGCGGCCGCATTCCGGCAGACAATGTGGAGAATCGGCCGGACACAAACTGCTGCACACTGCGGTTTGTGTCTGCCCAATTCCCGGCATTGTCTGCTGGAACAGCATGCCGGAAATCACACCGGAGGTGCTGAGCCTTAGGGGACGGACACACGGTCAGGCTTCCCAATGCAGTTTTTGAAGCCAAAACCAGAAGTGAATTAAAAATTGAGAAGTTGTATTTATCTCTCCTTTTATGATCCACTCCTGAATTTGACTTCCAAAACTGCATTAAAAAAACCTGACTGTGTAGCCGTACCCTTGGTGAACACATTGGGGAGATTTATTCGGGTATTATTAAGTTGATGGCTACTTTCTATATCTGATCGGTGGGGGTCTGATTCTCCGCACCCTGCTGATCAGCTGTTCTGCAGCTTCTCTGGCACCAGAACTACACAGCTCCATCCATCGTGAGGTGGTTACTGCTGGACTCCGTTCACTACACAATGGGGGTCATTTACTAAGACTTTTCTGTAAATTTTACAACAATGTTGCTGCAGCACCTAATTTATGACAGAGTGTGGGCCTCATCATAAATGAGGAGCATCTTTTCCAGCAAGCGCACTGACTAGCAAATCCACAGCAGCAACTGCAACTAAAATGAGTAAATTTGCCAGTCCCGACCCCTCCACTCCATCCCTGCCACTTCCTCATCACTCCTTTGTGGTGAACACGGCGCTTAAAAAGTTGCAAAAAAGGGGTCGTGTGACAAATTTACACCAAAAAGGTAAATGACCCCCAATGGATGTAGCTACTACAGAACAGCTGATCAGTGAGGGGCGGTGTGATCAGACGTTGATGGCCTAACCTGAAGATGGGCCATCAATATAAAAGTACTTAAAAACCCTTTAAAGGGAACCTGTCACCAGGATTTTGTGCATAAGGCCTCTTTCACACGAGTGTGTCCGGATGCGTTGCCGCGCGAGTAGGTACGCAATTGCAGTCAGTTTTGACTGTGATTGCGTTAAGATGTTCAGTTATTATCGCGCGGGTGCAATGTGTTTTGCACGCGTGTGATAAAAAACCGACTGTGGTACCCAGACCCGAACTTCTTCACTGAAGTTCAGGTTTGGGTTAGTTGTAGTGTAGGTTGTATTATTTCCCCTTATAACATGGTACAATAGGGCTGGAGGGGTTAAAAAATAATAATGAACTCACCTTAATCCACTTGTTCGCGCAGCCCCATTCGCTTCTATGGGGCCTGCGTTGTGTGAAAGACGCACAAAATAGAGCATGCTGCGATTTTCACGCAACGCACAAGTGATGCGTGAAAATCACCGCTCATGTGCACAGCCCCATAGAAATGAATGGGTCCGGATTCAGTGCGGGTGCAATGCGTTCAACTCACGCATTGTACCCGCGCGGAAAACTCGCCCGTGTGAAAGGGGCCTAAGGCTGAGGACATGGGTTGCTAGATGGCCGCTAGCACATCCGCAATACCCAGTCCCCATAGCTCTCTGTGCTTATATTGTGTAAAAAAAAAACGATTTGATACATATGCAAATTAACCTTAGATGAGTCCTGTCCCTGAGAAGAGTCCAGCGTGAAGGAAACCCGCATCCTCAGAATCTCCTCCTTGCTCCCCGACATCAGAAAGCTAGAGCGCCGTAATCTTGCAATGCGCGAGCTAGCGCATGCGCAGTGTCGTCATAGTGTTCCTTTCCTGTGCTGGCATCAGCCTCAGGAAATGAACTGCGCATGCGGCGCATCGCGAAATTACGGCGCTCTAGCTTTCTGACGTTGGGGAGCAAGGAGGAGATTCGGAGGATGCGGGGCGGTGCTGGGCTCCTTCACACTGGACTCATCTCTGAAGCATGGAGGAGACAGGACTAGTGTTGAGCGAACTTCTGTTTTAAGTTCGGCGTCTAAAGTTCGGCTTCCGGTTAGCGGAGAATCCCGATATGGATTCCGAATTCCGTTGTGGTCTGTGGTAGCGGAATCAATAATCGGCCATTATTGATTCCGCTACCACGGACCACAACGGAATTCGGAATCCATATCGGGATTCTCCGCTAACCGGAAGCCGAACTTTAGACGCCGAACTTAAAACAGAAGTTCGCTCAACACAAGACAGGACTCATCTATGGTTAAAGGGGTTCTACAGTTTGTTTTAACTGATGATTAGTGTTGAGCGAACTTGTGTTTTAAGTTCGGCGTCTAAAGTTCGGGTTATCGAAGTATCCATAACGGGATACTTCGATAACCTGAACTTGAACTTTAGACGCCGAACTTAAAACACAAGTTCGCTCAACACTACTGATGATCTATCCTCTGGATAGATCATCAGCATCTGATCGGCGGGGGTCCGACACCCGGGACCCCCACCGATCAGTTGTTTGAGAAGGCAGCGGCGCTCCTTAGGCATATCCATAAATGTCTGACAGATGCAGGTCTCACATAAGACCAAGAGCTATCTCCATAACTGTCACCCCCAACCTGGTGAGGTGAGGGACCTGTATTTATCAGACATACATGGCATAACTGTGTAACCTGGGAATGCCCCTTTAGGGCTCATGCACACAACCGTATGTATTTTGCAGCCCGCAAAAAACGGATCCTCAAAAAATACAGATGACGTCCGTGTGCATTCGGTATTTTGCGTAACGGAACAGCTGGCCCCTAATAGAACAGTCCTATCCTTGTCCGTAATCCGTTTTTTTTTGGCGGAATGGACACACGGAAACAGAATGCACACGGTCTGTGTGTCCATTTTCTGCCCTCCGTGTTTTATCCGTATCTTGCAGAATACGTTTGTGTGCCCTTAACATGATGCCAGGTCATCTCAAAGTCACAAGACTCTGACATGCCCTGCAGACACGTGCCCCAGATGCCAGGCGCGTGACTAGTGAAGTATAATGAGCATATGTATGTGTGTTCAGGCTGGCAGCTTCCCCCAAACAACACATATAAGGGCGCATGTCCATAGCATTACGACTGGCATAAGTGCCACTTACTTTTCGGCTTGGGCTAGCAGTTTTTGCCCTTCTGGGGGCAGCCTCCTACTTACGAACACCTTCATTATTCTCTGTGCTGCTTTCATTGCCAACTATGACAAGCATTGAGCGCGCCAGAAGGAGGAGCCCTACTGACTGGAAGGAGGCCAGCCGCACGGCGTTCCCATAGAATGAGGCGGCAGCGCCACCTAGTGCATATTCGAGGCAATGCAGAGAGACGGTGGGATCCCACAAAGAGGGAAATCTTGTCATTTTTACACCGAAATCATTTCTGCATTATTTTTGTTCTAAGACGTGAGCCTGAATAACGTATTATATATATTACTATATATTATTACTATATACTATTATATATTATTACTATATATTATCTATTATCATATATTATTACCACATATTATTATATATTATTACCACATATTATTATATATTATTACTATTTATTATTATAGATTATTACTATATATTATATATTATTAATATATATAATTATATATTATTAATATATATTATTATATATAATTAATATATCTAATTATATATAGTAATAATAACTATATCTATTATTACTAATAAAACTTGTGCATAGATTCTCCCTTAATATTGTACTGATTATGGTATCCTTTGCTAACAGACAAAAAACACATAACTTAGAATCAATGGTAAAGTGTCCTCTTCTTTTTGTTCTAAGTGTTTGCTCATTTTTTCCATAACTTGTTGTAATTTTACCTATTGTTTCCCAAATGGGAAAGCGTTACAGAATATGTTGGCGCTATATAAAAAAAAAAGTTATTAGCTATAATTAAATGCAGAGGTGGGTAGCTAAATTCAAATAATTCAGCATATAAATAGCAAACATCTTTATCTGATTTTATTGTGCAAACAATATTCAGTGACGGATCAAGTGAAGATCATGCCCCAGTGGATTATTTAATTTTTTTTAATTACATTTCTTAACATCTGCTTATATTTTTAGTGCTATAAACACTACAAATGGGGAGTAAGCAATGATTACAGACAAAATTCTTGATTAGTTGTGATTCTTTACTGCAAAGCTCTAGAAGTTTCCGCCTTTTATTGTATGTTCATATGGGCAAAATCCATCATGGATTCCACCAAGCAAAAGTTGACAGACCCCTCACATGGCTGGACGTGCGGAAGGAAGCAAATGTATCTGTTCCCCAACGCTGGGTTCCAGCTACTTCACATTGGCAAACTCCCTGTTGGAGGTGGTCACATGGCCGTTGCAGCCCATGGCAGCAATGTATCCCTCATAGCCACGTGACCCAGTGACATGACGAATGTCACCACTGCAGCCAGCCAGGATGAACAACCTCTTTAAGGGAGGTCTGGCTGAAAAGCCTTCTAAAGTTGGACAACCTCTTTAAAAGAACATAAACAGCCTCCTATTGACTTCAATGTAAAAAACAAACAAAAAAACATGACCATGTGCACATTGGGGGGGGGGTCTGTCACTGTTTTCAAATCCAACTGAGAAGTAGATTGTTACTTCTTACAAGCAGATTTTGGTAATTTTCCCTATTGAAGTGGATGGGGAAAGGAAATAGCTAGCGTTATTTTACACATTTACACCACCAAAAATGCACTTTCTCAGGCCTCTTGCACACACCGGGTCCGCAATACACGGGACACTAGCCATGTGCATTCCCAATCACGGAGATGCGGTGCGGAACAGAACAGAACCACGGAACGGAAGTACTAATCAGTGCTTTCGTGGGGTTCTGTTCCGTGCTTCCGTTCCGCAAAAAGATAGAACTTGTCCCATCTTTTTGCAGAACGGACGGATCGCGGACCCCATTCAAGTGAATGGGGTCGCGATCCGCATGCAGCTGGACCACGGTCGGTGCCCGTGCATTGTGGACTGCAACGTTCGTGTGCAAGAGGCCTCAGAGGTAGATCAGCCTACTGATCTGCCACTGGTTTGGCTCACATAGTTTTTACCCGTGTGACCCTTAGCCTAAGGCCTCTTTCACACTGGCGTGTGCGGCCCGTGGTCGTGCTGCGGCCCGCAAAATGCGTGCCGCAATGCACGAGCACAGTCCGTGGGGCAGCCGCAGCGGATCGCGGACCCATTCACTTGAATGGGTCCGCGATCCGGCCATTGCGTAAAAAAAATAGGACATGTTCTATCTTTTTGCGGGACGAAACCCCACGGAAGCACTCCGTAGTGCTTCTGTAGGGTTCCGTTCCGCACCATTCCGCATCTCCGGATTTGCGGATCCATTCAAGTGAATGGGTCCACATCCGTGATGCGTTATGCCAACGGAACGGCGCCCGTGTATTGCGGCCCGCAATACGGCAACGGGCCGCACACGCCAGTGTGAAAGAGGCCTAAGGCTTCAAACTTTGAGGCCTATTTGCAACTGGTTCACCTATTCAACACACCCAGGGGTGTCAACATGGAAAAAGTTACTGCAGGTGCCTAGTGCCAGTTTATAGTAACCGGGCACCAGGAAACTAGCCGATCACCTTGAATGAAGAATGATGGACATACATCTTAGGTCTGTTGGACCTCCCAAGTTGCCTCCAGAAAATACTCCACAGGTATCCTCCTCTCTATGCTGACAGTTGGTGGGTGGTATCTTCAAGTAGGCAACATGGAGAATTAAAAATACACTTATGGTCTGCAACAAAGCGTAAGTGTATGGCGAGAGGTGCGGAGATATGAGCCAACTCCCCATATGAGTCATCCTCCTCCAATGCAGCAGCCAGTGACTGACCCACCGGGCAGATTGCAGGACTGTCGTTCTCCACATCTACCATTTATGGCCAGAAATGTGGAAACACCCCTTTGATTGCATGAAGTGAAAATGATAATTACAAACCAAATTAAGGGTAAATTCACACACATTTTTGCTACTGTCTCCTTTATTAACTAACTGGAGCTTGCAGAATTCCATGTGGTTTATGGAACGGATTTCCAGTTGCGCAAAGTTCTGCAACAAATCTGCTGAGTGTGAATATACCCTAATTGTCCTTCAAATTATTTAACACGTACTGTATTCCGGTCTAAATGAAGGTCAAATGCTGTTTTTAGGACAAAAGAAGAACAAATAGAACAATTGCCGGCAGAGACCTCTGTAATGTCAGTGCAGTAAATGTAATGCTTTAGTTCAAGCTTTGCGTTTGCTTAGATGAAAAATTAGACATCAGTGTAACATATATATAGTTAATTAGTGTATATATATATATATATAGTGAGAACGGTTATTCAGTCTCATTACTGCAAGTACAGCCACATGCTTGCTGGATGCCACACTTAGAGAACCCACTACTCTTCGTTAATTCAGTGGTACTTCTTTGGGCATTGATTCTCCTTTCAGTCCTGCTAACAAGTTGTTTGCAGCAAGGGCCGCCATGGCATTCCTTGTTTCCACAGTGGCACTGGCAATGTGGGGAAGAATGACTAGAAAAGAAAGAGACGCTGAGTCAGCTGTGCTTTACTGGAGAAATCTGATGTCCATATACCTGACAGAGTCCATCCTATAGAACAGAGGCGACTGCATAGTCGTGTGGACTCCCAGTGTTCTGTATGTTGTCAGCTATGTGGGGTGTGAAGCAAACAGTCATAAAATAGTTAATAAGCAAGAGCATATGTTGGGGGGTTAAACAGATTTCCCCCAAATAAGGCCGCTTTCACACAGTAAAGCCTCATTCACAGGTCCGTGTCCGTGCTCAAATCCGTGAGCAGGTGGTCAGTGAAGCGTCCGTGTGTCAGTTTTTTGCTGTCCGTGTTCCATCCGTGTTTCACTGACACTGAACAGCTGAAAAATAATTTTCAAAGCATCTCTTCTTAATGATCCCTGAAATACGGACCCACAGACCCTGCTAAAACACTGATGTCTGAATGCACACATTAAGGCTACATGCACACGACTGTAGGTTTTTTGCAGTCCGCAGATTGCGGATCCGCAAAAAAAAACCGGATGAAATTTTTTTGCGGATCCATTGTAACAATGCCTAAAACAGACAAGACTAGGACATGTACTATATTTTTTTGTGCTGTTCGGTGTGTTCGCATTTTTGGCAGACCCATTGAAATTAATGGGTCCACATCCTATCCGCCAAAAAAAAACGAATGGACACGGAAACAAATAACGTTTGTGTGTATGTAGCCTAAGGCACCTTTCACACGGGCGAGTTTTCCGCACGGGTGCAATGCGTGAGGTGAACGCATTGCACCCGCACTGAATCCGGACCCATTCACTTAAATGGGGCTGTGCAGATGAGCTGTGATTTTTACGCATCACTTGTGCATTGTGTGAAAATCGCAGCATGTTCTATATTCTGCGTTTTTCACACAACGCAGGCCCCATAGAAATGAATGGGTCTGCGTGAAAATTGCAAGCAAGTGCGGATGCGGTGCGATTTTCACGCATGGTTGCTAGGAGATGATAGGGATGAGCAGCCCCATTAAAGTCTAATCACTGGATTATTTTCCCTTATAACATGGTTATAAGGGAAAATAATAGCATTCTTTAATACAGAATGCTTACTAAAATGTGGCTTGAGGGGTTAAAAAATAAATAAAATTAACTCACCTCATCCACTTGTTCGCGCAGCCGGCATCATCTTCTTTCTTCTTCTTTCAGGACCTGCCAAAGGACCTTTGATGACATAATCGATCTTCTATCTTCATTCAGCATGACCTGCGCTGACGTCACCACGTGGTGAGCGCGATTACGTCATCAAAGGTCCTTTTGCAGGTCCTGAAAGAAGAAGAAATAAGACGATGCCGGCTGCGCGATCAAGTGGATGAGGTGAGTTAAATTTATTTTATTTTTTTAACCCCTCATGACACATTTTAGTAAGCATTCTGTATTAAAGAATGCTATTATTTTCCCTTATAACCATGTTATAAGGGAAAATAATAAAATCTACAGAACACCTAACCCAAACCTGAACTTCTGTGAAGAAGTCCGGGTACCACATTCAGTTTTTTATCACGCGGGAGCAAATCCGGGACGCCCGTGTGAAAGAAGCCATAAGGCCTACTGCACATGACCGTATGGTTTTGCGGTCCGTTTTAAACTAAACAGTTTTTCAGTTTTTTTGTGTTTCCGTTCCCCTTCTGTTCCGTTTTGCCGTTCCGTTTTTCTGTGGGGTTTCCGTTTGTGATCCGTTTTTGCGGAACGGAAACAGAAGCATACAAGAATGTTTAAACAGTAAGTACATTATAAAATTGGGCTGGGCATAAAATCTTTAATAGATGGTTCCGCAAAAACAGAACGGATACGGAAGACATACGGATGCATTGCGTAAGCATTCCGTTTTTTTTGCTGATCCATTGACTTGAATGGAGCCACGGAACTTGATTTGCGGGCAATAATAGAACATGTTCTATATTTGAACAGAACGGAAATACGGAAACGGAATGCATACAGAGCACCCGCAAGAGGACTAAAGTGAATGGGGACGTGTGCTGTCCGTGGAGAACATGTACAGCACACGTCCGTGAAACACTGACGTGTGAATGAGGCTTAAGTGTGCTGCCACATGTTCAGGTTTTTTGATGCAGCGAAAACCAGGAGTGGATTCATAAAAGAGAAGTACGGTAATATCTGCCTTTTTTTATCCACACCTGATTTGGGCTTCAAAAACTGCATAAAAAAACCTGAACGTGTGGCAGCACTCTCAGGCCTTGTTTACAATTCTGTGTCAGTGGCGCGTACGTCTGGGAAGATGTCCATGAAGGATCCGTGGTAGGTCCGTGTGTATGTTTTTACGATCTGTGTGTCATCTGTAAGTTGCTCAGCTGAAAATTAATTTCCAAAAAATCTCCTATTAGTTTTCAGTGAAAAATGAATGCACCATGGGTGACATCTGTGGTGTCTCTTTTCACAGACCCATAGACTTTAATGGACGTGCTTTGTCCGCATTACGGATCAAAGTAGTGCATGTCATCGTGTACTGAGATGTGAACAGACACATTTAAATCAATGGGTATTTGTGCTGTCAGCAGAAAATGCCGATAGCACACGCCAGTAAAAAACGGAAATGTGAATGAGGTCTCAGTGTTTGGTCAGTGATTTCCATCAGTGATTTTGAGCCAAAACCAGGTGCAGGTCCAAAACACGGAACAAGTACAAAACTTTCCAGTATGGCTTATCTCTCTGGTTTTGGCTCACGATCACAGATTGAAATCACTGATCAAACACGGACCAAACACTGACTGTGTGAAAGCAGCCTAAGGCCTCATGCACACGACCGTTTTTTTTTGCGGTCCGCAAAACGGGGTTCCGTTTTCCCGTGATCCGTGACCGTTTTTTCGTCCGTGGGTCTTCCTTGATTTTTGGAGGATCCACGGACCTGAAAAAAAAGTCGTTTTGGTGTCCGCCTGGCCGTGCGGAGCCAAACGGATCCGTCCTGAATTACAATGCAAGTCAATGGGGACGGATCCGTTTGACGTTGACACAATATGGTGCCATTTCAAACGGATCCGTCCCCATTGACTTTCAATGTAAAGTCAGGAGTTAATATACCATAGGATCGGAGTTTTCTCCAATCCGATGGTATATTTTAACTTGAAGCGTCCCCATCACCATGGGAACGCCTCTATGTTAGAATATACTGTCGGATATGAGTTAGATCGTGAAACCTCATTTCCGACAGTATATTCTAACACAGAGGCGTTCCCATGGTGATGGGGACGCTTCTAGTTAGAATATACTACAAACTGTGTATATGACTGCCCCCTGCTGCCTAGCAGCATCCGATCTCTTACAGGGGGCCTTGATCAGCACAATTAACCCCTCAAGTGCCGCACCTGAAGGGGTTAATTGTACTATCATATCCCCCTGTAAGAGATCAGGGCTGCCAGGCAGCAGGGGGCAGACCCCCCCCCCCCCATCCCCAGTTTGAATATCATTGGTGGCCAGTGCGGCCCCCCCCCCCTTCCTCCCTCTATTGTAATAAATCGTTGGTGGCACAGTGTGCGCCCCCCCGCCCCCCCCCCTTCCTCCCTCTATTGTAATAAATCGTTGGTGGCACAGTGTGCGCCCCCCCCCCCCCCTTCCTCCCTCTATTGTAATAAATCGTTGGTGGCACAGTGTGCGCCCCCCATCGGCCCCCCCTCCCTCTATAGCATTAACAACATTGGTGGCCAGTGTGCGGCCTCCCATCTCCCCCCCCCCCCCCGATCATTGGTGGCAGCGGGTTACTAGCAATAGTACAATAGTTAAAGATTCATACTTACCTGTGAGCTCGATGTTCGTGTCCGGCCGGGAGCTCCTCCTACTGGTAAGTGACAGTTCATTTAGCAATGCGCCGCACAGACCCTGTCACTTACCAGTAGGTGGAGCTCCCGGCCGGACACGAACATCGCAGCAGCAGCCAGCAGCAGGTAAGTATGAATCTTCTACTATTGTACTATTGCTAAGTAACCATGGCAACCAGGACTGTAGTAGCGTCCCGGTTGCCATGGTTACCGATCGGAGCCCCAGCGATTAAACTGGGACTCCGATCGGAACTCCGCTGCCACCAATGATGGGGGGGGGGGGGGGGGGGATGGGAGGCCGCACACTGGCCACCAATGTTGCTAATGCTATAGAGGGAGGGGGGGCCGATGGGGGGCGCACACTGTGCCACCAACGAATTATTACAATAGAGGGAGGGGGGGGGGAGGCCGCACTGGCCATCAATGATATTCAAACTGGGGAGGGGGGGGGGAGGTCTGCCCCCTGCTGCCTGGCAGCCCTGATCTTTTACAGGGGGATATGATAGTACAATTAACCCTTTCAGGTGCCGCACCTGAAGGGGTTAATTGTGCTGATCACGGCCCCCTGTAAGAGATCGGGTGCTGCCAGGCAGCAGGGGGCAGTCTTTTACACAGTTTGTAGTGTATTCTAACTAGAAGCGTCCCCATCACCATGGGAACGCTTCTGTGTTAGAATATACTGTCGGTTCTGAGTTTTCACGAAGTGAAAACTCAGCTTTGAAAAAGCTTTTATGCAGACGGATCTTCGGATCCGTCTGTATAAAAACTAACCTACGGCCACGGATCACGGACACGGATGCCAATCTTGTGTGCATCCGTGTTCTTTCACGGACCCATTGACTTGAATGGGTCCGTGAACCGTTGGCCGTGAAAAAAATAGGACAGGTCATATTTTTTTCACGGCCAGGAAACACGGCTCACGGATGCGGCTGCCAAACGGTGCATTTTCCGATTTTTCCACGGACCCATTGAAAGTCAATGGGTCCGCGAAAAAAAAACGGAAAACGGCACAACGGCCACGGGTGCACACAACGGTCGTGTGCATGAGGCCTAACATTGATTCCATATTTAGTAAAGGTTTCATAAGTATTCCAAAGAGGCTTGTTGGGCCCGTCTTTCTAGCATCAGTGGGGTTCCTAATGAACTTTTGGTTGATAAGATATTAATGTTTATAATGGGAAAAACTCCTTTAGGCCTCATGCACACGACCGTTCCGTTTTTTGCAGATCTGCAAAAAACGGAAGCCGCCCGTGTGTCTTCTGCAATTTGCGGAATGGAACGGGCGGCCCATTGTAGACATGCCTATTCTTGTCCGCAAATCGGACAAGAATAGGACATGTTATATTTTTTTTGCGGGGCCACGGAACGGAGCAACGGATGCGGACAGTGCTCGGAGTGCTGTCCGCATCTTTTGCGGCCCCAGTGAAGTGAATGGGTCCGCACCCGAGCCGCCAAAACTGCGGCTCGGATGCGGACCCGAAACAACGGTCGTGTGCATGAGGCCTTATTACCCAAACCTGTGCTGTTGTAACTTTCATTAATGCAAATTATAATTGTCCATGCCTAACAGTATGTACATTATGAATCATACACTGCACAGCGCCAGGCATATCATGGGCATGACAATCAGAATATTTCAGACGGCTGCTTGAAGATAAAGAGCACCAGTCAGTAGGACCAACCCTATAAAATCTGGAATACTGCCTGGTAAAGTTTATTCTGCTGTTCCCTATAAAAAAAAAAGACTTTTACTCTTTGTGCAGACGAGGACTTCAGCGTGCCAAGGGGCGGCGCCTAGCCCTCGGTGCACCACAACTCCTCAGCTTCCCAGTGCTGACGGTGCACTGAAGACCTAGTTTGCATAAAGACTAAAAGTCTTTTTTCTCAGGAACACTGCAACCGATTTTTCACAAGACAGGTATCATTTTAATCAGCAGGATCATCATCATATTACGTACTATATATACTTCAGGGATCAGCAATCTCCGGCACTTCAGTTGTTCTTAAACTACAACTCCCAGAATCCTCCTTTCACTACGTTGGAAGTTCCAAGAACACCTGAGTACGTGTGCATGCTGGGAACCGTAGTCTCACAACAGCTGGACTACCAAAGGTTGCTGATCCCTGGTATACATACAGTGCATTCGGAGAGTCTTCAGACCCTTTCACTTTTTTCACATTTTAGTTATGTTACAGCTAAAATAAAAAATAGTTGTTTTCCCCCATCATTCTGCACTCAATATCTCATAATGACAAAGTGAAAACTAGAATGTTCAAAAATTTTTGCTAATTTATAAAAAAAAAGAAAGAAAATCCTGCACTGACATAAGTATTCAGACCCTTTTCTCAGCACTTTTACCCACAATTACAGCTTCCAGTCTTCTTGGGTATGATGCCACAAGGTTTGCACATCTGGACTTGGAGATTTTCTGCCATTTTTTGGTACAGATCCTCTCAAGCTCTGTCAGGTTGGATGAGGACTATTGGTGGACAGCTATTTTCAGGTTTCTCCAGAGATGTTCAATTGGGTTCAAGTCAAGGCTCTGGTGGGCCATTCAAGGACATTCACAGGGTTGTCCTTAAGCCACTCCTATACTTTGCTCCATTCAGCTGTCCCTAAATTTGATCAGTCTCCCTGTCCCAGCTGCTGAAAAACACCCGCACAACATGATGCTGTCACCATTGTGCTTCACTGTAGGCATGCATGGTATTGGGCAGTGCCTGGTTTTTTCCATATATGATATTTATAATTGAGGCCAAAAAGTTTAATCTTGGTTTTATCAAACCAATGAATCTTGTTTTTCACAGTCTGCAAATCCTTTAGGTGCTTTTTTTTGCAATCTTTCATGTGTCTTTTACTGAGGAGAGGCTTCTTTCTGGCCACTCTGCTATAAAGCCCAGATTGATATAATGCTGCAGTGATGGTTGACCTTCTGGAAATTTCTCCCATCTGCAAACAGGATCTTTGGAGTTCAGCCAGAGTGACCATTGGGTTCTTGGTCATCTTTCTTACCATGGCCCTTCTCCCTTGGTTCCCTCAGCCCTAGGAAGAGTTATGGTTGTTCTGAACTTTTTCCATTTAAGAATTATGGATGCCACTGTTGTCTTGGAAACTTTCAGTACAGCAGAATTTTTTTATACCCTTCTCCACATCTGTGCTTTCAAACAATCATGTCTCTGAGCTCTACAGGCAGTTCTTTCCTCCTCATGGCTTTTTGCTGTGATATGAATTGTCAGCTGTCCAATCAACTGAATTTACCAACTCCAGTCAAGGTGCAGAAACATCTCAAAGATGATCAAGAGAAATGGGAGGCCCCAGGAGCTAAATTTCAAGTGTTTATAGTTAAGAGTCTGAATACCTACGCCCCTGCAAAATTTTAGTGTTTGAGTTTTAATAAATTTGCGAACATTTCTAAAATTCACTTTTCACTTTCTCATTATGGGGTACTAAGTGCAGATTGATAGGTCAAAACTTGATTTTTTTTTATTTTAGCACAAGGCCGCAATGTGAAAAAAGTGAAAGGGTCTGAAGACTTTCCGAATGCACTGTAGTTTAATAGAGTTGATCCTGCTTTGCAGGTGCTCTTTAAAGGCTATGTCGACATTCACAACTAGTTTTATTGCTTCAATATATTTGAGATAAAAATGAACTGTACAAATGAATTTGATTAAAAGCGTCCTACCATTTTGTACCTATATCTTCTGGATATGCTAAGAGGGACTTTTTAACTGATGATTATACCAAGGTGAACTGGAATGTATAGTATCATTTATAGTAAAACACATTCCAGTAGATCAAGAATGGTCCTACCAAATTATTAAGCCCTATTATCGCCCCCAGTCATGTAGAATTAATTAAATGAAAGTGAATGCTCGGAGTTCTGATTTATTTAACATATTTCAATTCAAAAGAATGTAGATTTGAAATATGGCCAGAGAATACATACCACAGTTTTTGAGTGTGAAGAGAGGATGATCCGTAGGAAGCGGCTCAGGTACTGTTACATCAAGACCAGCAGCTGCAATCTGGTTAGACGCCAAGGCCTGATAAAGATCCTCCTGGTTTACCACAGCTCCCCTGAGTAGAGAAGAAGCTTTGTTTGTGTAGGATCAGACAAACATGGCTGTTTTTTCTCCAAAAAACAGTAGTACACCGGTCCACAGATTGTGTGTGGTATTTCAGCTCTGCGTTATTTACTTCAATGGAGCTAAGCAGGGATACCAGACACAACCTGTGGACAGAGGTGGTGCTGTTTCTGGAAGACAGCAGCTGTTTTTGTAATCCTGGACAAGCCCTTTAATACGTCATTTTAGGTCCTACACAAATCATTTTGGTAAGCAATATTATTAGGGTTACATCTAGAATTTTTGTTGCAAGACTTTTTTGATAGAGTAATCGAAACCTTAAAGGCAATCTGTAACCCCAATTTTGGACCATTATCTGCAGTAATACATGATTAGTACTGTAGATATGGAGTCCAGATCACAATTTTTTCTTTTCCTACTGCCCCTTGTTACCCCCTGTCGCTGCTTAGAGCTGCAATGAAATACATTGTCAGGACTGCTGTGGAGTCCTCTCCACTATGTTAGAACAGCACAGCAGTCCTGATAGGTTGAAGTGCTGACAGCATAAATTGACATGTGTGGTTTGAAAATCCACACCGCAGGTCAATTTACACCGCAGATTTTTCTCGCAGTCAGAGGAAGATTTTTTCATATCTCATCCACTTTGGTGGTACTATAAAATGCCGTAGATTTTCCGCACACAAATCCATGACGGCAAATCTTCAGCGTTTATGTCATGACAGTGCACATGACCTCTTTTATCATTCGTATCACCTGCTTGTATTTATGAAGATTGCGCTGCTTTTCATGTTGGAGAAGAGCTGTTTATTGCAGATCCCATGCGTTTCAGGTGTCAATGCACAACACACCAGAAGGAAATCGGACTGCTTGGCCAGTTCAAGCAAGGAAACTGTAAAAGTAACACAGTAGACTCAGTGCTTACTAATTTGCAGAGCTGGAAAAAGCATTGTTTCCTTTAGGGGACATTGACACGTCTGTAGTGTATTGCGGATCCGCAATACACCTGGCCGGCACCCCCCATAGAACTGCCAATTGCGGACAAGAATAGGACATGTTCTATTTTTTTGCGGAGCCGCGGCCCGGAAGTTCAGGGCCGCGCTCCGGAAATGTGGATAGCACACTTGTGCTCTCCGCATCTCTTCCGGCCCCATAGAGAATAAATGGGTCCGCACCGGTTCCCGATATTGCAGAACGGTTGCGGAACCCATTTGCGGACGTGTGAATGGACCCTTAGGGTACTGTCACATGATTAGCTGCAGTGCCGTACACCTGCATGTCAATGTGCATATCATTGACTCTGCGACGTGCAGCCAATCACTGTCCTTAGAGGTAGACCACTTAGGACAGTGATTGGCTGCAGTGGTCATGTGTCATATACTGACACATCACCTCTGCTCTTTGTAATCAAGCAATGACAAGAGGACCGGACCAGCCCCGCAGAGGTTGGCACTAGAGGGGGTGAGTATAAAAGATGATTTTTTTTATTTTTATTTTAGACTATTGCAGATCTAGTCCAAGATTTGTAATCATCACTGACACCCCTTTTAATTGCGAATGAATTTTAACATCTAGTATTCAAATGCATAACTTAACGTTATTGGTCCCTGATGTAAAGTGTACAACAGGGCCCTGGGATTTTACATGCAGTTTAATGTACTGGTTATGGGTTGAATCTGCCTTAGACACCAGTTACCAGGTACAACTGCACCCTCTTCACCTCATACACTAAGGCCTCGTCCACATTTCCGTGTCAGTGAAAAAAAGCGGACGTGTTTCATCCGTTAAGATGTCCGTGAAGTATCTGTGGTTGGTCAGTGTGGCCGTTTTTACCATCCGTGTGTCATCCGTAATTCACTGACTTTGCTCAGCTGAAAATTTATTTCCAGAGAATTTCCTATTAGTCTTCAGTGAAAAACGGGCACAACACGGATGTCTGTCAGTGATTTTCACGGACTCATGGACTTCAATGGGCATGCTTGGTCCGCATCATGGATCAAAGTGGTGCATGTCCCCGTGATTTTTTAACTAATAAAATTCTGAAATGTGAACATACACATTTAAATTAATGGGTATGTGTGCTGTAAGCGGAAAATGCGGACAGCACACGTCAGTGAAAAAACGTAAATGTGAACGAGGCCTAAGGGTGACCTCATACGCAGCGGATTTTGTTGCAGAATCTTCCACAACTGAAAATCAGTTCCATTCACCTGAAATCCATGTGCTTGCTGCCCCATTCAAATAAGGCCTCATGCACACGACCGTTGTGTGCATCCGTGGCCGTTGTTCCATTTTCCGTGATTTTCTGCGGACCCATTGACTTTCAATAGGTGCGTTGAAAACTCGGAAAATGCACCGTTGTTCATCCGCGGCCGTGATCCGTGTTTCCTGTCCGTCACAAAAAAATATGACCTGTCCTATTTTTTTGACGGACAACGGTTCACGGACCCGTTCAAGTCAATGGGTCCGTGAAAAAACACGGATGCACACAAGGTTGGCATCCGCGTCCGTGATCCGTGGCCGTAAGCTACTTTCACACAGACGGATCGCAGATCCGTCTGCATAAAAGCTTTTTCAGAGCTGAGTTTTCACTTCGTGAAAACTCAGATCCGACAGTATATTCTAACACAGAGGCGTTCCCATAATGATGGGGACGGTTCAAGTTAGAATATAATAAAAACTGTGTACATGACTGCCCCCTGCTGCCTGGCAGCACCCGATCTCTTACAGGACGCTGTGATCCGCACAATTAACCCCTCAGGTGCCGCACCTGAAGGGTTAATTGTGCGTATCATAGCCCCCTGTAAGAGATCAGGTGCTGCCAGGCAGGAGGGGGCATACCCCCCTCCCTCCCCAGTTTTAAATTCATTGGTGGCCAGTGTGCCCCCCCTCCCTCCCCTGTATTACATTCATTGGTGGCCAGTGCGGCCCCCCCTCCCTCCCCTGTATTACTGTACATTCATTGGTGGCCAGTGTGGCCCCCCTCCCTCCCCTGTATTACTGTACATTCATTGGTGGCCAGTGGGCCCCCCCTCCCTCCCCTGTATTACTGTACATTCATTGGTGGCCAGTGGGCCCCGCTCCCTCCCCTGTATTACTGTACATTCATTGGTGGCCAGTGCGGCCCCCCCTCCCCCTCCTAATTAAAATACCTCACCCATCATTGGTGGCAGCGGAGAGTTCCGATTGGAGTCCCAGTTTAATCGCTGGGGCTCCGATCGGTAACCATGGCAACCAGGACGCTACTGCAGTCCTGGTTGCCATGGTTACTTAGCAATTTTTAGAAGCATTATACTTACCTGCGATGTCTGTGACCGGCCGGGCGCTCCTCCTACTGGTAAGTGATAGGTCTGTGCTATAAGCAATGCACCGCACAGACCTTTCACTTACCAGTAGGAGGAGCGCCCGGCCGGTCACAAACAGCGAAGGTAAGTATAATGCTTCTAAAATTGCTAAGGAACCATGGCAACCAGGACTGCAGTAGCGTCCTGGTTGCCATGGTTACCGATCGGAGTCCCAGCGATTAAACTGGGACTCCGATCGGAACTTTCCGCTGCCACCAATGATGGGGGGGGGGGATTTTAATTAGGAGGGGGAGGGGGGGCCCACTGGCCACCAATGAATGTACAGTAATACAGGGGAGGGAGGGGGGGCCAACTGGCCACCAATGAATGTACAGTAATACAGGGGAGGGAGGGGGGGCCGCACTGGCCACCAATGAATGTACAGTAATACAGGGGAGGGAGGGGGGCCCACTGGCCACCAATGAATGTACAGTAATACAGGGGAGGGAGGGGGCTGCACTGGCCACCAATGAATGTAAAGTAATACAGGGGAGGGAGGGGGGCCCACTGGCCACCAATGAATGTACAGTAATACAGGGGAGGGAGGGGGGGCCGCACTGGCCACCAATGAATTTAAAACTGGGGAGGGAGGAGGGTGTGCCCCCTCCTGCCTGGCAACACCTGATCTCTTACAGGGGGCTATGATACACACAATTAACCCCTCAGGTGCGGCACTGAGGGGTTAACTGTGCGGATCACAGCCCCCTGTAAGAGATCGGGTGCTGCCAGGCAGCAGGGGGCAGTCATGTACACAGTTCGTAGTATATTCTAACTTGAAGCATCCCCATCACTATGGGAACGCCTCTGTGTTAGAATATACTGTCGGATATGAGTTTTCACAATCTAACTCAAATCCGATGGTATATTCTAACATAGAGGCGTTCCCATGGTGATGGGGACGCTTCAAGGTAAAATATACTATCAGATTGGAGAAAACTCTGATCCGATGGTATAATAGGGACTCCTGACTTTACATTGAAAGTCAATGGGGGACGGATCCGTTTGCAATTGCACCATATTGTGTCAACGTCAAACGGATCCGTCCCCATTAACTTGCATTGTAAGTCAGGACGGATCCGTTTGGCTCCACATGGCCAGGCGGACACCAAAACGACTTTTTCCTTCATGTCCGTGGATCCTCCAAAAATGAAGGAAGACCCACGGAAGAAAAAACGGACACGGATCACGGACCTACGGACCCCGTTTTTGCGGACTGCAAAAAAAAAACAGTCGTGTGCATGAGGCCTAAATGGAACTTATTTTCAGTTGAGGAAAATTCGGCAATAAAATCTGCAGCGTGTGAAGACACCCTTATGCTCCGGAAAAGCAGGCGACTAATAAAGCAGGGGTCTTTCTCCAGTTTTTTTCTACTGATACATCTCTGTATATTAACGTTAGAAATGAAGTACACTACAGTTGATAATAGAAAGTATATTACTAATATTAAAGGGAGTCTTTCACGCCGATTGACCCTATTAACCTATTAACAGACTTATGTCCACGGCATCCCCCCTATTAAAACTGTTCTTACCGTTAGTTCCCTGCTAGCATAGTTCGTCCGAAAAACATGATGCTGTGATCACGGCAAGAACGTAAGTTAGGCCGGGGCCGGCGCATGCGCACGGTAAACTGTGATGCCCCGGCCAGACTGTGGTCATTCAATGCGCACGCGCCGATATCGCGGTCATCGGCGCATGCGCGGGATTACGGACAGTAGGAGGAAGGATAGAGAAGAGACCAAGGGCGGGCAGACGCGGCGGATGGGCGGGCAGAAGCGGAGGAGGGGGAGTGAATTGGTATGAAAATGACCCAGGGGCCTGGGCACCGGCCGTTGTAAGGCCGCCCCTGGGCACCTTCACAGCCTAATTTGCATACTGAAATAAAAGTGTTTTTCGGACGAACGATGCTAGCAGGGAACTAACGGTAAGAACAGTTTTAATAGGGGGGATGCCGTGGACATAAGTCTGTTAATAGGTTAATAGGGTCAATCAGCGTGAAAGACTCCCTTTAAAGATTCCATGCTTCTGATAATCTTCATCAGAAAAATCATATTGAATAAATAGAGGTATTTTCATTGTAGTAACTGCTTTCAGTAAAAGAAGAAATGGGAGGATGTATAAATATTAAAGGGGTTTTCTGACATTTTAATACTGAAGACCTACCCTCCGGAGAGTTCATCAGTATCTGATTGGTGGGGGTCCGCCGATCTTCTGTAAGCGCTGTGGTCTTCTCACAGCTTACCAAGCACAGCACTGTACATTGTATAGCAGCTGTGTTTGGTATAGATTCATTTCAATGGGGCTGAGCAGAAAATCTGCAGTGTTTCATCTGGAAATCTGCAGCATTTGATTGCAGAAATGCTGCCAATTTGACAAAAATTTCGCTCATTGCATTGGAAAGGGCTAAATCCACAGCATAAATTGACATGCTGCAGTTTTAAAATCTGCACCACAGATCAATTTCTGCTGCGTTTCTGATCATTTCTACTGGTACTGTAAAATGCTGCCGATTTTCTGTGTGCAATTCTGTGAATGAAAATCTGCAGCTTTTCTGCAATGTTTGAAGTACCCTATGGGGTTTTTATAGGCTTCCTATTAAAGGGGTTGTCCAGGCTCAGAGCTGAACCCGGACATACCCTTATTTTCACCCAGGCAGCCCCCCTGAGGCTAGCATCGGAGCATCTCATGCTCCGATACGCTCCCTTGCCTTGGGCTAAATCGCGCAGGCCAAGGGCTCTTTTGTTTACAATAACACACTGCCGGGCGGTAACTTCCGCCCGGCAGTGTGTTCAGTGTCGTCACCGGCTCTGATGGGCGGACTTTAGTGCTGCCCTAGCCGTTTTACTAGCTAGGGAAGCGCTAAAGCCCGCCCATCAGTGCCGGTGACGTCACCGGGCTTCCTGGCAGCCCCATGGAGAGCCCAGTTCGTCACCGGAACTCCTAAAAATGCCTTTGCCCTGCACGATTTAGCGCAGGGCAAAGGAGAGCATCGGAGCATGAACTGCTCCGATGTTCTTGTCAGGGGGGCTGCCTGGGTGAAAATGAGAATATGTCCGGGTTCCGCTCTGATCCCGGACAACCCCTTTAAGCCCTACTGCAGGTACGGCATAATAGGCAGTTTCCTATGGCAGGCCTGGGACTCTTCATAAGGATGCGATTTCACAGCGTATTACTGATTGGAGGTCAGAGGGTGCTCCTCACTGTGTCTTACCTCTCAGATGCCATGGTCGCTATTGACTGGGTTAAAGGACTAGGATCAGAACTGTATTACACAGCTGCCCCCTGCTGCATATGGAGTGGGCTCAGCCTGTGAGCCTGCTCCATATATGCCTCCGGCACTGCTTACATATATTTATGTAGAATAGTTGGAAAGGGCATAACATACAATTATCATTCTAGAAGCCACTCTTACCATATTCAGCTGAGATCTTTTGGGCTAGTTCATGTCTAGGTGCAATATCATTGTATATGAATTTGCTGACACCAAATGGCTTCAAACGATGTGCAATGGCTTCACCTACAAGAAATACACAGTAAAGAAAATATTTATTTTACCATTATTGCTCCTATCTTCTGATCTGGGCTGTGGTCACATGACCATGTCCATACGGCTATTTCTGATTTCCTGTGATGTTATGTCCATGGGCGTGTCAAAGCCAGTGTTAGGGGAGTGTCTATGTAACTAGCTGGGTTCGAGGAGCTATAAACTAGCTGGGTGTTTTTAAGGGACGTGTCTATGTAACTTGCTGGGTGGGAGGAGATATACACTAGCTGGGTGTTTTTAGGGGCGGTAGAGAAAGAAGAAGTGCATCTTGGGTTTGGTTGGATACAGCAACAGGAAGTGCTACATACAGGATGGAGACAAACCGGAGTGATCTGGTAAAACTGAGTCAGGAGAGTCCAAATTGAAAAAAAAAAAAAAGCATGAGGAAAATGTACATAAGGTAAGCAACTACATAGTAATCCTGGAAAACCCTTTTAAGGACAGATAATACTTCTCTTTTTGTATCCACACCTGGTTTTGGCATCAAACACTGTATCAGAAAAACATGCAAGTGTGTCCATACCCTAAGTCTCTGGGATTGTGGATTCATTGACCGCATTGTATGTCTGTATCTATCATGTCCATGAAGTCATGCCTACATAGCTCTCTCGTAAAGAAACAGCAGCACTCTCTTGTCTTCAATATCCAAAGGTTTATTCACCCAAGCAATGCGACGTTTCGACCTGTGTGGTCTTTCTAAAGCAACTAACATTTTGAACGAAATCAAATACATATACCCTCTCAACAAGTCACATGACTCAATTGAGTATGCTAATTAGCTATTACAAATCCAAGATAAGCCCCACCCCTTTCTGTGTTCCCCAACAGTGTAAACTATTTATCATCTTATCCAAATCATAATCCTACTTAGTACATAATCTGTTATCACAAATATTAAAAATAGTGCTTACTATTGTCTCCGATGAGTTCCTGGAGGACATATCCCAGAAGAGGCCTTCATGTTAAAGTTCATGATATGGAAGAACACGCTCCATCTGGCGTTCCTCTAGTCTTAGGGCGCATGCATACATTCATTCCATAGGGGGGACGTTCCCCACACTGTTCATGGGCGGGTCGTTACCCTCCCCTAAAGAACCACTCTGATACCCTGGTGGGCACACCCCCCCCACATTGGATATATGGGGAGGACATACCCTTCACGGGCACCTTACAGTCAATTCACGGTGGGCGTATCTTCCATATTACAAGAGGACCGCCCCACCTATGTATCAACCACAGCTGACTAGCCTAGCCGGGTGGTTGGGCTGCCCGTCCCCGGGCTAACCCCCTAATCTCAGCCAGGCCGCCCCATTCGAACTGGCCCTTTTATACACCTTATAGGTAATGGGCTAAGTAAGTCCACCGAGAAGGGGTACATGACACAAAATTCCAATCATGGTATAGACTACAGGGACCATGTATTATAGAACAATAGTTCTCAGTTACTTTTTGGCCACAATAGAACCAAAATGGTTACGGACCATATTGGTTGTCCTTATAATAAAGGTCTATACGTGTGCCGGGCGCGCATGCGCAATGTGCACGTTTGGACGCCGGGACATACGTTCGGTTTCCATGATACCTGCCGGGGACACTCTGAGCAGGCGCCATGGGACGATGCTAACGCCGTATTGAACAGGCGAAGGCGCGCATGCGCCCTAAGACTAGAGGATCGCCAGATGGAGCGTGTTCTTCCATACCATGAACTTTAACATGAAGGCCTCTTCTGGGATATGTCCTCCAGCAACTCATCGGAGACAATAGTAAGCACTATTTTAATATTTGTGATAACAGATTATGTGCGACAATGTAGAGAAGATATAAAAAGACGTGCGGCACTCACCAAAGTTGTAAATGTGTATCTTCTTTATTATTCCTTCATCGGAAAAAGTTACATGCGGGACGCAGGAGATAACAGATTATGTACTAAGTAGGATTATGATTTGGATAAGATGATAAATAGTTTACACGGTTGGGGAACACAGAAAGGGGTGGGGATTATCTTGAATTTGTAATTGCTAATTAGCATACTCAATTGAGTCATGTGACTTGTTGAGAGGGTATATGTATTTGATTTTGTTCAAAATGTTAGTTGCTTGAGAAAGACCACACAGGTCGAAACGTCGCATTGCTTGGGTGAATAAACCTTTGGATATTAAAGAGACAAGAGAGTGCTGCGGTTTCTTTACTAGTCTATTCATGTTTGGGGGAGTGCAGGACTGACTCCCAACACGGCTGGCACCACCACATTAAGGAACGGTAATTTATTACTATTTTTTCCGTTGTGCTGCTACACTTTGTTTTTTCTATTACATAGCTCTCTCCTCATGGAGACAGAATTTGCAATTACAAACGCAAAATACAAATGCAATAGCACTCTGCAACCAGCATTCTGCCCTGCCTCTATGCTGGATGAGGCATTGGTGTACATTTTGGCCAAAGCATAATAAGCCACTCACCACGTCAAGGTCGCCTCTATGGAGTGGTCCCTAACACTAGTTCCTACCTGTTTATGGGCCATGACAGCCACACAAAGTCCAGGGAATGCAGGTGCAGGCTGGTGAACCCTCGAATTTAATAACCTGTACATTCCTTTATAGCAGCAGTTACCTATGGCAAATGTTCCCTATAGCTGCCAATAAAATGTACAACACTGAGAAGAGATTTTGGTCCATTCCTCCATGCAGATGTGTTTCAGGTCATCAATATTTCTGAGATGCCTCGCATTCACATACATCTTAAGGTGATGATGCCACAGCAATATGGTTAATGTAAGGGCCCTTACCCTCTCCTGTAAAATGTTTTGATACACTTTATAATTCATTGTTTTATCAAGGATCTCAAGGGGTCCAGGCTCTGTAGCAGAAAAGCCTCCACCATGCTTCATAGTTGGGATGAGGTTTTGATTCTGGTAATCAATGTTATTTTTCCTCCACGCACAGCGTTGTGAAGAAAGGAAGATATAGCTGTCCAATAAAAAATGTTTGACCAAAACTTCCTGAATGTTCCACAATGTTTCTAGGAAATATTTTATAGACAGATGAGACAAAGGTGGAACATTTTAGCACAAATGCACAGTGCTATGTTTGGAGGAAAAAGAACACTGAACACCAATACCAATACCTCATCCCAACTGTGAAGTATGGTGGAGGGAATATCATGGTTTGGTGCTGCTTTGCTTCCGCAGGGCTTGGACACCTTGAGACTATTGAGGTAACAATTCATTCTAAGGTGTAGCATAGCATTTCACAGGAGAATGTAAAGACAGAAGTTCATGACCTCAAGCTGAAGAGCAGGGCCGCACCGCCAATTAGGCGAGGTGAGGCGATCGCCTCAGGCGGCGTGGCCCTGGTGACAAGTGGGGGGCGGCGGCAGGGCACAGGTAGATGAGCGCTTCTGTCATGATCCCTACTCAATAGGTCACGTCACTGGGGTGAATTATACTAGTGAGCTCATCAAGTTACCACAGAAATTCCCACCCCTATTCTAGATGACGGAATTATGCTTACTTACTCCCCTAGATTCTAACACCCCAATATTTTCTATCACAATAGCTGCCACCACCTTTACTATAAGGCAATAGGGGCCTATACTCAGATTTCTCTCAACCCAAATTTAACACAGTAACACAGGTTATCTATATGGGACGTAAAATCCTCTGAAACACTACTGGTAACGTTATTCCCTCCGAAAGAGCAAGTTCTATAAGACCACAAGGAAGGGACTTATTAATGTTTAAATTGAATACACAATAGTGCAGTGCAATACAAAAAGAAAGTGTCAGATAAAAGATAAAAATATACATACAATAACAATGCAGTAAAACAGATAAAATAAAAGGGGTAAAATACAGAATATTGGCTTACTGAGATGCAGCAGTTATATTCCGGCTGTGGGGACAGTTGAAGATATGGGCACTCACTTCAAATGATGTGGATCCCCAAAACGGCTGAACATTACCTGTTCCCAAACACCCATTTTTATCCCCCCCTCAGCCAAGGGGTGGGCTGTGAGGGAACCTCCGTCCTTTCGGTCCGGCCTTCTGGGACTTCTGATATTATTCAGGTTTCTGCCCAGCCTTCCCAGAAGACTGACTGAGGTGGCAAAATGAATCACGGCGATTCCTCGCTGTATGACAGGGACTGCAGGTACAGGTATGATCCCATAATCTGAGTCGCTAGACAGCCACATGTCTAGGGTGGCTGTGCATTTTAAGTATCCCCCTCCCAGGTCTTCATTAAGATGCCCAAATGGTTTGCAATTAGCAGGCCAGTGCTAAATGGGGGCTTCCTCTGAGAATGTGGAGTGTCTCACCTAGTCTTCAGACGGGCTGGCATCTAGAGGTACAATTTGTATTTACTTAATAGATCCACAGCCACTGCTATACAATCAGCTATTGATAATACATTTAGGAAAATATGAAATCTATCTATCTATCTATCTATCTATCTGTCTATTTACCTTGGATTTCGTTACAGCTTCCATTGTGGAAGCGCTCATCTCCATAGTCATCTGTATCGCCATCCTCAGGACAGCAATACAAATGGATGCTGTGGGGCAGGGGAGAGGTGTCTCCCTTCCCCGTTCCTCTGATAGGCTGCAGGCACTATGACGTCATTGCATCGCCTGAGCCGTACAGCATGGGACACAGGCCGGAAGAGGCCTGCATCGCATCACTGCCAGTCTGATGAAGGTGAGTATGTGAGTTTATTTTTTTTAAATGTTACAATACAGGAGAGGAGCACTATGGGGGCACTTGTTACTGGCACATGATTGGGGGGGAACTTGTTACTGGCACATGATTGGGGGGCACTTCTTACTGACACATTATTGGGGGGCATCTATGGGGGCACTTCACACTGGCACATTATTGGGGGCATCTATGGGGGCACTTCTTACTGGCACATTATTCAGGGGCACTTCTTACTGGCACATTATTGGGGGTCATCTATAGGGGCACTTCTTACTGGCACATTATTGGGGGGCACAATGTGGGCACTTTTTACTGGAACATTATTGGGTGGCACTATGGGGGCATCTATGGGGGCACTTCTTACTGGCACATTATTGGGGGGCACTATGGGGGCATACACTGAGGCCACAAAGAAGGGGTATTTTAAATGGTGGGCACTATGGGGGAAGAGGGAGAAGGAGCACTATGGGGGCATCTACTGAGAAGGGGTATTTTATATGGGGGCTCTGTATAGGGGCATTTTGTGCTGGGACACATTATCATGGGTACTATGGGAAAGAGGAGTACTATTCGGTCATCTACGGGGGCACTAAGAAGGGGTATTTTATACTTGCAAATTATGGGGGACACTGAGGGCATCTACTGGGGCACTATATAGGGGCATTTTATAGTGATACATTCTGGGGGGCACTAGGAGGAAAGGGGCAGAGGAGCACTATGGGGAATTTACTGGGGGCACTATATAGGGGTATTTTATACTGGCACATTATATGGGCACTGTGGGGACATTAGCTCAACTGGGAGCATTAAAAGGGGGTATTTTTTGCACTGGCACACATTATAAGGGGGCATTTTTTGTACTGTCACATAATAAGGAGAATTATTACTACTGGGGAGCATTATGGTGGGCTTTATTACTACTGGGGGTCTATGGGAAACATGATTAATATTATGGGCACTATGGGAACATTATTACTTCTGAGGAACAGTGGGGACATGTTTGGGGCACTTTAGGAGCACTATTACTACCATGTATGCTCTATCAGAGAATTATTACTATAGGTGGGACTTTTGGGAGCACTATTATTGTGGGGGCACCTTGGCACAGTATCAGCTTACCACAATTATTTTTGGGGGATGTTATGTTTACACTATTAGTGTCAGGGGCACTATTTGTTGGGTGCAGTTATTTATAGGACACTTCATGCCAATAATTATTGAAGGGCACTATCTGTGTGGTACTAGTATTATCAGGGGGTTTATCTCTTTCTGCAGTATAGTATTGGAGAGCACAGCGGCACAGTATTGAGGGTGGTAGGATGATTTGTCCAGAAGATGGGAGAATAATGGAAAAGTAGTAAATAAAGATTTTTTTTGTCAAACTGCAGAGATGAGAAATGGCTGAAAAATGGTGGTCTGGTCTGAAGGTCTGAAAGGAGAACATGAGGAAAGAGAACATCTACATCAAAGGAGACGTCACTGGATGTAAGAGGTATGTGGCGCTGTATTACTGTGTATGTTCTGTAGTGATATATGTAATTTTAGGAGGGAAGGGGTTAGGTTGAGAATTTGGTATGGATGGGGGGCGCTTTTTCAATTTTTACCTCAGGCAGCAGAAAGGCTAGGTGCACCCCTGCTGAAGAGACATTGGGTGAAGCAAGACAGTGTCCCAAAGAACACCAATAAATCAACTAAAGAATGGTTGAAAAAGAAGATTTGTGTTTTGCAATGACCAAGTCACAATCCTGACTGTAACCCTATCGAGATGCTGGTGCATGAGCTAAAGTTGGCTGTGCACGCAAGATATTCCAGAAATATTGGAAGACATTTGCAGGGATAAATGGTGCAAAATTACTCCTCAACATTGTGAAAATCTCATTTGCAGTTGCAAGCATTTTGAAATAGGTGCCTGTTGCTCAAGGGGCATGTTATTAAACTGAAGGATCCGGGGGGCGTGGCTAGGCTGCTGAACGAGATGGCTGCTTGAGTACAGAGCTCCTGCACCTCAGCGACTATAACCTTGCCTGCCTGCCTTTGATCATACTACAGTACTACCTAAATTGTTCCCTTAGATGAACAACACCCCCGGCGACATCATGGGGAAAACGAAAAAGCATTTGCAGAAGCTGCAGGACGGCAATCTGGAGAGCTACTTTGACTGGGGAAAATTCAAAGATGGCGCCGACGACACTGACAGAGCGGCACTAAGTTCACCGATAAGTGCAATGTCACCAGCACATCCTGCACGGTCGCCCTCCCCACCGGACATCTCCGACAGCACTGTCCTCTTGCATCACTCACCTCCGTCTCTTCCACCGACACCGGAGGAGGCCAAAGCTACAGGACAAGCTCACCACAGGATTCAAGATGGCGCCCGTCCTCCTGCTCAGCGGGACCAGCTGCCTAATCCTCCTCACCCCAACTGCATATGGGACACACCGGGTGCAGAACCCAGCTGAGTGAGTACACCTCAAGTGCCAATACTACCCCAGATCCCTTCCAACTGCTCCCCATCTCTGACAAGCCAGTCACTGAGGATTCCTTAAAGAATATGCTATTAGCTCTGAAATCCTCTTTACAGACGGACATAGCAGGGCTGATTAACCCTCTCACTGCTAGACTGCAGAAAGCAGAAGAGAAAATCCAACATGTGGAAACAAAGATGGGCGATTTTGCTTTGTCCCAGAATACTATTATAGACGCCCACAACACCTTAGCTGATGAGCTAGAAGCCATTAAATTAAAAATGGCGGACCTAGAAGACCGCTCTAGGCGCAACAATGTAAAGTTCAGGGGTATTCCTGAAGAAGTTGCCCCTCAGGAGTTGCAAACTTATTTAAAGGGTTTAATAAAAGCACTCCTACCACAGATTCCTACACCGGACATGATTATTGACAGGGCCCACAGGCTTCCTAAGCCCCAACACCTGGGTCCGAATGTCCCGAGTGATACTTTGGCGCGCATTCATTTCTTCCACACCAAAGAGGCACTTATGGCTGCGGCGCGTAACATGAACTCACTACCTGCTCCGTATCAGAAAATTAAGCTTTTCACGGACCTCTCTATGGTCACCCTTCACCGGCGCAGATCACTGCTGCCCATCACGACAGCCCTCCGGGATAATGATTTCCCTTATAAATGGGGTTACCCCCTGAAGATTCTTGTCCGGAAAAATGGACAGACCCATGCTATTAAAACCCTAGAAGAGGGGAAACAGCTGCTTCATCTGTGGCAAATCCCACTATCTTCAAATACAGCGGACACAGACCCTGCTTCCGTATCCTCCAATGCCGCCCCTACAGCGGTGGGCTGATAACCCTGGATACCCCCGCAACAGAAGACATCATCTACAGCAGGACTGACACAAGGGTGAAGCTCTGATCACTCTTCCCCCTTGGCTTCCTTGGGACATTATATTCGGGCATCTCAAAAGCATCCTATGGTTATGGTGCAGGCCCTCTGATACCTCGTCTTTTTTCTTCTTTGTTTAGTTCACTTTGATTCTAGCACCGAACTCTCGCCTTACCTATATTTAGATGGTTACCACTGTCTCGTTTATTGCATACTAAGATTTAGACGGCGATCTCCGTCTTATCTGTCTTGTTTGTTATCTTACCCACCCTCCCTCCTTCCTCCCTCTCTTTCCCTCACTAGTGCCTAGTAATTGTAATCTTACGATTTGATATTGCATACTTTTACTGTGTACTTTTATCTTTGCAGGAGTTGGGATAATTGTACTCCTTTGACATCATGGGCCTCAAGATTATGTCCCTTAATGTCAAGGGCCTTAATTGTCCTCAGAAAAGGTCCTACATGTGGAAAGAGGCTCTGACAGCTAATGTTGATGTTTTATGTATTCAGGAGACTCACCTACTACAAGCAGACGCCGATAGAATACGTCACCGCCTGTTTCCTAATGTTCTGCATTCCCACTGTGACAGGAAGAAGAGAGGTACCCTGATTGCTGTCAAAAACACTGTTGCCTATACTCCCATCAAAACCAAAATTGACCCAAACGGTCGCTATATTATTCTAGTTTGCTCCATCAATAACATTACATATACACTAGTTAACTTATATGCCCCTAACTCCAGACAATTGACATTCCTACACAAACTGATGCGCAATGTGAATAAGCTCAAACAGGGGAAAGTAATCCTCTGTGGGGATTTTAATACCGCTTTACAACCTGACATTGATTCCACATCTCCTGCAAGGAGACTTGATAAAGGAGTTGCCTCCTTCCTGTGTTCTGAAGGCCTAAGGCTACTTTCACACTAGCGTTCGGGTGTCCGCTCGTGCGCTCCGTTTGAAGGGGCTCACGAGCGGCCCCGAACGCATCCTCACGGCCCTAATGCATTCTCAGTGGAGGCGGATCCACTGAGAATGCATCCGCCTGGCAGCGTTCAGCCTCCGCTCCGCTCAGTGAGCGGACACCTGAACGCTGCTTGCAGCGTTCGGGTGTCCGCCTGGCCGTGCGGAGGCGAGCGGATCCATCCAGACTTATAATGGAAGTCAATGGGGACGGATCCGCTTGAAGATGACACTATATGGCTCAATCTTCAAGCGGATCCGTTCCCCATTGACTTTCAATGTAAAGTCTGAACGGATCCGCTCAGACTACTTTCGCACTTAGAAAATTTTCTAAGTTTATAATGCAGACGGCTCCGTTCGGAACGGATGCGAACGTCTGCATTATAGGAGCGGATCCGTCTGATGACACATCAGACGGATCCGCTCCGAACGCTAGTGTGAAAGTAGCCTAAACGACGTATGGAGAGCCCAACATAGCCTAGAGAGGGACTTTACCTTCTTCTCCCCGATACATATGACATACTCAAGGATAGATATGTTTATGGTGGACCATTCCTCCCTACTCCACACAATATCTACCAAGATTAGTCTTATTAAATGGTCAGACCACGCCCCGATTGCTATTACCCTTGAGGAACAGTTTCAATCTCCAAGAGCCCCTATTTGGAGAAATAATGCATTTCTCTACAATAACCTGAAGCATGTTTTGGAACTTTCCACTCATTTGAACGAATACTTTCATTTTAACAATGGATCAGTTTCAAACCAATTTGTCTTGTGGCAAGCCCACAAAGCGTTTATACGGGGATCTTTGATTAAGCTGAACTCCACAGTAAGGAAACTTAGAGAGCGAGATATTACACAAACTCTAGAACACATTGCCGACCTAGAGGCCACAAATAAACCCTCCCCCACTCCCCAGACTTCTAATGAACTTAGGCTCGCACGGAATAAACTTAGCAGCCTACTACTCCAAAACTACCATAAATCCCTTTTAAGGCTTCGATCCAAATTTTATTCCCAAGGAAACAAAGCGGGCAGACTTTTAGCACAACAGTTAAAGGCCCAGCAATCAAAGTCAAGAATCTCCCATCTGATACACCCTACCACTAAGGCGAAATTAATAGATCCCAGAGACATTGCCAACCAATTTAAATCATACTACCAAGCGCTATACAACCTAAGGCATGGATCAGCAACCTTCGGCACTCCAGCTGTTGTGAAACTACAACTCCCAGCATGCTGCTTTCACTTCTATGGGAGTTCAGAGAACAGCCAAGCATCATGTGCATGATGGGAGATGTAGTTTCACAACACCTGGAGTGCCGAAGGTTGCTGATCCCTGACCTAAGGGATGACACTCCACTACCTGAGAACTACTCTGCTTTAGTAGAGGAGTTCCTCTTGCAAGCGTCCCTTCCTACCCTTTCCCAGCCACAATTACAATCACTTAACGCTCCATTTTCAATCACAGAAATCAAGAAAGTGATCACATCCCTCCCATTAGGCAAATCCCCTGCCCCCGACGGACTTTCTAATGAATACTTTCGCCACTTCCAACATATCCTGGCTCCTTACATGTTGGAATTATTTAGCGCAATACAAGAAGGACACTCTTTCCCCCCAGCCATGCTAGAGGCACTTATTGTCACCATCCCAAAACCTGGCAAAACACCAGATGTACCCCAGAATTTCCGACCCATCTCATTGCTTAACTCTGACGTTAAAATTTTTGCCAAAGTCATCGCTAACAGATTAGCTCCTCTCCTCCCATTACTGATCCACCCGGACCAAACCGGGTTTGTGCCAGGCCGACAAGCTTCTGACAATACCAGGCGAATTGTGGACTTATTCAATTACGCTGAGATGCGTGCCCTCCCAATGCTCGCGATCACATTGGATGCGGAAAAAGCGTTTGATCGCCTGCATTGGGACTATGCATTTTCGACACTCCGCCACATGGGTTTTTCAGGACAAATATTACAAGCCATCCACTGCCTATATTCCTCTCCCTCCGCGAAAGTTTGGGTCAATGGAGTACTGTCAGATTCATTTGGGATCACTAATGGATCTAGACAAGGGTGCCCCTTATCACCCCTATTATTTATTTTAGCATTAGAACCTCTAGCACAGACTATAAGAAACTCATCTTCAATAGCAGGGATGGAAATAGGGGGAAAATCCCATAAAATCACTCTCTACGCGGATGACATCATTCTCACTCTAACTGACCCCATCAACTCATTAGACACAGCCCTTAGAATGATCTCACACTATAGCTCCCTTTCCTACTATAAGATTAACAACACTAAATCCCAAGCACTGCCCATTAACATACCCCAGGAGGAAAGGGCCACCCTACAATCTTCCCATGAACTAGACTGGCAATCGTCAGAGATCCCATATCTAGGAGTAAAGATTACTTCACCTTGTTCCCTTCTTTATGATAGGAACTATCACCCCCTTTTAACCACTCTATCGCGCGACTTGACTAGCTTCGCCATGAAGGCATTGTCTTGGGTGGGTAGAGTAGCTTCTTTCCAGATGATGACCCTCCCCAAGCTCATATATATATTCCGCGCCCTACCGATCCCGGTCCCTGCAACATTCTTCAAAAAGGCACAGTCGATTTTGGGCAAATATTTCTGGGGTCCGACCAAACCCAGAGTAGCACGAGCATTATTGATTAAGAAAAAATATGCTGGAGGATTAGGCCTCCCTGACATTAAGGACTACTTCAGAGCCATAACACTCTCATTTGCTCGGGAATGGTGGATCCCTGACAATACAAAAGCCTGGATTCAGATTGAGTCCCACACAATCAAACATGCTACCTTAAAAGATTACCTGATCCACTCGTTATGGAACCCTTCCAAATTACACAATGAATTATTGACAGTACGGCATGTTGGCAACTTATGGTCCACAATTCACAGAGCGCAGGCAAACTCCAAATCCACCCTATTATCCCAAGCAGACATAAGCGTACTGGAACTCAGCATCACTGACATCAATCTGACAGTTTGGCGGAGAAAGGGGATCATCTCCTTATCCCAAATAATGACAGATGACTGCCTACTTCCCTTTGAATCACTTCACAGACTATTCGCATTACCGCACACAGAATTCTATAACTACTTGCGAATACGACACTTCATTGCAAACATTAAACAATCTCCCCCTTCAATAAATTCTTGCATTCTAAGACTATTTCAATTCCCATCCCTCTTCAGAAGACACACCACACGATATATATATGACATATTAGGAGACAAAACTACGTTCACTAAGACCTTACCTATAAAAAATTGGGAAACTGAGCTAGGGAAGACCTTCTTAGATGATGATTGGAACCTGGCTATTGGATTTCTGGCGTCTAATTTTAAATGTGTCACCCATTATGAGGCAGGGCTTAAGACCCTATTACAATGGTACCTCACCCCACAGAGACTACACACAATCTACCCCTCCTCCTCCCCACATTGTTGGCGAGGTTGCGGCGTCAGGGGCTCCTTACTTCATATTCTGTGGGATTGTCCGATACTCACCCCCTACTGGCACAGTGTTTTTGACTTGATATCGGGGCTGGCAACCCAAAAGATTAAACCTATTCCGGAGCTAGCTCTCTTGTTTCTGGGTATACACACTATCCCCCCGGTATTTAGGAACATCACAGGACATGTTTTACTTAGCGCTAAGCTGATTATTACTCGTCACTGGAAGCAACCAACCTCGCCGACCTTGGCTGAGGTCATACAAGAGGTTAACTCGTCGTGTAGATATGAAAATTCAATATTTTGCATGACTATTTCTCCTAAATCCAAGCAACTTACCTGGGGTCCTTGGCTCCACAACCCTAACTACTCACCCTAAATTTTAGATGACTATATACCACTCAATGCTGAAAGACATCACCAAATGTTACTTAAAGACCCCTCCTTCCCTTCCCCCTTTCTCCCTTCCCCCCTGTTCCCCTTGATTGTTATGGTCTTTTGTTGTAGACCTTAATATACTATGTTTATACTACAACAATCATATACATATTACGCTTTAGGAGCAAATCTATTGTATAAGCGTGTACAAATGCTATCTTGATTGAGAACTATCAGATGTATGACTTTATTGTTATGCTTTATTAAAATACCAATAAAAACGATTTACTCTAAACTGAAGGATCCATTTATATTTAATCAATGTGGTCAAGAAATTACATGAACAGTAAAACTGTTGTGTGCTATTGTAACGCCCCAGAGGAGCATTACCACTTCTGCACTCCGCTAATATCTTCTATGGTTAACCACGTGTCATCCTATGTATTTATTTCCAGGTCCTGCATAATGTGCATCTCCTATTTTGCATCTGTTTGTTTTTAAGTGTAATATACATGGTTTACCAGCAGGTGGCAGCATAAACAGCAGAGCTACAGGTGCATAGAATGGAGCTTTCTCTTACTTTCTAAAACCCCCCTCTGTGGTGTGGTGGGCGTGTCCCACTTGCTGCAGGAAGGGTGGAGTTCTAGTGAGAGTTAGTGCAGTTCAGCTTCCCCCTCTAGGGGAAGGTACAGTTTACCCAAGGGGTTAGGTATGCAGCAGGTGCATGTCCCTGTTGGACAAGCCCTGGCTAGGCCAGCTGGAGCACCTTCAGCTCGGCTGGACATGGAGGCAGAAGCATGAAGCCTCAGAGTAAAGTGTTCCCTGGACAAAGCTAGAGACATACCAGATTACAAAGTGAAGTACAGCATAAAGAAGAAGCTAAGTTCTATAGCCAGCCTGTCAGCAAAGCAGAACCAGAGAGCAAAAGACATAGCAGAGAGGAGTTTGCCTGCCACAGTTCATGCTAATGCCTGCTGGAACCAAGACAAAGTTTGAAGACTGTTTCTGATGAACATTTATGCGAAGTAAAGCTGCTGTTCAACTATACACTGGACTGAATTTATTTCTCCATCCCCTTCATCAACAATCCCCCTTTTCATTGCTGCGGAGCCAACGCCTGGGGTTCCAGCGTATCCAGGTAGGAGCACCGTGAAACATGCACCATCTTTAAGGGACATTCTAGGCTACCATACACCACTCTGGCATTCCCACACCTGGGTACCATCTACTACTTCACTAAAAGGGGCCCTGTGCCCTTGTTGCTTCATTGCAACTGGCGTCACGACAACAAACACTTATCCCATATTAAAGGGACCCCAGTGTGGACTGTGCCTCCGCTGCACTATTAGTTTAGTTAGATTGTTTGCCTAGAATTAGGTACATTTTTCTTGGGTACCTTCATAGTAAAAATGTTGGTATTTACTGCTATAGCAAGTGACATTTAACACAGGGATGCCCGACTTGCAGTCCTCCAGCTGTTGCAAAACTACAACTCCCAGCATGCCTGGACAGCCTACAGCTATTAGGGCATGCTGGTAGTTGTAGTTTTGCAACAGGTGAAGGACCGCAGGTTGAGAATCCCTGCTTTAACAGATAACTGGCTGAGCAAAAAAAAAGAATAATTACTGTATATTTGCTTCAGTCCATAATGCTCCATTTAGTCCCCAGTACGAGGCTTCCATGGTCATAAATTGAGGTGACTCCAACAGAGAGGATACAGAATGATCAATAACAGGCATGGATCATAGTAATGTTGTGGACTGGTTGAAGTCTTTAAAATAGTAATAGTTTGTTTATTTGCTTAAAATTTGTTAAAAATTTATTTTGTTACCTTAGATATATTACTCACCAATTCGGCCCATTCCAAGGATTCCAACAGTACTACCAGAGAGTCCACTTCCGCACATCCATAGGGGTTTCCATGTGCCCCATCCCCCACTAAGTAAAAAAGTCAAAAGGAAGCTAGTGATCTCTAAATTAAATTAAAATTCAGTGCAAAAAATGGTGGAACCTAAATGATACACAGCTTCTTGTGTTATTACAAGCAACATGGGCTCTACCCATTGATTTCAATAAGGGGCCAGTGAGAATGATCGGCGTACATCATCCCATCCAGCCAGACTATATTTAAAGGGGCAGGAAATTAATTCTCCTGCCGGAAAATGTGGAAGCCACTAGGCACGTCCACACGGTATCAATTTGAAGCTGAAAAATACAGATCTGATTTTAAAAGTCATTAGCCTCTGAAATCCAAAATGCTTTTTAGTGTATTCCTTTTTCTGCCGCATTTTCAGCTGCATAAGTGCCTGCAAACTACTTATCAAATGGCAAATAAGAATATTTGGGGTATATTTAGGAAAAATCAGCTTCTAAAATTCATCAAAGAAGCTACATGCTGCTTCTTGAAGCCTTTTTGAAAACAGCAGTTCATAATTCCCATTGTTTTTCTGTGGGAACATGGCCTCAAAGGGAAACTGTTTTAAGTCTGCTTTACATACACTGAACAAAAATATAAACTCAACACTTTCGGTTTTGCTCCCATTTAGCATGAGCTGAACTCAAAGATCTGAAACATTTTCTACATACACAAAAGACCCATTACTCTCAAATATTGTTCACAAATCTGTCTAAATCTGTGTTAGTGAGCTCTTCTCCTTTGCCGAGATAATCTATCCCACCTCACAGGTGTGGCATATCAAGGTGCTGATTAGACAGCATGAATATTGCACAGGTGGGCCTTAGACTGCCCACAATAAAAGGTTTCAGATCTTTGAGTTCAGCTCATGCAAAATGGGAGCAAAACCGAAAGTGTTGCGTTTATATTTTTGTGCAGTGTATATCAGTTGTTTACATATCCCAGCTATTTCAGGCCGGGAGCCGGACACAACATATACATGTGCACCGATCCAGCATCTGTACACCAATAGTGCCAGACAGAAAAACTGAGCATGCAGCGTTTTCTGTCCGGCGCTATTTGGCATCACAACTGATGCCCCAGATGTATGAGAACGATCCCACAGAAAACTATGTGATCAGCGCTGGCTTCAGTTCTACTTCATGCCAGAGGGGAACTAAGAGATCACAGGCATATGTGCAGGGGGCCTTACCAGAGAACCCCCCTTGCCAAACCACTGTCATGGTTAGATAGATGAAAAGACGCTGATTTTGAATATGACATTTTTATCTTAGTATTTACTGGCATCTGCAAAGAGTCTGTGTGCTGTATGCTAATGCATACTGGGGACCCTAAGCCCAGACATACAATGGAGAGGACTCCTAAACATGTCATTTCATAGACCTATTGCAGGCTGACTGCGGGACAATCAGAGAAAAATAAAGAAAAATGAGAAGATAAAATGACTAAAATTACCAGTATTTGGAATCAGTGTTGTTTCACCTATCCAGCAACTACTGGGGGTTAAATATGGTGACAAATTCCCTTTAAATAATATGTAAGATACCCCCCGGATGTATATGTTTACATGAAATAGCTGGTATAAAGGCAAGACAAATTGCTAAATTTAAAGATGTAATGTCATGGGACAGGCCATAGAAATGTCAAGTTTCCTTGTATGTTGCTGGTACAACAAGACAAATCTGGCAATGCTTTTGACATATTCGGGAATTATATGTTTAAATGTTTTTTGGGGGATTTGGAATATTGATGGTCTATCCTCAGGACAGGCTATCGGTATCCGACCATTGGGAGTCTCGGCACCCTCGCTGATCAGCTGTTGGGACTGCTTCTTTGCCAGTTCTACTTTACACCAGTTTGATAAATGACCCTAAATGTGTTTAGTATATTTTTTATACAGTAGGCTATTTAAATCTGTATGTCTAGAACAAAGAGACTTTATAGCTGAGTCTAAAATATGCTCTGTATATATCACAATGGTTGGTGTTAGAATTAGTCGTGGCCAAAAGTTTTGAGAATGACACAAATATTAGTTTTCACAAAGTTTGCTGCTAAACTGCTTTTAGATCTTTGTTTCAGTTGTTTCTGTGATGTAGTGAAATATAATTACACTCACTTCATACGTTTCAAAGGCTTTTATCGACAAATACATGACATTTATGCAAAGAGTCAGTATTTGCAGTGTTGGCCCTTCTTTTTCAGGACCTCTGCAATTCGACTGGGCATGCTCTCAATCAACTTCTGGGCCAATTCCTGACTGATAGCAACCCATTCTTTCATAATCACTTCTTGGAGTTTGTCAGAATTAGTGGGTTTTTGTTTGTCCACCCGCCTCTTGAGGATTGACCACAAGTTCTCAATGGGATTAAGATCTGGGGAGTTTCCAGGCCATGGACCCAAAATGTCAACGTTTTGGTCCCCGAGCCACTTAGTTATCACTTTTGCCTTATGGCACGGTGCTCCATCATGCTGGAAAATGCATTGTTCTTCACCAAACTGTTGTTGGATTGTTGGAAGAAGTTGCTGTTGGAGGGTGTTTTGGTACCATTCTTTATTCATGGCTGTGTTTTAGGGCAAAAATTGTGAGTGAGCCCACTCCCTTGGATGAGAAGCAACCCCACACATGAATGGTCTCAGGATGCTTTACTGTTGGCATGACACAGGACTGATGGTAGCGCTCACCTTTTCTTCTCCGGACAAGCCTTTTTCCAGATGCCCCAAATAATCGGAAAGAGGCTTCATCTGAGAATATGACTTTGTCCCAGTCCTCAGCAGTCCATTCACCATACTTTCTGCAGAAGATCAATTTGTCCCTGATGTTTTTTTTGGAGAGAAGTGGCTTCTTTGCTGCCCTTCTTGACACCAGGCCATCTTCCAAAAGTCTTCGCCTCACTGTGCATGCAGATGCGCTCACACCTGCCTGCTGCCATTCCTGAGCAAGCTCTGCACTGGTGGCACTCCGATCCCGCAGCTGAATCCTCTTTAGGAGACGATCCTGGCGCTTGCTGGACTTTCTTAGACGCCCTGAAGCCATCTTAACAAGAATTGAACCTCTTTCCTTGAAGTTCTTGATGATCCTATAAATTGTTGATTGAGGTGCAATCTTAGTAGCCACAATATCCTTGCCTGTGAAGCCATTTTTATGCAACGCAATGATGGCTGCATGCGTTTCTTTGCAGGTCACCATGGTTAACAATGGAAGAACAATGATTTCAAGCATCACCCTCCTTTTAACATGTCAAGTCTGCCATTTTAACCCAATCAGTCTGACATAATGATCTCCAGCCTTGTGCTCGTCAACATTCTCACCTGAGTTAACAAGACGATTACTGAAATGATCTCAGCAGGTCCTTTAATGACAGCAATGAAATGCAATGGAAAGGTTTTTTGGGGATTAAGTTAATTTTCATGGCAAAGAAGGAATATGCAATTCATCTGATCACTCTTCATAACATTCTGGAGTATATGCAAATTGCTATTATAAAAACTTAAGCAGCAACTTTTCCAATTTCCAATATTTATGTAATTCTCAAAACTTTTGGCCACGACTGTACACATATGTAGCCTGTTTCTTGAAACCATGGGAATCTGAGTGGTGTGAACTGGAATACAAGTTAGATTATGATCATTTATTGCTGCCCTCTATATAAGCTTGCTTATATCACCTCCTTGCTTCATCCACAGCCTCAATTAGCCTTCGAGATGTCGCTAGCAATAGCGCCACTGTAAGTTCAGCCACAGCTTCTGTTAAAACATCTGGGGTAAATCCAACTCGAATGTCTCTGGGGAGTAAAAGGTTCAAGATTAAAAATGACAGAAACTTGAATCCAACCCAGCCCAAAATGTCTAAGTGCCCGAAATGTAATCTGGATAATACAGATCTCATGGGCTATGGTCTTGTCTGGAAACAGTGAAGTACTGGTTGATTAGATCCCAGCTCAAATGTCATCTGGGCTCCATTAGTACCTGAGCTATTTTTGTTTCATGTTCACCCTGAGGGCCGTGTGGTACCATCTTTGCTTCACATTGTGTTACTAGCGGCGAAAAGGTGCCTCCTTAGGGAATGGCTACAACCACATGCTCCATCGGCATCTGATGTCCTTCACCAAATTAAAATATGCTTCACTATGGAGAGGGTTGAGACTGAGCAACAAAGGGGGAAATACTCAAAACATTGAGAGACGGAAGGAGTTTATTAGTGCTGTGCTTTTGGACGCTGACATAAGAACACTCATGCAACCCTTCATCACTTCTGAGTGGTATCTTCTGGCAAAACTAGAGAATACTCTGGGGAGGCTGCAGGTGGATTTAGGGACTTAGATAAGACGATTGCTACATCGGTGTGTGTGTGTGTGGGGGGATTTTATTTAGGTTACTAGTTGGACCTTTGTATTTATCTTTTCTCATGCTGTATCTGTTCTGATATGCTATGTAATAATTGGCCGACTCTTCATCAACAGTGGAATAACATTTAATCACAAGCATATAAATATATAACATACATATAACCCAGATAAAACACAAATAACTAAAATCTGTTGAAAATAGACTCTGTATATACTGTTATTTATCATACTATAAAATATAGTCACGGTCCCTGTTCATTGACAGTGTGGAGCTCTCACTCTGTCAGAAAGTATTTGTGTTACACAGCAATAATCACAAATATTAGCAAGGTATCCTGTTCGTGTTCATTTATTGGAGATCACATTCACATTTGATTGGCCCCGATCTTATTGTGGCTGTTTTAAAACTTGCAAAGTTACCAATTGTCATATAAAGCACGTAGTTGTTATTTTAAGTTCCTATTGTTGTTGTTCATTGGCACAGTTCCATAACTGGTGTAGATGATAATATATGATAATTTGATAGGTAGTGATATTGTTCACTTACCGAGATTCCCAGATTGTTATGGATTTCAATAGTACTTTATACATACATGGCTTTAGTTATGTAGATTGCTCTGTAATTCAAGCCGCTTGTATTCGCGCTCTGTGTGCGTGTTGGTGCCAGCACCCGATAGCTGGCGTTTGCGCGTTGGAAGTCTTGAGAAGCTGATGGTGTTTCGTGGACGGCTGGTTTAATCATTAATGCAGAAATAAATTGATAATTTAATCTTTGCTGTGTTTTGCTCTTTCCCAGATGCGTTTTGAAACCAGTACAGGTTTCTTCCTCAGTGGGCAAAAAAGTAATAAAGATCGGGGACAAATTAGCGATTTATATAGAGATGACATTCATCATTCATCTAGATCGGGCCGGTGTTATTATCAAACTCTGGACTGGACTATTAAATGTTTGTTACTCATTAAGCTTAGTTTAGACATTGCAATTTTCATGCACAGACTCTGTTTAGCAATTTAGCATATCATGCTCCCATATATATATATATATATATATATATATATATATATATATACACTGCTCAAAAAAATAAAGGGAACACTTAAACAACACAATGTAACTCCAAGTCAATCACACTTCTGTGAAATCAAACTGTCCACTTAGGAAGCAACACTGTGTGACAATCAATTTCGGATGCTGTTGTGCAAATGGGATAGACAACAGGTGGAAATTATAGGCAATTAGCAAGACACCCCCAATAAAGAAGTGATTCTGCAGGTGGTGATCACAGACCACTTCTCAGTTCCTATGCTTCCTGGCTGATGTTTTGGTCACTTTTGATTGCTGGCGGTGCTTTCACTCTAGTGGTAGCATGAGACGGAGTCTACAACCCACACAAGTGGCTCAGGTAGTGCAGCTTATCCAGGATGGCACATCAATGCGAGCTGTGGCAAGAAGGTTTGCTGTGTCTGTCAGCGTAGTGTCCAGAGCATGGAGGCGCTACCAGGAGACAGGCCAGTACATCAGGAGACGTGGAGGAGGCCGTAGGAGGGCAACAACCCAGCAGCAGGACCGCTACCTCCGCCTTTGTGCAAGGAGGAACAGGAGGAGCACTGCCAGAGCCCTGCAAAATGACCTCCAGCAGGCCACAAATGTGCATGTGTCTGCTCAAACGGTCAGAAACAGACTCCATGAGGGTGATATGAGGGCCTGACGTCCACAGGTGGGGGTTGTGCTTACAGCCCAACACTGTGCAGGACGTTTGGCATTTGCCAGAGAACACCAAGATTGGGAAATTCGCCACTGGCGCCCTGTGCTCTTCACAGATGAAAGCAGGTTCACACTGAGCACATGTGACAGACGTGACAGAGTCTGGAGACGCCGCGGAGAACGTTCTGCTGCCTGCAACATCCTCCAGCATGACCGGTTTGGCATTGGGACAGTAATGGTGTGGGGTGGCATTTCTTTGGAGGGCCGCACAGCCCTCCATGTGCTCGCCAGAGGTAGCCTGACTGCCATTAGGTACCGAGATGAGATCCTCAGACCCCTTGTGAGACCATATGCTGGTGCGGTTGGCCCTGGGTTCCTCCTAATGCAAGACAATGCTAGACCTCATGTGGCTGGAGTGTGTCAGCAGTTCCTGCAAGACGAAGGCATTGATGCTATGGACTGGCCCGCCCGTTCCCCAGACCTGAATCCAATTGAGCACATCAGGGACATCATGTCTCGCTCTATCCACCAACGTCACATTGCACACAGACTGTCCAGGAGTTGTCAGATGCTTTAGTCCAGGTCTGGGAGGAGATCCCTCAGGAGACCGTCCGCCACCTCATCAGGAGCATGCACAGGCGTTGTAGGGAGGTCATACAGGCATTTGGAGGCCACACCCACTACTGAGCCTCATTTTGACTTGTTTTAAGGACATTACATCAAAGTTGGATCAGCCTGTAGTGTGTTTTTCCACTTTAATTTTGGGTGTGACTCCAAATCCAGACCTCCATGGGTTGAAAAATTTGATTTCCATTTTTAATTTTTGTGTGATTTTGTTGTCAGCACATTCAACTATGTAAAGAACAAAGTATTTCAGAAGAATATTTAATTAATTCAGATCTAGGATGTGTTATTTTTGTGTTCCCTTTATTTTTTTGAGCAGTGTATATATATATATATATATATATATATATATATATATTTCCTTTGTGTACCATCAACTTGTTTTCTTATATATTACATGTTACCTAGTTCAAAATAAAGTATGACTTCTTTAAAGTTAATAATTCCTCCGAGATCCCCATATGTATCTATTTAGACATATTGTGCTATGTTGTTTTATATTCTAAGGTCCCAATCCACTTAGTCGCAATGGCCTTTGTCCTGTTCAGACCCTGCGGTTAATGAACAAAAAAACTAAGAAAAAATGTCTTTATTTTATTTTTATCCTATAGCTATCTATTTTATATAACTTCCACCACCATATATATATAGTGGATAGAGGACTTCATCACATTGAGTATGTCCCTTTGCCGTTCTATTCCACATTGTATAGTACACGGATATATCATTCCCCAGCGACACGTCATGTAAACCTACCAACGGCCCCTTTACAAAAAAACAAATACAGTTGCATGAATTATAGTTTACAAAAAAACAAATACAGTTGCATTTCCCACTTGAATGAATTCACTTTCGATGTTATGATGGTTGTTTTCCTATCAAATTTGGTGTTTCCACAATTGTGGCATATACCACACCTGTAAAATCCTTTGAGGTTTTCCCATGGTGTCGTTATGGAGCTTTCCTTTCGTCTACCTATTGGAGGGGCTATTTGTAGTCCTAAATTAGGAGCCCTAGTGTATATTATAGGCGGTCTTTTTGGGAGAGTTGTCGCTAGTACCTTGTCTTCTTGTAACAAGTGCCAATGTTTATTTATGATGTTGGATATCTTTTTATATTCCACATTAAAGGGTAATATTATTTTAGATGATTCCTCTATCTCTTCACTTGTTCGTTCTTTTGTTTAAAAAAATTTTTTTCTGACTAATTCTATTACTTTATTCAATGAATTATTTAACAGAGATAGAGGATATTTTTTCTCTAAAAATTGGGCCTTCAAGGACTCTACTTCTTTTTCAAATTGTATTTCTTGTGTACAATTTATTTTCAGTCGACGAAACTGACTGAATGGTACGTTTAACAACCAGCGGGGTAAATGACAACTGGTGTTCAAAATTTTCTGGTGAGTGCTGCATGTAAATTTCAGTTCCTTAACTTCAATATATAAATCTAAGAATTGTATTGATTCCTTACTGATACTAGATGAAAATCTTAAATTAACATGGTTATTATTTAATCCTTCTATGAACTGAATCAATTCCTCCTGTGTGTCTTGCCAAATTAAAATAATATCGTCGATATAACGTCCTCAGAGCACTAGACTCGTCCCCAGTCTAGGTGTTATCTCCTCCTGTTCCCAAGCGGCCATGAATAAATTAGCGTAACTGGGGGAGAATCTGGTGCCCATGGCGGTCCCGGTCTTCGGTAAATAATAATTGGATTTAAAATAGAAATAATTGTAAGAACATATCTTATGCTATCTGATATGAATCGAATTTGTTCCATTCTTAAATCATTCTTCTGAATTAATATTTTTGAAATTTCCTGTATAACTTGTTCATGGTTAATGCTAGTGTATAACGAACTGACATCCAATGTTGCCAGAATCCAACCCGGTTTATATGACAGATTTTCAAACAGTTGTACAACCATTGAAGTATCTTTTAGGCAGGAAGGAAAATCATTGACATATGGCTGTAAAAAATGTTCCATAGTTCCAAAACTATCGGTCTGCCTGGTGGATTTATTGAATCCTTATGCACCTTTGGGATAAAATAGAATATTGGTAATTTTTTGGGGGTACCCAATACAAAATCATACTCAGTTTTATTTATAAACCCTTTTTCTTTAGCCTTCATACACATACTTTTCAATTATTCCTCATATTTTTTATTGGGGCTTCCTTCAATTTCAAATAGGTACTTGTATCCGATAACTGTCTAATACATTCTTCTTCGTATTTATCAGTATCTATAATCACGATTGCTCCGCCTTTGTCAGCAGGACGAATGGTGACTTGTTGGTTACCCTGAAGCTCTTTCAGTGCCTGAATTTCTTCCTTAGTTAGATTGTTCTTCTTTTTGTTTTTAATCTCCAGCTTTGTAATATCAGCTTCCACTATTACCTTAAATGCCGATAATACCTTTCCCATTTCCTGTTTAGGATACATCTTCGATTTTAATTTTAAATCCACATGTTTATATATAAATGGAGATTTTGGGTTTTTTGTAAACGGGCCGTTGGTAGGTTTACATGACGCAACGCTGCCCGGCTGTTTTACCAGCGCAGCGAGGTGTCGTGCATCCTCCCACCAACTCCAAACCAGCACACTAACAGTGGTCGAGAAGAAGTCTGATGTGTACTCTACTTTAATTAATACTGAGGTTAGTTTTGATATAGTTTATTATTTTTTGACACAGTTCATTTTTAAATTAATTTTTTTATTTATTGTTGATTTTGTATTTTATTTTTAAATTTAATTTTTATTTTTATTTGCCATGGAAACCCCAATGTTTAAACGAAATATAGATAAATAAGATGGTGGAATAATATATCCGTGTACTATACAATGTGGAATAGAACGGCAAAGGGACATACTCAATGTGATGAAGTCCTCTATCCACTATATATATGGAGGTGGAAGTTATATAAAATAGATAGCTACAGGATAAAAATAAAATAAAGACATTTTTGCTTAGTTTTTTTGTTCATTAACCGCAGGGTCTGAACAGGACAAAGGCCATTGCGACTAAGTGAGTTGGGACCTTAGAATATAAAACAACATAGCACAATATGTCTAAATAGATACATATGGGGATCTCGGGGAAACTATTAACTTCAAAGAAGTCGTAGTTTATTTTGAACTAGGTAAGGCTACTTTCACACCTGCGTTCAGGTGTCCGCTCGTGAGCTCCGTTTGAAGGAGCTCACGAGCGGTCCTGAACGCAGCCGCCCGGCCGCAATGCATTCTCAATGGAGGCGGATCCACTGAGAATGCATCCGCCTGCCCGCGCTCAGCCTCCGCTCCGCTCAGTGAGCGGACACCTGAACGCTGCTTGCAGCGTTCGGGTGTCCGCCTGGCCGTGCGGAGGCGAGCGGATCCGTCCAGACTTACAATGTAAGTCAATGGGGACGGATCCGCTTGAAGATGACATCAAATGGCTCAATCTTCAAGCGGATCCGTTCCCCATTGACTTACAATGCAAAGTCTGAACGGATCCGCTCAGGCTACTTTCATACTTAGAAAATTTTCTAAGTTTTAATGCAGACGGATCCGTTCTGAACGGATGCGAACGTCTGCATTATCGGAGCGGATCCGTCTGATGAAACATCAGACGGATCCGCTCCGAACGCTAGTGTGAAAGTAGCCTAACATGTAATATATAAGAAAACAAGTTGATGGTATACAAAGGAAATATGTATGTGTATATATATATATATATACAGTGGATATAAAAAGTCTACACACCCCTGTTAAAATGTCAGGTTTCTGTGATGTAAAAAAATGAGACAAAGATAAATCATTTCAGAACTTTTTCCACCTTAATGTGACAAAACGAACTAAAAATTTTTAGGTAGAGGGAAGAAAAAATATAAAAATAAAATAATATGGTTGCATAAGTGTGCACACCCTTAACCACTTAAGGACCACAGGTTTATACCCCCCTAAAGACCAGGCCCTTTTTTACAAATCGGCACTACACTACTTTCACCGTTTATTGCTCGGTCATGCAACTTACCACCCAAATGAATTTTACCTCCTTTTCTTCTCACTAATAGAGCTTTCATTTGGTGGTATTTCATTGCTGCTGACATTTTTACTTTTTTTGTTATTAATCGAAATTTAACGATTTTTTTGCAAAAAAATGACATTTTCCACTTTCAGTTGTAAAATTTTGCAAAAAAAACGAGATCCATATAGAAATTTTGCTCTAAATTTATAGTTCTACATGTCTTTGATAAATAAAAATGTTTGGGTAAAAAAAAAATGGTTTGGGTAAAAGTTATAGCGTTTACAAACTATGGTACAAAAATGTGAATTTCCGCTTTTTGAAGCAGCTCTGACTTTCTGAGCACCTGTCACGTTTCCTGAGGTTCTACAATCGCCAGACAGTACAAACACCCCACAAATGACCCCATTTCGGAAAGTACACACCCTAAGGTATTCGCTGATGGGCATAGTGAGTTCATAGAACTTTTTATTTTTTGTCACAAGTTAGCGGAAAATGATGATTTCTTTTTTTTTCTTTTTTTTTTCTTACAAAGTCTCATATTCCACTAACTTGTGACAAAAAATAAAAACTTCTATGAACTCACTATGCCCATCACGAAATACCTTGGGGTCTCTTCTTTCCAAAATGGGGTCACTTGTGGGGTAGTTATACTGCCCTGGCATTCTAGGGGCCCAAATGTGTGGTAAGGAGTTTGAAATCAAATTCTGTAAAAAATGACCTGTGAAATCCGAAAGGTGCTCTTTGGAATATGGGCCCCTTTGCCCACCTAGGCTGCAAAAAAGTGTCACACATCTGGTATCTCTGTATTCAGGAGAAGTTGAGGAATGTGTTTTGGGGTGTCTTTTTACATATACCCATGCTGGGTGGGATAAATATCTTGGTCAAATGCCAACTTTGTATAAAAAAATGGGAAAAGTTGTCTTTTGCCAAGATATTTCTCTCACCCAGCATGGGTATATGTAAAATGACACCCCAAAACACATTCCCCACCTTCTCCTGAGTACGGCAATAACAGATGTGTGACACTTTTTTGCAGCCTAGGTGGGCAAAGGGGCCCATATTCGAAAGAGCACCTTTCGGATTTCACAGGTCATTTTTTACAGAATTTGATTTCAAACTCCTTACCACACATTCGGGCCCCTAGAATGCCAGGGCAGTATAACTACCCCACAAGTGACCCCATTTTGGAAAGAAGACACCCCAAGGTATTCCGTGAGGGGCATAGTGAGTTCATGGAAGTTTTTATTTTTTGTCACAAGTTAGTGGAATATGAGACTTTGTATGAAAAAAAAAAAAAAAAAAAATCAGCATTTTCCACTAACTTGTGACAAAAAATAAAAAATTCTAGGAACTCGCCATGCCCCTCACGGAATACCTTGGGGTGTCTTCTTTCCAAAATGGGGTCACTTGTTGGGTAGTTATACTGCCCTGGCATTTTCCAGGGGCCCTAATGTGTGGTAAGTAGGTAAATGATCTGTGAAATCCTAAAGGTGCTCTTTGGAATGTGGGCCTCTTTGCCCACCTAGGCTGCAAAAAAGTGTCACACATGTGGTATCGCCGTATTCAGGAGAAGTTGGGGAATGTGTTTTGGGGTGTCATTTTACATATACCCATGCTGGGTGAGAGAAATATCTTGGCAAAAGACAACTTTTCCCATTTTTTTATACAAAGTTGGCATTTGACCAAGATATTTCTCTCACCCAGCATGGGTATATGTAAAATGACACCCCAAAACACATTCCCCAACTTCTCCTGAGTACGGCGATACCAGATGTGTGACACTTTTTTGCAGCCTAGATGCGCAAAGGTGCCCAAATTCCTTTTAGGAGGGCATTTTTAGACATTTGGATACCAGACTTCTTCTCACGCTTTGGGGCCCCTAGAATGCCAGGGCAGTATAAATACCCCACATGTGACCCCATTTTGGAAAGAAGACACCCCAAGGTATTCAATGAGGGGCATGGCGAGTTCATAGAATTTTTTTTTTTTTGGCACAAGTTAGCGGAAATTGATATTTTTAATTTTTTTCTCACAAAGTCTCCCGTTCCGCTAACTTGGGACAAAAATTTAAATCTTTCATGGACTCAATATGCCCCTCACGGAATACCTGGGGGTGTCTTCTTTCCGAAATGGGGTCACATGTGGGGTATTTATACTGCCCTGGCATTCTAGGGGCCCTAAAGCGTGAGAAGAAGTCTGGAATATAAATGTCTAAAAAATTTTACGCATTTGGTTTCCGTGAGGGGTATGGTGAGTTCATGTGAGATTTTATTTTTTGACACAAGTTAGTGGAATATGAGACTTTGTAAGAAAAAAAAAAATAATAATTCCGCTAACTTGGGCCAAAAAAATGTCTGAATGGAGCCTTACAGAGGGGTGATCAATGACAGGGGGGTGATCAATGACAGGGGGTTGATCAATGACAGGGGGTTGATCAATGACAGGGGGGTGATCAATGACAGGGGGGGTGATCAATGACGGGGGTGATCAGGGAGTCTATATGGGGTGATCACCACAGTCATTGATCATGCCCCTGTAAGGCTTCATTCAGACGTCCGTATGCGTTTTGCGGATCCGATCCATCTATCAGTGCATCCGTAAAAATCATGCGGACATCTGAATGGAGCTTTACAGGGGGGTAATCAATGACAGGGGGGTGATCAGGGAGTCTATATGGGGTGATCACCACAGTCATTGATCATGCCCCTGTAAGGCTTCATTCAGACGTCCGGATGCGTTTTGCGGATCCGATCCATCTATCAGTGGATCCGTAAAAATCATGCGGACGTCTGAATGGAGCTTTACAGGGGGGTAATCAATGACAGGGGGGTGATCAGGGAGTCTATATGGGGTGATCACCACAGTCATTGATCACGCGCCTGTAAGGCTTCATTCAGACGTCCGGATGCGTTTTGCGGATCCGATCCATCTATCAGTGGATCCGTAAAAATTATGCGGACGTCTGAATGGAGCTTTACAGGGGGGTAATCAATGACAGGGGGGTAATCAATGACAGGGGGGTGATCAGGGAGTCTATATGGGGTGATCACCACAGTCATTGATCACGCCCCTGTAAGGCTTCATTCAGACGTCCGGATGCGTTTTGCGGATCCGATCCATCTATCAGTGCATCCGTAAAAATCATGCGGACATCTGAATGGAGCTTTACAGGGGGGTAATCAATGACAGGGGGGTGATCACCACAGTCATTGATCATGCCCCTGTAAGGCTTCATTCAGACGTCCGGATGCGTTTTGCGGATCCGATCCATCTATCAGTGCATCCGTAAAAATCATGCGGATATCTGAATGGAGCTTTACAGGGGGGTGATCAGGGAGTCTATATGGGGTGATCACCACAGTCATTGATCATGCCCCTGTAAGGCTTCATTCAGACGTCCGGATGCGTTTTGCGGATCGGATCCATCTATCAGTGCATCCGTAAAAATCATGCGGACATCTGAATGGAGCTTTACAGGGGGGTGATCAGGGAGTCTATATGGGGTGATCACCACAGTCATTGATCATGCCCCTGTAAGGCTTCATTCAGACGTCCGGATGCGTTTTGCGGATCGGATCCATCTATCAGTGCATCCGTAAAAATCATGCGGACATCTGAATGGAGCTTTACAGGGGGGTGATCAGGGAGTCTATATGGGGTGATCACCACAGTCATTGATCATGCCCCTGTAAGGCTTCATTCAGACGTCCGGATGCGTTTTGCGGATCGGATCCATCTATCAGTGCATCCGTAAAAATCATGCGGACGTCTGAATGGAGCTTTACAGGGGGGTGATCAATGACAGGGGTGTAATCAATGACAGGGGGGTGATCAGGGAGTCTATATGGGGTGATCACCACAGTCATTGATCACGCCCCTGTAAGGCTTCATTCAGACGTCCGGATGCGTTTTGCGGATCCGATCCATCTATCAGTGGATCCGTAAAAATCATGCGGACGTCTGAATGGAGCTTTACAGGGGGTTGATCAATGACAGGGGGGTAATCAATGACAGGGGGGTGATCAGGGAGTCTATATGGGGTGATCAGGGGCTAATAAGGGGTTAATAAGTGACGGGGGGGGGGGTGTAGTGTAGTGGTACTTGGTGCTACTTTACTGAGCTACCTGTGTCCTCTGGTGGTCGATCCTAACAAAGGGGACCACCAGAGGACCAGGTAGCAGGTATATTAGACGCTGTTATCAAAACAGCGTCTAATATACCTGTTAGGGGTTAAAAAAAACACATCTCCAGCCTGCCAGCGAACGATCGCCGCTGGCAGGCTGGAGATCAACTCTCTTACCTTCCGTTCCTGTGAGCGCGCGCGCCTGTGTGCGCGCGTTCACAGGAAATCTCGGCTCACGCGAGATGACGCCTATTGGCGTTAGTGTGACCTGGCAGCGCCGCAGAAATGACGCCTTTAGGCGTTAGCGTGACGGTAAGTGGTTAAACTAATACTTTGTTGAAGCACCTTTTGATTTTATTACAGCAACTCACATTTTGACTTGGCAAGATTTGCCCATTCTTCTTTGCAAAACACTCCAAATCTGTCAGATTGCGAGGGCATCTCCTGTGCACAGCCCTCGTCAGATCACCCCACAGATTTTCAATCGGATTCAGGTCTGGACTCTGGCTGGGCCATTCCAAAACTTTAATCTTCTTCTGGTGAAGCCATTCCTTTGTTGATTTGGATGTATGCTTTGGGTCGTTGTCATGCTGAAAGATGAAGTTCCTCTTCATGTTCAGCTTTCTAGCAGAAGCCTGAAGATTTTGTGCCAATATTGACTGGTATTTGAAACTGTTCATAATTTCCTCTAGCTTAACTAAGGCCCCAGTTCCAGCTGAAGAAAAACAGCCCCAAAGCATGACGCTGCCACCACCATGCTTCACTGTGGGTATGGTGTTCTTTTGGTGATGTGCAGTGTTGTTTTTGCACCAAACATATCTTTTGGAATTATGGCCAAAAAGTTCAATCTTGGTTTCATCAGACCAAAACACCTTTTCCCACATGCTTTTGGGAGACTTCAGATGTGTTTTTACAAAATGTAGCCTGGCTTGGATGTTTTTCTTCGTAAGAAAAGGCTTTCGTCTTGCCACTCTACCCAAAAGCCCAGACATATGAAGAATACAGGAGATTGTTGTCACATGTACCACACAGCCAGTACTTACCAGATATTCCTGCAGCTCCTTTAATGATGCTGTAGGCCTCTTGGTAGCCTCCCAGACCAGATATCAGATCAGATCAGATATTATCATCTACACCAGTTATGGAACTGTGCCAATGAACAACAACAATAGGAATTTATGATAACAACTACGTGCTTTATATGACAATTGGTGACTTTGCAAGTTTTAAAACAGCCACAATAAGATTGTGGCCAATCGAATGTGATCTCCAATTAAAGAACACAAACAAGATACCTTGCTAATATTTGCGATTATTGCTGTGTAACACAAATACTTTCTGACAGAGTGAGAGCTCCACACTGTCAATGAACAGGGGACCGTGACTATATTTTATAGTATGATAAATAACAGTATATACAGAGTCTATTTTCAACAGATTTTAGTTATTTGTGTTTTATCTGGGTTATATGTATGTTATATATTTATATGCTTGTGATTAAATGTTAGTACATTGTTGATGAAGAGCCGGCCAATTATTACATATTTTACTGAGTTAGCTAGGTGGTATAGCAGGCTGAGCTATATTCCGGTGAGCTCCCATATTTGTATTATTTTTTATCTGTTTTGATATGCTGCTTATACTGTGCAGTATTATGTATGGTCTGTTTTGTATGTTCTCCAATGAAAATAATATTAAAATAATATGACAGAAAAACCACAAACACTTATCTTGTCCTAATTCTAATAAATAATTAAACATGATCATCTCAAGATAATGCTTTCTGGTTGTTCTTCTTTATGTTCTTCTATACCAGCAAGCTGCCTAAGTGTAGACAGGTTTTGTGAATTCTATAAAAATAAAACTGCAATTCCGAATGCACATTCGACAGAACTGTACACCAATAGCGATATAACTGCAAGGCCAAAGAATGCAGGGAGACAGAGAAAGTGGCTTCCTAACATGTTGACTAAGGCCTCATTCACCCGTCCATGTCTGTGATGACATCTGTGACAAGACAGACAGTGGTTCATCTGTGAAGATGTCCGTGAAGAATACATGATTGGTTTGTGTGTCTGTTTTTTGCCCTCCGTGTATCATCCATATTCTATGGACACTGCTAGGATGAAAATTAGTTTCCAGAGAATCTCCTATCAATGGTCCATGACAACCATGGACCAAACACAGACGGCATCTGTGTTGTGTACATGGTTTTCACAGACCCATAGACTATAATGTGTGTGAGGGATCCGTAATCACAGACAAAATAGGCCATGGTGTCACCAGAGACCCACAGTCCATAGAAAATCACTGATGTGTTATACACACATTAATGTCTATGATGCACTGATGTGTGAAAGAGGACTTCTGTATCACTCATTCACATTAACCCTTTAAAAAAAAATCTAATGATTTTTTAATATGTGCTAATTAAACCTCTTTGACTTTTTTTTTAAAAACTCTTTGGTGTTTTTTTTTTTTTACCCTTGGAATGATTTAAAAAAGGGACTTTCATTTATAGCCCATCACCCTGTGTTTTTGCAGTCTTCTTTAGAACCTGAAGTGGGTCTTAAATGGAGCATTATAAAGAAAAGTTGTGTTCACTTTTTTTTGGGAACCAAACTCAAAACATGCAGTAACTGTACTAACAGTTCATCACATCCACACTGCCTTTGGGGGAATTTATCATGATGATAATATTTGAAGTCAGTTTTGTTTGAGTCTGCTTTGGTATACAATGTTGCATTTTTGTTAAATTTGGTAAATCCCCCCCACACCACTGGAGGGAGTTTGAGACTTCTAAATATGTCTCAGTGATAAATCTGGAGCGAAGCTAATTAACATAGCTAACCACACTCACTTTTCCACCTACTTTTCACAACTGGAGTGAGTGGTATAAAAATTAGCAAATTTGCAAATTAAAATTTTTTGCTTAAAGGGGTTGTCCGGGTTCAGAGCTGAACCCGGACATACCTCCATTTTCACCCCGGCAGCCCTCGTGACTTGAGCATTAGAGCAGTTTAGGCTCCGATGCTCTCCTTTGCCCTGCGCTAAATCGCGCAGGACAAAGGCATTTTTTGGAGATCCGGTGTCATACCGGGGCTCTCCATGGGGCTGCCAGGAAGCCCGGTGATGTCACCGGCACTGATGGGCGGGATTTAGCGCTAAAGCCCGCCCATCAGAGCTGGTGACGTCACCGAACACACTGCCAGGTGTGTTATTGAAAACAAAAGAGACCTTGCCATGCACGATTTAGCATGAGATGCTTCGATGCTAGCCTCAGGGGGGCTGCCTGGGTGAAAATAAGGGTATGTCTGGGTTCAGCTCTGAACCCAGATAACCCCTTTAAGTAAGCCCAAAAAGTCAGAAATCCCTTTATTGTAACTTTTCAAAGCCAGAATTCGGGAAAGCAGGACGTGATAAATTCCCACTTACAGTGTGTATTACAGATTTTGTAGACATTGTGGGGGGCATTTATCAACCCCTAATGCCACAATATTGGTGCCATCTTTCCAAAAAGTGGGCAGAACAGGCTGGGGAGTGGGTGGTACAGAACCAGGCATACCCAGCCAGGTACATTTATTATAATCAATACCAGTAAACTGGTATAGATTATACCTGAAATGTACACTAGTTCCCTTTCTGGGGTAGATTATAGTTCTGATGTACGGATCTGCACAGGGGCCATAATGTGCACAGGGGCCAAGTAACAAGCTGGTCATAACAAATGTCTCTCTGAATGCTGAAGTCAACTGCACTCAGTTTTCAACAGTATCACAACTGCTTTGTGACAGCACCCTTATACACAAATTAGAGAGTGTTCCTAATGGTCCCTTTACACGGGACGGCGATCTAGCAGATTGTCTGGAAGGAAGCGTTCCTTCCTGACAATCTTCTGATTGCTGGTGGAGGAGACCTATTCCCGGTGGTCCACAAAACCCTTCATTGCATCCTGCATGGAGCTAAGTATCACACTTAGTATCTCAATTGGTTTATCTGTTTTTGTATTGAGATCACCCCCTGATGAACCTAGAAGGTTCTAGGTGAAATACGTCGGGACTTTGTTTCTCCTTTGAGAGAGTGTCAGTGGCATCCATTCATTGGGATAACCATTGACACTCTATATGTAAATATCTTCCCCAGCCAGGGTGTATTAGGGACCGGATAGTACTAGGTTCGGGGACAGGGAACCTCCACCATCAGGGGGTTGCCCTGGGCTAAGTAGTCTATAGGGCAACTAGGGTAAGTCTGGTCTGCCCTGCCCTCTTGTTAAGACCTTGGTCCCTCCCTTTGAATCTATCCTGTCACTACGAATGTCTTCATAGGGGTTAAATCTTCCCTGTAAAGAAATTCCAGTATTTGCAGTGCACAATTTAATGGTATATATATACCTATACCCTTTCCATTATAATAAAGGTATTTTTAAAAGTCACTTTCTTTAGTTGATAAAATTCCCTTTGAAATTAATGTGACAGAGTATCTAAGTTAACCGCTTTACGTCCGCCCATAGGATATAAACGTCCTATGGGTGGACCTCTATTTCTGAAAGCACGTTTTAAAACGTCCTTTCAGAAATAGCAGCTGCACGCTAATCGTGCAGCTGCTGATCGGGTTGCCCGCTGTCAGTGACAGCAGGGCAACCCAGAGAGGAGGCAGGCACAGTGCCCAGGTGTCCCTGCCTTCAGGATCGCTGCAGACACAGCGCTCACCGAGATCTGTGTATGCAGAGAAGGAAGCCCTGCTCTGAGGCTGTACAGCGCTGGATTGCTGCTGTACAGTCTCTCTAGGGGTGTATTTGTCCTGTAACTGGGGCTACTATGTCAGCCCCAGTTACAGGAGAAATCAACTGTGAAAAAAAATAAAAAGTGAAGTAAATGTCCCCCAGAGGTCTTGTATGACCTTATGGGGGACGAAAAGTGTAAAATAAAAAAAATAAAAATAAAAGGTTGAAAATAAAAAAATAAAAAAAAGTTTCACATGTAAAAAAAAAAGTCCCCAAGTAAGGAATGAAAAAAAAATGTTAAAAATAGAAAAAATAAAATAAAATAGACATATTTGGTATTGCCGCGTCCGTAAAAACCAGCTCTATAAAAATATCACATGACCTAACCCCTCGGGTGAACACCGTAAAAAAAAAAAAAAACTGTGTCAAAACAAGCAATTTTTGTCACCTTGCATCACAAAAGGTGCAACACCAAGTGGTCAAAAACGCGTATGTCCCACAAAATGGTACCAATAAAACCGTCACCTCATCCCGCAAAAAATGAGCCCCTACATAAGAAAATCTCTCAAAAAATAAAAAAAACTATAGCTTTTAGAACATGGAGACACTAAAACATCAGTTTTTTTGTTTCAAAAATGCTATTATTGTGTTAAATTGAAACAAATAAAAAAAAGTATACATATTAGGTATTGCCGCGTCCGTAAAAACCAGCTCTATAAAAATATCACATGACCTAACCCCTCGGGTGAACACCGTAAAAAAAACAAAAAAAAAAACTGTGTCAAAACAAGCAATTTTTGTCACCTTGCATCACAAAAGGTGCAACACCAAGTGATCAAAAACGCGTATGTCCCACAAAATAGTACCAATAAAACCGTCACCTCATCCCGCAAAAAATGAACTCCTACATAAGAAAATCTCTCAAAAAATAAAAAAAACTATAGCTCTCAGAACATGGACACATTAAAACATAATTTTTTTGTTTCAAAAATGCTATTATTGTGTAAAACTTTAATAAATGAGAAAAAGTATACATATTAGGTATCGCCACGTCCGTAACAATCTGCTCTATAAAAATGTCACTTGACTGAACCCCTCAGGTGAACGCTGTAAAAATAAATAAATAGAAACTGTGCTAAAACAACCAATTTTTTGGTCACCTTGCCCCATAAAGTGTTATAATGAATGATCAAAAAATTATATGTACCCAAAAATAGTACTAATAAAACTGGCAGCTTATCCCCTAGTTTCCAAAATGGGATCACTTCTTGGGAGTTTCTACTGTAAGGGTGCATCAGGGGGCTTCAAATGGGACATGGCATCTAAAAACCATGTGGAGTTCCTTTTCTTCTGCACCCTGCCGTGTGCCCATACAGCAGTTTATGACCACATGTGGGGTGTTTCTGTAAACCGCAGAATCTGGGTAATAAATATTGAGTTTTGTTTGGCTGTTAACCATCGATGTGTTAAAGAAAAAAATTGATTAAAATGGAAAATCTGCCAAAAAAGTGAAATTTAAAAATTTGATCTCCATTTTCCTTTAATTCTTGTGGAACGCCTAAAGGGTTAACAAAGTTTGTAAAATCGGTTTTGAATACCTTGAGGGGTGTAGTTTCTACAATGGGGTCATTTATGGGGGTATCCACTATGTAGGCCCCACAAAGTGACTTCAGACCTGAACTGGTCCTTAAAAAGTGGGTTTTGGCAATTTTCTTAAAAATTTGAAGAATTGCTTCTAAACTTCTAAGCCTTCTAACGTCCTAAAAAAATAAAATGACATTTCCAAAATGATGCCAACATAAAGTAGACATATGGGGAATGTTAAGTAATAAATATTTTATGAGGTATCACTTTCTGTTTTAAAAGCAGAGAAATTGAAATTTAGAAAATTGCGAATTTTTTTAAATTTTTGGGTAAATTTGGGATTTTTTCATAAATAAAGGTGAAATATTTTGACTCAAATTTATGACTATCATGAAGTACAATGTGTCATGAGAAAACAATCTCTGAATGACTTGGATAAATAAAGGCGTTCCAAAGTTATTACCACATAAAGTGAGATATGTCAGTTTTGCAAAATTTGGCCTGGTCAGGAAGGGGGCAAATGGCCCAGATGGCAGGTGGTTAAAAAATCCTAATGTATGTGGAGACTGCTGCATTTACATGTACCAATCTCCTCCAAAGTATGGGGAGGAGCGATCACTAATGCTATTGCTCTTCCCAATACTGTCTGATTGTTTCCCAGCAGCAGATCGTGTTAAGGGTCCATTCACACGTCCACAAAATGAGTCCGCATCCGTTCCGCAATTATGCGGAACAGTTGCAGACCCATTCATTTTCAATTGAGGACAAGAAAAGGCATTTTCTATGAGAGTTCCGGCGATGTGCGGTCCGGAAAATGCGGACCGCACATTACCTGTGTCCGTGTTTTGCAGATCCGCAAAACACATACGGACGTGTGAATGGACCCTTACACAGCACGATCTCCTACTGGGAAAAGATGATCTTTTGTGCTGCACAAGAGTTACAATTACCCTATGAATGAGCGTCTTGCTCGTTCATCGGCTAATCGCCGTGCATTTACACCGCCAGATCATCGCTAACGAGCGTTACTAGTAATGCTGGTTAGCAATGATCTGTTCAGTTGTCGGCCTGTGTAAAGGGTCCTTAAGACATAACGAGGAACAGATTTTTCTATAATGCTGTGTTTTCCTGGTGTCAAGAGTATCTGTAAGAACAAAATGATTTTATTCAGTAAAAGCCATGTGCCTTCTAATATATTAAATGACTTTGATTGGGCCATAAATCAACTTAAGAGATTGTTTAGAAAAGGAAAGGGAGGGACTGGAGAAAGAGCCGTCAGACAACTGGTCTGATGGATTTTACCAGGAAAAGCATTCTGCAGCTGGCTATGTACTGTGAAACAAAGAAGCTGGAGAGGCTAAACAAAACAACATGTTTAACTCCTTCTACCTCGGGCCAGTTTTCACCCTCCTGTCCGCTGCCAGGCCATTTTTTCCAAATGTGACATGTGTCACGTAATGTGGTAATAACTTTTTCTCGTGACACATTGTACTTCATGACAGTCATAAATTTGAGTCAATATACAGTACAGACCAAAAGTTTGGACACACCTTCTCATTCAAAGAGTTTTCTTTATTTTCATGACTATGAAGGCATCAAAACTATGAATTAACACGTGGAATTATATACATAACAAACAAGTGTGAAACAACTGAAAATATGTAATATTCTAGGTTCTTCAAAGTAGCCACCTTTTGCTTTGATTACTGCTTTGTACACTCTTGGCATTCTCTTGATGAGCTTCAAGAGGTAGTCCCCTGAAATGGTCTTCCAACAGTCTTGAAGGAGTTCCCAGAGATGCTTAGCACTTGTTGGCCCTTTTGCCTTCACTCTGCGGTCCAGCTCACCCCAAACCATCTCGATTGGGTTCAGGTCCGGTGACTGTGGAGGCCAGGTCATCTGGCGCAGCATCCCATCACTCTCCTTCATGGTCAAATAGCCCTTACTTTCAAAGTTTTCCCAATTTTTCGGCTGACTGACTGACCTTCATTTCTTAAAGTAATGATGGCCACTCGTTTTTCTTTACTTAGCTGCTTTTTTCTTGCCATAATACAAATTCTAACAGTCTATTCAGTAGGACTATCAGCTGTGTATCCACCTGACTTCTCCTCAACGCAACTGATGGTCCCAACCCCATTTATAAGGCAAGAAATCCCACTTATTAAACCTGACAGGGCACACCTGTGAAGTGAAAACCATTTCAGGGGACTACCTCTTGAAGCTCATCAAGAGAATGCCAAGAGTGTGCAAAGCAGTAATCAAAGAAAAAGGTGGCTACTTTGAAGAACCTAGAATATGACATATTTTCAGTTGATTCACACTTGTTTGTTATGTATATAATTCCACATGTTCGTAGTTTTGATGCCTTCAGTGTGAATCTACAATTTTCATAGTCATGAAAATAAAGAAAACTCTTTGAATGAGAAGGTGTGTCCAAACTTTTGGTCTGTACTGTATTTCACCTTTATTTATGAAAAAATCCCAAATTTAACAAAAATTTTGAAAAATTAGCAATTTTCTAAATTTTTATTTCTCTGCTTTTAAAACATAAAGTGATACCTCATAAAATATTTATTACTTAAAATTCCCCATATGTCTACTTTATGTTGGCATCATTTTGTAAATGTCATTTTATTTTTAAGAAAATTTCCAAAACCCATTTTTTAAGGACCAGTTCAGGTCTGAAGTTACTTTGTGGGACTTACATAGTAGAAACCCCCCATAAATGACCCCATTGTAGAAACTACACCCCTCAAGTTACTCAAAACTGATTTTACAAACATTGTTAACCCTTTAGGTGTTCCACAAGAATTAAAGGAAAATGGAGATTACATTTCTAAATTTCACTTTTTTGGCCGATTTTCCATTTTAATCCATTTTTTTCTTTAACACATCAAGGGTTAACAGCCAAACAAAACTCAATATTCATTACCCTGATTCTGCGGTTTACAGAAACACCCCACATGTGCTCATAAACTGATTTAAGGGCACACAGCAGGGCGCAGAAGAAAAGGAGCGCTGTATGGTTTTTTGAAGGCAGATTTTGCTGGACTGGTTTTTAGATGTCATGTCCCATTTGAAGCTCCGCTGATGCACCCTTACAGTAGAAACTCCCAAAAAGTGACCCCATTTTGGAAACTAGAGGATAAGGTGCCAGTTTTATTGGTACTATTTTGGAGTACATATGATTTTTAATTGCTCTATATTACGTTTTTTGTGAGGCAAGGTAACAAAAAAATGGCGCCGATTTTATTTTTTATAACATTAATCTGACAGGGTAGATCATGTGCTATTTTTATAAAGCAGGCTGTTACGGACACAATGATATCAAATATGTCTACTTTCTTTGTTTGTTTGTTTCAGTTTTACATAATAAAGCATTTTCAGGCCTTGAAAAGGCCTACCTGAGAAGAGTCATGGTTATTCCTAATCTCCTACTCTCCCCTCCCCCCTGCTGATGATTGGCAGTTGTCTCCTAGAGAGAAAGAGAAAACTAGGTTTAAGACTGTCAGTCATCAGCAGGTGGGCAGGGAGAGCAGGACTTCATGAGTAACCATGACTCTTCTCAGGTGGCCTTGACTCTTTTCCAGGCCCAGTCTGCAATGATTGTGATGTTGGTTATCAGCAACCACTTACTTATAACTTATAAATGACAGACCGATGAAATCAACTCGCCTGTCTCTACTTTATGCTTCCATTAGTATGTGCAGCATAAAGTTGATGACAGGTTCCCTTTAATTACTGCAGCATGGAACACGTTTAGCCTAATGTATCAAAACCGTCTAAGGCCTCATGCACACGACCGTATTTTTTTGCGGTCCGCAAAACGGGGTTCCGTTTTCCCGTGATCCGTGACCGCTTTTTCGTCCGTGGGTCTTCCTTGATTTTTGGAGGATCCACGGACATGAAAAAAAAAGTCGTTTTGGTGTCCGCCTGGCCGTGCGGAGCCAAACGGATCCGTCCTGAATTACAATGCAAGTCAATGGGGACGGATCCGTTTGACGTTGACACAATATGGTGCCATTTCAAACGGATCCGTCCCTATTGGCTTTCAATGTAAAGTCTGGAGTCCCTTTTATACCATCGGATCGGAGTTTTCTCCAATCCGATGGTATATTATAACTTGAAGCGTCCCCATCACCATGGGAACGCCTCTATGTTAGAATATACTGTCGGATATGAGTTAGATCGTGAAACCTCATTTCCGACAGTATATTCTAACACAGAGGCATTCCCATGGTGATGGGGACGCTTCTAGTTAGAATATACTACAAACTGTGTACATGACTGCCCCCTGCTGCCTAGCAGCATCCGATCTCTTACAGGGGGCCGTGATCAGCACAATTAACCCCTCAGGTGCCGCACCTGAAGGGGTTAATTGTACTATCATATCCCCCTGTAAGAGATCAGGGCTGCCAGGCAGCAGGGGGCAGACCCCCCCCCTCCCCAGTTTGAATATCATTGGTGGCCAGTGCGGCCCCCCCCCCTTCCTCCCTCTATTGTATAATTCGTTGGTGGCACAGTGTGCGCCCCCCCCCTTCCTCCCTCTATTGTAATAAATCGTTGGTGGCACAGTGTGCGCCCCCCCCCCCTTCCTCCCTCTATTGTAATAAATCGTTGGTGGCACAGTGTGCGCCCCCCCCCTTCCTCCCTCTATTGTAATAAATCATTGGTGGCACAGTGTGCGCCCCCCATCGGCCCCCCCTCCCTCTATAGCATTAACAACATTGGTGGCCAGTGTGCGGCCTCCCATCTCCCCCCCCCCCGATCATTGGTGGCAGCGGGTTACTAGCAATAGTACAATAGTAAAAGATTCATACTTACCTGGGAGCTGCGATGTCTGTGTCCGGCCGGGAGCTCCTCCTACTGGTAAGTGACAGTTCATTTAGCAATGCGCCGCACAGACCTGTCACTTACCAGTAGGTGGAGCTCCCGGCCGGACACGAACATCGCAGCAGCCAGCAGCAGGTAAGTATGAATCTTCTACTATTGTACTATTGCTAAGTAACCATGGCAACCAGGACTGTAGTAGCGTCCTGGTTGCCATGGTTACCGATCGGAGTCCCAGCGATTAAACTGGGACTCCGATCGGAACTCCGCTGCCACCAATGATGGGGGGGGGATGGGAGGCCGCACACTGGCCACCAGTGTTGTTAATGCTATAGAGGGAGGGGGGGGCCGATGCGGGGCGCACACTGTGCCACCAACGAATTATTACAATAGAGGGAGGGGGGGGCCGCACTGGCCACCAACCTATTATTACAATAGAGGGGGGGGGCCGCACTGGCCACCAATGATATTCAAACTGGGGAGGGGGGGGTCTGCCCCCTGCTGCCTGGCAGCCCTGATCTCTTACAGGGGGATATGATAGTACAATTAACCCCTTCAGGTGCCGCACCTGAAGGGGTTAATTGTGCTGATCACAGCCCCCTGTAAGAGATCGGGTGCTGCCAGGCAGCAGGGGGCAGTCTTGTACACAGTTTGTAGTGTATTCTAACTAGAAGCGTCCCCATCACCATGGGAACGCTTCTGTGTTAGAATATACTGTCGGATCTGAGTTTTCACGAAGTGAAAACTTAGATCTGAAAAAGCTTTTATGCAGACGGATCTTTGGATCCGTCTGTATGAAAGTAACCTACGGCCACGGATCACGGACACGGATGCCAATCTTGTGTGCATCCGTGTTCTTTCACGGACCCATTGACTTGAATGGGTCCGTGAACCGTTGTCCGTCAAAAAAATAGGACAGGTCATATTTTTTTGACGGACAGGATACACGGATCACGGTCTCGGCTGCAAAACGGTGCATTTTCCGATTTTTCCACGGACCCATTGAAAGTCAATGATCCGCGAAAAAAAACGGAAAACGGCACAACGGCCACGGATGCACACAACGGTCGTGTGCATGAGGCCTAAGGCTGCTTTCCCACAGTCAGTGTTTGATCAGTGATTTTTATCAGTGATTCTGAGCCAAAACCAGGTGTGGGTAAAAAACACAGAACAGGTGCAGATCTTTCCCTTATGTCTGTGTAGGCTCTGCTTCTGGTTTTAGCTCACAATCACTGATCGAACATTGACCGAATACTGTTTGAAAGCAGCCTAAATTCAAAAATGTTCATCTTGATTATTGCATCCACACAATAATTTCAAATATTTCCATATATTGAAAATCTTACCTTTTTTTAATTTCATCCAATGACAAATGGTCATATCCCACAGACATGGTGCTGATAACTTTTAAGTTTGGACCTGTTGAAGTAAAGCACTGACTTAAGTTTAAAGGAGTTGTGCCAAGTTTTTTAAGTTATCCCCTTAGGGATGATAGGGGATAACGAAATAATCAGTTGGGATCCAACTGGTGGGCCCCCCACCGATCCTGAGAATCGGTGTCCCATTCCCCTCTTCTAATGGATTGGCAGATCGAGCATGCCCCTGCCACTCTATTCATTCTCTATGGGACTAGCTGGAGATAGCCAAGTCCTGATACCTTAACTTTAACCATTTGACTGCCCTAAACCACCATTAACCCTTTAATTGCCCCAGACCATCAGGTATACTGACAGTAATCCTGTTTGCAGAGTCACTCTGCAATACATTGCTAACTCTAGTCAAGGACGTTGCCCCATCTTCTTGGGAGACAGTGAGTTACACTGTGTAGTATACTCAGAGGCTGATTTGCAACGTACTCCATCAGGAAAATTCCCTGCTACTGTATGAAAATGAATTTAGGCAGCCACTATTTACATGTCCTCATTGCAGATTGTAACCTCGCACAGAAGCCATGTCTGTTGTGCAAAAAAATAGAACAGGCTCACGCACACGAAAGTATTTTTCTTCCGTTCCATTTTTTTACAGGTCCATATACGGAGCCATTCATTTAAAAAACGGAAATGACTTAGTGTGCATTTGATGTCCATATGTCCGCATGTCCGTTCCGCAAAAAATAGAACATGTCCTATTTTTGTCCATTTTGCGGACAAGGACAGGCATTGGTACAATGGATCCGCAAAAAAAAAAGATGCAACACGGACATCACATGGATGTCATCAGTTTTTTTGCTGATCCGTGGTGTTTTGCGGACAGCAAAATACATATGGCCATGTGCATGAGCCCTTTGTCATCAGTATTTTCAGATTTAAGTAGTGAATTAACCCCTTAAGAACCGGGCCTATTTTCGTTTTTGCATTTTTGATTTCTCCTCCCCACATTCCAATAACCATAACTTTTTAAAATTTCGGTCATCATAGGGTCTCAATACAGGGAAAAAAAAGCTTCAGTTTTATCCACATTTATTGTCAATAGGGACAAAACGTAACAGAACAGAATGGAATGCTCCAAAATGCAATCCGTTCTATTTGGTTGTGTTCCCATACCGGAGAGCAAACCGCAGCATGCTGCGGTTTGCTTTCCGTTCTGGGATGCGGAGCAAGGCGGATCCATCATGACCCACAATGCAAGTCAATGGGGACGGATCCGTTTTCTCTGCCACAATAGAAAACGGATCCATCCTCCATTGACTTTTAATGGAGTTCAGATGGATCAGTCTTGGCAATGTTACAGATAATACAAGAGGAACATATGCAAACTGTTGTAATTCCTACACCGTTTACCTGATTTGGATATAAAGACCCTCAAATTAAAGCTGGCAGTCTGCAGGTAAAGCACATCTTGTTTGTTTCATTTAAAATCCATTGTGGTGGGGTATAGAGCCAAAAATGTTACAATTGTGTCTATGTCCCAATATTTATGGACCTGACTGTAGATGTCATAACATGTTGTTAGGCTTTAATCCCACCATCTTCCAAGGAAAGGGCATTAACAAAAATCCTACCTGCAGCATCTAGTAACTCCTTGTCAATCTTCTCGGTCAAGAGACAGTACAATCCCTGAATTCCAACAACCTTCTTGAGAAGTTCAGAGCGTGGTACAGGATCATCAGAGTCCCATTGCTCAATATCGCAGCTGGCAGTAAAAATAACATATAAGTCAAAATAAATTCTACAAAGTGTATGTCAAATATGGGGAAAACCAAACAAGTTCTGCTTAGGCTAGGTTCACATCCGTGGTGGAGTTTCCAATGGGGGCTACTGTTGCAGATTCTGGCTAAAATGCAGGACAAAATAGAGCAGCATGAAGGACCAACACCACTACAGAAACCTGACTGACATCAATATGGTCAGTGGGATACATTGGGAGCCATTGCTGGCTGTCATACTTTCTTTTTCTTTTACTTTTTTGCTTTTAGGCCAGAACAGAAATTTTTTAAATATGCTGGAGATGTGAACCTTTGCCTGCAGTAGTCACATCTAAAATGAAATAAAAAAATAATCAAATCAATAGTTAATGGCCCTCGTGTATGAATATAAGTGCAGACCTAAATTGGACCAGTTGCTTATAGCAACCAATCAGATCTCTTCTTGCACCTACCAGTACAAAACCTAGGACCCCTGTGGTTCTTTTCAACAAACATATCTCTGTACAAAACACCATGGTGATTTAAAGGATAACTGTAATTTTTTTTAATTTTATTTGCTAGTTTATTAGAGCTAGGCATGTATACCTGAGTTATCCAAATAGTGAGAGAGAATTAAGGCGGCACTCACCCGACTTGGTATAAAATAAGTCTTCTTTATTGCTTCAATAACTCACCCATCCAGATAATCCATGTGCAACTTAAAGATCTTCTCCAGAAACATATAGGAGGTGGAGTACTCCCCCAAAAAATGATGGATAAGTTATACCCATTGTTCCCATCAAAACCTTCATGGTATTTTTTACCTAAAGTACATAAGTCACTGGACCAACCTCCAGGCCGCCCGATTGTGGCAGGGATTGGTTCTGTGACAGAGCCCCTGTCTAAATACATAGATTGGTTACTGAGACGATCGTTGAGTAGTATACCCTCATATCTACAGGACACCAATGATTTCCTCCTGGCGCTGAAAGATTTTCAGTGGCAGGAGGGTTTTATTTTGGTGTCATTAGACGTAGAAAGCTTATACACCCGCATACCGCAGACTAGGGGGGTGAGGACAGTGATGGAAGTACTCAAGGGTACGGATAAGAGTAGCCAGTATTGTGAATTCATTAAAGAGGGACTGGATTTTATTTTACCTAACAATGTATTTAGGTTTGGGAACCAATGGTACTGATAAAAGGAAGGTATGGCAATGGGGACCCCGGTCTCTTGGACATTAGAAAACATCTATCTAGCGAGGTTAGAAGATAGGTTTGTATTCTCGATTAACAACCCATTTTTATGTCATATAAAATTGTTTTTGAGCTACATCGACGATATATTTATGGTATGGTCAGGAACAGAGTCACAATGCAAAGAATTTGTCTCCTATTTAAATACCATAAATTATATTAATATGAGATTCACAAGTGTTTTCGGGGGGAACACCCTAGAGTTTTTGGATGTGTCTGTCAGGGTGACAGGCCACAGGTTGGTAACAAGGGGCTATCGTAAGCCCACCGCGACCAACTCCTTGCTGCACTACGACAGCTTGCATCCTATGAGTGTTAAAAAATCAGTCCCTTATGGTCAATTTATAAGATTAAGGAGGATTAATAACACAGATGAATATTTTATGCTGCAAGGGAAAGATCTTAACCCCTTTGGGACACAGCCTTATTTCACCTTAAGGACCAGGCCATTTTTTGCAAATCTGACCAGTGTCACTTTAAGTGGTGATAACTTTAAAACTCTTTGACTTATCCTAGCCATTCTGAGATTGTTTTTTCGTCACATATTGTACTTCATGACACTGGTAAAATGAAGTCAAAAATATTAATTTTTATTTATAAAAAAAAAAAAAAAATGTAGTAAAAATTTGTAAAAAATTGCAAATGTTCAAGTTTCCATTTCTCTACTTCTATAATACATAGTAATACCTCCAAAAATAGTTATTACTTTACATTCCCCATATGTCTACTTCATGTTTGGATCATTTTGGGAATGCCATTTTATTTTTTGGGGATGTTACAAGGCTTAGAAGTTTAGAAGCAAATCTTGAAATTTTTCTGAAATTTTCAAAAACCCAATTTTTAGGGACTAGTTCAGGTCTGAAGTCACTTTGCGAGGCTTACATAATAGAAATCACCCAAAAATGACCCCATTCTAGAAACTACACCCCTCAAGGTATTCAAAACTGATTTTACAAACTTTGTTAACCCTTTAGGTGTTGCACCTCATATGTGGTCGTAGACTACTGTACGGCCACACAGTAGGGCGTAGAGGGAAAGGTGCGCCATATGGTTTTTGGAAGGCAGATTTTGCTGGACTGGATTATTTACACCATGTCCCATTTGAAGCCCCCCTGATGCACCCCTAGAGTAGAAACTCCCTAAAAGTGACCCCATCTAAGAAACTACACCCCTCAAGGTATTCAAAACAGATTTTACAAACATTGTTAACTCTGTAGGTGTTGCACAAGAGTTATTGGCAAATGGGGATGAAATTTGAGAATTCAATTTTTTTGCCAAATTTTCCATTTTAACCCATTTTTTCCACTAACAAAGCAAGGGTTAACAGCCAAACAAGACTGTATCTTTATTGCCCTGACTCTGCCGTTTACAGAAACACCTCATATGTGGTCGTACACTACTGTACGGCCACATGGCGGGGCGTAGTGGGAAAGGAGCGCCGTGTGGTTTTTGGAGGGCTGATTTTTATGGACCGGTTTATTTACACCGTGTCCTGTTTCAACCCCCCTGATGCACCCCTGGAGTAGAAACTCCCTAAAAGTGACCCCATTTTGGAAACTACGGGATAAGGTGGCGGTTTTGTTGGGACTATTTTTAGGTTACATATGATTTTTGGTTGCTCTATATTACATTTTTGTGAGGCAAGGTTACCAAAAATTTTAATTCTGAAATTTCATCTCCATTTGCCATTAACTGTTGAGGAACACCTAAAGGGTTAATAAAGTTAGTAAAATTAGTTTTGAATACCTTGAGGGGTGTAGTTTCTTAGATGGGGTCACTTTTAGGGAGTTTTTACTCTAGGGGGCATCAGGGAGGCTTCAAAAGGGACATGGTGTCAATAAAAAAGGCCATCAAAATCGGCCTTCCAGAAACCATGTCGGTCCTTTCCTTTTGCGCCCTGCCTTTTACTGATACAGCAGTTTACGATCACAAATGTGGCGTTTCTGTAAACTGCAGTATCAGGGTAATAAATATTACGTTTTGTTTGGTTGTTAACCCTTGCTTTGTTACCGGAAAAAACGGATTGAAATGGAAAAGTGCCAAAAATAGCTGTTTTGGCACCGTTTTTTTTTTTGGACCGTGTTAATCTGGGGGGTTGGGTCATGGGGTATTTTTATAGAGGAGATTCTTACGGACGCGGCGATACCTAATAAGTCTACTTTTTTTACAATTATTTAGGTTTTAGACTATATTATCCGTTTTGATACCAAAAAAATCTTTTTGTATCTCTAAAGTCTAAGAGTCTTTTTTTTTTTTTTTTTTTTTTTTTTAGCCGATTATTTTATGTGGGGGCTCATTTTTTGCGGGATGAGAGGACGGTTTTATAGGCACTATAAAAAAAATTGTCCTTATATCTTACCAGCAACAGGTTTCCAGTGGTAAGGGCACGGGTCTCACCCCTGGGGATAGGTACCTAGAGGGGGTGGGCAGGGAGGCCGCATTGATTTTTCCGCATGGTCCCACAAGCGGACGTGAATCTGGCGGCGAGGGACTGGAACAAGGGGATACTAGTATAAAAGTTATCCACGTAAAGATGGTAACCCTTATCTAGCAGTGGGTGCAAAAGGTCCCACACAAGTTTCCCGCTAACACCCAGAGTGGGGGGACATTCTGGGGTTTGAATACGGGAATCTCGCCCCTCGTACACACAAAACTTGTAAGTATACCCTGAGGTACTCTCACAAAGTTTGTACAGCTTCACGCCATACCTCACCCGCTTTGAGGGAACATACTGGCGGAAAATGAGTCTCCCCTTGAAAGCAATGAGAGACTCATCAACCGCGACCTCCCTTCCAGGTACATAGGCCTGTACAAATTTGGCCCCAAAGTGATCGATGACCGGCCGTATCTTAAACAGACGGTCATAGGCAGGATCACCTCTGGGGGGGGGGGGACATGCTGCATTATCTGAATAATGCAGGCATTTCCGGATGGCCTCAAACCGGGAGCGTGTCATGGCCGTACTGTAAAGTGGGGTCTGGTAGAGGACGTCCCCACTCCAGTAATGCCTGACACTAGGTTTCTTGACTAGGCCCATATGCAGCACGAGGCCCCAAAATGTCCTCATCTCAGCTGCACTGACCGGCGTCCAGCCACCAAGCCTAGCCAAAAAGGAGCCCGGGTGTTGAGCAACGAACTGTTGGTCATTGTCACAGCCAGACAGTTGAGAAGCTCTGACAGGAGCCTTTCAGATCCTCCTCCTTGAATTTCTTTGTTTTGGTTTAGTTTCTCATCTCGTTAGTCTATCTCAGCTGTCATGCTGTTGGACTGATTGCTGCCCTTTAAGTTCCTCCCCAGAATGCAGTAGTGTGCGGCTTATACAACTTCCTGGAGTGTGTGTGCATGCTGTTCCTTGTTCCCAGTCCACAGTCCCCAGTCGTCTGCAAGATAAGTTCTGTTTATGTATTTATGATTTTCTGTTTTCTGGATCCAGGTGACCCTGACTCCCTCCGTGTCTGTGTAGGGAGCCGGTGGTCGTGTCCCCTCACTATTGTAGGGTCTTCAGGTGTAAGATAGTCGAGGTACGTGGATATGCGCCCATCCACCTTTGGGGTGGTCGCATAGGCTGAGCAATAAGGGAGAGCGGCAGGTCTCTTGCAGGGGTCTCCCCTTTTGTTCCTTAGTTGTGGATCCAGTGAGTCATTGTTTATATTATTGTCTTGTTTCCTGTACACCATCCGTGACATTATAAGCCGCCAAAACCGTCTCAAGCATGGATCCGGTTTCACTTTTGGCTGAGCGCTTCCAGGGTCTTTCATTGGAGGTAGCTGATCTCCGTAAGACTTTTTCTCAGTTTCAAGTGACCGGTTCAGCTTGCGTTCATGGAGTTTGTTCTGAGCCTAAGATCTCGCTCCCGGATGCGTTCTCCGGGGGTAGTGAGTATTTTGTGCGTTTTAGAGAGGCTTGCAAACTCCATTTTCGCCTTCTTCCCCATTCCTCTGGTGATGAAAAACGGAGGGTGGGGATCATTATATCGCTGCTCAGGGGTAACGCTCAATCCTGGGCCTTTTCGCTGCCGGAGGGGGCACGGCCCCTCCGTTCAGTGGATGAATTCTTTTTAGCCCTGGGTCAGATATATGATGATCCGGATCGTATTGCTCTGGCTGAGTCTAGACTACGTCTGTTATGCCAGGGTAAACAATCCGCAGAGATATACTGCTCAGAATTTCGGAGATGGGCAGCTGATACTGGTTGGAATGATGCTGCACTCCGAAGTCAATTTTGCCATGGTCTTTCAGAGAGATTGAAAGATGCATTTGCCTTTCATGAGAGATCTACCTCCTTGGATTCTGCTATGTCTCAGGCCGTTCGTATTGACAGGCGTCTTAGAGAGAGAGGAGAGATCTCTCCTTCCTGTCATACTCAGTCCCGGGACAGTGCAGCGGTCTTTTTCTGTGCGCAGGGGTCTCAGTCGCTGTCAGCCCTTTCTGAGCAGGAGCCCATGCAGCTGGGGTTGATTGCCTCTGACGATAGAAGATTCAGCCCGCATGGGAGGGTTTGTTTTTGTTGTGGAGGTATAAATCATTTGGCAAATGTTTGGCCCTCTAGGAGATTCAGGCAGTTTTCTGGGAGTAATAAAGAAACTAAAAGGAAAAAATCTTTTAAAAATGTTCCGTCTGTTACTATTGGCAGGGTTGAGGCGGAAATTGAAGGTTTTCCGTTTGCTTGTAGTTCCCGTTTTGTCCTGCCTGCTAGGGTGGCGCTAGAGAGCAAAAGCATTTTTTGTGAGATTTTTGTGGATAGTGGAGCAGCTGTCAATCTCATTGATAATCAATTTGCAATAACTCATGGTTTCCCGGTATGCACTTTGGGAAAGGATATTCCTGTTTTTGCTATTGATTCCGCTCCACTTTCTCAGAAATCATTAAAGGGCATAGTTCACAATATCCGTTTAATTGTCAGTGATGCTCATGTTGAGGATGTGTCATGTTTCGTCCTTAGCGGTTTGCCAACTCCTCTAGTGTTGGGGCTACCCTGGCTCACTAAACATAACCCCACCATTAATTGGCAAGCGAGGCAAATAAATGGTTGGAGTGACTTTTGCAGAGAGAATTGCCTCATGACATCTGTTTCTGAGGTTTCTACTAAGACTGTACCACCTTTCCTCTCTGAATTTTCGGATGTCTTCTCTGAGAGTGGAGTTCAGGATTTGCCCCCGCACAGGGAGTACGATTGCCCAATTAATCTCATCCCAGGCGCCAAGCTGCCTAAATCTCGTTTATACAATCTTTCCCAACCTGAGAGGGTCGCTATGCGTGCTTATATCTCTGAGAGTCTGAGAAAAGGACACATACGACCCTCAAAGTCACCTGTTGCCGCTGGTTTTTTCTTTGTTAAGAAAAAAGATGGTTCTTTAAGACCTTGTCCGGATTTCAGGGAGCTGAACAGTATCACTATTCGTGACCCTTATCCGCTTCCTCTGATCCCGGACCTGTTTAACCAGGTTGTTGGGGCTAAAGTCTTTTCCAAATTAGACCTAAGAGGGGCATACAACCTGGTCAGGGTCAGAGAAGGAGACGAATGGAAGACGGCTTTCAATACCCCTGAGGGCCATTTTGAGAATTTGGTTATGCCTTTTGGTTTGATGAATGCCCCAGCCGTTTTTCAGCATTTCGTGAACAGCATTTTTTATCATTTAATAAGAAAATTTGTATTAGTGTATTTGGATGACATTTTGATTTTTTCTCCTGATTTCAAGACTCATAAGGAACATTTACGTCAGGTCTTGCTCATCCTGCGGGAGAATAAATTATACGCAAAACTGGAAAAATGTGTGTTTGCGGTTCCAGAAATTCAATTTCTGGGGTTTCTTCTCTCCGCTTCTGGTTTTCGCATGGACCCCGAGAAGGTCCGCGCTGTGCTTGAGTGGGAGCTTCCTGAGAATCAGAAGGCGCTGATGCGTTTTCTGGGCTTTGCCAATTATTACAGGAAATTTATTTTGAATTATTCCTCTGTTGTTAAACCACTCACTGATATGACCAGAAAGGGGGTAGATTTTTCTTCCTGGTCGGTAGAGGCGCGTAAGGCCTTTTCTAATATCAAGGAGAGTTTTGCTTCCGCTCCCATCCTGGTACAACCTGATATTTCGTTACCCTTCATAGTTGAGGTTGATGCTTCTGAGGTAGGGGTGGGTGCGGTCTTGTCTCAGGGTTCCTCTCCTGCCAAATGGCAACCGTGTGCCTTTTTCTCAAAGAAACTCTCCTCCGCAGAGAGAAATTATGATGTGGGAGATAGGGAATTGTTGGCCATCAAGTTGGCTTTTGAAGAATGGCGCCATTGGCTAGAGGGAGCCAGACACCCTATTACTGTGTTTACTGACCATAAAAATCTGGCCTACTTGGAGTCAGCCAAGCGTCTGAACCCGAGACAGGCCAGATGGTCTTTGTTTTTTTCAAGGTTTAATTTTGTTGTCACGTTCTGCCCTGGGGTTAAGAATGTGAAGGCAGATGCCCTGTCACGTTGTTTTCCGGGAGGTGGGAATTTTGAAGACCCGGGTCCCATTTTGGCTGAAGGTGTGGTGGTCTCTGCTCTTTTTCCTGAATTGGAGGCAGAGGTGCAGGCAGCCCAGTCAGAGGCTCCTGATCTTTGTCCTCCTGGGAGGTTGTTTGTGCCTCTCGCTTTGAGACACAAGATTTTTAAGGAACACCACGATACGGTCCTTGCTGGGCACCCGGGGGCAAGAGCCACACTGGATCTCATCGCTCTGAGATTCTGGTGGCCTGCGCTTCGTAAGTCGGTTGAGGGTTTTGTGGCAGCTTGCGAGACTTGCGCTCGTGCCAAAGTCCCTCATTCACGGCCATCAGGTCCTCTCCTTCCCTTACCCATTCCTTCCCGTCCTTGGACACATCTGTCCATGAACTTCATAACGGACTTGCCTCGTTCCTCGGGGAAGACTGTGATTCTGGTGGTGGTGGACCGTTTTAGCAAAATGGTGCATTTCATCCCTTTTCCTGGTTTGCCCAATGCTAAGACGCTGGCGCAGGCATTTATTGACCACATTGTCAAATTGCATGGTATTCCTTCAGACATAGTCTCTGATAGGGGCACGCAGTTTGTTTCCAGATTCTGGAAGGCTTTCTGTTCTCGCTTGGGGGTTCGGTTGTCATTCTCTTCTGCTTTCCACCCGCAGTCGAATGGCCAGACAGAGCGCGTCAATCAGAATCTGGAGACATATCTGCGCTGTTTTGTGGCGGAGAATCAGGAGGATTGGTGTTCTTTTTTGTCCCTTGCTGAGTTTGCTTTAAATAACCGTCGTCAGGAGTCCTCTGATAAGTCACCATTTTTTGGTGCATATGGGTTTCATCCGCAGTTTGGGACTTTCTCGGGAGAGGGGTCTTCTGGTTTACCTGATGAGGACAGATTCTCCTCGTCTTTGTCATCTATTTGGCAAAAGATTCAGGATAATCTAAAGAGCATGAGTGAGAGATATAAGCGTGTGGCAGATAAGAGACGTGTGCCTGGTCCGGACCTGAATGTTGGTGATCTGGTGTGGTTGTCTACCAAGAATATCAGATTGAAGGTTCCCTCCTGGAAGTTGGGTCCTAGGTTTATTGGGCCTTACAAGATCCTGTCTGTCATCATTCCTGTTGCCTACCGTCTTGATCTTCCTCAGACTTGGAAGATCCATAATGTTTTTCATAAGTCCTTATTGAAACCTTATGTTCAACCTATTGTGCCCTCGCCTTTGCCTCCTCCTCCGATTGTGGTTGATGGAAATCTTGAATTTCAGGTCTCTAGGATTGTGGATTCTCGTCTTGTCCGCGGTTCCCTCCAGTACCTCGTTCATTGGGAGGGTTATGGTCCTGAGGAGAGGATGTGGGTCCCAGTGACGGACATTAAGGCCTCTCGTCTCATCAGGGCTTTCCATAGGTCCCATCCTGAGAAGGTGGGCTCTGAGTGTCCGGAGTCCACTCGTAGAGGGAGGGGTACTGTCACAGCCAGACAGTTGAGAAGCTCTGACAGGAGCCTTTCAGATCCTCCTCCTTGAATTTCTTTGTTTTGGTTTAGTTTCTCATCTCGTTAGTCTATCTCAGCTGTCATGCTGTTGGACTGATTGCTGCCCTTTAAGTTCCTCCCCAGAATGCAGTAGTGTGCGGCTTATACAACTTCCTGGAGTGTGTGTGCATGCTGTTCCTTGTTCCCAGTCCACAGTCCCCAGTCGTCTGCAAGATAAGTTCTGTTTATGTATTTATGATTTTCTGTTTTCTGGATCCAGGTGACCCTGACTCCCTCCGTGTCTGTGTAGGGAGCCGGTGGTCGTGTCCCCTCACTATTGTAGGGTCTTCAGGTGTAAGATAGTCGAGGTACGTGGATATGCGCCCATCCACCTTTGGGGTGGTCGCATAGGCTGAGCAATAAGGGAGAGCGGCAGGTCTCTTGCAGGGGTCTCCCCTTTTGTTCCTTAGTTGTGGATCCAGTGAGTCATTGTTTATATTATTGTCTTGTTTCCTGTACACCATCCGTGACAGTCATACAGGTTCATCTGCTCCACCATTAGATTTACCAGTTGGTCACTGAAAAAATGACTAAAAAAGTCATATTCAGTGAAGCCCACTGTGGAAATCTGGATTCCTGGTTGGCCTAAAAAATCAGGAATCACAGGCTCAAATCGCTCTGGGGTACACCAGACAAGTTCACCGGCAGGGGGCTCCGGTGGATTTAACTGGTGGGCTGGAAAACTAGTACGAGCCCCAGAGCTGCTCGTACTAGGATGGGCCACAGGGTCCCTAACATGGCAGTCCCCTTGCTCCGCCTGACGGTGTCTCCGCCGCCTTGGGGGCTCATCATCATCGCTAGATGATGAGGAGGACGCGGATGACAACAGGAAAGTGGGGTCATCCTCGTCCTCACTGGGACTCTCGGAGTCGGAGGCAAGCTGGGCATATGCCTCCTCGGCCGAGAACGTCCGGCGGGCCATAGGGGAGTGTGTGTCTGCGTGTGTATGTGCGTGCGTGTAAATCATTATTTGGTGTGCGTGTGTGTGGGGCACGTGTGTTCACATACTCACCCTAAGCCTAACGGACAAAAAAAAAAAAAGACTAACTACAAAAATGTGAAAAAAATGTGAAAAAAATGTAAAAATAAATTCAAAACAGCTGATCAACCGTCCGAAGTTGATCAGCGGTGGGGTGTGCGATGCGCTAACAGTGGCCGGAGGTTAAGAGTGCCGACCACAGTCAGCGTACGCACAAAAACAAAAAACAAAAACAAAACCGCCTGCGCCCCCCCAAAAATGGGGGGGGGGCAGGGGGGCAAGCAGCAGCACCCCTGGGGGGTCTAGCGTCACACAGCTGTGCTGTGGACCCCAGACACCCTACTTAGGGTGATGCAAGAAAACTTTTTTTTTACCACTAACTTTCCCTTTATTTTCCCTGCCTAACCCAACCTTTACCTATACTTTCCCTAATTACCTGCTGATAAAGATGGGGGGTGCTGGGGCACAGATCGGGTCCTGGGGGCAAGGATGGGTGCTGGGGCACAGATGGGGTGATGCTCCACACGTGCAGGCAGCGCTCCTCTCTCCTCGGGCTCCGGACACAAAAGGAGGAGGAGAGGAGCGCTGCTATCATTTGAATCTCCCGCCGGCCCGCCCTGCTACCAATCAGAGGCGATCCTGAGAGGTGATGTCACCATCACCACTCAGGATCGCAGGATGGTGATTGGTGGGGTAAAATCACACCACCGATCACCATCCTCTTCCGGGTTATCGGGTCCTCAGAGACCCGAATAACCCGGAAACGCAGAAAAACGCAGGTCTGAATTGACCTGCGGTTTTCTGCGATCGCCGACATGGGGGGGGGGGGAAATCTAGCCAAGGTGCCTGCTCAATGATTTGAGCAGGCACCGGGGGGGGGGGCAAATCTAGCCAAGGTGCCTGCTCAATGATTTGAGCAGGCACCGGGTTCCGATCACCGCCCGCCGGGCAGTGGTGATCGAAACTATACATGACGTACCTGGTATGTCATGTGTCCTTAAGTACCAGGACAACATGCCGTACCGGTACGTCATGTGTCCTTAAGAGGTTAAAGAATGTCTTAAAAAAAGGGGTTACCCCACAAAGATACTAGATGAAAAAGTCACTTACCTTTACCCAAGGAGATCTCCTGAAAAGGAGGAATAAAAATGTAAATGGAAAAGGAAGAGGGGAAAAAGAAAAAGAAAAACGATTTACCTTCTCATTTAGGTATAGTCCGATGGTTGACATCAGTCGGAAGACAATATTTAAAAACTGGGACATCTTCAAAAAAGATACTACCGTAGTCTTCAAGAATTCACTTCTGCTAAACCCATTATTACATTCAGAAGAAGTCACACACTAAGAGATCGTCTAGTAAGGAGAAGGATTGTTGAGGATAGACCCGTCACTTGGTTAAAAGATACACGACCAGTAGGTAATTACAAATGTGGCAAGTCTGTCTTCTGTAGCTCTTACCTCCAGGGAAAGGCATTGAAGTTTGGAGGATTAAATCACAAAGTAACGAGTTTGATTACATGTAGAAGCACCTATATGGTATATTTAGTGTTATGTCAGTGTGGCCGTTTCTATATAGGTAAGACTATCAGAACTTTATACGAGAGGTTCAGAGAACACATAACTTCCATTAATACAGGCAAGGGATGCCCCCGTTTGATAAAACATGTTAATGAAGCACATGGGGGAAATCCGAGAAACCTTAGATTTGCAGGGATAGAGACAGTTCCCCACCTCCCTCAGGGAGGAGATAGACATCGGGCATTATTAAGACAAGAAGCTAGGTGGATTATACGGTCAGGAGCAATGGGCCAGTTAGGACTTAATGATAAAAACGACATGAGTGTATTTTTATGAGTTATATGTAATGTTCTTGCTGATTTTATGACATAGCGTTACTATCAAGGGTTAACACCACGGAGATGGGGAGACGCAGTCTAGCGTCGTGAGGTCAGTGGCCAAGAAGAAGCGTGGATAGCGTGAAACGGCCGTCGCCGCAGTGTTACTGTGTGAAATGCATGTCCGCCCCTTACCTTCTGCTTTTATGTGAGTTTTTGAAGCAATAAAGAAGACGTATTTCATACCAAGTCGGGTGAGTGCCGCCTTAATTCTCTCTCACTATTTGGATGTTTAAAAGAGTATTGTGGGAAGAGCACCGCCTGCTGGATATACACCTGAAAACGGAGATTGCTGTACCTGGTAATTGTTATCAGGAACTAGAGTAGTGCCATCCTGCTGTTGACTTCTCATAATTTGCATGTATACCTGAGGTAGTCTGTCAATGATTGTCAAAAGATCTGTAATTACCTTATAATAACAGATTTCATTAATGTCCCCTGTCCCTTTCCACTGCTCCCTTAAAAGACCGTTGCTATGGCTTCTCTGTCTTTCTTTTAGTATAAACAGAAGACAGAGGGGCGGTCTTCCACACTGCATGCCTGCATTAGTCTTCAGAGTGAGGAGGCGTGTCTCTCAGTGATCAAATCTGATTGGCTGGCAGGGAGCTGCTGGCTACAGCAAGTGTGTATGGGAAGTGAGGGAAAGCAGTTTTGGCCTCAGAAAACTGGCAGAAGAGCCATGTTGAGAAGGTCCCCATATTGTAAATGTTTAAACAGCCGTAACTAAGGGAAAAACTCAAGGAAAACAGTGGTATGTTAAGAAACTAAAGATTGCTTTATGCATAATGCTGCTGCAGCAGTAACATATGCTAAAATTGATTTTTTTTTTATGAAAACATGACAGTTACCCTTTAAGTGTGAATCAGAAGAACCCTGGGGGTTCTGGGTGTTGAGGCTGTCATATGGATGGTACAATACAGCCTAGAACAAATACATATTTTACTATATAAACACTGTAAACATGTCTATTTTCTTGTTTATGAAAAAATGTCATCATCAGGTTTCCAATCATTAGGATTAGCTACACTACAGCATATCATGGGAGACCTTTAAAACAAATTACAATAAGATTTACATTAGAAGTGAGGGTTCATGCACACAACAGGCTGTGCATGAGCCGTTTATTTAAAGGAGTTTACTGGGATTTTCATATTGACAGCCTGTCCTCAGGATAGGTCATCGATATGTCATCACTTGGGATCAGACTATTAGCACCCCTGCCGGTCAGTTCTTTAAAAAGGCCACAACGCTGCATGAGCACTTAGGCCTCTTCCTAGGCCAGTGACCTCACATTCATCGGTCACATGACCTAGGCGCAGCTCAGTCCTATTCAAGTGAGTGGGGCTGAGCTGTAATGCCAAGCAAAGCCGCTATCCATTGGACAGCGATGTGCTTGGTAAGCTGCGAGGAGGCTGCAGCGCTCATCGGAGCTCCGGTGAGTCCGGCTGCTTCCTCAAACAGTTGATTGGTGGGAGTATCGAGAGTTGGACCCCTGCTGATCTAACATTGATTATCTATCCTGAGGACAGGTCATCAACATGAGAATCCTTTTGGCTCATACACAGAGCCATATACAGGTGCAGACAAAGTGTAAACTCTCAATCAATAATTAACTGTGCTTTCACCTTAATAACACAGTCTCGCAGATAAACCTGTGGCCTCATCTCAGCAACATATTAACAAAATTTTACCTAGCATCGGACTTTATACATTGCTGCTGGAGGGTAACAAACCCATTCCCATGTAGCGTGATGTTTCTAAGGCCTCATGCACACGACCGTGTAGTGGTATCCACATACCAAGGATTTGTAAAGTACAGATACCTTCCATATGTACTACACATTTTTCTCACTCCCATCAATGAAAATTACTGTTCTTAGATACAATGGCCTCAGAATACAATATTTTCAACTTACAATGGTCATTTCTGGGCCATCATAAGTCGAAACCAGATTCAACATACAATATCTCAGACTCAGATCCAACCAATCAACGTGGCCATTTCACTGGCAAAAGTACCTTCATTCCAGCATGTGTCCTCTTTCTTTTATTCAACTTTTCATTCAGATAAAAAAGCGATTTTTCTGATATGCAAATGAAGTCTCAAGGTGCCCAGAGGGGCGTTATTACTCTGCTCTAGTGCCCAGTAACGCCCCCCTGAAGTGCCCAGCCCGCCTTCCTTCCAAGCCCAGCATGCCTCCTAAGAAATAAATGTACTCCCACATACTTGCCGAACGGCGCCGCCCCCTCCACTACGTCATTTAATTTATTCATTGCACCATCGTGCTTCCTCCTCTCTTGGCCTACAGCGCCGCCCCCTCCACTACGTCAGGTAATTTATTCACTGCACCGTCCTTGCTTCCTCCTCTCTTGGCCTCCGAAATCCCGCGCAGGCGCCGTATCGCTGAGTGCCTGCGCCTGTGTCACAGGGCATGCGCCGAACCCAGTGACGTAATCAGAGCGCTGTTGCCTTTAGGAGCAGGAGTATCGTACAGGCGCAGGCACTCAACGATACGGCGCCTGCGCGGGATTTCGGAGGCCAAGAGAGGAGGAAGCAAGGACGGTGCAGTGAATAAATTAAATGACGTAGTGGATTTAGTATGTGGGAGTACGTTCGGCAAGTATGTGGGAGTACATTTATTTCTTAGGAGGCGTGCTGGGCTTGGAAGAAAGGCGGGCTGGGCACTGCAGGGGGGCATTACTGGGCACTAGAGAAGAGGAATAATAACGCCCCTCTGGGCACCTTGAAGCTTAATTTGCATATCAGAAAAATCGCTTTTTTATCTGAATGAAAAGTTGAATAAAAGAAAGAAGACACATGCTGGAATGAAGGTACTTTATTGCACATTGCTATGTTAACGGTTTTATATGGTCAAAATAGGTGACAGATTCCCTTTAAAACACAGCAGATTTTCCACATGCAAGTCCACATAGTTTACACCACATGTGGCTGCACCTTTAGGCACATTTTCCAATAGTGTCGTATAAAGGACAATGACAAAACAAGACAATGTTCATCAAAAATGGGCATACTAGACACACTTCTTTTCTTTTACTCACATCATTTATGTTATACATATATTCCAGTAGCGAAAACAGCAATAAGGAAATTTAGTACAAACATCACTATTTTATTTTATAAATTAAAAAAAAATACTTGGGGGGGGGGTGGGGGAGGAATTTTTCGAAACTGGCTTAAGTTACCCATAGCAACCAATTATATTCTACTTTTCATTTTCCAAAGGAGCTCCGAAAATTGAAAGGTGGAATCTGGTTGCCATGTGCAACTAACCCAGTTTTCCTTTACGCCAGTTTTGATAAATCTGTCCCTTAGTTTCCATGACTGTCGGAGAAAGTACAAACGCTGTGCTCGGCAGTCCTATAGAAGTGAATGGAGAGGTGGCCATAAAGCACACCACTCCTCCATTCTCATGAGACCTCAGATCTTGTGATCACTAGGGGTTCCAGTGGTCGCATATGGTATAAGTACTGTTAGTGGGATAAACCCTGAAAGTTAGGCTTGGTAGATGTAGCATTGTATACTGCTGGGTTGTTTTCCTTTTGTATGTGCTGGGTTTAAAGTGTAACTCTGTAAATGCATTGTATTACTTATGTTGATCTGGGAACTGCAACATTAACGGGGTTGTCCGGGTTCAGAGCTGAACCTGGACATATCCCCTTCTTCTCCCACTCATGAAATGCTGTGCTGTATCCTGCAGGGCGAGGGCTTTTTTGTTTACATTTTTACACTGCTAGGCAGAGGCTTCCTTTAAGAATGCATTCATAATGCTACTGACTTCAGACCTGAATTTTTTCAATAATACATGCAAGTGAGTTGTTCAGAATAATTAAAACGCAAATGACAGGTAGCAGTGTGTTAACAAACAACTCACCTTTTAAAACCCCCTTTGTTCCAGCGCAGTGGCTCCAGGTGGTCCCAGCCAGTCCAGCACTGTTCTTACACACATGACTGTAACATGATTGGCTGCAGCAGTCTTGTAACCAAGAACAGGACCGTCACTACTGGTCCAGCGGTTACATAAAAGTAGCATACCCACAAAAATTTTTATTCTCTGACCGGTTAGAAAGGTACATGATGTAAACTATAGTGAAGGTAATCTTCTTACCAGTGACTGTATTTGTGAGTTATAACCTCCCTTCTGATGCTCAGCTGTGTCATGTGACCAAGTCTCTGACTCTCCAACTGACATAGCATCTTATGTGTGGACAGGAAGTCAGTTTCTTTATGTATTTCTACGGAAGCCTCATTGTCAGTCTCATAGGAAAGAATAGAGAAGTAACTGGCTTTCTGTCCTGTGTCGGTTGGAGATCAAAGTGTTGGCCACATGACATAGCTGAGGATCAGAAGAGAGGTTATAGCTCATGAATACAATCACTGTTAAGAAGATTACTTTCACTACAGATTACATCATGTACCTTTCTAACTGGTCAGAGAATAAACATTTTTGTGAGTGAGTGCTTCTTTAACCCTTTCTACCTTGGAGGTTTTTTGTTTTTGCGTTTTCGTTTTGCGCTCCCTGCCTTCCTAGAGCCATAACTTTTTTTATTTTTCTGTTCACAAAGCTGTATGAGGGCTTGTTTTTTGCGGCACAAGTTGTACTTTCCAATGCCACCATTTAATATTGGATACAATGTAGTGGGAAGTGGGAAAAAAATTCCAAATAGGGTGGAATTGCAAAAAAAAAATCAATTCCGCCACAACTTTTTTATTTTATTTTATTTACGACATTCGATGTGCAATAAAGCTGATCAATAACTTTCATTCTACAGGTCAGTACGAATCCGGCGATACCTTATATGTATAGTTTTTCTTGCGTTTTGATAGTAATAAAATAATTAAAAAGTCGGAACAAAATCTGTTTTATTTTCTCGTGGCCATATTTTGACCCCTATTACTTTTTTATAATTATGTGTACGGAGCTGTATGGGGGCTCATTTTTTGCAGGGAGATCTGAACTTTTCAGTGATACCATTCTAGATGGAAGCACGGACTACGCTGGGAACAAGCATAACAATGTATGAGGAGAAAAAAGAACAAAATCCAGCTTCTAAAAAGTGACAGCCTTTATTCCAAGTGCTCAGTAAAAACCATACGCGTTTCGGATCATGTTGCTGTGATCCTTACTCATGACAAAGTGGAAATGCAAACCTGGGCTATTAAATTAAAACATATTAAAATAATCCATAAGGAATGAGGGGATCAATAATGTAATATCAAATCATGTTTGCTATTCAGACCTGCAGGCATACAGGATCCCATTTGAAAAATCCAAAATAACTCCCTGTTCAAAAGCTTGCGTTTGTAATCCCCACCATTATTGGGCGGATTAACCCTCTCCATGCCTTGAACAAGGAGGCCTGTAGTATTTGTACCTGCTATCACTTCATGCAAATGGCTTCTTCAGTTTTTTCCACAGCTAATGAACGTACTGTCACCGCCAGTTCTGTGAGAAGGTCTGGCAGACGTCCTTCTCTACCTCTTGCATGATGTTCTTTGTTTTGGTTTCACTTTGTCATCTCCTTTCCTTCTCCCAGGTGTCACCTATTTAGACTAATCGTCTCCCTTTATATTCCCTCCCATACTGCCTCACTTTGCGGTTTATACTACTTCCTGGATGAAGTGTTCACTGCTGGAGGCTGCTGCTGCTGTTTACTCAGATAAGTCTTTTCATGTATTGTGTTTCCTTGCTGGCTTGATTCTCGGTGGCCCTGACTCTGTCCGTATTAAGTGCAGGGAGCCGGTGGTCGTGTCCCCTCACTATTATAGGGTTTTCAGGTGTCGCACAGTCTTAGGTACGTGGGCATGCAATCGTCTACCATTGAGACCCTTGCATGGGCATAGCAGTCAGGGAGAGCTCTTAGGGTTTTATAGGGCTCACCTATATGCTCCTTAGTTTGGGATCAAGCCAGGACGTTTATTCATAAGTTCCAGCTATCTGCAACATCATCCGTGACAAGTACATTGCACTACGAATGATCTTAAAGTAAGGATACAAAAGCATTTGTCCGACATTCCTGATTTTTGTATGCAGTATGTCTCAGCCGTTAGTTTACATTATGCAGCTGTCCACCAAGGAGATACTACAGGCCTCCCTTTTCAAGGCTTCAAGAGAGTTACGCTTGTTCCCAGCGTAGTCCATGCTTCCATCTATAATTAATTCAGGTTAGCGCAGCTAATCGCATTTCTCTTTTTGTTCATTCTGGAGTGTGTATGACTTTTTGATCACTGTTTATTTCATTTTCTTTTAGAAAATGAGGTGACCAAAAATGGTGAATCGGCCATTTTGACGCTTTTTCCGTTTCGCTGTTTGCCGTATGGGGAAGATATTTTTATATTTTTATACTATGGGCGTTTTCACACATGAGGATACCCATGATGTGTATTTTTTTCTTTTTTTAGTTCTTTTATTTTTATTTTGGGGAAAGGGGGGTGATTTAACTTTTTATGTTTTTTTTTATTATTTTTAAAAACTTTCTTTTTTTTTTACACTTTTTTATAGTTCTTATAGGAAATTATAACAAGCAATCATTAGATTGCTAGTCTCATAGACCCCAATGCATTAGCATTGGAGTCTATGAGAAAATTGCTAGTTACCTATGAAGCTCTATTACAGGCAAGGGCTCCATAGAAAATACTATGCAGCAGCCTCCTGTCATTCACAAAGACAGGGGCTGCTGAGCACAAGCACCGACATCTCCGATCACCGCACGGGGGAGCTGGAGCATCACCGGAAGCACGCGCTTCCGGTGTTTCGTGCGCTCAGATGCCATGGTCAGGATTGACCACAGCATCTGCAGTGTGAAATGTCTGCGATCGGCATTACCGCCGGTTGCGGACATTAGCCGCGGGTGTCTGCTATAAGACGCTATGGCGTCCACTCTGCCCAGGAGAAGGTGCCATCTTTAAAGACCCGGCCAGCGCCGTACTAGAACGTCACTGGTTGGGAAGGGGTTAAACATATTTAATATCTTAATTGTGCATTTTTACCGTAAAGACACCCTGTCACCACTAAATTCAGTGCAGTCTGTAGTCACCATGTTATAGAGCAGGAGGAGCTGAGCAGACTGATACATAATTTTGTGGGAAAAAGTAATGCTTGCTATTTATTTATTTAAACCTCTCCTTTTTTATGCATTGGAGTGATGTGGGTGGACCTACTCGGTGATCGACAGACTTCCCCGTATGCTTAGGCCTCATGCACACGACCGTTCCGTTTTTTGCGGTCCGCAAATTGCGGATCCGCAAAACACGGAAGCCATCCGTGTGCCTTCCGCAATTTGCGGAACGGAACAGGTGGCCCATTGTAGAAATGCCTATTCTTGTCCGCAAAACAGAGAAGAATAGAACATGTTATATTTTTTTTGCGGGGCTAGGTAACGGAGCAACGGATGCGGACAGCACACGGAGTGCTGTCCGCATTTTTTGCGGCCCCATTGAAGTGAATGGGTCCGCACCTGAGCCGCAAAAACAGCGGCTCGGATGCGGACCCGAGCAAGGCCTAAGTCATGCACACTTAGCTGTCAATATCACAGAGTGACACTACCCACATGATCCTGAGCATAAAAAAGCAGAGTTAAGTGAGTAAATTATTTTAAATTAAGCTTTACGGAATCTTTTCCTACAATCTGCTCAGCTCCTCCTGCTGTATAACATGCCGTCTGCAGATTGTACTGCATTTTCTTGGTGACAGGTCCTCTTTAACAAAATCCTTATTACAAAATCAGATTATGTAAATGACAATAATGAATAATGATGGCAAGCAGAAACATACATAGCACTTTCATCGATATAATAGCACATTTTGGCTCACCATCCTGACTGACGGAGAATCTTCATACCATCTGGTGGAATCCTTCTGGTCACGTAAACCTTTGGGAAGTGTTTTCCTGAAGCCTTCATTGCTTGGGACCTACAACAGGTGTGGAGATCTACAACTAATGTCCTGAGAAGAACCTTCAAATGACTGGAAATCCACATTACATGTCCTATGATATTAACACGATTTCCAGAGGACTTTGGATCTCACTTTTGCCGAATGACCAGGTTTGGGGGCTTGAGTAAACAAGTGGGAGGATAGTGAATTTTGTAGCCAATGAATATTTTCCATGTGCCATGTACTCTCCCGACCTCTTTTCAGCACTGGTAGATGATTAATCAGTTATAGAACACAAGTCTGTTACAGTCCTAATTCTTTCCTGTAATATACAAGGTATATCTTGTAAGATGGGTGAATACTTTGTATGTAATGCATAGGTAAAACATTTTAAACAAGATTTCTTATGATATGTCCAAAAGAAAATGGTACTTGGTGTCCTGGTAGAAAGTCCTAGAAGTGTGCTCTAAATTGTCTATCAAATAGAGTTCCTTGCACCTTCTGGTTCTTGAGGGTGCCTTCACATATAGCCAAAAAATACACACTGAGATCCACAGGTGTGTATTTTTAGGGTCATACAGATTTTGGTGCTGTTCTTATGGTGGGTTTTGATCTAGATTTCATTGCAGAAAATGATTTCCCATTGAAATCTATGGAGAAATTGGGCTTCACAAAATCTGAACGGACGCACAGAATTTTAGAGTAGACAAATTTTAACTCCATAGGAATACATGGGGAACTTTTTATAATGTGGATTTTCCTGCAAAGGCATTCTAGCAGGTGTAAAGGCTCCCTAACCTGGAGATATAGAAATATTATCAGATATCAGAAAACCCTACAAACAGTAGTCTCACATCCTCAAGTCACCACGCATTCACTATACTGGCTATTGTATAGTGGGACTGCATGCCTCAAGTACCCTCGATATCTTACCTTCAGATCTAATGTAAAAGCCATGTGCATGGACTCTGTACTGTGGCACATACCGTACATTACCTATTAGTGCAATTCAGTGGCGTCTCTAGCTTTCAAATTTTGGGGGGGCACACTGGGGGCCAGGACAAAAGTAGGGGGGGCAGCTATAACAACGATACATTTACACAAGTATGCTTAGAAATGCTGCAATACTTTACCCAATACCTAAAACCGCAACAGGGAAGAAAAGTCTAGCTGTCTGTGGATGACACTTTTATAGAGAGGGGGATCTGTGGATGACACTGCTATGGGGGGGATCTGTGGATGCCACGTACCGTATATAGCATCTTATGCTATATGTGTCATCCACAGATCCACCCCATGACAGTGTCATCCCCATTTCCCCCTCCATAACAGTGTCATCCACAGATCTCCCTCCCCGCCTCTCACAGGAGTGTACATATATAAAATAAACATATTTTACATGAACACTTACAGTTACTTGGCTTGGCCCTTGGGGATCTCGGACACCACTTCAACACTTTGGCCGGGGGCTCGGCGGAGCTGATGTTGTGTTTTATCCTAATGAGAAAGATTTCATAATAAGGATTTGGAGAAGGGGCAGAGGAATAGCAGAGCAGGGAGAGGCTGGTCCTGCTACTAGGGGGTCATACCATGGGGGAGTAATAAAACCCACCATAATGCCCCCCAGTAGAAATAATTCTCCTTATAATGTGCAAAACATACCCCCTTATGCCCCCAGTTGAGCTAATGTCCCCCATAATGTGCCAGTATAAAAAACCCCTATATAGTGCCCCAGTAAATGCCTCCATAGTGCTCCTCTCCCCCCTTCCTGCTAGTGTCCCCCATAATGTACCAGTATAAAATGCCCCATATATCGTGCCCCAGTAGATGCCCTCAGTGTCCCCATAATTTGCAAGTATAAAATACCCCTTCTTAGTGCCCCCGTAGATGACTCCATAGTACTCCTGTCTCCCCTTCTCCATAGTACCCACCATAATGTGTCCCAGTATAAAATGCTACTGTACAGAGCCCCCCATATAAAACACCCCTTCTTTGTGGCCTCAGTAGATGCCGCTATAGTGCCCACCAATAATGTGCCAGTAATAAGTGCCCTCAATAACGTGCCACTGCCAGTAACAAGAGCCCCCCAATGTGCCAGTAATAAGCCCCCCATCACGTGCCAGTAATAAGCCCCCCATCACGTGCCAGTAATAAGCCCCCCAATGTGCCAGTAATAAGCCCCCCATTACGTGTTAGTAATAAGCCCCCCCATTACGTGCCAGTAATAAGCCCCCCCATTACGTGCCAGTAATAAGCCCCCCCCATTACGTGCCAGTATTAAGCCCCCCCATCATGTGCCAGTATTAAGCCCCCCCATCATGTGCCAGTATTAAGCCCCCCCATCATGTGCCAGTATTAAGCCCCCCCATCATGTGCCAGTATTAAGCCCCCCATCATGTGCCAGTATTAAGTCCCCCCCATCATCATGTGCCAGTATTAAGTCCCCCCCATCATGTGCCAGTATTAAGTCCCCCCCATCATCATGTGCCAGTATTAAGTCCCCCCCATCATCATGTGCCAGTTTTAAGTCCCCCCCATCATGTGCCAGTATTAAGTCCCTCCCCCATTGTAATAAGCCCCCATAATGTGCCAGTAACACTATTGTAAAAAAACAAACAAAAAAACCCCACTTATACTTACCTCAGTGTCAGCGATGCGATGCAGACTCTTTCTGTGTCCCGCGCTGTAAGGCTCAGGCGGCGCGATGACGTCATCGTGCCGCCTGCGCCGGCCTCTGATAGGCAGGCACGCCCCTTTTAACAGATACTGTAGTAGATCACCTGCAGTCCTATGTAACACCACTGATAACACAGTGATAACTGAGTACAGATAATGTAGTAGATGGGTGTGAGGCCCCAGAATTCAGAACACACACAGTGTGACCTGAAGTCTGGGGCCGAATGCGGCAGTGTGGGCCATATTCTCAATCTCCTCCCCCAACCCTACTGTGAAACAGATATGTGCATGGACATTATTATTACAGTATATCGCCCCATACCTGTTACATCCAGTGACGTCTCCTGTGATGTAGACTCTCCTCGACGTCTTCATTCAGAGATAAGACCGCCATGATACTTTCTTTCAGCCGCTTCTCGTCTCTGCAGAGTTTCACCGAAATTTTTTTAGGTTCCTCACTTTACTCTCATCCTCTCCTTCCTGGTGTCTCAACAACTCATCCTGCTGCCCCCCAATACTGTGCTAGAGCCAGATAGTCCCCCATTCCTCATAATATTATTTCCCCTGTATATTATAATGGCCCCCTCTTTGTTAATAATACAATAGCCCCCTCTTTGTTATTAATATAATGTCCCCGCTTTATTATTAATATAATGTCCCCCTCTTTGTTATTAATATAATAGCCCCCTCTTTATTATTAATATAATGGCCCCCTCTTTGTTATTAAAGAGGGGGCCATTATATTAATAATAAAGAGGGGGCCATTATATTAATAATAAAGAGGGGGCCATTACATTAATAATAAAGAGGGGGCCATTACATTAATAATAAACAGGGGGCCATTATATTAATAATAAAGAGGGGGTCATTACATTAATAATAAAGAGGGGGCCATTATATTAATAATAAAGAGGGGGACATTACATTAATACTAATGTATTGGCCCCCTATTTATTATTAATATAATGTCCCCCTCTTTGTTATTAATATAATGGCCGCCTCTCCCCTCCTCTCACCTAATTACACAGGGTGGGACTCTGCACTCAGGGACAGTCACTCACTCTGGGTCGCTTGAATCACTCTCTGCCTGGAGTCTGGACTTCAGTTCTTCATCTTCATTCATGCTCCGGCTACTGGCTCTGCACTCACTGCCTTTCCTGCCTGGAAGGTGGGCGGAGCCTATTTTTAGGGTCATACAGATTTTGGTGCTGTTCTTATGGTGGGTTTTGATGTAGATTTCATTGCAGAAAATGATTTCCCATTGAAATCTATGGAGAAATTGGGCTTCACAAAATCTGAACGGACGCACAGAATTTTAGAGTAGACAAATTTTAACTCCATAGGAATACATGGGGAACTTTTTATAATGTGGATTTTCCTGCAAAGGCATTCTAGCAGGTGTAAAGGCTCCCTAACCTGGAGATATAGAAATATTATCAGATATCAGAAAACCCTACAAACAGTAGTCTCACATCCTCAAGTCACCACGCATTCACTATACTGGCTATTGTATAGTGGGACTGCATGCCTCAAGTACCCTCGATATCTTACCTTCAGATCTAATGTAAAAGCCATGTGCATGGACTCTGTACTGTGGCACATACCGTACATTACCTATTAGTGCAATTCAGTGGCGTCTCTAGCTTTCAAATTTTGGGGGGGCACACTGGGGGCCAGGACAAAAGTAGGGGGGGCAGCTATAACAACGATACATTTACACAAGTATGCTTAGAAATGCTGCAATACTTTACCCAATACCTAAAACCGCAACAGGGAAGAAAAGTCTAGCTGTCTGTGGATGACACTTTTATAGAGAGGGGGATCTGTGGATGACACTGCTATGGGGGGGATCTGTGGATGCCACGTACCGTATATAGCATCTTATGCTATATGTGTCATCCACAGATCCACCCCATGACAGTGTCATCCCCATTTCCCCCTCCATAACAGTGTCATCCACAGATCTCCCTCCCCGCCTCTCACAGGAGTGTACATATATAAAATAAACAACCAGCCTATGGTCATATAAAAACTTGATAGATTATTTAAAAAAAACTCCCTAGTTTATTATTATGGACACAATCAGAGCTGAGATGACTTCTAGGTATGGAGGAAAGCTACTAGTGTCCTCTTCTCCCCAGGACCTACCTTCTCAAAGTTGCTACAGGGACCCCATATTCAATCATCTGGTAGCATCTTGCTGCTGTGTGAGCAGGTGAAATCTGACTGTATCCGTACAGTGGGCCCCAAAATACATTTTACTGGTGGGCCCTAGGCACCCCAGTCCGACACTCTGTAGGTACTGTGCCATCAGTATTACACGCAGTTGCAATTCATCGCCGTCTACATGACTGTGCAGGGCACCAAGATTCATAGCTAATCCCTTCTGTTAGCTGTCGAATTACTGTTGTCAGTATTACAGGTCAAGAAAAGCGTCAGGTCTAATTTATCACTATGGACTTAACTGTGCAGTGCACCAAGATTCAAGTCGTCAGCAGAAGTGGCAGTAACAGTATGCAGTGGCGTAGCCTGGGGGGGAAGGGCGGGGGAGACGTTGCCCCGGGCGCAAAATTGCAGGCGGCGTGGCCCTGGTGACAAGTGGGGGGCGGGGCCAGGGCCAGGGCACAGGGAGATGAGCGCTTTCATTGTGGAAGCGCTCATCTCCATAGTCATCTGTATCGTCGTCCTCAGGACAGCGATACAGATGGATGCTGCGGTACAGGGGAGAGACGTCTCCCTTCCCCGTTCCTTTGATAGGCCGATGACGTCATCGCGCTGCCTGAGCCATACAACGCAGGACACAGGCCGGAAGAGGCCTGCATCGCATCGCTACCAGCCTGATGGAGGTAAGTATGTGAGTTTATTTTTTATATGGTACAATACAGGAGAAGAGCGCTGTGGGGGCACTTATTGGCACTTGTTACTGGAACAAGATTGGGGGGCATCTATGGGGGCACTTCTTACTGGCACATTATTGGGGGCATCTATGGGGCACTTCTTACTGGCACATTATTGGGGGCATCTATGGGGGCACTTCTTACTGGCATATTATTAGGGGCCATCTATGGGGGTACTTCTTACTGGCACATTATTGGGTGGCACTATGGGGGCATTTCTTACTGGCACATTATTGGGGGCACTATGGGGGCATATACTGAGGCCACAAAGAAGGGGTATTTTTAATGGGGTCACTATGGGGGAAGGGGGGAGAGGAACACTATTGGGGCATCTACTGAGGCCACAAAGAAGGGGTATTTAAATGGAGGGCACTGTATAGGGGCATTTTATACTGGGACACATTATGGTGGGTACTATGGGGAGGGGGGAGAGGAGTACTATGGGGTCATTTACGGGGGGCACTTAGAAATGTTCTGAATTCTGGAGGCTCAAACCCATCTATTACGTTATCTGTACTCAGAGAGTTATCACTGTGTTATCTGTGGTGTTACGTATGACTGCAAGTGACATTTACTACATTATCTGTAAAAAGGGGCGTGGCCACAGGTTGGGGGGCGCAATACTTGGCATGCCCCAGGTGCTGGCAACCCACGCTACACCACTGACAGTATGCGCCAAGATTCGTAGCTAATCCCTTCTGTTAAAGAAAAGCATACAGCGCCCTTCAGTAAAGCAAAATATATATATATGGCGCCCCTGCAGGAGATGTGTCTAAATGGCTTATTAGTGGAACAAAATTGAACAAAATAACGAAATGAAGGATGAGCCAATAAAGTAGTGGAGAAAAAAATGTTCTTTTAATGCATGTTGTGGCAGTTCACAACATTAAAAAATCCCTTCTGTTAGCTGTTGAATCACTGTGCGTCAGTATTTCAGGTCACTGTTACCGTCAGTTTATCACCATAGACTTAACTGTGCAGTGCCCCAAGACAGCAGCAGCAGTAAGCATGACAAAACTGGCCTGATGACAGAGTGGGAATGGTGGGAGCAGCAGCTGTGGACCCATGACAGAGTGGGGAAGGCGGCAGTGACAGTGACAGTAGTGGCCCCATGACAGAGTGGGGATGGTGAAAGCAGCAGTAGTGGCCCCCTTACATAGTTGGGATGGTGGCAGCAGTAGCAGTAGTGGCCCCATGACAGAGTGGAGGAGGTGGCAGCAGCAGTAGGGGCCCATAACAGAATGAGGACATTGGCGGCAGCAGCAGCAGTAGTGGCCCCATGACAGTGTGGGGATGGTGGTGGCAGCAGTGGCAGTAGCCCCATGACAGAGTGGGGAAGGTGGCAGTGACAGTTACAGCAGTGGCCCCAGGACAGAGTGGAAAAAGGGGGGGCGGGGCAGCAGTGGTAGTATTGTTAAAATCACAGTTTATTTTTCTGTTTTTCTGATCCGTCAGAAGAACAGAAAACAAAAAAACTATCCTGTATTTTGAGCATCCATAAAGCCTCTTTCCGACAGTCAGTATTTGAGCAGTATTTGTAAGCCAAAAAAGGAGTAGGTCCAAAACAGAGATAAAATGTAATGAAATTATTTTCAGCTCATCTGTATTTTGGACATACTCCTGCTATTGACTTACATATTCTGACCAAATACTGACCGTATGAAAGAGGCCATATAGATGCTCAAAATATAGGATTCTTTCTGTTCTTCTGACAGTTTAGAAGAAGGGAAAAATAAACTATGATGTCAACACGGACCAAACAGAAACAATGGTGGCCCGATAACAGAGTGGGTATGGAGGCCAACAGCAGTGGCAGTAACAAGGACAATAGTGGCCCTATGACAGAAATAGGGAGGAAGGGGGGCAACAGCAGTGGCATAAAGCACAAGATGGTGGCAGATCACATTAGTAGCAGAACCCAACAACAGCAATTTAATAGCAAGGCCCAGTGGCATGCATATCCTTGTTTAAAAATCTAATGTGGATAGCCCGTAGTCATCCCTCTCCCGAATCCTGACAAAGCGGCTGTCAGTAAACATCTGGTCATTTGCGTAAGGAACTTGGAGGGACTCCCTGCCTCCATCTCCACTGCATACTTCCATTGTCTGTCAGGATCATCTGCATTTTATTAATTGTCTCCCTCCAGCATCTCGCCTGTCGCTTGGGCAAATAAACCACTTAGTTGTGTATAGAATTCCTGGGCGTTTATGTCCTCCTCGTCCTCAACCTTGTAAGGGCTTAGTTGGCAGTGAGATGTAGGTGCCAAGTCTTCTGCCCCCTCGCCAATCAGATTTGACAGCATCCCCTCTAGGACATGAAGAAGTGGAATGACATCATTCATTCCGTAATTCTACTGATAAATAGAGTGGCTTCCTCAAATGGCACGTGTCACGCATGAGCTGCCACTGGCTAACGTGGAAGTTACACTGGGGAGTAGACATGCTGCATTAAGAAAACGCTGACTGCCTTCCTTTGCAGCTTACATGGTTAGAGTAGCTGAAGTGCATGTACAGTTTCCTGGACCTTTTTAACATCTCTTGCAGTTCAGTGGAAGACTTGAGGAACTGGGTGACAATGAGATTGAAGACGTGCGCCATGCACAGAGCATGGGTCAGCCCTCCCTGACACAGCACAGACAAACTGTTCTTCCCGTTATCAGTAACCATGGTTCCTATCTCCAGTTGCCAAAGAGACAGCCAGTGCTCAAATTCTTTATTGATGACACTTAGCAATTCCTCCCCGATGTGGCTCCGCTCAACCAGGCTGACCAGAGGCAGAACTGTGTGACAATGCCTAACTTTGCATAGGTGATATGCTGGAGGACCATAGTTGCAACTCCATGCGTCAGCGCTGAACTCTGCCAGACACAGAGAGGCCCAAGGACTGTCTCACCTTCTTTTCAACGTACGTGTGCAGGGCTGGTACAGCTTTTTTAGAAAAGTAATGCCAGCTTGGGACTCTCCACCTTGGCTGGGCACAAGCCATCAGTTCTCTGAAATGTGCAAAGTCAACTACATGAAAATAAAGGGACTGTAGTACCAGCCTTGGTGATCGATTGCTGTCAAACCAAGTGACAAGGAGTAGGAGGAGCATCAGGAGCTAAACATGAAGTTGAGTTGATGGGAAGGAACAACAGCTTCTTTCTGCTGACGTTGGCAAGCCTTGACTGCTGGACAAGAGATGCGGGCCTGTGGGAGATGCAGTGGTTGCTGCATCAAGCTGTAAGACTAAATAAGTGGCACGATTTTCCTACGCCACTTTATGGTGACGCTCCATGTGTTGATGACGCCAGGCTGTCATGCCAACATTAGTACCCTGGCTGCATCTTACCTTCTGAGGTGAGGGCAGAGAGGCAATTCTTGGGCCATTCCAACTAAGCATGGTGTCAGAGAAACCCACCGATTCTTGGCTGTGTGTTTTTGTTGTCACCTAAGATGATGTTGAAGAGCGAATCAACCATTCCAGTACAGCTAGATTGTTGGTCAAAACACAACTGCTGGATGACAGTGGCAGCTCTGGCCTGTTGCTACAGCTGCTGCTACCACCAACCCTTCTTTAGCTGCTACTTATGCCGGATACAACAACATTTTTGTCACTGCCCATTCCTTTTGAGGGCACAGTCAACTGTCTGTTGGCCATAGTGTACAGTAACTGAATCAGTAAATGTAACAAATTAAGTATGGATGGCGCAGCAGGTGATCAAGAAAAATGCGGCAATATATTAGACCGCCTGTTAAGACTAAGTCTGACACACAGTAAATATATATAACAGATTAAGTATGACTGGCGCAGCAGGTTAAGAAGATAAATGTGGCAATATATTAGACTGCCTGTTAAGACTGAGTCTGACACACAGTAAATTATATATATATATATATAAAGATTAAGTATGAATGCTGCAGCAGGTGAACAAGATAAATGCGGCAATATATTAGACATCCTGTTGAGAGTGAGTCTAACGCACAATAAGTCTATGTATAACAGAACAAATGAAGTATGAATGGCGCAGCAGGTGAACAAGATAAATGTGGCAATATATTAGACTGCCTGTTGAGACTGAGTCTGGGGCACAGTAAGTCTACGTATAACAGATTAAGTATGAATGGCGCAGCAGGTGAACAAGATAAACATGGCAATATATTAGACTGCCTGTTAAGATGGCAGTACAGACCAAAAGTTTGGACACACCTTCTCATTCAAAGAGTTTTCTTTATTTTGATGACTATGAAGGCATCAAAACTATGAATTAACACATGTGGAATTATATACATAACAAACAAGTGTGAAACAACTGAAAATATGTCATATTCTAGGTTCTTCAAAGTAGCCACCTTTTTCTTTGATTACTGCTTTGCACACTCTTGGCATTCTCTTGATGAGCTTCAAGAGGTAGTCACCTGAAATGGTCTTCCAACAGTCTTGAAGGAGTTCCCAGAGATGCTTAGCACTTGTTGGCCCTTTTGCCTTCACTCTGTGGTCCAGCTCACCCCAAACCATCTCGACTGGGTTCAGGTCCGGTGACTGTGGAGGCCAGGTCATCTGGTGCAGCACCCTATCACTCTCCTTCATGGTCAAATAGCCCTTACTTTCAAAGTTTTCCCAATTTTTCGGCTGACTGACTGACCTTCATTTCTTAAAGTAATGATGGCCACTCGTTTTTCTTTACTTAGCTGCTTTTTTCTTGCCATAATACAAATTCTAACAGTCTATTCAGTAGGACTATCAGCTGTGTATCCACCTGACTTCTCCTCAACGCAACTGATGGTCCCAACCCCATTTATAAGGCAAGAAATCCCACTTATTAAACCTGACAGGGCACACCTGTGAAGTGAAAACCATTTCAGGGGACTACCTCTTGAAGCTCATCAAGAGAATGCCAAGAGTGTGCAAAGCAGTAATCAAAGCAAAAGGTGGCTACTTTGAAGAACCTAGAATATGACATATTTTCAGTTGTTTCACACTTGTTTGTTATGTATATAATTCTACATGTGTTAATTCATAGTTTTGATGCCTTCAGTGTGAATCTACAATTTTCATAGTCATGACAATAAAGAAAACTCTTTGAATGAGAAGGTGTGTCCAAACGTTTGGTCTGTACTGTATATAAAGATTAAGTATGAATGTTGCAGCAGGTGAACAAGATAAATGCAGCAATATATTAGGCATCCTGTTGAGACTGAGTCTGACGCACAGTAAGTCTATGTATAACAGAACAGATTAAGTATGAATTGGCGAGGCAGATGAACAAGATGCACAGGGCGATTACACTCAGTCTGCACTGTCCCTGCAGTCTCCCTATTCTCTCAAAAAACTCTCCCTACGATATCCTTGCACTCTCCCTCGAATATTCTTTTTTTAACTGGTTGTAGTAACACTGTCCCTATCGCATTCGCGCTTGTCACATGTTTCCCTAAGCGCAGCTCACAGTGAAATGGCGAATGAGGCTTTTATAGGGCTGTGACATCACAGGGGATGGCTAACTGCGGATTGGTTGGCTGCTAAGCATTTTTTTGTGATCTTGTGTTCCTGGGCTTCTTACTTTCACTTTTTAACAAGTGTAGCCGCCATTTTAGGGGGAAAATGATTTGTTGCCACAAAGGTTGAGGAAATTCAGATTTGTTTTGAGGGAATAGCAGAGGGAATAGTTGAGTCTCCCTGCAAACTACAGACTGACAATTGCTGCAGTCTACTTTGTGAATGCATCTAAGCTACCGACTATAGCTTGGCAACAGATTGAAGACTGAATTCGGGAGATGGGAGAGATTCAGATAATAATATTACGATATTACTATGAACTATTATTAGTATATACACTAGCTAATAACTGCAAATACAAACAACATGTTGTTATAATAGTTTCCTGTTTCATCCATATTGCAAGAGGCATAGTAACCATTCTCAATATTAGTATGCCAATGAGAGCCTCTCCTCGGTAATTATAGGCCAGCCATGTGCTTCCAAAGATTACATTCTGTACAAAGCGGTTTTTGTGATGGATACTATGGCAAGCATCCATGTGGCAACAAAATAATCACAATGGAAGTTAATGCTGTTATTGGCTTTTCTTACTTACTGAAACAAGAACAATTACAATTTTACACTTGTAAAACATAAATATCCTACATGTTCCCTTGCGATCTGCATGGAACTATGGCGCTCAACATCGTTTGTCAGGGTTTTCCACTTTCCATGATACAAACAATAACATTCAAGTGATTTATTCATGTTTTCCAGTGGGCCACGTAATAATTACAAATGAACAAAATGAGTGCAATAATCAAAATGTATGATTTTCAGTCACTTGATGCTATTACAGAAATGGTTTAAAGTTTCCCTTTATAGGTTCTGTTTGCAATTAACAGTTGGAATCGTTATTTTGCTGTTGCCAAAAAAAAAGACAACATTAAGAAGATGAAAATCCCAATTGGCCCTTTGCTGTATTTTTTTGCCTACTAAATATATAGGGGCACATTTATTAACAGCTTTGTGCCACTTTGGTAGAATAAAAAAGTCACAAATTTTGGTACATACTTCTTGACTCCATTTGAAAAGTGTCATTAAAAGTGGGCGGGGTTAACCAGGAGGAAACGGGGTCACCATTGGTCCTACAAAAGTATTATTAATGGTGATAGAAATTGGAACAAATCTACAAATGCAAGTGTCAAAGTTACATTTCTGTCATTAGAACAGCAGAAAATGCACACACACACACACACACACCTTTTTTTCTTCTTTTTTCTTTCTTCCTCTTTTTTTGTTCCTTTTTTTCTTTTTCTTTCTCTGTATTTATCCTGGTCTCCTTTGTGGTACTATATGGCTGGTCAAACTTTGACTGTCATACCCTGATCTTGTCAATAGTCTCCACACTCCTCCCCGTTGTTGCATGACAGCTAAGGCTACGTTCACACAAGCGTTTTTACTGGATCCGGCAGGGCTCCATTACTGATAATACAGCCGTCTGCACCCGTTATGAACGGATCTGGTTGTAATATCTATAACATACACAAGACCGGATCCGTTTTCTATTGTGTCAGATAGTGTCAGATAAAACTGATCCATCCCCATTGACTTGCATTGTGGGTCATGATGGATCCGTCTTGCTCCACATCCCAGGATGGAAAGAAAACCGCAGCATGCTGTGGTTTGCTCTCCAGTATGGGAACACAACTAAACAGAACGGAATGGGGAGACCCTCAACACTGGAAAATAGAAACGCTAGTGTGAAAGTAAGTGAGCTCCAAAGCAGTTTGAGCAGTTTATATCTTACTGCCTTTATCAGGCCTTATGTTAGCCTAAATAAGTTATGCTTATTCCTTGCTATATCTGCATTTCTCTTGTGAAAACCTAACAAATTACACAGGTTTTAAAAAAATAAATCAATTTGGCACATTAGTTTAAGACTGGTTTAAGAAAAGAAATGCATCTCCCCCATAGAGTCATAAAATTGGGCAAAAAAAATAAAAAAACATTGTGGAGAAAATCAAGTCCTGGACTCCTGAATTCTGTCTTCAAAAAGTCAGAAAGAAATTGTGAGGATATAAAGATGCAGAGAGGGTCGCTCCCATATTGACTGACCCTGATCTCATCTAATCAAAGTGAACACCCTAATAGTTGTGCCTCGACGGGATCACAATGTTCTTTTCGAACTCGTGACCACTCATCGAGTGAAACTTCTGCTGAGGAGCAGCTAAAAATCCTCCTCACAATCTTATGGGGACCAGCTTACCATGACTAGGGCGGCCAACATGGTGCCTGCATCTTCACCTCCTTCACCACAACTGTCTCCATCTCCAAGTGAAGATGGGCTAGCACCAAACACTACAATTGAGGGCTCATTCACATGACCGTATCTGTTTTTGCGGTCAGCAAATTGTGGATCCAGAAAACACGGATACCAGTCGCCTGTGTTCTGCATTTTGCAGATCGGATTGTTATTCTCCTGTGTAGACATGCCTATTCTTGGCCGCAATTACAGACAAAAATAGGACATGTTCTATCTTTTTTGCGGGGCCACGGAATGGAAGTACGGATGCGGACATCCACGGTGTGCTGCCCTTTTTCTTGGCCCATTTGAGATGAACGGGTCCGCATCCGCCCCGCTATTTTGAAATATACGGTTGTGTGAATGGGCCCTGAGTCAGACCTGGGCAGTAATGTTATGGACTATAAATAACCTAGCCATAGGAGTGGCAAAAGACACTGGAACACCCAATCCAGACATCTTTGAGCAAACTATAGGCTGGTATCTCATACTTTTGCACATGTGGAGGATGTAGAGCGAAGATTAACTGAGCTGGAAAATTTCAGTGAGAATCTGTAGGACAAATTGCAATTGGTCAAGAAAATGTAAAATTAGGAGACAGAATGGAGGATATTGAAAATAGGTTTTGTAAAAATACGTGCAGTGGACCTGTCGGAGAGCATTAAGGCGTCTGAGTTGCAAAGTCTTTGTGAGAGCTTCCCGATGCCCTAGGACACTACTGCACAGTGTAGAGAGTCCATAGGGCTCTTTCACATCTGTATTTAGCTTTCTGTTCTTCTGATCTGTCAGAAGAACAGAAAAAAAAAAAATCCTTTAGGCCTCATGCACACGGCCGTTACGTGCATTAATGCACGGGCAACATCCGTGCAGCAGGCCAGACCCATTAAACTTGAATGGGTCTGTGGTCTGTCCGCACAGCAAAAAATATGACATGTCATATTTATTTGCGGTGCGGAACAACGGAAAGAAACACCACAAAAGCACTCCGTAGTGCTTCCGGTGTTCCGTTCCGTGACTCCGTTCCGCATCTCCGGAATTGCGGACCCATTCAAGTGGGTCCGCATCCGTGATGCGTGGTGCACACGGCCGGTGGCCGTATTGCAGCCCGCAAACGGCCGTGTGCATGAGGTCTTATTTTGAGCATCAGTTATGATCAGTTTGTGTTACTTCCGTGAGAGATCAGTTATTTTTGATGGGAGAAAAAGTCCTGCATGCAGTGACACAAACTGATCATAACTGATGTGCAAAAAAAGATGGATCAGTTATTTTTAGTGCAAATTGATGCTAATGGAGCATAACTGATGTTCAAAATAAAAGATTCATTTATTCTGTTCTTCTGACAGATCAGAAGAACAGAAAGCTAAACAGTGATGTTAAAGAGCCCTTAACGAAAGCCAGGGGTGGTGCATGCCTCTGTAGGGCACCCATGCTCACTGCACATGTCCGGATCGCGGGAAGTGCAATGAAGTCTTCTGCGCTGTCGCGAGATTTCCCTCTGCTAGCGCTGACCTCAAGACACATCACGTGGCAGTGTGATACAAGCAGAGGGGAGGTCTTAGAGAAGGATATGGGTTGGAGAGCGGGAAGATGAAGTGTGACTCCCCTCATCCTGACCAACGCCCCAATGACTCCATCAGTTTCCTTTTGCTGACGTCAGATACAATTTAAAAGGAATCAATGGAGGATTTTCCATCGTGTCTTTTCTTCACTTTTACCCCACAAATAATTTTTTTCTTGTCTTTCAGTACAATATATGGTAAATGACATGGTGCTATTAACAGTAGGACTTGCCTGCAAAAAATAAGCCCTCATATGGCTATGTGAACAAAAAATGTAAAAAGTTGTGGCTTTAGGAAGGTAGAACAGAAAAACCAGAGAATGAAAAAACTAAAATTAGGCCCTGTCCTAAAGGGTTACCCCATCCCCCCAAGCCCTGCAGGACCTGTTGGGTGAAGCATACTTACCTGCTTCCTAACACTTGGTTTCAGCTCTCAGGCTCCAGCGCAGTCATCTCTGGTAAAGACAGGGGTCATGCGGGATGAGACAGAGATGACGTGTTCCCCCATGCAGTCTTTGGTTACATGCCGCTTAGAGGACATTTACAGCTTTGTCATTGGGTGTAGCAACTCACATGACCACGTCTATACCGAATGTTGACATGTGCCGCTGGACGGTAGGAGCTGGAACCAAGCATCGATGAGCTGGTAACCCCTTTAACCATTTTTTACTCCCCGCCCTTCCAAAGCCATAACGTTTTTATTTTTTCATTCACATAGCCATATGAGGTCTTGTGTTTTGCGGCAAAATATGCACTTTCTAATGGCCACCATCAATGTGGTGGGAAGTGGGGAAAAAATTCCAAATGGCATTCCACAGTATTAGTTTTTTTTTACACCGTTTCCTATTTGCTAATTTTTCCTTTGCATAGCCATATTCTGACCCCCATAACTTTTTTACTTTTATGTGCACGGAGCTGTGTGAGGAAATTTTTTGCCGGATGATCTGTACTTTTCATTGATACCATTCAATTTAGTGAGAGGTGAAGTAACCAAAATAATGGGCCATTTTGCCTTTTTTTTCGCTTCGCTGTTTGCCATATGGTATAAATATTTTTTTTAATATTTTAATAGTATGGGTGTTTGCGCACACTGTGATGCCCATGATGTAAATTTTTATTTTGGGGAAAGGTGGCTGATTTTAAAAATATATAAAAAATATATATATATAAAAATTTAAAACTTTTTTCTTTTTTACACTTTTTAATAGTTCCCCGACGGAACTATAGCAATCAATCATTAGATTGCTTCTTTCATAGATTTCAATGCATTAGCATTGGAGTCTATTAAAATAAGGGCTCCTGCATACGACCATTGTCAGCTGGTGCCCATATTGCGGCCTCCCAAACAGAGGGTCTGCAATATACAGGCACTGGCCATTTGTTTACCGCATGACAGATGCAGACCCATTCACTTAATTGGATCCTCAATCCGGAAGGTGCGGTGCGGAACGGAGGCACGGAACCCCACGGAAGCACTACGGATGTGGATCACGGACCCCATTCAAACAAATTTATTGTCCACAGCACAGGCCTGGCCGGCACACGAGCAAAGCATAAGTGTCACGAGTTGGAGGTCCCAGGAGAGACGTCTGCGTCGTCAAGCAAAAACACACAGCAATACGGTACAGACACAACAGAGTTTATTGCAGAAACAGAATCCAAGGAGGGAAACACAGGGAAATTGAGAGCTCTATGTACCGTCCGCACAGTGGGAGAAAAAACCCCACTGCGCCACTGTCTAGTAATACTCCAGAGGGGAGTGACTAAGCAACTCCTGGTATTCACTAGGGCCCCAGATGGTAGGGTTAGGCTTTGCCGCAGGGAGTTGCCAGGGTCCATTCTGGAGCGTGAACTAGACAGTGACAACAGGAGCAAAACGGACAACAGGTACCAGAAGGTACCGACGGTACATAGGCAAACATAACAAACAGGCAACTAAAAATACAAGCAGGAGTTCACGCAAGGGAACAGGAGTGGCAATGAGCAGAGAAGGACTAGCTCCACCAGTGGTATACTGCGTGGCCTTGCCCATAGCACTCTGCAGCAAGGGCTTGCTGAACAGAGACATATAACATAAACAGGCAAATACACTGCTCAAAAAAATAAAGGGAACACAAAAATAACATCCTAGATCTGAATTAATTAAATATTCTTCTGAAATACTTTGTTCTGCTGACAACAAAATCACACAAAAAAAAAAAAATGGAAATCAAATTTTTTAACCCATGGAGGTCTGGATTTGGAGTCACACTCAAAATTTAAGTGGGAAAACGCACTACAGGCTGATCCAACTTTGATGTAATGTCCTTAAAACAAGTCAAAATAAAGCTCAGTAGTGTGCGTGGCCTCCACGTGCCTGTATGACCTCCCTACAACGCCTGTGCATGCTCCTGATGAGGTGGCGACGGTCTCCTGAGGGATCTCCTCCCAGACCTGGACTTAAGCATCTGCCAACTCCTGGACAGTCTGTGGTGCAACGTGACGTTGGTGGATAGAGCGAGACATGATGTTCCAGATGTGCTCAATTGGATTCAGGTCTGGGGAACGGGCGGGCCAGTCCATAGCATCAATGCCTTCATCTTGCAGGAACTGCTGACACACTCCAGCCACATGAGGTCTAGCATTGTCTTGCATTAGGAGGAACCCAGGGCCAACCGCACCAGCATATGGTCTCACAAGGGGTCTGAGGATCTCATCTCAGTACCTAATGGCAGTCCGGCTAACTCTGGCGAGCACATGGCGGGCTGTGCGGCCCTCTAAAGAAATGCCACCCCACACCAATACTGACCCAATGCCAAACCGGTCATGCTGGAGGATGTTGCAGGCAGCAGAACGTTCTCCACGGCATCTCCAGACTCTGTCACATGTGCTCAGTGTGAACCTGCTTTCATCTGTGAAGAGCACAGGGCGCCAGTGGCAAATTTGCCAATCTTGGTGTTCTCTGGCAAATGCCAAATGTCCTGCACGGTGTTGGGCTGTAAGCACAACCCCCACCTGTGGACGTCAGGCCCTCATATCACCCTCATGGAGTCTGTTTCTGACCGTTTGAGCAGACACATGCACATTTGTGGCCTGCTGGAGGTCATTTTGCAGGGCTCTGGCAGTGCTCCTCCTGTTCCTCCTTGCACAAAGGCGGAGGTAGCGGTCCTGCTGCTGGGTTGTTGCCCTCCTACGGCCTCCTCCACGTCTCCTGATGTACTGGCCTGTCTCCTGGTAGCGCCTCCATGCTCTGGACACTACGCTGACAGACACAGCAAACCTTCTTGCCACAGCTCACATTGATGTGCCATCCTGGATAAGCTGCACTACCTGAGCCACTTGTGTGGGTTGTAGACTCCGTCTCATGCTACCACTAGAGTGAAAGCACCGCCAGCTTTCAAAAGTGACCAAAACATCAGCCAGGAAGCATAGGAACTGAGAAGTGGTCTGTGGTTACCACCTGCAGAACCACTCCTTTATTGGGGGTGTCTTGCTAATTGCCTATAATTTCCACCTGTTGTCTATTCCATTTGCACAACAGCATGTGAAATTGATTGTCACTCAGCGTTGCTTCCTAAGTGGACAGTTTGATTTCACAGAAGTGTGATTGACTTGGAGTTACATTGTGTTGTTTAAGTGTTCCCTTTATTTTTTTGAGCAGTGTACAAGCAGGCAACTAAAAACACAAGCAGGAGTTCACGCAAGGGAACAGGAGTGGCAATGAGCAGAGAAGGACTAGCTCCACCAGTGGTATACTGCGTGGCCTTGCCCATAGCACTCTGCAGCTAGGCGCGCTGCAGCAAGGGCTTGCTGAACAGAGACATATGAATACACACAAGGTAACTAAAACATAACTGGCAGAACAGATAACAGAAAGACGAGAAAGAGGACAAGTAGGAAACCCACAGAGCACAGACAGACACGGATCCCATGGGTCAGCAGCATGGAAGAGTGAGTACAAACAATGAACAGGACAAAAACACACACCAGGAGAGCTGACCCAGAACTGAGGAAACCTCAGCCTTAGGCCTCATGCACACGGCCGTGTTCCGCGGCCGAGAGCGGTGCGTGGTAACCCGCTGGGATTCCTGCTGACAGCAGGAGCGGACGGCGTCATTGGTTGCTATGATGCCGTGCACTTCATGCCGCCGCTGCACTACAGTAATACACTCGTATGATCTATACGAGTGTATTACTGTACAGTAGCGGCGGCATGAAGCGCACGGCGTCATAGCAACCAATGACACCGTGCGCTCCTGCTGTCAGCAGGAATCCCGGCCGGGTTACCATGGACCGCTCTCGGCCGCAGAACACGGCCGTGTGCATGAGGCCTTATATACAGGTTCCATGGGTGCAGCAGAGAGGCCACACCCATGGAGCAGACAGAGAGGATTAACTCCAGATAGGAACACAGGGGAGTTAACCCATAAAGAATCACAAACACACAGGAACGGAACTGCAGCGAGAGCATAGACAGAAGGTCACAGCCAGAGGTAACGACTGTGACAATAAGCACTTACACTAAGTTTCTATGGAGCCCTGCCACAGGCTTCCTATAGGAGCTAATGTTCGGCAGCCCTGTACCACTCCTGAGTACAGGGGCTGACGCACACACACACTCCTGCTCCCCTGATTCTTGCCGGGGGGAGCCAGAGTATGGCCGGGAGCGTGTTCTCCTGGTCTTTAACTTTCCAGATGCCGTGGTCACATTTGACCACGGTATCTGAAGGATTAAATGTATGCAATCAACAATAACATTAACGTGATTAGTCCCCAATTAGTTTAAAACAGCAGGCACCCGGTGGCTATGGTCCCACTCCGCTTGCGAGCGGCGCAGTTTTTAAATGCCGAATCAACGATGTAAACGTACGTGGGGTAGTCGGGAAGAGGTTAAGGTAGTCCTATCCCCGCAGCAGTCTCTGAGGCCGTACCGTCATAGGATTTTTAAGGAAATCCAATTACCAGTGACCAATAGTTATACCATAATATATATTTATTGAGCACACATAAACACCTCTTACAAGTCAACACAGTTGGAGACTGAACATGTATTTGTCATTTACCTTTAATGAAATTTGAGCATACAACCAGACAGCTAAATTAACTTCAGACATTAGAGAGGTCAATAACAATACAGTATATATAATACACTTTTGAAAGGCTAATACTTGGGTTTTAAATATAAAAAAAAAAAATCATTACATGTCATCTTATTTCCATTTGTAGTCCAATACTCTTTTCAATCTGAGAATGTAGAATTATTTCTAATAAGTTCTTCTTCATCGCGAGTATACTGAACTTTACTCACATAATGCTGTGACTACAGTTTAGCAGACGCGCAGTGAGATGGGAATACATAGCATCACAAATCATTATGTTCACAGAGGAGCAGTGTTCAGTCTGGGGAATACAGCTCCCATATGGAGTGCGTTTCCTGGACTCAATATGCTTGTGTGAAACTGGCCATTAGCAAACTTAGCAAAGTACTAAATGGAATGGGTGGACTACATTACCAAGAAAGATTACCACAATTACTAAGCTTAGAAAAAAAGTAGATGAGACCTAACAGCTATATAAAAATATATCAAAAGGTCAATAAAGAGATCTCTCCCATCATTTATTTATATCCAGGACTGTGACAAGGGGACATCCTCTGCATCTGGAGGAAAGAAGGTTTCTCCACCAACATAGAAGAGGATTCTTTACGGTAAGACTATGGAACTCTCTGCCTGAGGAGGTGGTGATGGGGAGTTCACTAAAAGAGTTCAAGAGGGGCCTGGATGTATTTCTGGAGTGTAAGAATAGCTCAAGTTATGGTTACTAGATTTTAAAGTCGAGTTATTGATCCAGGGAGATATTTTGACTGTGAGATTTGGAGTTAGGAAGGATGCTTCTAGGTCATTTTGCCTTCTGGATCACCTTCGCAAGATAAGCCTGATTTCACAACACTGGTGTTTATTAGGGTATATGCAAGCGGTGCGTATTACCCACAGATTTACAAGTACCAGTTAAGTAGATGAGATTTAAAAAATCTGATGTACACGGTGTGGAAATTTTCAGCACGGAAATGGACATGTGGTGTGGATTTTGACGCCCGCAGCATGTCAATAGTTTGTGTGGATTTTCAGTACAGATTTCGACCCTTGTAATGCAAGGGTTGAGATCTGAGGCAAATCCCTATTCAAATCTGCAAGTTATGCACGCAGAGTTTGGTGCGAATATGCAGCAAAAGCAGCACAAAAATCAGCATAAACTACACTGCTGTGTGCATATACCGTTACGGAATAAACACGCAGTAATGTAGTTTGCACAGATTTTCTTGAGGTTTTCACACCAAATCGACATGTGCTAGTTGTAGATTTTGATAAGGATTTTCCTGAGATCATCCCCTTTTCATCGCCATTGAAATTCTGCACAAACAACTGACATACTGAAGACTTCGAAATCCACACCACAGGTCAATTTTCACACCCTGTACATGAGATCCTGAAAATGTCACCAATTTAGCTAGTATTGTATTACGCTGAGGATTTTCTGCAAGGAAAATCTGAACATAAAACATACCGTGTGAATATACCTTTAGGTGTTTTTGGTGCATTTGTTTTGCAGGTGTTTTTAGGCAAAAAAATAAAAAATAAAAAGCCAACTCCAGATGTAATATGAAAGTCTATGGGAAATCTTAAACACAAGACAAACAGGCATTTTCTTGTCATGCCGTTTTTACCCTTGAGGTGTTTCTTTTATGTGAATGACATTTTTTTCCAAATTGTTTTTGTAGGCTTTATTTCGCAGTTTAAAAAATTTTAAAATAAAAAAAATAAGCAGTGTTTCAGTTTTTTTTTTTAATGCCGTGTTTGACTTTTCTTCTAGAACATGACAAAGAGGAAATTACATTACATGGGGCACATACCAAAAAAAAAAAAAAAAAAAAAATTGACATGCAAAAAACTGTATCTCATCTTATATCCAGACTACTGTTGCTTTTGTCAGAGTGTATTTCCGGAAGTCCCATAGCAGCGAAAGGAGAACGCAGCCAATACAGTGCTCTCCTTTCACGGCAAGGCCCCATTCTTCAGATAGGAGCAGGTCCCACACCCATTGGACAATTTTGGCTTATTCTAATCAGTATGCCATAAATGTCCAGATGGGACAAACCCTTTAAGTGAATGGTGATAAGCTGCAATACTATACTCACAGACTACCTACACACACACACACACACACACAAACAAAAGCAGCCCAGTTTCTATAAAAATATATATTTTTAAAAGTCTGCTTTCTTTCCCCCAATCTCATACAACTGCTTTAAATTTTGCATTATCCATTACCAGTGCTCTTTTTTTTTGTTCTGTGACCTCTAGATTGGCTGCCAGCTTCTAAGGCTTATTTCACATGAGTGATATGGAATGAGTCAGGGTCTATTCAGGAAAAAAAATGATGGTTTTGCACACGTTTAATTAGTTTCATCTGCGATTGCATTCAGTCTTAGTTTTTTCAGCGCAGCTTAAATCAGTTTTTGATGGATTTTCCCACGCAGATGAAGGAAAAAAAGAATATTCATCAGTGAAAAATGAATTGCATCTGGATGCCTACCGTTTTTTTACGCAAGCCCCGTTTATTTCTATGGGGCCAAAAATTCTGTAATTTTTTCCTGAAAGCAGAGAAGATCAGGGCTAAAACAACGCTTATGTGCACAGACCCATTTAAATGAATAAGTCAGGATTTAGTCCGGATGCTATGCGTTCACTACACGCAATGCATCCGGCTGGGAAAACTCCCTCATGTGAAAGAGGCCCAAGACTACCCGTATGCGCAGTGGAATTTGGCAGAGAAACTGGGAAGCAGCAAGTAAGAGGGAGGAGGACTAAAAGGAGATCACCAGGTACTTTAACTATACATTCCTCATATGAAGTAAAAGTTTTATGAAGAACATTATGAAAAACATTAAAGTGGCGATTTATCATAATAGGACATCAATTTTGCTTTGAGTTTGCATTGCCAAAAGTTGTGCCAAATTTATCAAAATGGTCCACATTGCTTGATAAACTTGGCAGATCTTTAAAGTGAACCTATCACTGGGATTTTGTGTATAGAGCTGAGGACATGGGTTGCTAGATGGCCGCTAGCACATCCACAATACCCAGTCCCCATAGCTCTGTGTGCTTTTATTGTGTAAAAAAAAACCTGATTTGATACATATGCAAATTGACATCAAAGAGTCATATCTTACTTGTGTGGCCAGAGAAGAGTCATATTTTCAAGCTCTGACTCATCCCAGGTTAATTTGCATATGTATCAAATAGTTTTTTTTACACAATAAAAGCACACAGAGCTATGGGGACTGGGTATTGCGGATGTGCTAGCGGCCATCTAGCAACCCATGTCCTCAGCTCTATACCCAAAATCCCGGTGACAGGTTCCCTTTAACCCTAACAGTTTTGGCATTTTGTTTACACCACATACTGGAGAATGTGATTTTTATTCGGCAGTGATAAATCTGGAGTAAAACTAAGCGACATAGGAAACCACACCCAATTTCCAAAATTGTGGTGACAAAATGCACCAAATTTTATAAAAGTTGTAACAAGTCAAGTCAGAGTTATGGAGTGCAGTGCGTGATAAATTGCCTCTATATATCCCCAAGTAGTAAAGCTTATACACGTCAATGAATCACAGAGAACATGGACAGATCACGTATCCAGTGATTTGAAGGATTTATTCACACATCCTTGGAAAAACAACGACATGCAGTATTTTAGTCCATGATACGGACCAAACGCTCCCATTGAAGTCTATGGGGCGGTGAAATCCACAGACAGAAAAGTGATGGGATTTGTGTTCTTTCAGTGGTCTTTACGGACCATTGGTAGGAGATGCTCTAGAAATCCCCTTTTCAGCCTAGCAATGCACATGGAATATGAATAACATATAGACAGCAAAAAAAAAAAAAAAAAGACACACGGACCAACAATGAACCGTTCACAGACATCTTCATAGATGAAACACTGACAGGCTTGTCAGGGACAAGGATGTGTGAATAAGTCCTAAGTCAGGGCAGACAGAAAATACACTGCTCAAAGATGTATTAATTATGTATACAAATTTGTTTTATATACCCAAGACATTCAAACAAATTAATAATTATTAAAAGAAAAGGAAAAACAAAACAAAACAACAGCTTTAACCCCCTAATAGTCACATTAAAATTGGAAAAAAACCTTCCCAAAAATGTCACTTTTTTTATTGTAGATTTTGAATTTAAAGGGAACCTGTCACCAGGATTTTGTGAATAGAGCTGAGGCCATGGGTTGCTAGATGGCCGCTAGCACATCCGCAATACCCAGTCCCCATAGCTCTGTGTGCTTTTATTGTGTAAAAAAACTGATTTGATACATATGAAAATTAACCTTTGATCAGTCCTGTCCCTGAGATGAGTCCTGTCCCTGAGATGAGTCCAGCATGAAGGAGCCCAGCACCGCATCCTCAGAATCTCCTCCTTGCTCCCCAACGTCAGAAAGCTAGAGCGTCGTAATCTCGCGATGCGCGAGCTAGCGCATGTGCAGTTCGTTCCGAGGCTGATGCCAGCACAGGGAAGGAACACTATGACGACACTGCGCATGCGCTAGTTCGCGCATCGCGAGATTACGGTGCTCTAGCTTTCTGACGTTGGGGAGCAAGGAGGAGATTCTGAGGATGTGGGGCAGTGCGGGGCTCCTTCATGCTGGACTCATCTCAGGGACAGGACTCATCTAAGGTTTATTTTCATATGTATCAAATTGGTTTTTATACACAATAAAAGCACACAGAACTATGGGGACTGGGCATTGCGGATGTGCTAGCGGCCATCTAGCAACCCATGTCCTCAGCTCTATACACAAAATCCCGGTAACAGGTTCCCTTTAATGTCTGAAGTAAACATATCTGGTGCACACCTCCGGGGACACAACGTAAGTGCATCTTAACTAATTGTAGCCTCAAGGACCAGTAATATTTTCCCCCTCTGTGTTCCAGTGGACATAACTATTTTTTTCTTCAATTTAGCTGTAAGAGACCTTGAATTTAGCATGAGGAGTTGTACGTTTTCGTTTAACTCCATTTTGGATTATATAGTGTATAAATAACCATTTTATTTTTAGAGTGGAAAATTTAAAAACAGCAATTTTAACATTATTTTGTGGGAATTATTTTTACAGCATTCACCATGTGGTAAAAGGACTATGAAAACTTTATTCTGTGGGTCAGTAGGATTATGACTGCCAAATTTATATAGTTTTTATTATCATATTACTTGCACAATAAAAGCACTTGTATGTGTGTCTCTGTATTCCAAGACATTTCGTTTTCTGAAAACATAACTATGTGAAAGCTAATATATTAGATTCCTCTCTAGTAATAATTATTGCTATTACTGTAGCATGTTGGTAAACATCTCGGTCATGGGGTCAATAAATGGCTTAAATTGGCGCAGATGGGTGACTAGATGGGCAAGCACTCATCTTCTCACTCCTTTCCTGGATAAAAACAAGACCCCCATATGTAACAGAAAAAAAATGCTCTCTGACAGAGGAGAGGGGGATAGGTAGCATGTACATAAGTCATGTTAGCTTCCCCCTGGGGGTCACGAGAAAGCATGTTTTCCCCTACTAGTGCAGGCTGTCGGCTTTCCCACTGCCCCACTCTCCTCCTCCAGGCTGGCTGAGGTTACAGCCAACTGAAGTGGGAGGGCTGCTTTAACCCTTCCTATCTTGGGCTGTGTAGCAGCTAGAGATGCAGGCCTGTTTTTGTTTGAAAGCTGACAATCTAAGCTTTAAAACAAGCCCATAGCATTAGCTGCTATCGGTAGGGAGTTATAACCTTTACATACCTAATTGGCAGCGAAAGCAGTTGAAACCTGCTTTCATTTTCAGCTGCGGTCACTTCTGACCCGATTTCTAAAGGCTATATCTCGTGATGTAGAGGAGATAATACTGTGATCCTGTCTTATTTTAAACCAGCCCTCCCCCCTCACCATGCTGCTCGGGCTGAACTGTTAAGTCCTTTTCCAAAAAGCCTGGTAAAACTATTAGGGGGTTTAAGGCAATGTCCACATTGGCATATGTTTTTTTTTTATTGATCCAATGCATCTACAATAGAACATGTAGCAACTGGCCCTGATTTATGGTCTTTTCATGGTGGGCATGCAGGTCCAGAACTTTTGGCATCACTGCAGAAATACTCCTGCAATCTAGCAGGAGCAGGTCAGGTCCCCCAACTGTCAGAGACATTTTCCCAGCATACATAGCGCTCAATTAGCACTATGCAGTGTACAGAGGAAATTACATGATTGCTGGGGGTCTCTGACATAACAGAGCTGCTGAAGACACAAACAAGCTCTGTCGGTGTAATATTCCTGCAAAAAGGAATGTTTTTCCCCATAAATACAAATTAAAAAACAAACAAAAAGCCCACTCCAACCTAAACAGTTGCCATAACCTCTCAGTTCACACAAGACTATAAATACATATTATTTATCAAACTGATCGCAAATTAGGGAAGCCAATTTTATTATTTGTGCTGTCAAATTGCAACTTTTAAAATATATAACTAAATTGATTTTTTTAATCCCAAATAAAACTAAAAAACAAAGAAAATAAAAATTTCTCTAAAAAAACAAAAAAAAAACAAACACATTCATAAACAGCCCTATGTTTATGCAGCTAAATAATTATGGTAGCCCAGAGCTTAAACCGCCACATATACAAAAATCTCAAGCTTCTATACATCTCCCTAGGACCTAGAGACACAAAACTGTAAGAAATTTTTCAACAAGCAAGGTTGATCCAATTTTCATGTTGGATACTTTGGACAATTATATAAAAATTTAACCTATGCTTTCACTGAATTAAATTTATCAGACATTGATTTTTTTTCCCGATACCACCAACTGCAAACATTGCAGGCCCTAAAAATCACACCTTGAAGCCCATACACTTTTCTCACTCTGCTGTCTGGGAAACCGAAGACAGAAAAATATTCTTGACTCTTTCCACTATTCACATTTTAGGCTCTGTTGTTCATTGCCGGTTTCATGGTACACAGTACTGCTTAAAAAAGGAGTTTAAAATGCCTTTACTTGTAAGATATATTTTTTAAGATGTATCCTTCTTCACACAGCCAAGATGGAAAACGTGGTTCAGAATCCATTGTAGCAGCAAAGGGGCATTATTAAATGGAGATCATGGAAATTAAACACTATATACCATTTTCTTTACTCTCCTTGAAGAAGCTTGACAGGTTGATCCACAGCGCAAATATTAAAGGGATAAAAAGTATAAAAAACTCTGTAAACACAGCCTTACTATGGCGCTTTTTCAACAAATGCATACAGATACATTTGAAACAGAGTATCAACTTTAACACTTTGTAAGGACAACTGAAAAATGGAATTGTCTCTACACGGGATCTTCAGTTAAGTCAAGTGACTGAACCTTGAATTTCAGCCTCCTGAACTTCTGCTGGGTGATCTTCAGCCTTCTTTTGACATTGTGAAGACTGCTTAAAGCTTCATCAAGCCTCCTTTTTAAAGCCTTAGGACTGTCTGTAATACAATAGTCATGTTCCACTGTAACACGTTTGTTCACAGGGTCTGGAGCAGGTGTATCCACGGTTATTGAATGAGTTGGAATGGAAAACTTGTCCTCAACATCTTCAAGCACTGGTGCAAAGATTTGTGATTTTCGATCCTGCAAGCAATAAGCAAAGATACAGAATCTGTGCTGAGTACTGAAATCAGAATACATGAAGAAACCTTTCATTTTAATTGGTGGAATAACATGTCATGGGACAGACACTAACATACATCTTAGTTAAATGGTCACTAACCTTTCAACAAACTTTTCATAAGGGAATAGTAAATACGAGTGAACATAAGAAACTTTGAAATGTATCTCATCAGAAAAAAAACGATTACACTTAGGGTAGGTTGACATGGGGTGCACTTGGTAGTTGTATGGGTGCCTGGCATGAGGTGCAGTAGTGCAATGGGTAGCGTATGGTGTGGTAGGAGTCAGAAGATAAGGCTCAAGGCAGAAGAATAAATACCAGAGTGCAAAATAAAAAATTCTAGTACATCCAACAATAATCGGTACACAGTATAAGGTGGCAAAGTAGCAAATAATGTCACTCTTCGTATGGTATCTTGCTAAAGTCTCTCTCTAGAATCTCTGGCAAGCAACTGTAATCTGGCAATTACAGCTGTAGTGCCCACAGCGGGATACAGGTTTTAGAGGCACATCACACAAATGTGATGGTGTTGTAACTGTAGTTTCTCACAAGGAGCAAAGTCTGGTTAGCTGAAGTCACAGTTACCTTGCTGACTCCTATGCTTTAGCCATGCAGATTCCGAGTTCTTGTCCTTCTGTCTTTCTTGCTGCAGCAGAAGCAATAACCTCCACAGAGATCAGTTAGTCTCTGGATCCTGAGACCTAAGGAGAAGGAGCACATCGACTTTCTTCCTCCCTAGTCTACACTAGAACCCCTCCTCTAGACAGGAAGCAGGACCAGCCCACTCCTGCCAAGAGGGGATGAACAGGGTGGTTAAAACTGTCCCCGACAACCACATACCAGGTCACGCTGAGTAATCTAGGCTCTTTCACATATTTAATATTCATAGTGGTTCTAATTGCTTTTAACAATATATCCAGATCTGCTTCCAGAAAACAGGGATGGTCAGCTTCTCCTTAGTCAGAAAAACAAGAGTCTTCAGAGTATATGTCATTCCCAAAGAAGGCTTCTTCCTCTGAACTGCATACAGCTGTATTATATACTTCTGAGGATGTACATGGGGCACCCCTATTATGCTTCATCTGCTTTAGAGAACTCCATAATTCCATCCTAAACACAGATTTCATAGCCTTATAAAAAAGCAAGGCTCTTTAGCTATAGTTGTATCAATCAAGGACTGGCACAGCATCTTGTCGGCTACCAGATAACTCAGTTTTACACAAAGCACATTTTTTATTCTCGTTTTTGGCTTCCCCTTTTTTTAGCCTTAGTCCTGGAACAAACAATCCTAGACAGTCAGCATGATGCACCAATATTGTTTACTGACCACCAATACAGTATTTTGTGAGATAGGACTATGTTTGTTAAAGGCAGATATACAAAAATTTAGAAAATTTCTAATTTTGCAAAATTTTCTATAAATTTTTGATTTTTTTAAAATAAATAAAAACAAAATATAGCAACCGAGATTTGCTGCTAACAAAGCACAAGGTGTCATGAAAAAAAACCTCAGGAACGCTTGGATAAGTAAAAGCATTTCAGGGTTATTACCACAAAGAGCCACGTCAGATGAAAAAAAATGGGGCTGCATCCTGAAGGCCAAAATAAGCATGGTTCTTAAGGGGTTAACTCTGTCTTCGCATTTTTGCTATTCACCGGTATATGTCATTTTAATGCGGTTTTCTGTTAAGTAATAAAGCTGATGTTATTTAATGTGAAGTGGGTCTACTGAATGACATTTCTTCTAGCTGGTTTTGCTACCAGGAATATGTCCACATGCAGGATAGCTGATGCTGATAGATCCAATAATGGATTTATTTGTATTTTATATACTATGGCTAGATGTACAAGCACATTCTTTTTACGATCGTATGAGTCTACAAGTAACCATACTAAGCCTGACGGGAAGGGAAAGGCAAGACTATCCACTAGGCCAGGGATGCCAAACTCGTGGCCCTCCAGCTGTTGCAAAACTACAACTTCTATCATAATCAAATAACCTACAGCTATCAGGGCATGCTGGGAGTTGTAGTTTTGCAACAGTTGGAGGGCCTTAAAGGGGTTTTTGGAGATTTAAATGCTGAGGACCTATCTTCAGGATAGGTCATCAGTATCTGATCGTGGGGGTTCGACACCCAGGACCAACACTGATCAGCTTTTTGAGAAGGCATCTGTGCTCCTGTGAGTGTCCCGGCCTTCCCACAGCTTTTCCTAGGCCAGTGACATCACGTTCATCTGTCATGTGGCCTAGGTGCAGCTCAGCTCCATAGAAGTGAATGGGGCCGAGGGTGATACCAAGCACAAACGCTATTCAATGTACGATGCTGTGCTTGGTAAGTGCTCACAGGAGCACTGGTGCCTTTTCAAACAGCCGATCAGCAGGGGTCCCGGGGATTGGACCCCCACGGATCAGATAGTGAGGATAGGTCACCAGTATTAAAATCTCAGAAAACCCTTTGAAGTTTGACATCCCTGCACTAGGCAGTACAAACAGCTGCCTCTTACATGTCAATAGCGTTATACTATGTTCAACAGGTAGACAAACAGAAATTTACAGTTTAACTTTAGTTCTGTACCAAGTTAAACACCTGAAAATTCTATACATCAAGGTGGTCATTCATCAAACTGGTGTAAAGTAGAACTGGCTAAGCTGCCCATAGCAACCAATCAGGTGCCACCTTTCATTTTTGACAGCTCCTTTGGGAAATGAAAGGTGGAATCCAACTAAGCCAGTTCTACTTTACATCAGTTTGATAAATCTCTCCCTAAGTGTTTAGTTATAGCTTTAAATATTTATTCGCTTTCTAAGTCTCTAAAAGTGTCTGTTTTTTCAATCATCTTCTACAACTAAACTTGATGTCTCCATCTTTGTATGTAACACAACCACCCTCCATAGACATCAAGGCTGATGCCTGGAGTTTTACTTGACTGTCCTTTCTGCCCTACATTCAATCCACTGGCAAATACTTCCCCCTTCTCCTAAAAGACATTTCTCATATCTGTCCCTATCTTACTGTTGTAATAATGAGCTGGAGTAGGTTTCAGTCTGACGCACAGACTACCGGAGGAGGCATTTCATTTATGACAAGGCACAGGCAGTGCCCATGAAGACTGGTAGCATATCCTGGTCTTGATAAATCAGGGCCTATGCACCTACTAGTTCACTCCTTCCATTCCATTTAGACTGAAAGACTTATCGGAAGGGTCTTCTCTGCTTCTGTCTCATGGTTTATCGATTTGTTTGATTACTTGTGTGTTACTTCCTTATTGTAAAGAACTGTGCAATATATATGTGCTATTAACATTTGTAGGAAGACTGTAAAAATCTAACTTTTCATTTTAGGTTTCTTGGTATGTATATTGGTTTGTTTGATGTGTTAGGTAAAAACTATTACATACCTTTCTTGCTTTCCCAGGGAAAGCAAACACAGTTGGCACAGCATCCACCCTCAGCCGAATGGTCTGACCAGTCCTGTCAAAGCAGCATTCCTCAAAATGGTCAGAGCACAGAACAGCTTTTGAAGATGGTTTAAAGGTATCACGTCGCATGTTTGTTACCCATTTTTTCAGAATTTCTGGCCGTCCATGTGGAAACCTAAAAAAATATATACATTTTAAAAAATTATTTAGCGGTCAGTTGCACTAAGCAGATATTCTGCAGATTTAGGAGAAATAATGGGGAACTTCTTTGAAAGCTGAAGCTAAAAGATTATACAATATTAATATGACTTCCTTCTACCAGAAACAGTGAGGCACCTGTTCATGAGTTGCATGTGGTATTGCAGCTCAGCTCCACTGACATAAAGGTGGCTGAGCTACAATACCAGACAATCTGCGTAAACATGCAGATCTCACACATGACTCCATTTCTAAAGGCTGCATCTCTGGATGTAGAGATCCTTCTTTTTTTTTTTTTAAGCTTAGATTGTCAGCTTTAAAACAAGACTCACATCTTTAGCTGCTATACAGCCTGAGATATTCCAGGTTAACCCTTTCGCTACCAGCACCATACATGTACGGCACTGGAGCAATAGGTAAACATGGCGCCCGCTCACACGTGCAGCAGTTTGAAACAGTAGAGACCTGCCGCTAATTACCGCGATCGGCAATAATGCCGATCGCGGTAATTAAAGCCTTTAGATGCCGTGATCTGAACTGTAGCTCCCCACAGCCGTCAGCACTCATGCAGCCCCAAACCATGACACTCCCACCACCATGCTTGACTGTAGGCAAGACACACTTGTCTTTGTACTCCTCACCTGGTTGCTGTGACACACACCTGACGCCATCTGAATCAAATAGGTTTATCTTGGTCTCAGACCACAGGACATGGTTCCAGTAATACATGTCCTCAGGGTCCATTCACACGTCCGTGGTTTATTGCAGATCCGCAATACACCCGTCCGGCACCCCCATAGAACTGCCTATTCTTATCCTCAATTGCGGACAAGAATAGAACATGTTCTATTTTTTTCGGAAGCCGCGGACCGGAAGATTGGGGCCGTGCTCCGGAAATGCGGATGCGGACAGCGATTGGCCAGCACTCTGGAGCTGGCCAATCGCAGCGCTCAACGCATAGCCTGGGAGAAAAAATAAATAAATTGCGATTGGCAAGCGCTACAGCCTGGGAGGAGACGCCGGCAGGCTCCACCCAGTTGAGCCAAAAATCTGAAGATACCGGAGCCTATACCGGGAGAACGGAGCGGCGCCCAGTGCAGGGAGATCCCTGGGCGCCGCTCTCCATGTCTGTATGCTTAGTTTAGATTTTTTATTGTAATGAAAGGTCCTCTTTAAGTATGATTTTTTAATTTTCTTATTTAGGTCTTATTTGTTCTTGTCAAAACTGCCCTGGCTACCAGAGGTGCAAAATTTCCAAACACCCCTGGTAGTGAAAGGGTTAAGGCGACTTTCACACGGTCAGTATTTAGTCAGGATGATTCATTGACATCTGTAAGTAAAAACCGGAACTGGGTCCAACACAGCAGAGGTATTATTGTTTTTCTCTCTGGAGGTTCTACTTGAGGTTCTGGCTAAAAATCACTGATGTAAAAGACTGACCAAATACGGAACGTGTGAAAGTGGCATTAGGATCCATTCACACGTCCGCAAAATGGGTCTGCATCCGTTCCGCAATTTTGCGGAACAGGTGCAGACCCATTAATTTTCAATGGGGCCGGAATGTACTGTCGGCATCCGCATTTGCGGATCCGCAAAAAAATAGAACATGTCCCATTCTTGTCCGCAATTGTGGACAAGAAAAGGCATTTTCTATGAGAGTGCCGGCGATGTGCGCTCCGCAAAATGCAGAATGCACATTGCCGGTGTCCATGTTTAAGGCTAATAAATACGAAACTCTATGCAAATTTAAATAAATCGCTCTGCACTTATTAGGTTGTACCTGCAGCTCTGAATGGATAGCTGACCGTTGACGGGCAGAAAGGAGCAATTTGCAAGTTACCACCCATTTGTATATAAGGTGGAAGTCGGCCTGTAAATACTTTGTTTTAACTGCTTAACGCAAAATACTGTACATGTACATCATTTGTGTATGTGACGTATGGAGCACGCTTACAAGCTAAGCCCATTCAATACACGGCATGTGCTGGCTGTATAATACAGTTGACACCCACTGGATGACTCTGATCTGGTTCATTAAACCCTTCCGATGCCAAGATCAATAGCGACTGAGGCATCTGAGGGGTTAGGCAGACAAAAGCGCTTTATACTTTGATCGCTCTATACAGATGAATGAAGATTTTCACAGGTATAATTTAATATATATAAACAGTGTCAGCTAAAACTGTTGATAGAAAATCCACTTGATGGGGGATGTGTGTTAGGTGGGAGTACAAACCGCCTGGACCACCACTGATCACAAGAATGCTCCCATAGGAAAGGGTTGGGAGCTCATCACAGCCTGCTGCATAAGAAACTGGCATAAGTTACACCGGCCCCTAGCTAGCATAGATTTGAGTTTCTGGCACATGGACTGCCAGAGATGTACCGAATTTATTAAGAGGCATCTTGCTCCAGTGCACAGAGGATCAAGACTGGCATATGGGAATGTCAGTCTAGGTAAATGCCCCCCACTGTTCTTGTGATTAGTGTGACCCCAGTGGTTGGATCTCCATGACCTGTCGTCCCCTATACAGTGGATAGAAGATAACTGAATTATTACTTTGCATCAATGTTTTACATACCGGTGAAATGACTTGCCACATCCACGGGTCTGTCGGCTTGTGCAATTGATGGCAGCACATGCGGGCATTGTTAGATGCCATATAAAGCAACCTGCAATGCAAATGTAAAAGACACTCAACATTTAGGCATAGTAAGACTTTTTTTATTTTATAGGATTTGAGGTTAAACAGATATGTACTGAGGGAAAGAATACCAATAATTAAAACACATGCAGTTAAAAAAAAAAAAAAAAAAAAAAAAAAATGAATGCAGGATGCATGTGACGTTAAAGGGGTTGTTCACACAGCGTCTTTTGAAAGCTGAATTTGGTGTCACTGAGCGGCTGCGCTGAACCTGCAAAAAAAACGAAGTTTATGGCCACAACTACCCCAAGAAAGCCTACCAACGGACATTATGGCCACATCCTGATGAGCTCTTCTCCTTCATTGCCAAAGGTACACTGCACAGACCCCTTTTCCTTTCATTACCTCTTCTTACAGATTCCTTCCTCCTGCTGCCTCCCCTGTTATCTTGTCTCTGATCTCACTGGATATTACCTTATCTTGTATATCTCAAGACTCATTGTGCTACATACCATCACACTTCTCATCTGGCTCCTCACATCTCCTTTAAATGACTTACAGCACTGAGTGTCTCTTTCTTTGATCAGTTATTTCCATCAGTTATTACGGAAAACGCACAATATAGAACATGCTGCGATTTTCACGCAACGCACAAGTGATGCGTGAAAATCACCGCTTGTGTGCACAGCCCCATAGAAATGAATCGGTCAGGATTCAGTGTGGGTGCAATGCGTTCACATCACGCATTGCACCCGCGCTGAAAACTCGCCCGTGTGAAAGGGGCCTAAGGTACTATAATGAGTATATTTAGGACAAAACCTGGGTAAGGTATTATAATAACTAAATTAACTAATGCCAACCAAGGCAATGAGACCTATCTTGACCCAGGTATTACTTAAAACTTCACTTTTATTTCTGAGTATACTAAAACCTAAATCGCAATAGGTAAATGAAAAAATGCTTGTCTTTATTAATTTTCTACAAATCAAAAGCCTAAAGTTAAAATTACAGTCTCAACTTCACAGGAATGGACTTGATGATTGAGGAGGACCGGGAGAGTGCACTATCTCCCACCTTCTCACTGACAGATCACAGTGTCGCAGTCTGCAGGACTGATATTAGCTCTGCTTCTGCTGTCCGTGGCAGTGTAAAGCAGAGGGGACTTATGCGACGTCAACCCTCCATAAAGGGAGAACAAGGACTCCCATACACACAGCTAATCAGCTAAAAATTAAAAAGCCAAAAGTACCACAGTACCGGCAAACACTCTAAGGCTACATTCACACGTCAGTATTTTTCTATATCCCGAAGAAGAAGTGAATATATCCCGAAGAAGAAGTGAATATATTTCTATATCCCGAAGAAGAAGCGAATAAAAGTTTATAAAATAAAAATTAAATTTCCAGGAACGGAATCCGCATAAAACGGATGACATACGTAATGACATACGAATGTCTTCCGTTTTTTTGCGGATCCATTGACTTTGTATTGTACCAGGATCCGATTTTTGCGGAAAAGAATAGGACAAGTTTTTTATTTTTTCGGACATGCGGAACGGAACAACGGAAACGGACAGCACACATTGTGCTGTCCGATTTTTTCCAGGACCCATTGAAAATGAATGGGTACAGAACTGGTCCAGATCTGTTCCGCATAAAACGGAACAGATCAGGAAAGAAAAAACGGACCCTTAGGCCTCTTTCACACTACCGTTTTTTTTTTTTTGTTTTGCGGTCCGTTTTATGCGTTCCGTATACGGTCCGTATACGGAACCATTAATTTCAATGGTTCCGCAAAAAAAAGGAATGTGTTCCGTATGCATTCCGTTTCCGTATTTCCGTTCCGTTGAAAGATAGAACATGTCCTATATTTGGCCGCAAATCACGTTCCGTGGCTCCATTAGGCTCCATTCACACGTCCGCAAAATGTTCTCGCATCCTTTCCGCAATTTTGCGGAAAGGGTGCGGACCCATTCATTCTCTATAGGGACGGAATGTGCTGTCCGCAAAGTCAATGGGTCCGCAAAAAAAACGGAACACATACGGAAATGCATCCGTATGTCTTCCGTTTCCATTCTTTTCTGAACCATCTATTGAAAATGTTATGCCCAGCCCAATTTTCTCTATGTAATTACTGTATACTGTATATGCCATACGGAAAAACGGAACGGAAAAACGGAACCGAAACAGAAAAACGGATCCGTGAAAAACGGAACGCAAAACACTGAAATGGACATACTGTAGTGTGAAAGAGGCCTTAGATGTATATCATAATTGATTGATTACTGTGCTACTATACTAGTCCTTTCGGACAGCCACTGCCCCCCCGACATGTTTCGCCAGATAACTGGCTTCTTCAGGGGAAATGCTGCCCATTTCCCCTGAAGAAGCCTGTTATCTGGCGAAACATGTCGGGGGGCAGTTTGTTGTTTTAATGTGCGGTCTCCTTCCTCAGTGTTTAAACTGTGGCTGTCCAAAAGGACTAGCATACTAGCACAGTTATCAATCAATCAATTAAGGCTTTTGATTTGTAGAAAATTAATAAAGACAAGCATTTTTTCATTTACCTATTGCGATTTAGGTTTTAGTATACTCAGAAATAAAAGTGAAGTTTTAAGTAATACCTGGGTCAAGATAGGTCTCATTGCCTTGGTTGGCATTAGTTAATTTGGCCTAGGGTACTTGCGACAGAGGATCCGGCAATCCTGACGCAAACTGATGGCATTTGTCAGACGGATCCGGATGCGCAGACCGGAAAACCGGATCCGTTTTGCCGGAACACTTAATGCCAGATCCGGCACTATTACATTTCAATGGAAATTAATGCCGAATCGGGCATTCCAAAAAACGTAAGAGGGACTGAACCGATGCATCCTGAACGGAATGCTCTCCATTAAGAATGCATTAGGATAAAACTGATCAGTTCTTTTCCGGTATTGAGCTCCTGTGACGGAACTCAGTGCCGGAAAAAAATAACGCTAGTGTGAAAGTACCCTTAGCTGCCTACGATATCCTCTGTCTCTTTCCTTTTCCTTTTTTCCATGTGACCTTCACTGTACATAGAATTACATATTGAATACATACTTACAGATTCCATTGAAAAAGGTCGTTTGGGAATTATTTAGTGGCTAATGTAATATATTTATCTGGATATGAACTACGTAATATAGTATATTAGTAGGATGCACAGGATAGTTTGTCCACCAAACAGGGTGCTCTCAGTCCCGCAGTGTCACCCCACTGCTGAAATAAGGACAGAAAATTTATACAAAAAGACTGGGCACACCTATGATATTGGGTCACTAACTTTATTTAATATATTTAAAATACATTGTTGAATAGAGTGTATTAGAGTAAAATATCTGACACAATATTGCTGGCAATTTCAAAAGGGTAGTGACTCGAGGACGTGATTGGGTTATTTATCCCCCGTGACTGTCCACATTAAAAATTCTCCCAGCGTAAAACCACAGATTTATCAGTTATAATACGTCCAGGGGTAGGCGCATACCATTAATTAATCCTTGATAAATATGATAAATACAATAAAAAATAGAAAATATATAATAAAAAAGCATCCAATAAAATACATTAATAACATACACCAATAAATTAGAACCGCATGATACACCAGTTGAATTTGTGCTAGATATTAGTATAAACACGGCATAAAGCAATCAAATATAGCCGTATCCTTCAATGTTAGCAGCATTGATGGCAACCAAAAAAAACAATCCAAATCCCTTGGTCAATATAAGTTAGTGATAATGATTTGCTATGAGAATTTGTAATAGCTCAAATTCATTTAAAATGTTTGTTGGACAGTGCAGGTGACTCAAGAGTAAAGTTTGCAATATTGTCCCCACAATTGGGCAGCAATGTATAGCTTTTAAATCTTCTGATATTGTCCCCAATATTAGGCAGCAGTAAGTAGCTTTTAAATCCTCTGATCGGACTTATATAGTAGTGAAATTGTAGCGGGCAGAGTCCTGCTATGTTACTGGCCTGGCGGCGTCCCACTTCAGGTCAGGATTAAGCATATAACAATGACACCGGCTTTTAACATTAAGCAATATTGTGTCAGATATTTTACTCTAATACACTCTATTCAACAATGTATTTTAAATATATTAAATAAAGTTAGTGACCCAATATCATAGGTGTGCCCAGTCTTTTTGTATAAATGGATATGAACTACACCGTACTTGTATGACACTATTGTGATTAAAAGCATCTAAAACGTATACTCTACGACATGTAGGGTTGTTGCGATACCAAAATTTTGATTCGATTTCGATACCATAAAAAAGTATTGCGATACCATGCGGAAAAAAATAAACCATCAAAAAAGCCACGTGCATTCCGCATTTTATGGAACATCCGGGACATAATCGAACAGTCCTATCCTATTTTTGGGGGGGGACAAGGGGGCAAAAAAAATGGCTAATCGTTATGGTGTTCACCGCATAGGAGATTTTTTTTATATTTTGATAGTTCGCAATTTTTTGGGCGTGGCGATATGTAATATGTTTATTTATTTATTGTTCATATATTTTATATGTAAAATTGGGAAAGGGGGTGATTTATACTTGGTGGGGGTTTTTTTACTTTTTTTTTTTTAAAAACTTAATAACCATTTTCCCCTTTAGGGGCTAGAGCCTGGGATCTTTTCATCCCTTGTCCTATTCCCCCTAATAGAGCTCTATCAGGGTGAATAGGACTTTACACTCTCACTGCTGCCCTGTGCATAGTACACACAGCAGCAGAGAGATTACCATGGCAGCCAGGGCTTCAGTAGCGTCCTGGCTGCCATGGTAACCGATCAGAGCCCCAGGATTACACTGATGGGGCTCTGATCAGAAGCTGCAACTGCCACCAATGAAGAGGGGTGACCCTGTGGCCACTGCCACCAATGAAGAGGGGGGACCCTGTGGCCACTGCCACCAATGAAGAGGGGGGACCCTGTGGCCACTGCCACCAATGACTTTTTTTTTGTATTGGGAGAAGGGGCACACTGCGCCACCAATGAAGAGAACTAACATTTAATACAAATACAGGAGGGGGTGCCAGCTGCAGAATCACATAGTCGGCACCCGACCTCTATGACAGGGCGCTGCGATCCGCGGCAGTTAACCCCTCAGGTGCTTCTGCTGAGGAGAACATGGTGCCCCTGAGAGCGCCGTGTGCGACATGATCTCTGATACTAGGCTGCGCAGTAGAATCGATACCGGTACAAAAAGTATCGATTGGGTATGGATAATTCGATACCCGCTACAACCCTAACCACATGTTCTTATTCTTGGAAAAGGTCACAGAAATAAACCACAGCTGCAATAAAACCAACTGAAAGTGGTTTCTTCACGGCCATCCGGTGGTTTTGGTGCAGAATTGTGGCAAAATTCAGCTGTCAAAAATGCTGTGTAAAGGACCCCTAAGACATACTAGAAACATCACATAACATCCGTTAATGGATTTTGACACCCATTAGGCTGTGGTTTTGCCACAGATTTCAACATGTACATTGAAAAGGTTTGCCAGGTCCGAGAAGACCTAAAACTATTCAACGGCCATTAAGTAAGAAAAGTCACCCTTTGGAGTGCCTGCAAAAAAAAATAAGAGGGAGATTTAGCAAAACTACTACAAAGGAATCCCCCAAATCAACCAATCAGATCACTTCTTTCATTTATAAAAGGACCTCTGAAAAATGAGAGCTGGATTCTGAGTGGTTACTCCAGTTTCCTCTTTCACATTCCAAGCACAACTGTGAATCATTGGGTTTTGATCAGTGTTGGGTGCGGCCCTAAAGGAGCACTTTAAAATGGCCACCAGCAACCTAGAATGTCACCACTTTCAGAGCTGCCTCACTACACTGCTTTGCAATAGATGGTAATGATGTGATCATGTCTATGATATGCCATCATGGCTGAGCAGCCTGACAGGAAACCTTACCAATATGTAATAAGGGCCAGAGTGCAGCACCCTGCAGCAATGTTCTGCACTCCAGCTGTTGTAAAGCTACAATTCCCAGCATGCGCCATTCATTTCTATGGGAGTTCTTGGAAGAGTAGAGCAAGTATGCATGCTGGGAATTTTACGACATCTGGAGCACCAGAGGTTGCCTACCCCTAGTGTAATGTGTAGTGAGACCCAGCCCTACCCCTAGGGAGCTCTTCAAGTAAAGGCAACCAGTCCAGGCTGCTGGTGGCCATTTTAATTCATTCGATAACTCCAAGATGACTCAATAAATCCTACCATGTGCCCATACACCAGCCTATGTCCACATGTATGGCATTTCCGTACCCAGTAGAACCTGCCTATCAATTCAAGAAAAGTGGTGTGAGCGTCACATGGCACCACGTACTGGGCACTGAAATGCCTCACCTGAGGGGCAGAATTTCCAAAATAGGGTCACTTCTCGGGGTTTCCATTCAGGATTTCAGCCCATAGCCTCTACAGTTGTCAGCACAAGCTGCGTAATCCCCACATTGGGCTTCAAATGTGCATGGTGTTCTTTTACTCCTAAACCCTGTTGTATGTCCAGGAAAAAGATTAAGGCCACATGAAGGGTATTTATAAAACCAAGAAGCACAGCAGTATTATAAGAGGGCTTGCTTATTACAATGGCATACACCGGGCACAACAAATTGAGCACTGAAATGACATATTTGCGTAAAAATTGCAGTTTTCACTTTGAACCATCTGCTGTAAATAAATATTTGCAAAACACCTGTGGGGTTAAAATGCTCACTACACCCCTTGGTAAATTCTGTGAGGAATGTGGTTTCCAAAATGGGGTCACTTCTTTACTTCACCTCAAGCCTCTACAGTTGTCGGCCGGAGCTGTATAAATTCCCAAGCTAGGCCTCAAATGCACATGGTGGTTTTTATCTTCTGAACCCTGCAGGGCGTCCAGACAGCAGTTTCCGACCACATATAGGGTATTGTCGTACTATGGAAAAAGCATGTAACAAAATGTGTCAGCCTTTCTCCTATTAGCACTGGTGAAAATGAAACATTTGAAGCTAAATGTACATATCATTGAAAAACAAATTAATTTTTAATTTCACATTTCATTTAGGGCTGCAACGATTAATCGACTATCGATAATATTCGATAACGGGATTCGTTGTCGATGAATCCAGTTATCGTATAATCGCCGATTCGTTGCTATACTTTACAATGAAGCTCCAGTAACAGGCAGAGCGGAGGGCGGCGTAACGTCATTCACTCACGTGACGCGCCTGCTCCGCCTCCTTCATTCATTAAGTGGGCGGAGCAGGTGCATCACGTGAGTGAGTGATGTTACGCCGCCGCCCGCTCTGCCTGTTACCTGAGCTTCATTGTAAGGTAATAAAGATGCGCTGAGTAAAGGTTACTGCCAGAATAGTCTGCTGTGAGCAGCGGGGCCGGGGCTGTTATGGGGAGGGGAATCTGTGTATGGCACCGTTATGGGGAGGGGGGTCTGTGCATCGCACTGTTATGGGGAAGGGGATCTGTGCACTGTTATGGGGAAGGGGATCTGTGCACTGTTATGGGGAAGGGGATCTGTGCACTGTTATGGGGAAGGGGATCTGTGGATGACACATATAGCATAAGATGCTATATAGTGCCATCCACAGATCCCCCTCCCCATAACAGTGCCATCCACAGATCCCCTCCATAACAGTGCCATCCACAGATCCCCTCCATAACAGTGCCATCCACAGATCCCCCCCATAACAGTGCCATCCACAGACCCCCCATAACAGTGCCATCCACAGATCCCCCCCCCATAACAGTGCCATCCACAGATCCCCCCCCCATAACAGTGCCATCCACAGATCCCCCCCCATAACAGTGCCATCCACAGATCCCCCCCCCATAACAGTGCCATCCACAGATCCCCCCCATAACAGTGCCATCCACAGATCCCCCCCCATAACAGTGCCATCCACAGATCCCCCCCCATAACAGTGTCATCCACAGATCCCCCCCATAACAGTGTCATCCACAGATCCCCCCCATAACAGTGCCATCCACAGACCCCCCATAACAGTGCCATCCACAGATCCCCCATAACAGTGCCATCCACAGATCCCCCCCCCCATAACAGTGCCATCCACAGATCCCCCCCCATAACAGTGCCATCCACAGATCCCCCCCCATAACAGTGCCATCCACAGATCCCCCCCCATAACAGTGTCATCCACAGATCCCCCCCCCCATAACAGTGCCATCCACAGATCCCCCCCATAACAGTGCCATCCACAGATCCCCCCCATAACAGTGCCATCCACAGATCCCCCCCATAACAGTGCCATCCACAGATCCCCCCCCATAACAGTGCCATCCACAGATCCCCCCCCATAACAGTGCCATCCACAGATCCCCCCCCATAACAGTGCCATCCACAGATCCCCCCCCATAACAGTGCCATCCACAGATCCCCCCCCATAACAGTGCCAATTTTATAAAACACTTGTTGGGTCAAAGCACTTACTATACCCCTTGATAAATTTCGTTATGGTCATTTTTAGGGATTTCCCCTGTAGCAGTACCTCAGGGTCTCTTTAAATGTGACAAGGTTCACAAAAACTAGTCCAGCAAAATCTGACCTTCCTTTCTGAGCCCTGCTGTGTGCCCATACAGCAGTTTATGACCCCATATGGAGTGTTTCTATAAACTGCAGAATTAGGCCTCCTGCACACGACTGTTTTTTTCCCCCGTTTACTGGCCGTTTTTTGCGTTCCGTATATGGTCCGTATACGGAACCATTAATTTCAATGGTTCCGCAAAAAAAAAAAAAAAAAAAAAACACGGAATGTACTCCGTATGCATTCCGTTTCCTTATTTCCGTTCCGTTGAAAAATAGAACATGTCCTATTATTGCCCGCAAATCACGTTCCGTGGCTCCATTCAAGTCAATGGGTCCGCAAAAAAAAGGAATACATACAGAAATGCATCCGTATGTCTTCCGTATCCGTTCCGTTTTTGCGGAACCATCTATTGAAAATGTTATGCCCAGCCCAAATGTTTCTATGTAATTACTGTATACTGTATATGACATATGGAAAAACGGAACAGAAACACAATGGAAACAAAAAACGGAACAACAGATCCGTGAAAAACAGACCGCAAAACACTGAAAAAGCCATACGGTCGTGTGCAGGAGGCCTTAGGGTAATAAATATTGCATGATCAAAAAAATTATATTTACCCAAAAATAGCACAAATTAAAACGTCTACTCTTACCACAAAAATTTACTCCTAGACAAGTCGATTGGCAGAGAAATAAAAAAAAATGGCTTTTTTTTTTAAATGCTTTATTATGTAAAACTGAAAAAAAAATATATATCGACATATTTGATATAGTTGCATCCGTAACGCTATGCTCTATAAAAATAATACATTGTCTTTCCCAGTGGTGGTGAACCTTTTACAGACCGAGTGCCCAAACTGTAACCCAAAACCCACTTATTTATCGCAAAGTGTCAACACTGCAATTCAATATGAATACCAATATAGTATATCTTCCATGTACTTTATCATTTAGCTATAATATCCTGCCTACATTCAGTGCGCTGCCTGTGCTGTTCATAGTGCGCCCTGCGCTGCCTGTGCTGTTCATAGTGCGCCCTACGCTGTTCATAGTGCGCCCTGTGTTGTCCATAGTGCGCCCTGCGCTGATGAATGGCAGGAAAAGTCTATGGCATATTGGTACACCATAGACTTTTTCCATGGTGCGGGTGCCCACAGAGAGGGCTCCGAGTGCCGCCTCTGGCACCCGTACCATAGGTTCGCCACCACTGGTCTATCCTGTCAGGTGAATACTGTAAAAAACAAAAAATAAAAATTGTACCAGAACAGCCATTTTTTGTTACCTTGTCTCACAAAAAGCATACTATTTACCAATCAAAAATCATATGTACCCAAAATAGTACAAATAAAACTGTCTCCTTATCCTGTAGTTCTCAAAATGGGGTGACTTTTTGGGGTACATCAGGGGGTCTTCAAATGCAATTGGGAACTTAAAATAATCCCAGTGAAATCTGCTCTCCAAAATCCATATGTTGCTCCTTCCCTTTTGCTCCCTACCGTGTGCCCATTCAGCAGTTTACGACCATACACTCACCTAAAGAATTATTAGGAACACCATACTAATACGGTGTTGGACCCCCTTTTGCCTTCAGAACTGCCTTCATTCTACGTGGCATTGATTCAACAAGGTGCTGATAGCATTCTTTAGAAATGTTGGCCCATATTGATAGGATAGCATCTTGCAGTTGATGGAGATTTGAGGGATGCACATCCAGGGCACGAAGCTCCCGTTCCACCACATCCCAAAGATGCTCTATTGGGTTGAGATCTGGTGACTGTGGGGGCCATTTTAGTACAGTGAACTCATTGTCATGTTCAAGAAACCAATTTGAAATGATTCGAGCTTTGTGACATGGTGCATTATCCTGCTGGAAGTAGCCATCAGAGGATGAATACATGTTCTCATTCTGTTTACGCCAAATTCGGACTCTACCACTTGAATGTCTCAACAGAAATAGAGACTCATCAGACCAGGCAACATTTTTCCAGTCTTCAACAGTCCAATTTTGGTGAGCTCGTGCAAATTGTAGCCTCTTTTTCCTATTTGTAGTGGAGATGAGTGGTACCCGGTGGGGTCTTCTGCTGTTGTAGCCCATCCACCTCAAGGTTGTGAGTGTTGTGGCTTCACAAATGCTTTGCTGCATACCTCGGTTGTAACGAGTGGTTATTTCAGTCAACGTTGCTCTTCTATCAGCTTGAATCAGTCGGCCCATTCTCCTCTGACCTCTAGCATCCACAAGGCATTTTCGCCCACAGGACTGCCGCATACTGGATGTTTTTCCCTTTTCACACCATTCTTTGTAAACCCTAGAAATGGTTGTGCGTGAAAATCCCAGTAACTGAGCAGATTGTGAAATACTCAGACCGCCCGTCTGGCACCAACAACCATGCCACGCTCAAAATTGCTTAAATCACCTTTCTTTCCCATTCTGACATTCAGTTTGGAGTTCAGGATATTGTCTTGACCAGGACCACCCCCCTAAATGCATTGAAGCAACTGCCATGTGATTGGTTGACTAGATAATTGCATTAATGAGAAATAGAACAGGTGTTCCTAATAATTCTTTAGGTGAGTGTATATAGGGTGTTTCTGTGAACTGAAGAATCAGAGTAATAAATATTGAGTTTTATTTGGTTATTAACCCTGGCTGTGTTTCAGAAAAAAAAGGCAATTCTGCACATAACAAAAAAATAATATTATTTCTAAATTTTGAAATTTCACCTCCATTTTGCTTCTATCCTCTAGATAGGTCATCCGTTTCTGATCAGTTGGGGTCTGACACCTATGAACCACGCCGATCAGCTGTTTGATAAGGCACTAATGCTCACAATTCACTTCAATAGGGCTGAGCTGAGTCTAGGCCATGTGACATCCGCGAGAAGGCCGCGGTGCTATTACGAGCGCAGGTGACTTCTTAAACAGCTGACTGAGTGCCGGACTCCCTCGGATCACATACTGATGACCTCTATCCAGAGGGTAGGTCATCAGTAGAAAATCCCTGTAATTCTTGTGGAACAACTAAAGAGTTAAAGGGAACCTGTCACCGGGATTTTGTGTATAGAGCTGAGGACATGGGTTGCTAGATGGCCGCTAGCATATCTGCAATACCCAGTCCCCATAGCTCTGTGTGCTTTTATTGTGTAAAAAAAACGATTGGATACATATGCAAATTAACCTGAGATGAGTCCTGTCCCTGACTCATCTCACGTACAGGACTCATCTCAGGGACAGGACTCATCTCGAGTTAATTTGCTTATTTATCAAATTGTTGTTTTTTTTTACACAATAAAAGCACACAGAGCTATGGGGACTGGGTATTGCGGATGTGCTAGCGGCCATCTAGCAACCCATGTCCTCAGCTCCATACACAAAATCCCGGTGACAGGTTCCCTTTAACGTTTGTAAAATCAATTTTGGTTACTTTGAGGGGTGCAGTTGCTAAAATGGGGTGATTTATGGTTCTACAATGTAAGCCCCCATAAAGTGGCTTCAGAACTGAATTAGTTCTTAAAAAAGTGGGTTTTTACATCTTTAAAAATTGCTTCTAAATTTCTAAACCATCTAACGTCCTAAAAGAATAAAAGTGACGTTTACAAAATGAAGCCAACATAAAGCAGACATATGGGGAATGTCAATAACTAATTTATGAGGTACCACTATCTGTCTCAAAAGCAAACATTTGAAAAATGTGATTTAGTAAATTTGGGATTTTTATTTATTTATTAGAAATAAAAGTAACACCATATTACCACTAACATGAAGATGTGTCATGAGACCCTCTCTGAATGGCTTGGATAAGCAAAATCGTTACAAAGTTATCAGCACAGAAAGTGACAGATGTCAAAATTAGGCTGTGCCAGGAAGGTGAAAACTGGCTGGGTATGGAAGGGGTTAATAGATGGATTTGTGATGTGGGGGGGGGGGGGGGGATAAAAGACGCATTTATCAGAGCCTGGTGCATGGGAAGATGCAGGGCTGTGTGCACACTAGCCAGATGAATACATTCTACACGACTACAGTTTCATCACTACCAACATAGCCCACACATCCTACTACACATTACATATGATACCTGTACAGGGGCCCGGACTCGCTGCCCCCAGGCACAGCTAACTCACCTCCGCCACAGCTGCCACAAGCTCGAATTTGAACAATCGCTTTCCCCCTGTATTACAACGAGAAATTGAATTCTAGGGAGCATCGGAGCAGGGTCAGGGTGTACCAAAATGGCGCCCGAGATCAACTAAAAAAGACCCAAATGAGACAGCAATGGCGTTACGAAGTCACGTGAAGAGACCAGCCAATCAGCTTTTCTTGCGACGTCACTCGGCAAAATACACGTTTTTTTCCCCCCACCAAACTTTATTTACAAACACGTTCTGGAACAACCTCCCACCTGATGAGGTCAGAATGTCTAGGGTGGGAGCGAGGCTGCAATGAACAGAGGTGAGTCTGTAACAGAGGCTATGCCGTGTGTACTTACCGTGTGTGTGGCGCTGCTGCTGTTCATATGCGTCTGAGTAGTTTACACACGGTATTCTATGTACAACTAGGTTTTTCCTCAAGAAACTCCATGCTTCTCAGGATTTAGCCATGTAAAAATATTTGAGAAATGAATAAAAGGGGGTATTTCATGGCGCCCATTGTTTTCTCTTTAGACTGCTTTCTGCAGGTTGTTGACAGAATTGCCCTGCAGCCAATCAGATTCCTGCTCTCTTTTTTTGGGGAGGCCGGTTGGAAAGTGAAAGTGCCGGCCTGATTGGCTGATATATTGGTGTCAGTGCTCCTTATTATTGTCTTTGATATAGGCTACTTTCACACTTGCGGCAGAGTGATCCGGCAAGCAGATCCGTTGCTGGAACTGCCTGCCGGATCAGGCAATCTGCATGCAAACGGAAAGCATTTGTAGACGGATCCGAAGTGGATCCGTCTTACAAATGCATTGCAAGAACGGATCCGTCTCTCCATTTGTCATCTGGAGAAACAGATTAGTTATATATTTTTCACACTTTTACCGATCTGCGCATGCGCAGACCGGAAGGATGGATCCGGCATTGCGCACTAAAACATTTCAATGTAAATTAATGCTGGATCCGGCAACTGATCCGGAATTTTGGACGGAGATAATACCGTGGTATTTCCTCTGTCCAAAACGCCGTTCAGTGACTGAACTGAAGACATCCTGATGCATCCTGAACGGATTTCTCTCATTCAGAATGCATGGGGATAAAACTGATCAGTTCTTTTCCGGTATTGAGACCAAAGGACAGAACTCTATGCCGGAAAAGAATAACGCTAGTGTGAAAGTACCCTAAGGGTACTTTCACACTTGCGTTAAACTTTTCCGGTATTGAGTTCAGTCCTAGGGAAAGAACTGATCAGTTTTATCCTAATGCATTCTGAAAGGAGAGCAATCCGTTCAGTATGCATCAGGATGTCTTCAGTTCAGTCACTGTACGGTTTTTGGACGGAGATAATACCGCAGTAGGCTGCTGTATTTTCTCCGGCCAAGATTCCGGAACACTTGCCCGAATGCCAGAACCGGCATTAATTTCCATTGAAATGTATTAATGCCGGATCCGGTATAAAGTGTTCTGGTAAAACGGATCCAGTTTCCAGAACTGCATGCGCAGACCTTTAAAAATCTGAAAAATAATAAATACCGGATCCGTTTTTCCTGATGACACTAGTGAAAACAGATCCAGTATTGCAATGCATTTGTGAGACGGATCAGGCTCCTGATCAGTCTGCAAATGACATGCGTTTGCATACAGTTTTCCTGATCAGGCAGGCAGTTCAGGCAACTGAACTGCCTGCTGGAATCAAACAACGCAAGTGCGAAAGTCCCCTTAGGGTACTTTCACACTTGCGGCAGAGGATTCCGGCAGGCAATCCTGACGCAAACGGATGGTATTTGTCAGACTGCTCCGGATGCGGATCCGTCTGACAAATGCATTGAAATACCAGATCCGTCTCGCCGGTGTCATTTGGAAAAACGGATCCGGTGTTTATTTATTTTTGCATTTTTTAAAGGTCTGAGCATGCGCAGACAGGAAAATCGGATCAGTTTTGCCGGAACACTTAATGCCGGATCTGGCACGAATACATTTCAATGGAAATTAATGCCGGATCCGGCATTCTGGCAATGCTGCTGTATTTTCTCCGGCCAAAAAACGTAAGAGCGACTGAACTGATGCATCCTGAACAGAATGCTCTCCATTCAGAATGCATAGGGATAAAACTGATCAGTTTTTTTCCGGTATTGAGCTCCTGTGACGGAACAATACTGGAAAAGAATAACGCTAGTGTGAAAGTAGCGTTAGCTGCCTACGATATCCTCTCTCTCCTTCTTTTTCCTTTTTTCCATGTGACCTTCACTGTACATAGAATTACATATTGAATACATGCTTACAGATTCCATTGAATAAGGTCGTTTGGGAATTTAGTGGCTAAAGTAATATATTTATCTGGATATGAACTACACTGTACTTGTATGACACTATTGTGATTTAAAAGCATCTAAACGTATACTCTACGACATGTAGGGTTGTTGCGATACCAAAATTTTGATTCGATTTCGATACCATAAAAAAGTATTGCGATACTCGATACCATGCAAAAAAGTTAATAAAAAATTAAATAAAACGGCAAAAAAGCTGCGTGCATTCCGCATTTTATGTAACGTACGGCCCATAATCGAACAGTCTGATCCTATTTTTTTTGGGGGACAAGGTGACAAAAAAATGGCGAATCGCAGATTTTTATTTATTTTTTCTGTTACGGTGTTCACCGCATAAAATATTTTTTAAAATATTTTAATAGTTCGCACTTTGTGGGATGTGGCGATATGTAATATGCTTATTTTATTGTTTATATATTTTATATGTAAAATTGGGAAAGGGGGTGATTTATACTTAATATTTTGTTTTAAACTTTATATATTTTTTCCTTTTTATTTGATAACTATTTCCCCCTTAGGGGCTAGAACCTGGGATCTTTTGATCCCTTGTCCTATTCACCCTAATAGAGCTCTATCAGGGTGAATAGGACTTCCGGCAAGTGTTCAGGCATGCTGCGGTATTTTCTCCGGCCAAAAAACATAAAAGGGACTGAACTGATTCATCCTGAACGGATTGCTCTCCATTCAGAATGCATGGGGATAAAACTGATCAGTTCTTTTCCAGTATTGAGCCCCTAGGACGGAACTCAGTGCCGGAAAAGAATAACGCTAGTGTGAAAGTACCCTTAATTATACTTTTCACATTTTAGAATTATAAATAAACTAGCAAAACAAATAATAAATAAATGGAATAGTCCTTGAGTTGTCCTATAAATTCCCATTGTAATGTGAGCTGAATCGACACAAGGTACCTAAAGCACACTTCACCTTCCATAAAACACAACCCAAGCTCAACTAACCTATTTCAATCAAAAAAGTTTCTAAGGGCTCTTATATGCCACTTTTTTCATTTTAGTTAGGGCTCACGCACACGGCTGTTGTTGGCCAGTGCCTGTATTGTGGTCCGCAATATACTTGAATGGGTCCGCAATCTGGAAGGTGCGGTGCGGAACGGAGGCATGGAACCCTACGGAAGCACTACAGAGTGCATCCGTGGGTTTTCTGTCCATGCCTCCGCACCGCAATATGTTCTATTTTTTTGCGGTGCGGACAGATGACTGACCCATTCAAGCTGCATCCGTCTGCACCAGCCACACAGATGGTGCCGGTGCATTGAAGACTGCAATTTGTGGTCCCCAACGCACGGAACGGGCGGCACACGTTTCACCGATACACAGGCTTCTGTAGAAAAATAAAAAAATGCATCCGTTTTGTCTATTTTGCAGTTTTGCCATTTTCTTTGTTTTGTTTACTGGATGGGAAACTACAGATATCTGAGCAGGCAAAAAAAACCTGATGTTGCAAAATGGGGTAAATTTTGGTGGGTTTCCACGGTACTTTAGGGTCTCTTTAAAGGAAATGTGTCACCAAAGGTTTTATCTGCTAGTTAAAACCAGATAGTAACACACAGCCTTTTTTTCTAATCCGTTTTTATTTTCTGATTATAGATTTATTGAAGGGGTTGTGTCACTTCAGCAAGTGGCGTGTATCATGTAGAGAAAGATAATTGTGGCGAAACCAACCTCGCCACTGGGTTTTGGAGAGGCCTGTTTACCAGCCTCTTGCCTCAGGATTATGGCCCATACTAACTTTTTAAAGGAGAAGACAGACACAGCTTAAATCTGTCTTTGGAATGGTATTTTGTTATGTGAGGGTACCCAGATAGCCCATTTTATTGTATTCGTGTATTCTGAGTGCCATTCACCTAATGATATGCACTCAGACTTGAGCTATCTGGGGCTATGTTAAATGTCTGTGTTTGCTGTGGGGGTGTGACATTGGGTGTTTGGGTGGTGATTTCTGTCCTATTGTCTCCACATGTGTATTGGCGATTTCCCTTTGTCCTGAGAGATAATTGAATTGCTCCTCAGGTGTCTCCAGGGCAGAGAGGAGGAAACCATGATGCATTGTGGGGATGTGTTGTGTCTGTGTATCCTGAGTGCTACGTATCTGTCCTGTGTCACAGTCTTCCTTCTGGTCCCCTAGGGGCGTGTCCACCAGATGGGGACCTGCATAAATACGGGCGGGTAGCCCTCAATAAAGTGTTTCTGTTTTATACCTTCATGAAGTCTTGGCTCATGTTTGGGGGATGGAATAACTACACTCTTGGGGATTGCTATATCACAATACTCCCCTGAGTATAAGTTCTTGTAAGAGCTTGCTCCTGGTTCCTGTCTCTGGATTTAGGAGAGGTTCACCCACTGGAGCCTTGTCGTAGGTCCAGGGTGGGTAGGAGACGGCGAGACCTCCACCAAGCTTCGGCGGTTCGTGGGGTCTGCAGTGCTGACGGTGTCAAGTGGAGTGCTTGGAGTCCTCTGGAAGCACTAGGAGCAACTATCGACGGAGGTACCCGGTCAGGGTGCTAGGCGTTCCGTTACATTGGTGGCAAGCAGGCGGATGGCGTCCTAGTGCGAGGAGAAGCAGCTCAGAGACACTGGTAACCTGTGGAGTTACAAATTGAGGGCAACGCTAGCACTCGTGCAGCGCCCCTGGGAGCCTAGGTATCCAGCGACTTGGCGCAGACAAGTATGGAAGGCTCTGAAGATGACTGGCTGGCCGAGGTGAGGCAGCGAGTGGCCCAGTATGGAAATAATGTGTCCATGGATATATACCAGGCCATCTGGAACCAGGTCACAGCCAAGCGACACGCAAGGATGGAACGAGAATTCCGACTGGCGAAAGAGAGAGAAATTGCCCAGCGGAAGGAGTGTTACAGCAGCCGAGCAGAGGCTGCATCCGAGGAGGTTAGCAGTCTCCCCCTGAGGCGGCCAGAGGAACCCGAAGTAGGGGTCCTCATAGACTGCTCCTGTGAGGAACCACAACAGGCAGGTGGAGACGGGACCGAGGTCTCTTCACCGGGATGCTGGGCAGCTGGCCCAGACCCTCAACAGCAGCCGGAGTTGCCAGGTGTGGACGCAGGTGGTCCTTACTCGCAAATGTTGAGGGACCTCACAGACTGGTCCTGGGAAGACCCACAGATGGCAGGTGGAGATGGGACCGAGGTCTCTCTACCAGTCCTACAGGGATGCTGGACGGTCGGTCCAGATCCCCAGCCATCTCCGCAGGGATACCAGGAGGAGGAGGTAAGCGAGCCCTCCCCTTCCCAGCTACTTCCCAACCGAGTTCTGGGGGCAGGGGATGAGCCTGCGATACCCACTGATCTCTCTCCCCAACCACAGGGGGACAGCACCCCTAACTCCGATGGTGCAGATGGGACCGCGGTCTCTGCCCCAGGCCTACCGGGATGCTGGACGGCCGGTTCAGATCCCCCACCAACCCTGCAGGAATGCCAGGAGGAGGAGGAGGTAAGCAATTCCTCCTCCCCACAGCCGATCTGCAACAAGGTCCTGGGGATAGGATTCCCTGACCACATCCCAGCGGAAGAGCTGGCATCTGGGCAGAGCGCAGTCGGCCTCTGGCCTCCCCTATCCTCTTATCCAGAGCTTGACTCCCCACAGGCTACCCCAGCAGAAGAGCTGGCATCTGGGCAGAGCGCAGTCGGCCTCTGGCCTCCCCTATCCTCTTATCCAGAGCCTGACTCCCCACAGGCTACCCCAGCAGAAGAGCTGGCATCTGGGCAGAGCGCAGTCAGCCTCTGCCCTCCCCTATCCTCTTCTCCACAGCCGATCTGCTACAAGGTCCTGGGGATAGGATTCCCTGACCACATCCCAGCGGAAGAGCTGGCATCTGGGCAGAGCGCAGTCGGCCTCTGCCCTCCTCTATCCTCTTCTCCAGAGGCTGACTTTCCACAGGCTACCCCAGCAGAAGCGCTGGCATCTGGGCAGAGCGCAGTCGGCCTCTGCCCTCCCCTATCCTCTTCTCCAGAGCCGGACTTCCCACAGGCTACCCCAGCGGAAGAGCTGGCATCTGGGCAGAGCGCAGTTGGCCTCTGCCCTCCTCTATCCTCTTCTCCAGAGGCTGACTTTCCACAGGCTACCCCAGCAGAAGCGCTGGCATCTGGGCAGAGCGCAGTCGGCCTCTGCCCTCCCCTATCCTCTTCTCCAGAGCCGCACTTCCCACAGGCTACCCCAGCGGAAGAGCTGGCATCTGGGCAGAGCGCAGTCGGCCTCTGCCCACCAAGTACCTACAGCTCCAAGCTAGAGAGCAACAAGGAAGCAAGGAGTAGCAGATGCCCCCTCAACAGCTGGGGACATACAGAACAGAGCCAGGCCCCAAAATTCAACAGGTCCAGTATTGGGTTGTGGGTGGACTGCCAGACTAACTCAGATACCGACCGGCATGAGGTCAGGTATCTGGTTAGTTTTCCCTGGGAGGGGGAGATGTGTGGCGAAACCAACCTCGCCACTGGGTTTTGGAGAGGCCTGTTTACCAGCCTCTTGCCTCAGGATTATGGCCCACACTAACTTTAAAAGAGAAGACAGACACAGCTTAAATCTGTCTTTGGAATGGTATTTTGTTATGTGAGGGTACCCAGATAGCCCATTTTATTGTATTCGTGTATTCTGAGTGCCATTCACCTAATGATATGCACTCAGACTTGAGCTATCTGGGGCTATGTTAAATGTCTGTGTTTGCTGTGGGGGTGTGACATTGGGTGTTTGGGTGGTGATCTCTGTCCTGTTGTCTTCACATGTGTATTGGCGATTTCCCTTTTATCCTGAGAGATAATTGAATTGCTCCTCGGGTGTCTCCAGGGCAGAGAGTAGGAAACCATGATGTGTTGTGTCTGTGTATCCTGAGTGCTACGTATCTGTCCTGTGTCACAGTCTTCCTTCTGGTCCCCTAGGGGCGTGTCCACCAGATGGGGACCTGCATAAATACGGGCGGGTAGCCCTCAATAAAGTGTTCCTGTTTTATACCTTCATGAAGTCTTGGTTCATGTTTGGGGGATGGAATAACTACACTCTTGGGGATTGCTATATCACAATACTCCCCTGAGTATAAGCTCTTGTAAGAGCTTGCTCCTGGTTCCTGTCTCTGGATTTAGGAGAGGTTCACCCATTGGAGCCTGGAGCCTTGTCGTAGGTCCAGGGTGGGTAGGAGACGGCGAGACCTCCACCAAGCTTCGGCGGTTTGTGGGGTCTGCAGTGCTGACGGTGTCAAGTGGAGTGCTTGGAGTCCTCTGGAAGCACTAGGAGCAACTATCGACGGAGGTACCCGGTCGGGGTGCTAGGCGTTCCGTTACAATAATACAAAGCACTTACTAATGTATTGTCATTGTCCATATTGCTTCCTTTGCTGGCTGGATTCATTTTTCCATCACATTATACACTGCTCGTTTCCATGGTTACGACCACCATATATCAAGAAGGGGAAAAGAAAGAGATAAAACTTAACTTTTACTGATATTAATAAAATTGATGCACTGCACCAGATAATAAACACAAACAAGACCATACAAACCCCTGGAATACGATGTAATAAGCCCAGTGACCCAATGGGTGATCAATATTGGGGCACAAATCACGTTGCAATGTAAAAATTGGTAAGTTCTTACCAATCTTGAAGTGCCTCAGCAAGGAAAAATGCGGTTCCACTGCATATTCAGGTGGCTAGTGAACTCCTGTATGAGATTAGTAGGGTATTCGTAGCCCCTTTCCCTCATCTAGGGTTTATTAGGGTCATTGGTTCCGGTTGCCTATCTATACAGAGCACTCGCCCTGAAAGGGACGACCCCGTCCGGATACCCGACACTAAACCCGGGTGGTATCCCTAACAAATCCTATAAACATATCCCGACGTGCCACGTTTCGTCTGATAACTTGTTAGGGGAAACATAAAAAAATAGGGTATCCTCCAGAATTCAAATGCAGGGTATATAGAATATATAATCCCAAGTCAGGCCTGTCAGGCAATGACCCAGTGAAAAATATAAAAAATAAATGGAGGGGTCTCTGGACCTTAAAGTCAAAGGACAAAAAGTGCGCTCCTCATCCCCTCGTCCAAAGCATGCCCGCCAGTGGGTACGGGCTGCAAAACGCCTGACAGCAATGTTTGGCGTCTGCTGCGGCAATTTAAAAGGCCGCACCAAGCGCGCCTACTCCCAAGGAGCGCCTTACCGGTCATGTGAGTGGAACGCGTGATCTCCGTGTCACATCACATGGGACATAGCACGGGGTCATGTGAGGCGGAACATCGAACATGGAGATAAGCAGGCCTGGTGCCTAGCAACCAGGACGCCCAGTGACTCACAAAGACGTCCTGGTTGCTGCGAAAGGGCATTATCAAATTGCCTTCAAAACAGAATATAAAAAGGAGCTTCTTGGGCTACTTTCACACTAGCGTTTTAGTTTACCGGTATTGAGATCCGTCATAGGGGCTCAATACTGGAAAAAAAATGCTTCAGTTTTGTCCCCATTCATTGTCAATGGGGACAAAACTGAACAGAACGGAATGCTCCAAAATGCACTTTGTTCCGTTTAGTTGCGTTCCCAGACCGGAGAGCAAACCGCAACATATTGTAGTTTGCTTTCCGTCCTGGGATGCGGAGCAAGATGGATCCGGCATGTCCCCTAATGCAAGTCAATGGGGACGGATCAGTTTTTTCTGCCACAATAGAAAACTGATCCGTCCTCCATTGACTTTCAATGGAGTTCATGACTGATCCGTCTAGGCTATGTTAAAGATAATACAACCGGATCCGTTCTGAACGGATGCAGATGGTTGTACAGTCCTGATCAAAAGTTTAAGACCACTTGAAAAATGGCAAAAAATCATATTTTACATTGTTGGATCTTAACAAGGTTCCAAGTAGAGCTTCAACATGCAACAAGAAGAAATGGGAGTGAGACAAAACATTTTTTGAGCATTCAATTAATTGAAAATAACGATTAAACTGAAGCAGGCTGTTTTTCAGCTGATCCAAATTTTAGGACCACATGGCTTTAAAAGGCCAAATCTGTGCAAAGATGTGGATTCATTGTCATTTTCTGTCAGGTAGTCACATGTTGTGATGGCAAAGGCAAAAAAACTCTCCCTTTTTGAACGTGGTCGGGTTGTTGAACTGCATAAGCAGGGTCTCTCACAGCGCGCTATCGCTGCTGAGGTGGGACGCAGTAAAACAGTCATTTGGAATTTCTTAAATGATCCTGAGGGTTATTTCATCAGCACTGAGCCGGAGGATCCAATTGGCTGTCCGTCAAGACACTGGACGATCCTCGACCCAAATTAAGGCCCTTACTGGTGCGGACTGCAGCCCCATAACCATCAGACGGCATCTGAAACTGAAGGGCTTCAAAAACAAAAAACGTCTTCAAAGACCTCGTCTCCTTGAACGCCACAGAACTGCTCGTTTGGACTTTGCAAGAGAGCACCAAACATGGGACATTCAAAGGTGGACGAAAGTTTTATTCTCTGATGAGAAAAAATTTAACCTTGGTGGTTTCCAACGTTACTGGCATGACAAGCAGATCCCACCTGAGATGTTTTCTACGCGCCACAGTGGAGGGGGCGCCATAATGGTCTGGGGTGCTTTTTCCTTCAGTGGAACAATGGAGCTTCAGGAAGTGCAGGGGCGTCAAACGGACGCTGGCTATGTCCAGATGTTGCAGAGAGCATTCCTCATGACTGAGGGCCCTCGTCTGTGGTAACGACTGGGTTTTTCAACAGGACAACGCTACAGTACACAATGCCCGCAGGACAAGGGACTTCTTCCAGGAGAATAACATCACTCTTTTGGCCCATACCTTTTTATTCTGTAGGTTTCCTGTCCCTGGAGGCAGATCCTCTCTCTGTGGTGCTGTCGTGGGGTCTGGAAAATCAGATTACCGGTATTCTTTGACCTCCAAAGGTTTGTATTATTTTTTTTGTATTAACGCAAGAAAAATTATGCAAGTGTAGTATCGTTGTAACCGTACTGACCTGGAGAATGAAGATAACAAATCAATTTTAACGCATATTGTACAGTGTAAAAAAAAAAAATAATATATATATTACAGTGCTGCCCATAATTATTCATACCCCTGGCAAATTTTGACTTAGTTACTTTTATTTAACTAGCGAGTAATTTTTGTGACTGGAAATGACATAGGTGTCTCCCAAAAGATAATAAGACGATGTACAAGAGGCATTATTGTGGAAAAAAAACATTTCTCAGCTTTTATTTACATTTGAGCAAAAAGTGTCCAGTCCAAAATTATTCATACCCTTCTCAATAATTAATAGAATAGTCTTTATTGGCTATTACAGCAATCAAATGCTTCCTATAATTGCAGACCAGCTTTCTGCATGTCTCCACAGATATTATTGCCCATTCATCTTTAGCAATGAGCTCCAAATCTTTCAAGTTGGAGGGTCTTCTTGCCATCACCCTGATCTTTAGCTCCCTCCACAGATTCTCAATTGGATTCAAGTCTGGACTCTGGCTGGGTCACTCCAAAACGTTAATGTTGTCTTCTAACCATTTCTTCACCACTTTTGCTGTGTGTTTTGGGTCATTGTCATGCTGAAATGTCCACTTGTGCCCAAGGCCAAGTTTCTCTGCAGACTGCCTGATGTTGTCGTTGAGAATCCTCATGTGTTGCTCTTTTTTCATGGTGCCGTTTACTGTGATTAGGTTCCCTGGTCCATTGGCTGAAAAACACCCCCAAAGCATTAGGTTCCCACCACCATGTTTGACAGTGGGGAGGGTGTTCTTTGGGTTGAAGGCTTCTCCTTTTTTACGCCAAATGAAGGAAACATCATTGGGACCAAACAATTTCAATTTTTGTTTTATGTGACCATAACACAGAAGACCAGAAGTCTTCTTTGTCCAGATGAGCTTTTGCAAAAGCCAAGCGAGCTTTTGTGTGCCTTATCTGGAGAAGTGGCGTCCTCCTTGGTCTGCATTATGCAGTGTCCGTTGGATTGTCTGCCTTGAGACATTGCCACCAGCAGAGCACAGATTCACCAGGATGGCCTTGGTGGTGATCCTTGGATTCTTTTTCACCTCTCTAACCATCCTCCTGGCCAGCACAGGTGTCACTTTTGGCTTCCAACCACGTCCTCTGAGATTTTCCAAAATGCGAAACATCTTGTATTTTTTGCTCAAATGTAAATAAAAGCTAATAAATGTTATTTTTTCCACAATAATGCCTCTTGTACGTTCGTCTTATTATCCTTTGGGATACACCTACCGTATGTCCTTTCCCGTCAAAAAATTACTTGCTAGTTGAATAAAATTTGCCAGGGGTATGAATAATTATGGGCAGCACTGTGTGTGTGTGTGTGTGTGTGTGTATATATATATATATATATATATATATATATATATATATATATATATATATATATATATATATATATATTATATATTTTTTTTTCCCCAATTCTACCCCATTTGGATTTTTTCCACTTCCTACTACATAGTATGCAACCATCAATGATGCCATTAGAAAGTATAACAACTTGTCCCGCAAAAAATAAGCCCTCATAAGGCTATGTGAATGGAAAAATAAAAGTTAGGACTATGGGAAGGTGGGGAGTGAAAAACTAAAATGCAAACATGGAACATCCCAGGGTCGTTAAGGGGTTAGGAAGTCTATGGGCCTATCTCTTGACTGTCTTCTCTCTCCTCGTTCTAGCGATCGGTGTGGTCCCAGCACTCGCATGACATATTGAATGTTTTCTGAAAACTCTGACCCATTAAATAAGGAAACAAGGTGCTTCTGATATCTGTGGAGTGAGCAGATGCCTCATCTGCTGGCAGCTGGCCCATGATGTCATGCCCTGACCAGCCTATCGGGATTTTACTCTGGTAGTGACAATGGTCAGTCTGCCCCTGAGTATATTGCCATACATCTGTCTGTCATCAAGGAACCCCAGCAAGCCATGTTTTTACTGATTTCCTCAATTTTACTGGTGTGATTTGATTAATTTAACTCTACCAATAATTAGCACATTGGGAAATCCTCAAGATATGGCCTGTTGGAGCTTCTTGAGGGCATGCTGGAAAACACTGACCTAGAGTGTGACAATGCTGTGACTATCATGATAGCCCAGTAAAGATCTGACATTTCTGTCACACTCAAAATTAACCCTGCCCGTGAGCCATATGTCCTGGAGCGGCATACATCGTGCGCAAGGGAGCGCACAGCATCATAGGTAATATCATATGAGTGCGGGACAATAGCCCTGCGGGTGGCCCGAGGCGCACAGCATCATAATAACCTATGCTGCTGTGCGCTCCCATGAGCACGATGTATGCTGATCCGGGACATATGGCACGCTCACGTATGTCTCTGAGGGCATACGGTCGTGTGCATGAGCCCTTACTCTGATCAGTGTTTTGGTCAGTGATTCTATCAGTGATTATGAGCCAAAACAAGGATTGGAGCCTCCATAGAAATAAGACGTGTACCTGTTCTGTATTTCGTTCCACACCTGGTTTTGGCTCACAGTCACTGATGGAAATCACTGACGTGTGAATGAGGCATAATAGATTATTTGGGATTAATAAACTCTACCTGAGAATTTAACAATTGATCTTTCACATCTATATTTCTCTTTTGTATGAGGCCACTAGAGGGCACAATAACTGTATGTTCGTTTGTGTAGTCCACAATCTTGCCGTATGATTTCATAGATCAGTGGTCTGTGTACATGCCCGTTGTAGGCCTCTGTGGATTCACCATTTACAAACATTTTTGAACATCTGTTAATGACAGCATTGCTTTGCTTGGTAAAAGTCTGTATTTGTAACTATCATGGTTACTTATATTACATGTAATAGTTTTGTGCCTCTATGTTTTGAATATTATAGGAAAGGCGAAAAGCTATAGAATAGTAGTATGTATTTCCAGCTTTGGGAGTTTCTATAAAACCCATGTGAGAGGGCCTGGCTTGGATTAGAATGGGCTGGACAGGTCCTTACTGCATTGAGTCACTGTAGGGCAGTGATGGCGAACCTTTTAGAGGCCGAGTGCCCAAACTGCAACCCAAAACCCACTTATTTATCGCAAAGTGCCGACACAGCAATTTAACCTGAATACTACAGTCCAATACTTCTATGTACTTTATCATTTAGCTGTAATAGTCGGCCTACATACAATGCGCTACCTGTGCTGTTCATAGTGTGCCCTGCATAGAGCCTCCTGAAGAAGCACTAGCGAAACGTACATCGAGGAGTACGCTTGTCAGAGAGAGCCCACACATAGACCACTGGACATCGGGTAGGTGAGCAACTTTGATCGATTTGGTGCATCCATTCTGAATGTATATTGAACATGCATTGAAAATTGTATCTACTCAGATAGGATGCAGCCTCACACATGAATGTCATTTATGCTCGCCATAGACCCATGCTCGACTTGCTCCATATCAAAAGTTATCACAGTATTATGGCTAGATATAGCCCTCAATAAGATATGCTAATCTAGATTCCAGATATAGGGTGTTTTGAAAGTGATTGCAGCAAGTCAAGCAATTTAATCTACCCACAGTGGATACATTGTGGACCATCTCTTCTAAGCATGCTGTATGGTCTCTACATTTATGTTTGTATGTATTTTATGTCGCAATAAAATTCAATTTTATTAGGTAAATACGTGTACCGATTCTCTTTGTTGATTTATATATTATGGAGGTACACCCTTGTTAACACAAGGCTGTTTTGATCCAGTTGAAGTATAGATTGGTATGCCTTAGACTTTTTCCAGGGTACGGAGTGGTGTAAAGTATGCCGCCACTGTAAACGTGTTCTGTGTATTAATGAATTGTGCTTCTATATCTGGCAAACTAATGGACAAGTCTGGGTTTTGCAAATGTCCGTTACATTCCTGACAGCATTGTGCCAACCGTAAAGTTTGGTGGAGGAGGGGTAATGCTATGGGTTTGTTTTTCAGGGGTTGTCCTAGGCCTTTTAGTACCAGTGAAGAGAAATCTTAGTATACGACATTTTGGAATATTGTATACCAACTTTGTGGGAACAGTTTGGGGAAGGCCCCTCTCTGTTCCCTCACAAAGCAAGGTCCATAAAGGAATGGTTGGGCGAGTCTGGTGTGGAAGAACTTGACTCTCCAACACAGAGCCCTGAACTCAACCCCATTGAACACCTTTGGGATGAACTAGAATGGAGATTGCAAACCAGGCCCTCTTGTCAGTGTTTGACATCACAAATCTTCTTCTGGATGAATCGGCAAAAATTCCCAAAGACACTCCAAAATCTGGTAGCAAGCTTTCCCAGAAAGAGTGGAAAACGTTTTATCTGCAAAGTGGGAACCAGCTCCATATCAGTGCCATGGATTTAGAATGGGAGATCATGAAAGTTCCTGTAGTTGTAATGTGTAATCTCAATACTTTTGTCACTATAGTATAGCTCCTTTGTTTCTGCAGTACCCAAGGTGGATTGTTATATAAGTGAGATATACTCTTGTGTCTATACACAATATAAAAAAGTGAACTCCTTTCTTCCTAGACCTCGTTAAGTATTTTTCCCTGATCCGGAAATACTATCCAAGGAAGTACTCTGTCTCATTTTGTATTCTGTTTATCGGGTGAACATAAAATGTATTCTGCCAGGTTATGCTGAAGGAATGAAGGTCAGAAGATATGGTATTTTCAAAGATTTATTTCAATATGTCATTTTGTATTCTGTATTTTGTATTCTATGACAGGGCCATGCTCCTGCTGTACCATCCAGTTCAACAGGATGGCAGATTCAACATACAGACTAGCGCCTTTGACCTCTAGTTTGGGAAGCTATGCAGTGTCCACTGGTTTAAATATGTTTTCCAGGGTACTGTATAAGAAACGTCAAATTACACGGTTTACCCAAAACAGTTTGATCAACACTTGTGGACACACAAGTTTAAAGGAAAGATTTGTACATCTCCTGTATTTTGGACCTTCTCCTGCCTTTGGGTACAACCACACAGCGCAGATGAAACACAGCCACACTGCAGTCTAGTACCGTGCAGCTGTACAGGCCAAAGCTGGCTTCTGTACGACCAATAACAATGCAGACTGACTAAACACTGAAGTCCTCATCAGTAGGTTAACAAGAGTCAGCTGTGGCCTGTACAGCCGCGCGGTACTTGACAGCAGTGCAGCAGCATTGTAGCCGCGACATAAGAAAAAACTGAACAGAACTGGTGGGTAACCTTAATTAAGACTTAGCTTTTAATACATCATTAAAATACCCAAAAAGGAAGCAGAAGGTCACCCGCCAGGGTGCAACACACTTGTCACAAATCACTCAGTGGTGAATGAATACAATGATATATTAGTGCCAAGAGAACTAGGAGGGAGAGGGGGGTGGGAGGGGAAGGGAAAACTGGGTCTATTCCTTCTAGTAAACCCTCCTCTATTAGTGCTCCACCTGGGGATCAACAAGCTGACCCTAAACAGGGCGATCCCACTGCGTGTCTACTTCCTCCTAGTATATCAATAGGGGTCCCTACGCCGCGCCATTTGACTGCCCAGCTTCGTCGAGGAAGGGAGCAAGCGAGGGAGCTAACACCTGGCACAATAAAGGATACACTGAGAAAAACTACATAAAGCAATTAAGCAGGTGTGTATATATAGTCCTGCCCAAGCACAAACATATAGATATGCACACGATAGCAAGCAGTGTATAGCTATATCCCAGTACCACTCTGCCCGACGCGTTTCATTGGCATGAGGCCAACTCATCAGGGGACTTGAATTAATAAAATACAGCAATGAAATAGCAAAAAATAATAAAGTGCAAAAAACTTGTGAAACTTGGCTTACCAACAACGGCAGAGGCTCCATCTGGTCAATCTATTGGAGTACTTTGTCCTCATGGCACATCCCTCTACTTTCTCTGAAGCTGATAGTCATCCAGCTGGGCTGCCGCGACATAACCAAATCCAGCCGCGACATACCGACAGTGTGTGGTCGTACCCTTTGGCTTAGGGCTCTTTCACACTTGCGTTGTTCTTTTCCGGCATAGAGTTCCGTCATCGGGGCTCTATGCCGGAAGAATCCTGATCAGGATTATCCCCATGCATTCTGAATGGAGAGAAATCCGTTCAGGATGCATCAGGATGTCTTCAGTTCCCGACCGGAACGTTTTTTGGCCGAAGAAAATACCGCAGCATGCTGCGCTTTTTGCTCCGGCCAAAAATCCTGAACACTTGCCGCAAGGCCGGATCCGGAATTAATGCCTATTGAAAGGCATTAATCCGGAGCCGGCCTTAAGCTAAACGTCGTTTCGGTGCATTACCGGATCCAACGTTTAGCTTTTTCTGAATGGTTACCATGGCTGCAAGGACGCTAAAGTCCTGTTTGCCATGGTAAAGTGTAGTGGGGAGCGGCGGAGCAGTATACTTACCGTCCGTGCGGCTCCCGGGTCGCTTCAAAGTGACGTCAGGGCGCCCCACGCGCATGGATGACATGATCGCATGGATCAAGTCATCCATGCGCATGGGGCGCTCTGACATCATTCTGGAGCGCCCCGGGAGCCGCACGGACGGTAAGTATACTGCTCCCCCACTCCCCACTACTACTATGGCAACCAGGACTTTAATAGCGTCCTGGCTGCCATAGTAACACTGAACGCATTTTGAAGACGGATCCGTCTTCAAATGCTTTCAGTTCACTTGCGGTGTTACGGATCCGGCGGGCACCTCCGGCAAATGGAGTACACGACGGATCCGGACAACGCAAGTGTGAAAGAGGCCTAAGGCAAAATGCTGATCACAAGGGTGGCCTAAAATGGATGGTCTCATTCTTACTTTAGTAAAGGGGTGGCATAGAACATGGCGTAACATCTCAACACAGGAGTGTTCGATACACCAAATTTTCAGATATCAGCGTCATTTGATACATTTGGCTCAAAGTACAGCAACCTACACTCCTAAGGGTACTTTTACACTTTTTCTTTTCCGGCATAGAGTTCCGTCATAGGGGCTCAATACCGGGAAAAAACTGATCAGTTTCATCCCTATGCATTCTGAATGGAGAGAAATCCGTTCAGGATGCATCAGGATGTCTTCAGTTCAGTCACTGAACGGCGTTTTGGACGGAGGAAATACCGCAGCAAGCTGCGGTATTCTCTCCGTCAAAAATTCCAGATCAGATGCCGGATCCGGCATTCATTTACATTGAAATGTATTAGTGCCGGATCCATTTTTCTGGTCTGCGCATGCGTAGACCGGTAAAAATGTGAAAAAAATATATAACTGATCCGTTTCTCTGAATGACATGCGGAGAGACGGATCTGTTCTTGCAATGCATTTGTAAGATGGATCTGCATCCGGATCAGTCTACAAATGCTGTCCGTTTGCATGCAGATTGCCGGATCCGGCAGGCAGTTCCGGCGACGGATCTGCTTGCCGGATCACTCTGCCGCAAGTGTGAAAGTAGCCTTAAACTGACTTTAATATTGCCCCTCATGATAAACCTCTCCCAGTCTTAATTTTGTAATACTGACTCAGAAATGCTTTTTTTTTTTTTGTAAAAATCCCTATCGCTGTTTCTCAGATTAAGGGCTCATGCATACGACCGTTGGGTGTTTTGCGGTCCGCAAATTGTGGATTCGCAAAAAATGGATACCGGCCACGTGCATTCCACATTTTGCGGAACCGAAGAACTGGCCCCTAATAGAACAGTCCTATCCTAGTACGTAATGCGAACAATAATAAGACAGGTTCTACTTTTGTGGAACGGCCATGCAGATATACGGACATGGAATGCACATGGAGTCATTTCTGTTTTTTTGCGGCCCCATTGAAGTGAATGGTTCCGCATACGGACCGCAAAAAACTGAACGGACACGGAAAAAAAATACGTTCGTGTCCATGCACCCTAAGACATTTAATAAGAACAATGTTTAACATGCCTGTCCTAATCTACCCCCTCCTGGTGTCGGATGCGCCACAATTATTAACCCCTAATATACATCGCTGTGGTGAGTTCCCAACATGCACCGTAATAGTATGATGCTCTGATCGGGTGAGCACATGAGACAGATTCTTTTAAAAAATTATTTTATTGTGTAAATAATAGTGCACACTTACACACAGCACATCCTGACACTGTTGGGACACAGCTTGGCGCCCAGAGTAGACCAAGAAGCAGGGACTAATACTGATATTTCCGCGCGAGTGCAAAACATTGTAATGCATTTTGCACTCGCGTGAGAAAAATCGCGCATGTTTGGTACCCGAACTTCTTCACAGAAATTCGGGCTTGGGATCGGTGTTCTGTAGATTGTATTATTTGCCCTTATAACATGGTTATAAGGGAAGCTAATAGCATTCTGAATACAGAATGCATAGTAAAATAGCGCTGGAGGGGTTAAAAAAAAATAAAAAATGATTTAACTCGCCTTAGTCCACTTGATCGCTCTGCCGGCATCTCCTTCTGTCTCCTTCTTTGCTGATTGTAGGAACAGGACCTGTGGTGACGTCACGCCGGTCGTCACATGGTCCATCACATGATCCATCACCATGGTAAAAGATCATGTGATGACCGGAGTGACGTCACCACAGGTCCTGTTGCTCCACACACTAAGATGAAGACAGAAGGAGATGCCGGCTCCGTGATCAAGTGGATTAAGGCGAGTTAAATTATTATTTATTTATTTATTTTTAACCCCTCCAGCGCTATTTTACTATGCATTCTGTATTCAGAATGCTATTAGTTTCCCTTATAACCATGTTATAAGGGAAAATAATAATGATCGGGTCTCCATCCCGATCGTCTCCTAGCAACCGTGCGCGAAAATCGCACCGCATCTGCACTTGCTTGCGATTTTCACGCAACCCCATTCATTTTTATGGAGCCTGCGTTACGTGAAAAACGCACAAAGAGGAGCATGCTGCGATTTTCACGCAACCCACAAGTGATGCGTGAAAATCACCGCTCATGTGAACAGCCCCATAGAAATTAATGGGTCGGGATTCAGTGCGGGTGCAATGCGTTCAACTCACGCATCGCATCCGCGCGGAATACTCGCCCGTGTGAAAGGGGCCTAACTCCTGCTCCTACTGTAATAATGAGCGCTTCCATAATGGAACCATGCAGTGTGCCTGTACAGCAGTTTATGACCACATATGTTATGTTGCCGTATTTAGTAGAAAATGAGAAAAAAATTGCGAGGTCCTTTTTCTCCTGTGACCCATTGTGAAAATGAAAAAAAAATGTAATTAAATCTTAAAATTTATTTTAAAATGTAATTTTCATTTTCACAGCCAAGCGTTTCTAAATTCTATTAAACACCCTTGTGGTCAAAGAACTCACTAGACCCCTCAATAAATTTGTTGAGGGATGTAGTTTATAAAAAAGTGGTTAGTTTTTTGGGGTTTCTCCTGTAGGGGTACAGCGCTCCAGACAAAAAAAAAATATATCAAAGAGCCATTGGCTCCTAATCTGAAAAATTTAGGAGCCAAAATAAATTTTTAGTCGCCAAATTTAAAATAAATATATTTACGGTATGATAAAAAAAAAACATGTCTTACCTAGGGTTGTTACGATACCAAAATTTTGGTTCGATTTCGATACCATAAAAAAGTATCGCGGCTGCGTTTGTATTCAGGCATAAACTATATTCATTGGTGGCGCAGTGTCCACAGCCCCTCCCCTCCTCCCTGCTATCAGTCCATTGGTGGCAGCAGCGGAACAGGGGGGGAGGGACTGCCTCCTTCTCCCCTGTGCTGCTGAGGAGAACATGGCACGCGCTGAGAGCAGCGTGTGCCATGTCGGTGCAACTCGCGTGTGTCTGCAGGATAAAAGCCCGTTCTTGTTAAAGAGGCAGAACAGCGGAGGGTCTAGGCGCAAATGGCGACAAGACTACAAAGTCTTATCATCATTTTGCAATTCTAAGTCGCATTGGCGACCATTTTGGTCGCCATCTGGAGCTCTGGGGTACCTCAGAGTTTCTTTACATGGCGCCTGAAAACCATTTCAGCAAAATCTTCCCTCCAAAAGCCATATGGCGCTCCTTCCCCTATGATCCCTGCGATGTGGCCATACAGCAGTTTACAGAAACACCCCTCATGTTGTTGTAAACTGCAGAATCAGGGTAATAAATATTGAATTATATTGAAATATTGTTTGTTGTTAACTCTTGCTGTTACAAAATAAAATGGATTAAATTTGAAAATCTGCAAAAAAAAGTTACATTTTGAAATTTCACCTCAATATTCCTGTAAAGGGGTTGTCTCATCTCAAACATATCCTAGTCATATGCCCCCATTGTCTTATAAGTGTGGCTCCCACCTCTGGCCCTGTACCTATATCGGTAATGGAGCCCTGCAAAGTGGTGGCTGGAGGAATCCGGTCCGGCCACCACCAAGCGCTCTACCAATAGAAGTGAATGGGAGCGCACCGCGTATGACGGGCCACTGCTCCCATTCACTTCTGTGGGCCCGACGGAAATAGCCGACTATTTTCGGTGGACCCATAGAAAATGAATGGAGGGTGGCTGCACATGCGCAGTGCACCCGCCACCACTTTCGGGGCTCCGTTCTCGATATAGGTGTGGGTTCCAGTGGTGGGACCCTAGCGATATGCCACCATTATCTGAGATGAGACAACCCCTTTAATTCTTGTGCAGCATGTAAAGGGTTAATAAAGTTTGTAAAATCAGTTTTTCATAACTTCAGGGGTGACATTTTTAAAATAGGGTCATTTATGGGTGGTTTCTATTATGTAAGCCCCTCAGTTACTTCATAACTGAATTGGTTGTTAAAGTGGTTTTTGGAATTTTAGTTGAAAATGTGAAAAATTGCTTCTAAGCCTTCTAATGTCCTAAAAAAATAAAATGACTTTTACAAAATGATGCCAACATAAAGTAGGCATATGGTGAATGTTAATAACTATTTTATGAGCCATCACTATCCGTCTTAAAAGCAGAGAAATTCCAGTTGACAAAATAGCTAATTTTTCAAAATTTTGTATAAATGTAGAATTTTTTTTAAAACTGAAAACATATCGACTCAAATTCACCACTAACTTGAAGTACGATGTTTCATGAGAAAACATTCTTAGGCTGCGTTCACACGGGCGAGATTTCCGCGCGGGTGCAATGCGGTAGGTGAACGCATTGCACCCGCACTGAATCTGGACCCATTCATTTCAATGGGGCTGTTCAGATGAGCGATGATTTTCACGCATCACTTATGCGTTGCGTGAAAATCGCAGCATGCTCTATATTCTGCGTTTTTCACGCAACGCAGGCCCCATAGAAGTGAATGGGGTTGCGTGAAAATCGCATGCATCCGCAAGCAAGTGCGGATGCGGTGCGATTTTCACGCACGGTTGCTAGGTGACTGTCTATACACTGTATTATTTTCCCTTATAACATGGTTATAAGGGAAAATAATAGCATTCTGATTACAGAATGCATAGTAGGTGATCGATTGAGGGTTAAAAAATAAAAAAAAATTAACTCACCTTCTCCGTTTGTTCGCGTAGTTCTCCCGGTCTTCAGTTCTTTAAAAAGATGAACTATGGGCTAAAGGACCTTTGATGACGTAAGATCACATGCTCCAATCACATGGTCCATCACCGTGGTGATGGACCCTGTGATTGGAGCATGTGATCTGACGTCACCAAAGGTCCTTTAGCCCATAGTTCATCTTTTTAAAGAACTGAAGACCGGGAGAACTACGCGAACAAACGGAGAAGGTGAGTTAATTTTTTTTTATTTTTTAACCCTCAATCGATCACCTACTATGCATTCTGTAATCAGAATGCTATTATTTTCCCTTATAACCATGTTATAAGGGAAAATAATAACATCTACACAACACCGAACCCAAACCTGAACTTCTGTGAAGAAGTTCGGGTCTGGGTACCACAGTCGGTTTTTTATCACGCGCGTGCAAAACACATTGCACACGCGCGATAAAAACTGAACATCGGAACGCAATCGCAGTCAAAACTGACTGCAATTGCATTCCTACTCGCGCGGGTTTGCCGCAACACACCGGGACGCATCCGGAACTAATCCGGACACGCTCGTGTGAACCCAGCCTTAGAATCCCTTGGAAAATAAATGGACATGAGGAAAGAGGGGAGATAAGGAGCAGGAAGGAAGTGTTTAATAAATGAATGAGAGATGAGTGAAATCCCCGATATGAGATCATGAAATCTATTTTTTCTGTAGAAACCATCAAGACAACCAAGGGGGGAAGGGGGGTGCGGAGGGAATGGGGGTGGGTTATAACTTGCCTTTATATATGTATGACATGAGAAAAGAAACAGGTTAAGGATAGATTCCTGATGATTATTGATAATTGCGTAGCAGATGTTTGTGCGTGTTTCGGAGGTATCGTTGTCTATGTTTTTTGATTCTTGTCTGTTGTCATGCTTTCTTGAATTTTTGTATGCTGAAAGGGAAAAATAAAAATATTCTAAAATAAAAAAAAAAGAATCCTTTGGAAATGTAAAAACATTCAAAAGTTATTACCACATAATGTCTGAAGGAGTTGAGAAGCACATACTTCTTAATAATTAGCTGGAGTAGATCTAAATCTAGGCGCAGACAACCAGAGAATGCGGTTAATTTATGAGAAGGCCTCTGCTTCATCATAAATTAAGCACATCCTCCAGAGGCTTATATCATAGACCAGCATAAGAGTGGTACTGTCACGGATGTTCCTGTGACAGGTGGCAGTAGATCTGTGAGACTGGCAACACGTGGTTTGATCTGTCATGTTTTCTGTTTGGATCAAATGACGTCTCTGTTTCTGGTGCTTGCCACACCTTCTTTCCCCATGTGTGGCTATTATGGTCATTTAACCTTCTCTATTTATTGTTGTTTCTCCCACTATGCTATGTGGTTTATAGCTTCAGTTTGAGTTGTGCATAGCTGGTGTGTGGATCTTGACTGAGTTCCTGGTGCTGCCATAGACATTTGAAGTTAAGTGTTTTTTCTTTCCCTTTTGTATTTTGTTTGGGTTATTTTGTGTGTTGCAATTCCCTGCCATTTGTATTAAGGTCTGAGGGAGACTCCTGTTCGCCCTTCCTTTTGGGGGAACAAGTTGTCTCAGTCCTGACATTAGTACCAGGGTTCTTTAGGGTGAGTTAGGACACTAGGTATTCCTGTGTATGAACTTGCTTACTTCTGGGGTCTGTTCATACTGGTAGTTAGTCAGGACTTTGATTAGGGTTTTACTAGGAGGTGACAATAACCAAAAAGGGAGCTCACTGGAATATAACTCGGTCTCCTATACCACCTGGCTTCTTAATATAGTTAATGATAAATGGACGGTTTTAGTTAAAAATTAATCCACATTTATTATTACCTAAAATACATGTATGGTACCTTACGATACTAATATAAAAAAAAATACATCAGGTATAAGCAAATAAATACAATGTATAAGATCATCCAGTAACGGTCCCTCTGTAAGTATATTGTGCGGAGCTCTCGCACTAAATAAAAAATCAAATGTTCCACAGCAGAGTAGATGCAGTATTTTAATTATGCATGCTTTTTTTATTGTAATGTCCTTGGCAGATTTTCAATTGCCACTTTTTAGACTGCTACTAGATATGGTATGTAGCGGTATTCAACCAGTTAAATTATTATTGTTTGGGTTGGCGGCACTGTTATAATGCAAGGTGTTCCAGCAATACGTCCATATGTGGCTACCTACTCCTTATCAAGTGCGTATCAATTATGGAGTGGTTACGCCACCGTCGTCTGACTCATCCACCCGGTTGTATAGTTGATACAGACGGTAGTTTGGTAAAGTATATTATTGGCTCCTTACCAGGTCTGTCGTTGCCCGCAATGTTTAAAGGGACACTGACAGGCCCAATAAGCATAATTAGCTGTATTTATGCATGCACAGGTCTTCCATTGAGTATTAAAAACATATAAGTCTAACCCCTGTCCACCTTATGAATACTGCAAAATGATGGCGTTTCAGCTTCACTTCTGCCCAGCCAGCCACCCCCCAACCGCCGTTTTGAAGCGCCGCCCAGCTCCTCAATATTCACTTCACTGGGCGACTTCTGCTGTCCCCGACGTTCCAAGATCCGGCGCATGCCCAATAGAAAGCTATGGGCATCGGACTCCATTTCAGCTTCAGCGCATGCGCCTGGCACCCTCACCCTCTGCTTCTTTGAGGCCGCTTCAGCCTCTGCGCCTGCGCCGGCCACTCTTCTGAGCAGCGCTTCAGAGCGCTGCTCTCAAACACATCTGAAGGGGTTAATACAGCAGAAGCCACCCAGCGAAGTGAATATTGAGGAGCTGGGCGGCGCTTCAAAACGGTGGTTGGGGGAGGCTGGCTGGGCAGAAGTGAAGCAGAAAGACGAGCGATTACATCAGGTTATAAAACATCATTTTGCAGTATTCATAAGGTGGACAGGGGTTATACTTATGTTTTTAATACTCAATGGAAGACCTGTGCATGCATATATACAGCTAATTATGCTTATTGGTCCTGTCAGTTTCCCTTTAATAGTACGTACATGGCTGTATTGTGCTTCGGGATATCTTGTGAAGCACCTGTTGATTTTCTTACGTAGGTGCTAGTGCCGGCACTAACTTCTAACGTACGTTGTCTCCGTGGATCGGGTTTTTAATTGTGGGATTCCCGCTGCAGAAAATCGTACTCTGTGTGAACTACTGTGTTTTCAATCAGCAGACGTGTTTTGAAACCGCTGGGGTTTCTTCCTCAGTGGTTAAAAATATAATGAAGATGAGGGACATAAAAAAACATTACCTATATAGTAATCATGTGACCTATAAAATCAGGACCGGACTGCCTCAAATAGGGATTGATATATGAATCTGGACTGGACTATGTTTCGTCTTAGCATTCGCATTCTGTTCAGACAATGTGGTAATGGGGTTACGCCTTTTTATATAACTCCTTCCTTTTTATAAACTGCATTTACAACCTACATATATCTCATATAGAGCTACAGACTAAACATTCCTTAATATATCTTGTATAGTATATTTCCATCTTGTTTTGATCGTATACATTTGTTCAGACCTTATATTATATTGCCGTCGGCATACTGTTTATAATTCAGCCCCTATACTACAAGTACAAGCAAAATATACAAAGTATATGAAAATAATAACTACAAAAAATTAAAATAAAAAATGAAATGTAATAAAAATAAATAAGTGAAATAGTGATCCATAGCATATATATATATATATATATATATATATATATATATATATATATATATATATATATATATATATATATATATATATTTATTGATAGAAGATGGAGGTCGTGCCCTATGATCCTTGCTGTCCTGGGGCCAGTGGGAGGATGCAGGACACGTCGCTGCGCTGGAAAACAGCCGGGCAATGACATGTCGTGTAAACGTGCCACCGACCCTATTCTAGAAAACCAAAAATCTATTTCTGCATTGAGTCCCCACTGTGCCAGCGATTCAAATTCGTATATCATTCTTGATTCGTATCTAGACATTTTGGAGATTAAATCTCCTCCCCTCCATTCCCTTTTTACTGATTGAATAGCCGCATATTTTAAACCTGCTGGATTCCTGGCATGATATAAATTAAAATGTTGTGAGAGTATGTTTCTCATGCCCTTTTTTAATATTATTGATGTGTTCCGCGATTCTGGTCTTTAATGATCTTCCTGTACGTCCCACATACTGTTTACTCTGCTGTGGAACATTTGATTTTTAATTTTGTGTGTGAGCTCCGCTCGATGTACTTACAGAGGGACCGTGACTGCATGATCTTATACATTGTATTTATTTATTTATTTTCTCTTTATTTATTGCTTATACCTGATGTATTTTTTGTTTATATTAGTATTGTAAGGTACCATACATGTATTTTATGTAATAATAAATGTGGATTCATTTTTAATAAAAACCGGCCATTTAACATTTTACTAGGAGGGGTCTATCTCCTTTCCCTAGTTTTCAGGCCTTATTCCCTCGCCCCTTTTCCTCCTATGTTCGGTGTGGTGTTTCCCTCCCACACCCGAACGGACAGGTACCTTGTTAGCCAATTATCTGATGTCAAATGCTTTTACACTATTCCAGACGTATGCTTGATAACCTTGAAGTTTTCTTTATATACAAAATCGGACATGTAGTAAAGTTTGTATGACACAAATAATTGAAATTTGGTTATTTTCTTTCTTTCCTGTAGGATTATTGTTTGTGTTAACTGACTGACAGTCTTCTATTCCATCCTCTTGAAATTGAGCGGAAAAAAAGACGGGATGGACCCTACATCTTCAGAAGCACATGGGTGGTCTATTCTCCAGAAACTAAATGAACAGAAGTCCATGGGCCTTTTTTGTGATGTCTCCTTGATGGTTGAGGGTAAAATATTTCTTGCCCATAAAAATGTTCTTTCAGCTTGTAGTGAGTATTTCTACGCAGCACTAAGCAGAAATGAGCAGCAGCAGTTTTTAGTTCTAGACAATGTTAGTTTGGAAGGTTTTAGTCATCTTCTAGATTTTATATACACCTACAAAATCCCTACTTGTCATGTCCAAGACTTTATGCAGGCTGCTCAGCTCTTGCAAGTTAGTCTCCCGCTCACAGTTCAAGTGGTCAGTGTACCCAGCAGTCCACGTAACGGTAGTCCAAAAGAAGAAATCTGCATCCCAGATGATGATGATTATCGTGTGCCGACTCAGGATTCAGAGTTGAGAGATACTGAGAGTCAACCAAAACGCGAGAGAAGCCGACAGGATAACCTTCAAAGTATTAGCAACAGTCTGTATAAAGGGGAAAGAAGACGGTTGGAAACCATGACACAGATAAAAGACAATGCAATGGTACACAAAAGGCCAACATTTTATAAAGAAACATATGTGGTTCGAAAGCCTGGATACTTTATGAGGACTCAACTTTCAAAGAGTGGAAGGTTGGGGAGAGAAAGTCCTGTGGATGACTGTATGGATAACTCCTTTATTAACACAGGTTATTCCAGACAGGTGCCTATTACAATTCACAATGATGGTTCTTCAGAAGAAGCAGATGACGAAGCAGCAGATATTTGCATTGATTTATGTGATGAGCCTGATACACCTGATAGTTTAGAACCAGTGAAGAACTTGAGATTACGTGGTGAGTCACTTAAACCCAAGATCTTCTCTACTGTAGTTGGATTGGAGAATTCAAATGTGATGGAAAGAGTCAATGGGAGTGAAAACCTTTCTGAAGTAGTCCACAAATGTGACAGATGTGAACTACTACTGACTTATCCAGAATTCTTAAATCACCAGGATGATCCAGGAGTAAAAATTCTCCAGTGCAGTTTTTGTGAGAAACAGTTCAATTACAGGTGAGAGCCATGTATTTTTGTCAGTTATGTTGATCTGTTGATATGATTATGGACATGTGTTGTGTCTTACTTCCTACAGGCTGTTAAAAAAAAATGTTACCCATAAGGCGAAAAGAGGATTTCACCACCAGGGTGTTGCTAAATCAACATGGCAAAATACCAGTTTAGCTCTGCTTACACGTTTTGAACAAAGTCTATAAAGGGTTGGCTCATATCAGATATTGATGGTATATCTCTCTCCATAGCAGGACCCCTAAAGCAAACATAGAGCAGCCACGCATGCACAACCTCCCTCTGTTCACCGCTATGAGTTCCAAAAATAGCCAAGCACTAGTTTGTCTACTACTGGCAGTCCCAGAGCAGTGAATGCAGTGGTGGCTGTGCTTGCTTGGTGCCCTCTGCATTCACTGCTATGGGACTTCCGAATACAGCCAAGCGCGTTAACTCTGCTGTTTTCAGAACTCCCATAGCAGTGAATGGAGAGCACACTGCACATGTTTTTCTTCCCTTCAGGGGCCACGTCCTGGAGATAGGTGTGAGCCCACCTCTGGAATCTGGTCCTATCTGACATTAATGGCATATCCTATTGATATGCCATCAACGTCTGAGATGCGCCAACTACTTCAAATATTGAAGTTATAGTAAAGGGTTGTCCAACCCATGATTTTTTTTATTTTTAATGATCTGTTTTACAATTAATAAGTACTCACCTTACCAATTCCCTGTTGCTCCCATGCCAGTCACCCGCTGGTCTTTGTTTACAAGTGATGACCTGTTGTGCTGACACGTGACCAGTGCAGTCAGTCACTGGCTCTAGCACTTACATATTGACACCACTGAGGTTACTGCTGCAGCCAGTGATTGGCTGAATATGTCATTGTTGGAGCAAGGTGAACAGAAAACGGTGGGGATTGTCGTAGGAGTGACAGGGTTTTACTCGGGATCATATAAAATTGGTGCAATTAAATATTTAATTGTAATTAAATCCTCCTTTTACTATTTGCTACTTTGGGACCTTGTGTTCTGACCATCAAAGCACAGGCATTCTAGTCCATGCTGTGTGGAATGGGGAGTTGACTATACCTGCTTGTACAAATGTTACCTATGTGGCAAACTGAATCAGTAGTAGAATTAGCCATCCTCTGCACTTCAACTCTTCCCTAAGAAGCTAAGGGGGAGATTTATCATAGACCAGCGTTTTACACCAGTCCCCTGCACTACCAGAAGATGCACTTAATTTAGAATAAGACGCATGCCTTATCTTGAATAAGGCGCATCCTCCGGCAGCCATTTGCGGCCGAAAAAGCATAAATTAAGAGAATTGGGCTGGGCCTGCTGGCTACTGATGACCTATCCTTAGTAGGGCTGCAGCTATTGACTTTTTTGTAATAGAGTATTCTGTCGATTAATCCAACGATTAATCGAGTACTCTAATAACAAAAAACTAATTAAAATAGTATTTTTCTTTTTATAAACTCAGTGCCACCAGCTTCCACCCAGTGCCATCATTTCCCCAGAGCCAGTGAAATAAAATACCTTTCCTGTAGGGGCGCCGCTCCACGGCTCGTCCATCTTCTCTGCGCTCTGCACTGTCGTCCTGATGTCGCACAGCGCCAGGTCATAGTGAACGCTTACGTGCACTATGTCCTGACGATGTGTCAGGAGGACAGTGCAGTGTGCGGCGGGTGACCACGGATCAGTGAGTAATAGCAAGCTCTTCACTCCCGCTTCGTGGTCACATGACACAAACAAATCCTCAATGCAAAAAACTTGCATCGAGGATTTTTTGCGTCGAATTACTCGATTCAATCGAGTTATCGTTTCAGCCCTAATCCTTAGGATAGGTCATCAGTTCAAAAAATCCTGGAAAACCCCTTTAATGCTTTAGCACACGAAGACACGTTGGACAGTTGTATGCTTCTAACTTTGTGGAAACAGTTTAGGGAAGGCCACTCTGTTTCAGCATGACTATGCCCCAGTGCACAAAGCAATGCCCATAAAGACATGGTTGAGTGAGTTTGGTGGCGAAAAACTTCACTGGCCTGCACAGAGTCCTGACCTCAACCGCATCAAACACCTTAGGAACAACCACTTGGACCTAACACAACTTCAAAGCCCAGTTAAAACATGGGTGCCCCATATTTGGACTGAACACGATAGTAGAAACGCCTAAATGATCATAGCTAAAAGGGTTGCCTCAGAGTGTGCACTAATGTACTCAACCCTCTGTCAAAATTGCTAAAACATTAGGCAGAAGTGTCTGATATATTTAAGATAGTTTGAAAGGTTTACAATGCCTGGTCCTCTTAAAAGGACATTATACCCTGCCTGGTAAGACAAATATTAATAGAGAACCTAGCAATACTTTCCACCAAGTTCTGCAGATTAAGAACAAGTTAACACGGATACTTAAACATCTTGCTCCCTTCCTATTTGGGTGATATATGTCAGTTTGATGTAAGGCAAGAATGCATCTAAGAAACAAAGCCTTTAACATCTGGGGATTGTGAATCAAGGTGCTCAAAGCACCTTGCGTCCCCTGGTGGTGAGTTTGAACCGCGCACCACCGCCCATTTACCATGTGCTTTTAATTAGATAGCTTGTACAGCTGTATTTGCCCATACTGCAGGCTCACAGCCTTAGAGAGGCATGTGTAGGATACAGCTGGGTACTACTTTGCCCAGATTGTAGGCTGTAAGCCCAGGAGAGGCATGTTAGAGTAGGACCCATCTGATTAGAAGCCACCTTGTCGTCTGGTAGATGAGCCCGACATCTGTTTGATCAATTATATGCGCAAAGAGCTTCTAACTGCACTTGCAGTAAGTATGGCCACCAAGCAGCTATTATTCTTTCAGTGTTTGCTTATATCTTTGTGCAATTGACTAGCAGTGTGCTGTTACCTGTAGTTCTACTAATCCAATGGTGCTCAAAGCTTGTCACCTGAGAGAGGGGCCTGAAGTTACTGGCTGGCACACCCACAAGATGCTAAAGTAAGAGCAGCACATAACCATCACGCATGGGCTTTGTAAAATAATTATTGGGATCTTGGTCCAAGTCTATCGACAAATTATTACAGATAAAAATTCTGTGATGAGAAAAAATACCTCCTAGCATCAAGCACAGAACGATTACATTCTTTTAAGTTCATTGCAATTGGCTTTTGTCTCCTTTATAGGCCATGTGACTGATAAGACTTCACAGGGCTAAGAAGAGGCCTTAGCACTCACTGGAACGCCGCAGCCTGTTCAAACAGCTGATTGGTGGGGGTGCTGAGAGTACTCACTGATGTCACGTGACGTGCCTGCGCCGCCTACTTTATGAATGAAGTAGGCGGCGCAGGCACGTGACAACAGGATCGGGAATTAAAGTTTAATAATATAAAAGGTTTAGGCATTAAGGAATTGAGTGAGCGGCGGGGCCGGAGTACAGTGACCGCACCGACCCCGCCGCATTTGCATGACACCGGCCCCTCCTCCCTCCCCCTCCAGCTGATATATCGGAGTCTGCGATGCTGCAGCATCGCAGACTGCGATGTAAAATGGCAGCATTCGCCCCATAAGACGCAGAGGCATTTTCCCCCTACTTTTGGGGGGAAAAAGTGCGTCTTATGGGGCGAAAAATACGGTACTTCTTTTTGGGTTAAAGCTTGTCTATTTTTTTTTTTTTTTTTTTTTTTTTTTTTTTTGCACCTCAGCCAAAGTTTTTCTATTACAACATCCAGCCAAATTCTCTGAAAAAGCCTTTTCATCATGTCCCTATTAGCTTTGTACTATTTTACTTTGGCTGTCCTGTTGATATGTCTTGGTTAAAGAAATTCTGCTTCAATCACATTTTCTTGCTAATTGATTTATGATGCTTGTTAAATGTGTACCTCTTCATTTTAAACATCTAATTGATCTTTTAATTTCACAGTTGAGCAATTGTCGCATTGGTATCATTCTGAGTATTTGAGGCTGGTTTGAAGATTTGACTCGTAGAAACGCATTTACTGAGGTCTCTTTTCTGAATAAGTCAGCAGTTATTGCCTCATTACACATAAGATGTTGATGCCAAAATATTTTGTTACAGCTATATTTAAGTTTAAAGGGTTTGTGCAGTGGCTTAATATTGATGACCTATCCTCAGCATAGGTCATCTCCATTTAGTTCACCATTATCAGATCAGTGGGGGTCTGGGACAGCCTCTTTCTTGAATAGTAACGATATGTTCATCTGTCATGTGGTCTAGGCTCAGCACAGTCCCATTCTAGTAGCACAGCCACTAACCAATGCACAGCACTGTGCGTGGTATGCTGTGAGGAGGCTGCAGCACTCGCTAGAGTGCCATAACCTCTTTTCAAACAGTTGATTGACGGGGGTACTGGGAATTGGACCCACAACGATTAGATATTGATGACCCATCTTAATGTTAGGCCATCAGTATCAGAATTTTGGACAACCCCTTAATAAAGCGCTAAAAAATCTGAATCCATAGCATTGCCTTGCCAAATAAACAGAATGTCATCTGTAAGTCTGGCCACATACCTTGAATGTTGCAAAGATGTGGAGGACAATGGAAGAGCAGTGACTCCTATCAAGACCTTGATGTACATGCAGTCTCTATAGTCGCAGACACAGAGGATGATGGAAAAGCTGATGGGCCGAACTAGTTAGAGGTATTAGCTGGAGATGAGACATTGTTGCAGAATTCAGTGTGAATAGCAAAGTCAGCGTCAAGCCGATTCAGTAACAGAAAATCAGAGAAATCGGGAAACACAATACCATGGGGGCCAAAACAGTACTTGGCCTGATTTGCCTGCTTCATTACCAGTTTTTGTTGCATCATTTGGCTTTGAATAACTAAGACGTAACCAAACTGTGTGTTACAGAAGAGAGATTTTCTTCAAAACTAGACTAAGTAGAATGGACGTTGGGTTGCTGAATGTATGCACGAAGTATGCATTCAGATGGGGATGATGAAGTAAAAGTATGTTACTGCAAATGCAATACCACAGCAAATTTCTGTTCTAGTATCTTTTATATTGTGGCATGGTTTATTCACTTTTATAAATTGTTTCTTTTCTTGCTCACTTTAAAGTTGTCAGCTGTCATTGCACCAGTCAAGCCACCATGACAAGAAGTTTTACCAATGTGACCAATGTGGGAAAGAACTAACTACACTGAAGAAGTTACATGACCACATTGCTTACCACTCTGATGCCAGGCCTCACAAATGCCAGCTTTGTGACAAGGCATATAAAGTAAAAAGTATGTATTCCTTGAGAGCTGCATTTACCTTATGTCCTGTGTTTTATTACTTGTACTATATATGGAAGAAATGTACATATGTGCTATAGCACAGGGATCAGCAACCTCCGGCACTCCAGCTGTTCTGAGACTACTACAACAACTTTCCCTTCTGTGGGAGTTACAAGAACAGCCGAGTAGGTTTGCATGCTAGGAGTTGTAGTTTCACGGCAGCTGGAGTGCCAAAGGTTGCTGATCCCTGATATTGAAGATAGTTTGTTTCTATAATATACTATTACACTACTCACAAAAAGTTAGGGGTATTTGGCTTGTGGGTGAAATTTCAGGATGAACCTAAAATACACTCTAACCTTTTCAGGTGAACTTAATGTGACTTTCTCTAAACTTTTGTATGCACATGTCTAACTTCAATTTTTCAGTACTTTTTGCACAACCTGCTGTATTTTAAGGAGATTAGCGGCAAAATTCACAACAGGTGTTTGATCCAAGAATCGCCTGAAAATTTCCTGGTTCAATTAGAATTGGTATTTAAACAGTCGTCCTCATCATGCTGTTAACATTTTGACATCATGAGACTAAGACGCCACCTTACAATTGATCAACAGTACCTCGCCTTTGCGAGGCTTCAAGCAGGGTGTTCTCAGATGGAAGTGGCCACTGAGCATAAAGTGTCAGTGTCATCAAAAGGTTGCAACAGAGATACAGAGAGACTGGAAGAGTCACATAAAGGCATAGAAGTGGACATCCTTTGGCCACATCCCACACTGATGACTGACTGCTTCATTGTGAACAATGCCCTGCGGAAAAGGATGATGAATGCCACACAACTCCAGGCATATTTAAGGGAGGTAAGAGGCACCCAAGTGACCATTCGAAACCGTTTACATCAGCGTGGTCTGGGTGCTAGACGACCTGCAAGAGTACCTGACCACAGGCATCATCATCTTGCATGGGCCAGGGAGCATTTATTCTGGACGAGGGACCAGTAGGCCTCAGTGCTGTTCACTGATGAAAGTCGATTCACGCTGAGCAGAAATGATGGCCGCCAATGATGTTCGAGACATCAAGGAGAGTACTGTGCATCAGCCACTGTTGTCACCAGACTGCCCTACACTTTCTGAATGGTACAGTAATATGCTCATACTACTTGAATAACATCATTAATCCAGTCATTGTGCTTCTACATGAACAACACATGCCTAATTTCAACTTCATGGACTGGCTGTGCTGTGACTGCGCACAACGTGAAAACGTTGGCTCTCTGTGACATCACACTGTGCGGTGTTGGGGCACAGCACATGGCATGAAGACCAGGAAGCGCACGGGATGTTAGGAGCGGCGGCGTCCAGAGCAGTAGAAGTAATATGTAATATATATATATATATATATATATATATATATATATAATTATTTTTTTTTCTCTCTGATCTGAGGTATGCTTCACAAGGGGGCTTATTTACAAGGACTGCTGATCTGAGGTCTGCTTAACATGGGGGCTTATTTACAAGGTCTGATCTGAGGCCTGGTTCAAATGGGGGTTTATTTACAAGGTCTGATCTGACGTCTGGTGCAAATGGGGGCTTATTTACAAGCAGGTCTGATCCAAGGTCACATGGGGGCTTATTTACATAGAGGTCTGATTGAGAGTCTTATGACAACTGGGCATCTGATCTACGGTTTGATTGGCGGTCTGATCTGAGGTTTGAATAGGGGCCTTATTAACATTGGGAGTCTGATCTGAGGTCTGATTGGGGGTCCTATTAACATTGGGGGTCTGAGCCGAGGTCTGAATGGGGTCTTGCTAACATAGGGGCTTTGATTGGAGGTCTGAGCTGCGTTATGATGAAAAATATTTTTTTCCTCCTCTAAAACCTAGTTGCGTCTTCTGGGCAGGTGCGTCTTATAGGGTGAAAAATACGGTAGTTATTTATAGCAATAGTATCCACATTAACTAGATTTGGTGCCATCTTTTGCTCATGGCCATTTATGTCGCCATCTGCTGTTGAACTAGGTAGATTACACTTAATCAGTTACAAAACAAGGAAATGGGAATACACATTTTGCAGGCCCTGGAAATCAATACAGGGGATGATATTAGGTTAACCATAGGAGATAGTAGAGGGGTGCAGAAGGTGGTAATGCACCTCTGGGGCATTACAATTGTATACATAAATATTAAGAAATCGAATGGATTTCTATTTCCAAACATGTTAGCGAAACAAGCAGAATATATGGCACACCATACAAAATCTGCTATGTCCTCCTGGAGCATAAAGCTGGCGTATTAGGTTGAACGACTGAGAACCTTGGGAGATGGCTTTGAGTTTTAGGATTAGTTTAAATGATTTTATAATTACATTTCCATTCTCTAATGACTGCAGTTTAATTTAGTTCCTGCTGCATCCCAATAGAACATCTGTGCAATGCTAGGAGTGACTCTGTGGCAGTCAGTACAGTTTTTGCAGTTCCATTTAAAAAGGAATATAAAGAGTGGCAGTATGCTGACAAATACCTATAAAATAAGATGGGAGATTAGAAAAATAGGTGTACTTGTTTTTCAGTGTGGCATTTCACTTTGACTGGTATACTTTTAAAGAGGACATTATACAGTTTATCTGGGAATCTAGAACTTATGAATCTATTTAAAAAAGCAATCCCAAGTTTGAGGCTGTTCTATTGCACCCTATAAAACTGGCAAGCCACAAAATCTTTTACTGGTTTCAGCCTTTTGCTTTTTTGGATTATTGCAGAATTGAACTCCTCATAAGTGTTTTATTTTTTGTCAACGAACCTGTGTCAGGGCTTGAATTTTGCAGAACAAGCTACTTTTCATTGGTACCATTCTGGGAGTACATGCACTTTTTATGCCGTTTTTGTATTACCTGAAGGCAAGGTGACCAAAAACAGTCATTCTGAAATTATTTTAGCTTTCTGTTGGCAGAACAGCCTGCCGGAGAGGCAGCTGCAGGTGTGAAACTAGCCTTATTTTTCTGTTCTTGTGACGAATCAGAAAAATGGAAAGCTAAACATTGATGTGAACACGGCCTTATACAGAATCTTTTCACACAAAACTATACTATATCAGTCTGCTCAGCTCCCCCTGCTCTCTGCAGTTTGCACTACATTTTCATGGTGACAGGTTTTCCTTAAAATGTAAAAAAATAAATAAATGTAAAAAAAAAAAGCAAACGTAAAAAGAAAAAAATTCACAAGTTCCCTTTACTAAAAAAAAAAAAATCTGTCCTTGTAAAGCTAAAATAGGGGTTTTGTTTGTAGTGTTATAATGATGTAATATATTACACAATGTACACATGGTCGATATCCCCACGCACAGGACAATTACAGGATTCATTTTTTGTGTACATATTATTTAGTGAACAAACTGTCTGTCTGAAAACATAGTTTTAAAAAGAAGGAAAAGTGTTTTTTTTTTTTGTTTTGTTTTTTCCTGTTTCTGACTATTTGTCCCTGAATAAGATCTGTCAAATTAATTTATATCCAAACAGAGTGACCTTATAAAAACATATAAAAACATATTCTGCTATAAAAGTATACAACCGGGTGCAAGTGGATTCCTACACAGTTGGCTCCTATTACTGTTGACTGTGTGTGTGTGTGTGTGTATATATATATATATGCAGAATTATTGGGCAAATGAGTATTTTGACCACATCATCCTCTTTATGCATGTTGTCTTACTCCAAGCTGTATAGGCTCGAAAGCCTACTACCAATTAAGCATATTAGGTGATGTGCATCTCTGTAATGAGAAGGGGTGTGGTCTAATGACATCAACACCCTATATTAGGTGTGCATAATTATTAGGCAACTTCCTTTCCTTTGGCAAAATGGGTCAAAAGAAGGACTTGACAGGCTCAGAAAAGTCAAAAATAGTGAGATATCTTGCAGAGGGATGCAGCACTCTTAAAATTGCAAAGCTTCTGAAGCGTGATCATCGAACAATCAAGCGTTTCATTCAAAATAGTCAACAGGGTCGCAAGAAGCGTGTGGAAAAACCAAGGCGCAAAATAACTGCCCATGAACTGAGAAAAGTCAAGCGTGCAGCTGCCAAGATGCCACTTGCCAACAGTTTGGCCATATTTCAGAGCTGCAACATCACTGGAGTACCCAAGGTGTGCAATACTCAGAGACATGGCCAAGGTAAGAAAGGCTGAAAGACGACCACCACTGAACAAGACACACAAGCTGAAACGTCAAGACTGGGCCAAGAAATATCTCAAGACTGATTTTTCTAAGGTTTTATGGACTGATGAAATGAGAGTGAGTCTTGATGGGCCAGATGGATGGGCCCGTGGCTGGATTGGTAAAGGGCAGAGAGCTCCAGTCCGACTCAGACGCCAGCAAGGTGGAGGTGGAGTACTGGTTTTGGCTGGTATTATCAAAGATGAGCTTGTGGGGCCTTTTCGGGTTGAGGATGGAGTCAAGCTCAACTCCCAGTCCTACTGCCAGTTTCTGGAAGACACCTTCTTCAAGCAGTGGTACAGGAAGAAGTCTGCATCCTTCAAGAAAAACATGATTTTCATGCAGGACAATGCTCCATCACACGCGTCCAAGTACTCCACAGCGTGGCTGGCAAGAAAGGGTATAAGAGAAGAAAATCTAATGACATGGCCTCCTTGTTCACCTGATCTGAACCCCATTGAGAACCTGTGGTCCATCATCGAATGTGAGATCTACAAGGAGGGAAAACAGTACACCTCTCTGAACAGTGTCTGAACAGTGTCTGGGAGGCTGTGGTTGCTGCTGCACGCAATGTTGATGGTGAACAGATCAAAACACTGACAGAATCCATGGATGGCAGGCTTTTGAGTGTCCTTGCAAAGAAAGGTGGCTATATTGGTCACTGATTTGTTTTGTTTTTGAATGTCAGAAATGTATATTTGTGAATGTTGAGATGTTATATTGGTTTCACTGGTAAAAATAAATAATTGAAATGGGTATATATTTGTTTTTTGTTAAGTTGCCTAATAATTATGCACAGTAATAGTCACCTGCACACACAGATATCCCCCTAAAATAGCTAAAACTAAAAACAAACTAAAAACTACTTCCAAAAATATTCAGCTTTGATATTAATGAGTTTTTTGGGTTCATTGAGAACATGGTTGTTGTTCAATAATAAAATTAATCCTCAAAAATACAACTTGCCTAATAATTCTGCACTCCCTGTATGTATATGTATATATATATATATATGTGTGTGTGTGTATGTATGTATGTATGTATGTGTATATGTATATATATATATATATATATATATATATATATATATATATATATATACACACACACACATATAAGCAAAAAACATAATTCTCTGTTCATATAGCCATGCAAGGGCTTATTTTTTGCGGGGCAAGTTGTGTTTTTTAATGGCCCCCTTTAATTTACCATATCTTGTATTGGTAAGCAGGAAAAAAATTCTTTGTGGGATGAAATTTAAAAAACAAAACATAATTCCGCCAAAGTCTCTTGGGTTTTGGTATTACGCCGCTGTGTGCTAAAAATGACATGACGTCCTTATTCTGTGGGTCCGTACAATTATGGCGATACTAAATCTGTATAGTTTTTATTTTGTTTTACTACTTGTAAAGAAAATAAAAACATTTGAAAAAATTATTTTCTTTACATCACCATTTTCTGACAGTTGTTTTATATGTCTATCTACAAAGCTCTATGAGCGCTTGTTATATTTGAGGGGACAGTGTGACCAAAAAAGGCAAATTGTAGATTTTTATTTTTCATTATAGCATTGACCGCATAAGAAAAAACATTTTTTGATAGTTTGGAGATTTTGGGACGCAGCAATACATGTTATTTTAATTTTTATTGTTTTTTATATATATATAAAATGAGAAAGGAGGTATTTGAATTTTCTTTTTTACACTGAAGCTTTTAGTCTCCTTAGGGGACTTTTAGTCTCCTTAGGGGATCTTGTGATCACTTGTCCCATGGAGTGCAATAGAATACTATTGCTGCCTATGGGATTCTGACAGCCTGCCTTAGAAGCTATGCCGTGCGCACGGTTTTCAGGCAGTTAGCTAGACAGGCCTGGGAACTTTCACAAGGCCCAGGCTGTCATGGTAGCTGATCTGAGCCCTGCGATTTGCCCACGGAGTTCCGATCAAAAGGCAGAGGTAACATTGCCCTCTGCCTAACTCCTCAGATGCTGCAGTCACTATTGACAGTGGCATCTAAGGGGTTCAATGACTGGGATTGGCATCATCTCCAATCCCAGTCATTGCGGCTGGGTGATGGCTGTATAATATATCATGTGAGCTTGCTCCATACAACCCCTTAATGTTAATGATGTACATCTATGTGATTATGCGTTAAAGGGGTTATCTGAGTTATGAAAAAAAATAATATAGCACTGAATATCTGATATATAACTGAGCTAAGCAAGTTTTATGCAAAAAAAATATATATATTTCCTCATTTCCCTGGTTCTTTTCTGGCCTTTTGTTTACATGCAATAAAAACAATCTCTGCCCCTCCCCCTGCTCTGCTAAGGGAGTGAATACAAGAGCTGCCCTGAGTGACCTGTCTGCCGGCTGGGAGACTCTGCAGCTTGTATGTGTAGGACTAAAAGTCCCAGCTGTATAATGACACTGCTAAGGGAGTGGATACAAGAGCTGCCCTGAGTGCTGGGAGAAAACAGCAACTTGTAAGTGTAGAACTACAAGTTCCACTTATATAATGACACTGCTAATACACACAGGATCTTCCCCCTACCTGTAATGCTTTGCAGAACTTCTCTTTCAGCTCCTGTGCCCAGCATTTGTCTCCTCACTGCCTGCAGCTACACAGTAAACACTTCAGCCCTGAGTCTGTGCAGCTGAAGGGGTTAAGATTCCTAGGATAGAGCACACAGCCAGCAGTGAAGGGGGCGTGGCCAGCACAGTGACGTTTTGTTTACAGGCTAACGACCTTTATCAGAGCAGGGAGAGAAGCTGACATCACAGGTCATGTGACCCTCAGTGAAATCTGAGAAACCAGCCACTGGAGATAAAGTGAGTGAATTGGAAAGCGGATACATTTGCCCAGTTAGGAACATAGAAAGAACGAAAAAATAACTCTGATAACCCCTTTAAGGGTTTATGAACAGGTTCCCTACTTGGCAGACAAAGTCCATTCACCCTTGACAATCATAACCACTTTTTCTAGCCTTGTCTTATCTCTGAGTTTGTTGCCCAGATGTCTTCTTTTTTCAGCAACACATGCCCACACTGTGCCCTAATTATAATAGTACTATACACTGTTCCCCCTAAATATAATAGTCCTGCTCATTGAACCTCCTGAATATCCTGCTCCCTGTAAATACCACACTTCGTAGCCACTGAATAGCTTAACACCGAGTCCTGAAAATAATAGTGCTACATAAAATGCTTTGAATAAAATAATGCCACACATATTGTCTCCTTTTAAAGGGCATATGTCAGCAGGATCAACCAAACATAACGCTTAGTAGGGATGGTCCTTCTGAGTAAAAGCATACCTTTGTTTTATAAATCTATTGGGCTGTTGAAGGTGAATCAACTTGGATGACTATGCAAATTAGGTTTTAGTACACCCAGGGGCTGGCCTGAGTCCCTTAGATCATCCGCTGTGTATCAGTTACCACTCCCCACAATTACTGGGTCTGGCCCAATAATTCTGGATCTGCGTGGTAGAATTACACCATCAGCATAAGCTGAGTACATCTGATTAGTCCTCCTCCACACAGAAGAGGGAGATGCTTAGCTTATAGATGTCCACTGCAATGGGGAGGATTGTGACCTTTGCCGAGCATTTGCTTCCAGATGGAGGATGACATTATCAGTACATGTGCAGTAGATGCCAGTAGTGTAAATCTGTGGCTCAGGTGCTGGATTACGGTGGTGGGCGAGATAACTGGCCCTGTCAATCAAGAGGTAAGGTGGGAAGGAAGTTAATTCACAATGGAAGAGCTAAGGTGCACCAAGGGCTCAGCCTTGTCTCATGGTACACCGAACACTTCATTGGCATAATCATTAAGATTTGTGTTCCTCGCAATTGAACCATTGGATTTACATAACAAAGGTGTGCTTTTTCTCAGCAGAATAAACCCTACTAGGCATTATGCCCCTTTAAATAGGATTGTTCCTGAAGACAAGTGCCCTTTAAATAGTGACAGGCAGCACTCTTTTGCACTTTTCAGTACCATTATCACACGTATTTGAATATGGGAAGAGGGGCAGGTTGGCATCCCATTTCTTCCCAGTTCTATGAACTGGTTGTTGTTTCAGATCCAGTTTGCATTAACTTTAGGGAACTTGCTGTATCCCAGCCCTTACTACTTTCCCTTTTATGTACTTCCAAGAGGCAGGGTGTAATAGGAGTCTCAACTTAGAAGGTGTTGGGGCTTCACAAGACCCCTAGCTGCCATGAGATCTGCTTGAAACACAATAATTACCTTGTCGGGCGATCAGGGGACAGATAGAGCCCCCTCCGTTCAACCGCTCCAATGTCGAGTCAATAGCAATTGACTGCTGCATCTGAGAGGATAAATGGCCAGATTGGAGTTATCTCTGCAGCAGGCAAGTGTCGTCTGTAAAACACAGCTTGCACCTGCACGTACAGAGCGAGCTCGTCTTCTGAGTCTGCTCAGTACACTCCTCAGGCACCTGTAACGTAAATTTACATCAGGGCGTGCAAAGGAGTTAGGCTAATTTCAGATGAGCGTGTCCACTGCTGGAAACACGATCTATGTGGGACAGTGATTTTCCATTATGGACATTGCTCCTTTCATAGGACTGCAGAGCATTATAATGATTTATAATGCTGGTTATCCCTGCCTCACCTTGAATCTACTGAATTATACCGACCTAATGCCACCAGTACAGTGCAATATATCCGAAGTCAAGCAGAGACACACTGCATTATAAATCATAACAATGCCAGTATCCATAACAGGAAATCATACTCCCACACAGAGCGTGTTTTCCGCAGTGGACATGCTCATCTGAAATTAGCCTTAAAGTGTTTTTCTTTTTCTCATATGTATCTTTACTGATACTGTATAGCTGCAGTTATTGAAGATGTCGGCTAAGCTTTTCAGCTTCCCTTTTCTTATGTACAACTTGACAGAAAATGAATAAACATTTGTGGTAATGTGTTAAGCCTCCCTCTAAAACTCAGTGATTTTGATTTAATGTCTCCGTACTTGTTCTCTATTCAAGGATTCCCAGGATGCAGAATTGTAATAGATTCGGAGACACACAGAAAAAATACCTCTTTTACATTGCTTTGGAAAAGCAGTCCAGCTTTACATGGCAAAGGGCAATTAGACACAGTCAAATATTGTCCAGGTTAAAGACTATTTATTTTCCCACATCTGTCAGTGTAATCTTTTTTTTTTCCTTGCCTATTTAAACAATAATTCATTGTTATACTCTGGCTGCTTTTTGATATTTAAGAATTAAATTTGCTTTGGTAATGAACTGAGAAGTTAATAATCATTTTGCATTGCAAAAAAAGGCAATTACAGGCTGTCAAGATGTTTAGTGTCGGAGTTCATCTGAGTACTGCAGATGTCTTAGAAGAACATTTGGTAGGTGAAAGGGTGAATTCTAATTAGAAATAAAAAAAAAAGGTTTTGCTTCAGACATTATAGAGTCTCAAAGACAAAGAAAGCACCTACCCCTCCCCAGTCCATTTGTCAATTGCATGGTATACGGTATTTATTTGTCATGAATGCAGTTCTTTAAACCTGCGGTTTGGGCATAGGAAAGAATCTGCTCCCTCTGTGTAATTCTGTGCAAATGGTGAAGGAAGTAAAATTCAGAGGAATTCCCCTCTCTAGTTTCTTATATGGCTCTCTCATGGGACTTTATATGACAGCCTCTTCTCGTATTAGAAATTGAAGCTGTTGAAGACACCACATCCGGACCTACAACCAAATAAAATGCCAAGTGTTTGTCTGGTTTCTAAGTAGTATGCTCTGGAAATGCTACTACTCGACTTAGAAAAATGCCTGCTTTTTGACCCATCAACACCAACTGCAGCATTACATGTTTGAAGGGGATCTGTTGTTTTTATATTGGTAAAGAGATAGAACTTTTGTTTGCATTTAAGGCTACTTTCACACTAGTGACCGTGTGCCTCCGGACTGCTGCTCCGTCCCCATTGACTATAATGGGGGCGGGGGCGGAGTGCTGGCGAGGCACGGCAAGAGGCTTCTGGAATAAAACTACGACATGTCCAACATTTTATTCCGGCAGCCTCTCGACGGAACTCCGCCCCCATTATAGTCAATGGGGATAGGGCGGCTTGTGTGAAAGTAGCCTTAATCTTTGTGTTTTTTGCAATTTAGTCTGTGTGGGGTGAATGGTGGGGAGTTTTGTTTCTAACCCTCGTCCATGTAGAGATGCCTACACTTTGTAACAACCAATACATACCTTTTCCCTCTCCAACTTTGTTTGGAGACCCATGAGGTATATCTGTCATAAAATCTATAATGTGTGAAATATTTTTTCTTAATATACTGTATAGGGGATTTGTTTTATTTGGAAGTCTCAGAGAATTCTTAGAGAATTTGTCACATCAAAACCCCCCTTCCCTCCAAACTAGTGGTTTGTAGTGTAAGTGGCGAAGAGTCTTGTTATGTAATTTATATCTTCATACTCCCTTTCATTCCGATGCTGTGCTCCAACAAACCAGCAGTAAAATGCATTGAGAGGACTCCTGAGCTCATGCACATAATGGAGAGGACTCAGAGGAGTCCTCTCAATGCATTTTACTGCTGGTTTGTCAGAGCACAGCATCGGAATGTGAGTATGAAGATAAAAATGAAATAATAAGGCGTCACTTATACTGTACACTGCTTACTCTATTTTGGGGGTGTTTTGAAGCTGACAAATTCCCTTTAAATAAGTGGGTCTGAGTTGCAATGCCAGACACATTCCATGGACAAGAGTGGCACCGAAAAACATATGGATCCTATTGAACAAATAATTTGTATACACAAATAATTTGTATATACAGCCAGGTCCATAAATATTGGGACATCGACACAATTCTAACAGTTTTGTCTCTATGCACCACCACAATGGATTTGAAATGAAACAAACAAGATGTTCTTTAACTGCAGACTGTCAGCTTTAATTTGAGGGTATTTACATCCAAATCAGGTGAACGGTGTCGGAATTACAACAGTTTATATATGTGCCTCCCACTTGTTAAGGGACCAAAAGTAATGGGTCAATTAGCTTCTCAGCTGTTCCATGGCCAGGTGTGTGTTATTCCTTCATTATCCCAATTACAATGAGCAGGTAAAAGGTCCAGAGTTCATTTCAAGTGTGCTATTTGCATTTGGAATCTGTTGCTGTCAACTCTCAAGATAAGATCCAAAGAGCTGTCACTATCAGTGAAGCAAGCCATCATTAGGCTGACAAAACTAAACAAACCCATCAGAGAGATGGCAAAAACATTAGGCGTGGCCAAAACAACTGTTTGGAACATTCTTAAAAAGAAGGAACGCACCGGAGTGCTCAGCAACACCAAAAGACCTGGAAGACCACTGAAAACAACTGTGATGGATGACTGAAGAATTCTTTCCCTGGTGAAGAAAACACCCTTCACAACAGTTGGCCAGATCAAGAACACTCTCCAGGAGGTAGGTGTATGTGTGTCAAAGTCAACAATCAAGAGAAGACTTCACCAGAGTGAATACAGAGGGTTCACCACAAGATGTAAACCATTGGTGAGCCTCAAACAGGAAGGCCAGATTAGAGTTTGGCAAAAGACATCTGAAAAAGCCTTCACAGTTCTTGAACAACATCCTATGGACAGATGAGACCAAGATCAACTTGTACCAGATGGGAAGAGAAAAGTATGGAGAAGGAAAGGAACTGCTCATGATCCTAAGCATACCACCTCATCAATGAAGCATGGTGGTGGTAGTGTCATGGCGTGGGGATGTATGGCTGCCAATGGAACTGGTTCTCTTGTATTTATTGATGATGTGACTGCTGACAAAAGCAGCAGAATGAATTCTGAAGTGTTTCGGGCTATATTATCTGCTTATTTTCAGCCAAATGCTTCAGAACTCATTGGACGGCGCTTCACAGTGCAGATGGACAATGACCCAAAGCATACTGCAAAACCAACCAAAGAGTTTTTTAAGGGAAAGAAATGGAATGTTATGCAATGGCCAAGTCAATCACCTGACCTGAATCCGATTGAGCATGCATTTCACTTGCTGAAGACAAAACTGAAGTAAAATGCCCCAAGAACAAGCAGGAACTGAAGACAGTTGCAGTAGAGGCCTGGCAGAGCATCACCAGGGAGGAAACCCAGCGTCTGGTGATGTCTATGCGTTCCAGACTTCAGGCTGTAATTGACTGCAAAAGATTTGCAACCAAGTATTAAAAAGTGAAAGTTTGATTTATGATTATTCTGTCCCATTACTTTTGGTTCCTTAACAAGTGGGAGGCACATATGCAAACTGTTGTAATTCCTACACCGTTCACCTGATTTGGATGTAAATACCCTCAAATTAAAGCTGATAGTCTGCAGTTAAAGCACATCTTGTTCGTTTAATTTCAAATCCATTGTGGTGGTGTATAGAGCCAAAAATGTTGGAATTGTGTCAATGTCCCAATATTTCTGGACCTGACTGTAACTGGATGAGAGATGAGAAAATCAATTCATGCTAATCAAAAAAGACTTCGGGTGGCGGCGCATGACCAGTTACTACTTCAGTAGCAGCAGCAGAGCCTATGCACGTACGCCTATACCCGGAGCAGTGGCACAGGCACAAGAATGTCAGGGCCAGGTAAGATGACTGGCGCTGTCACTCAAGAAGTTGAGTAGCCCCTTGCTGCTCAAGATGTCTTTTTGTTGAACTAATAAATTTATATGAATCGATTCACTTAACTCTAAACATTTAAAAAAAAAAATTGGGAAACTTGTCACTAGGTTTGAGGCCTTTGGCTGTGCAGGCATGCTGGGAGGTATAGTTTTGCAACAGCTGGAGGCACGCTGTTTGGGAAACACTGCTCTAAAGCACCACATGTTTCGCCAGCTGCTCTGGTGTCTTCAGAGGATCGGGCAGGGAGGTGGCCGGATATTTTATAGCTTCCTACTGTGATGTCATCTCTATTGTCCTATCATAAGTGGCTTAGCTTCTACTGGTCTATAATTTCTTATTAGCGCTCCTATTGGAGCTGATGCTTTGTCTCTCCTCCCATAATTACCTCCTCCTCCTTTTTATATATCGTCCCCACTTCTCACGTTATCTCTACCTAAGTTGCCACTTATGATAGGACAATAGCGATGACATCACAGTAGGAAGCTATAAAAGATATGCGCCACGCCCATCTAACGCTCACTGCCCGATCCCCTGAAGACTCCAGAGCAGCTGGTGAAAAATGTCGGGGGGCAGTGTTTGAGGGACTTTTTTTTTTAGCACAGAAGTGAGGCCAATATGTTAGGGAGGAAATTATTAACCTTATGTGGTAGAAAGAAAACAAATTTAGGGAACAAGAGCCTGGAGCCAGCGCGCAGCTACCAGACTCTTACCACACTTCTACAGTACTAAAGGCAATAAGTACTGAGATATAACGAGGCGACGCACTGATAATTTTAAAGGGAATTTAATGGTCTAGAAAGGAATTTAATAATCAGTTATTAAAAGTTAAGCTTACCAGAGATGTCTCACAGACTCATCTCAAGCAGCATTGGACATATGCGCTCTGCACAAATGAAGCAGAGGATGGTACACCTCATTACACCATGCAAGTGCAGGGAAACAAGATATACCGTCTTCTGCATTATTTTGCCTGGCTGTTTTACTACATAGTGCAGAAACTGCTGGTTTTGCTATGGACAGGTTTGGAATGCTAAACCCCAGCTACATAACAACATGCAGCTTGTTTGGTTGCCCCAAAATGTGGTGACAAATTCCCTTTAACTCTGAATATTGGATTCAGACTTCTATATAAAACAGAGCACTGACCCCTAATACAGTTGTTTAAGGAATACCCCTTTAATGTTTATTAAAGGGGTATTCTGGTAGGTAAATGTTATCCCCTATCCATCCGCTGGGACCCGATCACGAGAATGGGGGCCCAATACCCTCTGCAGGCACCCTGCTGCTCCCTTGAAATGACCGGCGGAGATGGCTCCATTCATTTCTATGGAAGTCCCAGAGATGGCTGAGCACTGTGGTCATAGAAATGAATGGAGCAGGCAGGCGCATGTGCGACCTGCCGCTCCGATCAATTCAGGGGAGCAGCAGAGGACACCTGGCCCCCATTCTTGTCATCGGTGGGGGTCTCAGGAGTAGGACCCCCACGATCTGATAGTTATCCCCTATTCTGTGGATAGGGGATAACTTTTACCTATCGGAATACCCCTTTAGACTATGCACTAGAATTATCTATTTTTTTTAACCAGTTGAAAGAAAAGGTCCACACAAAACAAACTACTGAAGTGTGCATCAGTTCCATCAGTCCTGTACTTCTTGTCAAAAATAACTGAAACCTGATGGAAATGATGCAGACTGAGCACACCTGATGCTCAAAATAAAATGAATCATTTTTCTTTTATTTATTTATTTGTGTTCATCTGATATCAGAAGAACAGAAAGCTCAACACAGATGTGAAAGAGCCCTTAGGCCGCTTTGATATGTCAGTGTTTGGTGATTTCCATCGATGACGATGAGCCAAAACCATGTGCGGGTCATAATAAAGGGTAGGTGAAAATCTTTCCATGACACCTTACCCCTGCTCCCTGATACGCCTGTCAGCAGGGCTGGTTGCTGTGGCAACTGAGTGACACCTACAATACTGTATCCCTAAGTGAAATAGATAGCAATGAAAAAAAAAACAATATGGTATCATGGAAAGTAAGATCATCATTTGAGGCAGTACTAACAAACTCTGAGTAGTCACATCTATAGATATACATAGCAACATTCTATAAATGGTGTAATATAATTATATTGCATAAGTCTGGTATGATGAGCAGCAGATTATTTATTAAAGTAAATGAAATAATACATAGGATGTGATATAAGGAGTTAGTAGCAATATGCAAGAAAATGCCTGGGGATAAAATGCAAAACTCTGGCAAGAACTCGCCATACAGAAGAGGACTAAAGGTGAAATTGGTATAGTCGTCTAGGAAAGCTTATAAATCATAGAAGGGTAGGACATTCCCAGGGATTAGTAGGTAAGTAGAATGCATAGAAGACACTTTCCGATGGCAGGGATCATCAGGTTTGTGGAAAAAGGAAATATGAATGAAGGCAAGAGAATGAGAAGAAGAAAATTTAAACAATGTTTCAAACTAACAAAACTACAGTGGACCAAATTCCCTATTTAGGCAATTGGGGTAAATTGTATGTAATTAATGTATCCAAGTATCCAATATAATGCTCTTTTGTTACAATATATGTACAGGTACTGCCCCAGCAGGCGTTAGGCACATGTTCTAGAACCTGGAATTGTAGTTGGGTGCGATGGTTGGTGATAAAGTGATGTGCTGTTGGTAGCTCCAGGCGGTTACATCTGATAGTAGATTTGTTTCAAGATGCAGTCACGCACACACCGGGTTGTCTTATCCACGTATACAAGACCTTACAGACGTTTGATCAAGTAAACTAATGATCTCTTGTCAGGACTGTAGCTGTACCATATTCTTTCCACTTTGTTATAATGATGCCCAGCGGGTTGGTCAAAGGTTGAGATTTTTATTTTATTTTTTATAACCCAGTCCTGATCTGTACTTCTGCACAACTTTGTCTCTGATCTGTTTGGCAAGCTCATTGGTCTTCACGGTGCTTGTTTAGTAGTGTTGTGGACTCGGGAGCCTTACAGAACAGGTGTATTTAGACTCCACTCATCTGACAGATCATGTTACACTGTTAGACTGTTCCTGTACCTCTATAGACGCACTGATGCTTCGTTAGCGCCGCAAGTTCATCCGCTTTGTTTTGGAGCAATCTTACATTTCCCATGATGATGGAAGGGATGGTGGGTCTGTTCCTTTTCCTCCGGTCCCAACGTCCTCTTCCAGCCCTGGTCCCGTGTCTCTTTCTCCTTAACTTGCAGGGAATATCATCTTGTTGTGTAATAAATGACCCAGCGAAGCTACGGAGCGCTAACAGCTGATCCCTGCTGTAAACAATAGCAGCTTGATCGCTCACTCTCTCGCCAGACACAAAACCCATTAAAAAAGAAAATATAAAACTGGGTTGACCAAAATGTAGTCCACTCCATCTTGTCACTAAGCAAAAACTAAGTAACAAGTAATTAAACATATACACAACAGGTCTAAAAAAGAAGTAAAAAAGGAAAAACTGAAGAATGAATGGAGTTGCTGAAATAGGCTGCCTGCAGGAGCGGCGCCTCTGTGTGTTTGTTAAATCTCCGGGTTGTGTCTCTGACAAGCTGATCTGCAGTACGGTACACCACAGGAAACTGTGCTGGCACCATTCCTCTTCACCCTCTACACTGCAGACTTTTCCATCAACTCCCCAGGCTGCCATCTACAGAAGTTCCCTGATGACTCTGCCATAGTCGGCCTTATCGCAGGTGAGGACGACTCAGAGTACAGACAGGGGACAGGATTTTGTGGACTGGTGTCAGCGGAACCAGCTCCAGATCAACACGGGCAAAACCAAGGAGCTGGTGGTGAATTTCTGCAGACACAGGCCCTCTGCTTTTGGTTCCGATGAATATACAGGGAATGGACATTTAGGTGGTGGAATTTTTTTTATAAGTACCTAAGTATTCACCTGAACAATAAACTGGACTGGAGCCATAACACTGATGCTCTTTTCAAAAAGGGTCAGAGCAGACTCTATCTGTTGAGGAGACTGAGTTCCTTTGGAGTGCAGGGGACGCTCCTAAAGACCTTCTTTGACTCAGTGGTGGCATCAGCCATATTCTATGGTGTGGTTTGTTGGGGGAGCAGCTTATCTGTGGCTTAAAGACAGAGATTAGATAAGCTGATTAAGAAGGCCAGCTTCTGTCCTAGTTTGTCCCCTTGATCCAGTGCAGGAGGTGGGTGACAGAAGAACTCTAGCAAAATTAACATCACTGTTAGACAATGTCTCCCACCCCATGCACGAAGCTGTTGTGGAGCAGGAGAGCTCCTTCAGTGACAGACGTCTGCATCCTAGGTGCACGAAGGAACGTTATCGGGGGTCCTTCCTCCCAGCAGCGGTTAGGCTTTATAACCACCACTGTTCCCAGAAATCCAGTAGTGAATTCTGTGTTATGTTTTAATTGTATTTTACTCTTTAATTTCTAATTACTCTTATTTTGCTCCTGTTGTGAATGTGATTGCTGTTAGGCCAAAATGTCCCCACTTAAGGACAATAAAGGGTTCTTCTTCTTCCTTCTTCTTTCCTGGCTCACCAAGAACAGGCCACTTTTGCTTGTAAAATAATTAAAATCAATACAGAAAAAGAAAGTATATTACAAAAATTTCATTGACAGTTGAATTTTTTTTTTCTTTAACCACTTAAGGACCACAGGTTTATACCCCCCTAAAGACCAGGCCCTTTTTTACAAATCGGCACTCCACAACTTTAGCGGTTTATTGCTCGGTCATGCAACTTACCACCCAAATGAATTTTACCTCCTTTTCTTCTCACTAATAGAGCTTTCATTTGGTGGTATTTCATTGCTGCTGACATTTTTACTTTTTTTGTTATTAATCGAAATTTAACGACATCCATATATAAATTTTTCTCTAAATTTATTGTTCTACATGTCTTTGATAAAAAAAAAAGGTTTGGGTAAAAAAAAAATGGTTTGGGTAAAAGTTATAGCGTTTACAAACTATGGTACAAAAATGTGAATTTCCGCTTTTTGAAGCAGCTCTGACTTTCTGAGCACCTGTCATGTTTCCTGAGGTTCTACAATGCCCAGACAGTACAAACACCCCACAAATGACCCCATTTCGGAAAGTAGACACCCTAAGGTATTCGCTGATGGGCATAGTGAGTTCATAGAACTTTTTATTTTTTGTCACAAGTTAGCGGAAAATGATGATTTTTTTTTCTTTTTATTTTTTTTTCTTACAAAGTCTCATATTCCACTAACTTGTGACAAAAAATAAAAACTTCCATGAACTCACTATGCCCATCAGCGAATACTTTGGGGTGTCTTCTTTCCAAAATGGGGTCACTTGTGGGGTAGTTATACTGCCCTGGCATTCTAGGGGCCCAAATGTGTGGTAATGAGTTTGAAATCAAATTCTGTAAAAAATGACCAGTGAAATCCGAAAGGTGCTCTTTGGAATATGGGCCCCTTTGCCCACCTAGGCTGCAAAAAAGTGCCACACATGTGGTATCGCCGTACTCAGGAGAAGTTGGGGAATGTGTTTTGGGGTGTCATTTTACATATACCCATGCTGGGTGAGATAAATATCTTGGTCAAATGCCAACTTTGTATAAGAAAATGGGAAAAGTTGTCTTTTGCCAAGATATTTCTCTCACCCAGCATGGGTATATGTAAAATGACACCCCAAAACACATTCCCCAACTTCTCCTGAGTACGGAGATACCAGATGTGTGACACGTTTTTGCAGCCTAGATGCGCAAAGGGGCCCACATTCCTTTTATGAGGGCATTTTTAGACATTTGGATCCCAGACTTCTTCTCACGCTTTAGGGCCCCTAGAATGCCAGGGCAGTATAAATACCCCACATGTGACCCCATTTTGGAAAGAAGACACCCCAAGGTATTCAATGAGGGGCATGGCGAGTTCATAGAAATTTTTTTTTTTTGGCACAAGTTAGCGGAAATTGATTTTATTAATTTTTTTCTCACAAAGTCTCCCTTTCCGCTAACTTGGGACAAAAATTTCAATCGTTCATGGACTCAATATGCCTCTCACGGAATACCTTGGGGTCTCTTCTTTCCGAAATGGGGTCACATGTGGGGTATTTATACTGCCCTGGCATTCTAGGGGCCCTAAAGTGTGAGAAGAAGTCTGGAATATAAATCTCTAAAAATTTTTACGCATTTGGATTCCGTGAGGGGTATGGTGAGTTCATGTGAGATTTTATTTTTTGACACAAGTTAGTGGAATATGAGACTTTGTAAGAAAAAAAAAATAATTTCCGCTAACTTGGGCCAAAAAAATGTCTGAATGGAGCCTTACAGGGGGGTGATCAATGACAGGGGGGGTGATCAGGGAGTCTATATGGGGTGATCACCCCCCTGTCATTGATCACCCCCCTATAAGGCTCCATTCAGATGTCCGTATGTGTTTTGCGGATCCGATCCATGTATTCGTGGATCCGTAAAAATCATACGGACATCTGAATGCAGCCTGACAGGGGGGGTGATCAATGACAGGGGGGGTGATCAATGACAGGGGGGGTGATCAGGGAGTCTATATGGGGTGATCACCCCCCCTGGAAGGCTCCAGGGAGACGCCTGTATGTGTTTTGCGGATCCGATCCATCTATCAGTGGATCCGTAAAAATCATGCGGACGTCTGAATGGAGCTTTACAGGGGGGTGATCAATGACAGGGGGGTAATCAATGACAGGGGGGTGATCAGGGAGTCTATATGGGGTGATCACCACAGTCATTGATCACGCCCCTGTAAGGCTCCATTCAGACGTCCGTATGCGTTTTGCGGATCCGATCCATCTATCAGTGGATCCGTTAAAATCATGCGGACGTCTGAATGGAGCTTTTACAGGGGGGTGATCAATGACAGGGGGGTAATCAATGACGGGGTGATCAGGGAGTCTATATGGGGTGATCACCACAGTCATTGATCACGCCCCTGTAAGGCTCCATTCAGACGTCCGTATGCGTTTTGCGGATCCGATCCATCTATCAGTGGATCCGTAAAAATCATGCGGACGTCTGAATAGAGCTTTACAGGGGGGTAATCAATGACAGGGGGGTAATCAATGACAGGGGGGTAATCAATGACAGGGGGGTAATCAATGACAGGGGGGTGATCAGGGAGTCTATATGGGGTGATCAAGGGTGAATAAGGGGTTAATAAGTGACGGGGGGGGTGTAGTGTAGTGGTGCTTGGTGCAACATATTACTGAGCTACCTGTGTCCTCTGGTGGTCGATCCAAACAAAGGGGACCACCAGAGGACCAGGTAGCAGGTATATTAGACGCTGTTATCAAAACAGCGTCTGATATACCTTTCAGGGGTTAAAAAAAACACATCTCCAGCCTGCCAGCGAACGATCGCCGCTGGCAGGCTGGAGATCCACTCTCTCACCTTCCGTTCCTGTGAGCGCGCGCGCCTGTGTGCGCGCGTTCACAGGAAATCTCGGCTCACGCGAGATGACGCCAATCGGCGTTAGCGTAGCCTGGGGGAGCCGCCGCGATGACGCCTTTCGGCGTTACAGTTGCGGCAAGTGGTTAAAGTACACTTTAATGTTTTAAACATAAGTAAACAGCTGTGTGTGTTGTATTTTCCGTATTCTACTTATATGTCCAACTTTATCCTCTTTCGACCCTCCGCCATACATGGACGGAGGAAGTTCGATCTTTAAAGATGGCACCTGGAGCGGAGCAGGTGCCATAGTTGCCAATGCCTGTTTTAGAAATGTGTCGGCAGATAAGAACCATTTGGCCCATCTAGTCTGCCCAATATACTGAATACTATGAATAGCCCCTGGCCCTATCTTATATGAAGGATGGCCTTAAGCCTATCCCATGCATGCTTAAACTCCTTCACTGTATTTGCAGCTACCACTTCTGCAGGAAGGCTTTTCCATGCATCCACTACTCTCTCAGTAAAGTAATACTTCCTGATATTACTTTTAAACCCTTGCCCCTCTAATTTAAAACTATGTCCTCTTGTAGCAGTTTTTCTTCTTTTAAATATTCTCTCCTCTTTTACCTTGTTGATTCCCTTTATGTATTTAAAAGTTTCTATCATATCCCCTCTGTCTCGTCTTTCTTCCAATCTATACATGTTAAGGTCCTTTAACCTTTCCTGGTAAGTTTTATCCTGCAATCCATGTACTAGTTTAGTAGCTCTTCTCTGAACTCTCTCCAAAGTATCAATATCCTTCTGGAGATATGGTCTCCAGTACTGCGCACAATATTCCAAATGAGGTCTCACTAGTGCTCTGTAGAGCAGCATGAGCACCTCCCTCTTTCTACTGGTAATGCCTTTCCCTATACACCCAAGCATTCTGCTAGCATTTCCTGCTGCTCTATGACATTGTCTGCCTACCTTTTAAGTCTTCTGAAATAATGACCCCTAAATCCCTTTCCTCAGATACTGAGGTTAGGACTGTATCATTGATTTTATATTCTGCTCTTGGGTTTTTACGCCCCAGGTGCATTATCTTGCACTTATTAACATTTACACTTTAGTTGACAGATTTTTGACCATTCCTCTAGTTTTCCTAAATCCTTTTTTATTTGGTGTATCCCTCCAGGAACATCAACCCTGTTACAAATCTTTGTGTCATCAGCAAAAAGACACACCTTACCATCGAGGCTTTCTGCAATTTCGCTGATAAAGATATTAAACAATATGGGTCCTAGACAGTGGCGTAACTAGAGTGTTATGGGCCCCAGTGCAAACTTTGGATCGGGCCCCCCCTCTCCCCCCCCCATTTTTACAAAGAAACGGCAGATTTTCTTACTAATGGCTCTTTCCCGTGCTGCTAGTCCGCTGTGTGAATGAGAGCCAAGCCCCATTCCGGACAGCAGAGACACGGAGCAGTAACATGATTGATAATGCTCCGTGCCTCTCTGTGACCTTTTTACTACAAAATCACAGTGAGATAAAGTTGTCACCGTGATTTTGTAGCAAAACGATCATAGAGAGGCAAAGAGCATTATCAATCATGTTACTGCTCAGTGTCTCTGCTGTCCGGAGCAGGGCTTGGCTCTCTTTCACACAACAGATTAGCCACACGGGATCCGCTCGTGTTAAAGAGCCCTAAGCCCATGGCTACACTCACCCAGTCCTAATAAAATCTGGTCCTACCTCATCCAGGGTGTCGCTGGCGTCGGTGTGATGTCCGCTGGATCCAGAACAAGGTCCCTGTGGTGATAGAGAAAAAAAGAATAATCATATAAGGAAGGGATGGTGACTGCCTCTGTGAAACTACCAGTAGGGGGCGCTGTGCTGGCCCGGTAGACTGAGCTATGCCAATGTATAGCAGGGTAATTTAGGACATTTCCCCTAAGTGCAACCACACAGTACTAATGTCCACATTGTGGCCCCTCACAGTACTAACGCCCACCTTGTGGCCTTTCACAGTAATTAAGCCCACCTTGTGGTCCCTTCACAAAAGTTTGGTCCTTCTTGTGGCCCCTCACAGCAGTTATGGCCGCCTTTTTTCCTGTCACAGTAGTTATGCCCAGATATGTGCCCCTCACAGTAGTTATGCCCAGATATGTGCCCCCTCACAGTAGTTATGCCAGATATGTACCCCCTCACAGTAGTTATGCCAGATATGTACCCCCTCACAGTAGTTATGCCAGATATGTACCCCCTCACAGTAGTTATGCCCAGATATGTGCCCCTCACAGTGGATATGCCCAGATATGTGCCCGCTCACGATGGTTATGCCCAGATATGTGCCCGCTCACAGTAGTTCTGGCCAGATATGTGCCCCCTCACAGTGGATATGGCCAGATATGTGCCCCCTCACAGTGGATATGGCCAGATATGTGCCCCCTCACAGTGGATATGGCCAGATATGTGCCCCCTCACAGTGGATATGGCCAGATATGTGCCCCCTCACAGTAGTTATGCCAGATTATGTGCCCCTCACAGTAGTTATGACCAGATATCCTACAGTGGTTATGCCAGATTATGTGCCCCTCACATTAAATATGCCCACATATGTGCCCCTCACAGTGGTTATGCCAGATTATGTGCCCCCCCTCACAGTAGTTATGCCTTCATATGTGCCCTCTCATAGTTATGCCTTTATATGTGCTTCCCTCACAGTAGTTATGCCAGATATGTGCCCCCCTACAGTGGTTATGCCAGATTATGTGCCCCTCACATTAGATATGCCCACATATGTGCCCCTCAAGTGGTTATGCCAGATTATGGCCCCCCCCCCCCTCACAGTAGTTTATATATGTGCCCCCTCATAGTTATGCCTTTATTTGTGCCCCCCTCACAGTAGTTATGGCAGATTAGGTGCCCCCTCAGTAGAGATGCCCACTTTTGTGCCCCCTCACTCTAGTTGTGCCCATCAACCCCCCCCCCCTTCCCCTTTGCCCCCAGTCTGCAGTGTTAGGAAAAGAAAAAAAAAAAAGAATAAAAACACATACTTACCCTCTTCCCTGATGTTGCGCTGCCACACTCACATCGCACTGCTGGCTGTACTGAAGGCAGTTTCCCGGGCCTTCAGAGCTCCTCCCACAGCCAGCAGCGCGATGTGCGGCCAGCAGAGGGAGCGCTAGAGCTCCTGCTTCACTGATGATCTGGAGACAGCCCGGCAGTGACAAGAACTGCCGGGCCGAGTGTATGTGAATGAGTGCGCGCGTCCCCCCTCTTCATCCTCCCCCTCTCTGCGCAAAACCTCCCCCACCTTGCGTCATATTAAACATGTAATGGAGTGCCCTGACAGGGCCCGACATTGTCACTGTACTTCATGCCGGGCCCTGTCACAGCGCTTCATTACATGTTAGTACAGCGGGCCCCCTCCCCCCGCCGGGCCCGGTCGCAGTCGCACTCCCTGCGACCGCGATCGTTACGCCCCTGGTCCTAGAACAGATCCCTGAGGTACCCCACTGGTAACAAGACCATGGTCTGAATATACTCTATTGACTACAACCCTCTGTTGTCTGTCCCTCAGCCACTGCCTAATCCATTCAACAATATGGGAGTCCACGCCCAAAGACTGCAATTTATTGATAAGCCTTCTATGTGGGACAGTATCAAAAGCCTTACTAAAGTCTAGATAAGTGATGTCTACTGCACCTCTGCCATCTATTATTTTAGTCACCCAATCAAAAAAAATCAATAAGATTAGTTTGACATGATCTCCCTGAAGTAAACCCATGCTGTTTTTAATCTTTCAATCCATGGGATTTTAGATGTTCCACAATCCTCTCCTTAAGTATGGTTTCCATTAATTTCCCCACTATTGATGTCAGGCTTACTGGCCTATGGTTGCCTGAATTCTCCCTACTACCTTTCTTGTGAATGGGCACAACATTTGCTAATTTCCAATCTTCTGGGACGACTTCTGTTGCCAGTGATTGGTTAAATAAATCTGTTAGTGGTTTTGCTAGTTCACCGCTGAGCTCTTTTAATAGCTTTGGGTGTATCCCATCAGGCCCCTGTGACTTATTTGTATTAATTTTAGACAGCTGACTTAGAACCTCTTCCTCTGTAAAGACACATGCATCAAAGATTCATTAGTCTTCTTTCCTAACTGAGGTCCTTTTCCTTCATTTTCCTTTGTAAAAACTGAACAGAAGTATTCATTGAGGCAGTCAGCTAGTTCTTTATCTTCTTCCATATAACTTCCTTTTGTTTTTAATTTTGTAATTCCTTGTTTTAGTTTCCTTTTTTCATTTATGTATCTGAAGAATGCCTTATCGCCTTTTTTTCACTGACTGAGCTAATTTCTCTTCTGCCTGTGCTTTAGAAGCTCTTATAACTTGTTTGGCCTCTCTCTGCCTAATCTTATAAATTTGCCTGTCATCCTCCGTTTGCCTGTCATTCCTAAATGCTATCTTTTTGTTTTTTAATGATTTTGGCCACTTCTGCTGAGTACCACAGTGGTCGCTTCCTTTTTTTGCTTTTACTGACAAGCCTAATGCAATTTTCTGTTGCCTTCAATAGTGCCACTTTTAAGTAGTCCCATTTCTCCTGGACTCCAATGAAACTGTTCCAATCTGATAGGGACTCGTATACCACTAATCTAATTTTAGAAAAGTCAGTTTTTCTAAAATCTAAAACTTTTGTTTTTGTGTGGTGTGATTCAGTCACTGTACTTATAGTAAACCACACTGACTGGTGATCACTAGATCCCAAGCTTTCCCCTACAGTAATATCAGATACAAAATTCCCATTTGTGAATACTAAATCTAAAATGGCCTCCTTCCGGGTTGGCTCCTAAACTACTTGCTGTAGAGATAATCCCAGTAGAGAATTTAGAATATCTGCACTCCTGGCAGAACTAGGTATTTTGGTTTTCCAGTTTACATCAAGAAGATTGAAGTTTCCATAATGATAACTTCCCCCTTCAATGTCATTTTAGCTATTTCCTCAACTAGTAGATCAACTAATTTTTTTGACTTGGATAGGTGGTCTATATATCACACCTACACGAGTCACTTATGATTATCAAGCTGCAAGGTAACCCAAACTGACTCTAAATTGTTCTCGCTAACTTGTATCAGTCATTACTCCCATTGAACCACGTCTCAGTAACAGCCACTACATCTATATTCTCAGATGCCATTATAGCCTCAAGTTCATTGATCTTATTCCCTAAACTGCGAGCATTTGTAGACAAGAATCTCAGCTTGTCGTTTCTTAACCTTTGTGCAACTGGCATCTTCTGGCATTGTTCGGGGGGCAGTTGGACTGCTGGATTATCACTCTTTTGCCCCCCTTTCCTAGTATTTGCTCCTTAGCAAATACTTGGAACTATTCACCAAGGACATTCGTTTCCTTGAGAGAAAGATGCAAACCATCTTTCTTGTACAGTTCTTTTCCATTCCAACAAGAGCTAACATGAGACACAAAGCCAAACCCTTGGTTCAGACACCATTCACCAAGCCATACATTGAATTCCTTAATGCGCATCTTCCTGTCATGCTGAAGGTTATGCACAGGCAAAACTGCAGAGAATGAAACAGTTGATGCAACCTCCCATATATCCTTTCCAAGTGTGTGAAAAGCTTCTTTCACCTTTGAAACCTCATTGCAAGCCAGATCATTTGTCCCAAGATGGACAATACCATCCACCTCCCTTTCCTGCTTTGCTTGCCTAACAATATTAAAGGGTTTCTACCACTTCGTTTTCACATAATCAGCTTTCAGACACTAGCGATCCGCTAGTGTCTGCTCTAACAAACAATCCTAATATAATAGCTTTTGGGGCAGCCGTTTCTCTAAAAAAAGAACTTTTATTGATATGCTAATGAGCCTCTAGGTGCTATGGGGGCGTCATTAGCACCTAGAGGCTCAGTCTACCTTCACAAAATGCCGCCGCCCAGCGCGTCCCTCCAGCCCGCCCATCTCCTCCGGAATGCGATCCTCCCTGTGAGCGTATGTATTCGGCGCATGCGCCGTGAATGTCTGACTGCTTCCCTGCTCAGACATCTCCACTGCGCCTGCGCCGATGACGTCATAGTGCTCCGAGGAACAGGCGCAGTGGAGATGTCTGTGCAGAAAGCGGTCAGACATTCACTGCGCATGCGCCGAATACATACGCTCACAGGGAGGATCGGCGGGCTGGAGGGACGCGCTGGGCGGCAGCATTTTGTGAAGGTAGACCGAGCCTCTAGGACAGGCATGCTCAACCTGCGGCCCTCCAGCTGTTGTAAAACTACAACTTCCACAATGCCCTGCTGTAGGATGATAGCTGTAGGCTGTTCAGGCATGCTGGGAGTTGTAGTTTTACAACAGCTGGAGGGCCGCACGTTGAGCATGCCTGCTCTAGGTGCTAATGACGCCCCCATAGCACCTAGAGGCTCATTAGCATATCAATATAAGTTCTTTTTTTAGCGAAACGGCTGCCCCAAAAGCTATTATATTAGGATTGTTTGTTAGAGCAGACACTAGCGGATCGCTAGTGTCTGAAAGCTAATTATGTGAAAACGAAGTGGTAGAAACCCTTTAAGGATCCGTCGTCTATCCCTGCTAGCGGTAGCACCAGGGAGACATCCCACAACACCATTCTCCTCAAACTTCACACCTCTTATGATGGAATCGCCCACCAACAGCTGCTTACTATCAGTCCTCACTTTCTCCTTTTTGTCTTTGGCTGCAGTCTTGCATACTTTAGGCATGGGAGATGATTGTTCCTCATCCATTGTGCTTGAGCCATCCTCCATGTTGCTCTTGCACTCTGAAAGTGCTGCAAATGAATTATGGAGAGCCACAGACTGTGGGACATGTCTTCTATCCACAACTCTCAGTCTACCAGAACCTGCAGTAACCCATCTTCCATTTCTAGGGGGCCTCTGTGGCAGTGGCATTGCAACGTTCTCAGCCTGAGTTTGTTTGTTTAACGGTTAATTTACAAATCTCAGATTTCAAAAATGCGCTTTCCTGCTGCATTATGGAGAGCTGTCTACAGATCAGACAGTATCCAAACCTCCGAAGAGTGGAACCTGAAATAAAAGCACAACAATTCCTGCACAGAACCAGGTCTGCCATTGTAAAGAGGGGAAAGATTTTAAACAAACAAATATTACTTGTTTAGATTGTATCCACCTCCAGATTACCTCCTGAATATCTCCAATGCACTTATAAAATCAGCACTTGGAAAATTCAGCAAGCTATAATTAGGCAAGCTAATACCTTGTTGCTATATATACACACACACTCCCACAAAAACTCCTCCCCCAACAGCAATTTAACACCTTACTCGCCTATGCTCATTTGCAATCAGACAATAGTGACAACCTGTCTAACAAATTCCTTACCTGTTTTGAAACAGTGTCTGAGTATCCACCAGAAACACCACTGAAGTTCTGCTACAGTGGAAAAGCTCTGAGTTAGACTAAGTTAGTCTCCTGAATATCTCCAATGCACTTATAAAATCAGCACTTGGAAAATTCAGCAAGCTATAATTAGGCAAGCTAATACTATGTTGCTATATATACACACATATTACTCAGCAGACACTCAGAGCTAATGTCTGTGATCCCTCCTAAAGGCATCGAGCCTACCACAGTGACAGTCCTTATGGTGCCCTGCCTGTGGCAGGGCTCTATCGGAACATAGACTGTAGTGGTAATTCATTGCAGTCTATGGCCAAAGCGATCTAATGATTGCATGTTCAAGCCACTCAAAAAAAGTGTGTAATTAAGTAAAAAAAAAGTTTTAAAAAATATTTTTAAAATCTATGATTCAAATCATCTTACTTTCCCCACAATAAAAATAGGTATTAAAAATAAAGATAATTTGCACCAACATGTCCCAAAACGCCCCTACTATTAAAATATACTTATACTTATCCTGCATGGCGAAAACTTTAGCTGAAAGTAATCAAAATGTCCAATTTACAATTTTTTTTTGTCACTTCGACTCAAAAAAATTCAATAAAAAGTGATCAAGAAGTAATACACACTACAAAATGGTAACAGGTTGCCCCTAAAAAAAATCCTTTCCTCACAGAGCTCCGAAGGTGTAACTATAAAAAAAATTATGGGGGTTAGAGTAAGGCAATGCAAAGTTATTCTTTTAATTATTAAAACACAGGAAAAACTATAAAAAAAAAATAATTGGTATAGCTGTAATCAGTATGATTACAGCTATACCAATTATTTTTTTTTTATAGAAGAATGAAGGTAGTTTATGGTTGTATAAAATTTGCTGTAATTTGTGTACAATATCTTTTCAACTTTTTTTTGTTCAGATGATCTCACTCAGCACATTCGAACAAAGCACATAGAGGCGTCAACAGGAAAACCACCACTGCTCCAACTTTGTGAATTTTGTGGCCAAGCCGTGAAGCATTACAAGAGCCACAAAATCTTTTGCAGGTACTGTAGAATTATCTATACTCAGACTCATTAAAGTGTGGCGGTATTAAAAAGTTTTAATATTTAGTTGTATTTGTTTTAAGTGCCATTAATTCCATGGATCTGTACATCTAAAAAGGCTATACGTACATAATATTAAACAATACAGGTACAGGTATAATAAACATGAAATCATTAACAGACTGATACAGTGGAAGAGAGGAGCCTGCCCACGAGGGCTTAAAATCTACAATAATATTAATGTTAACTGGTCACCTCTACTGAAAATGTATGCCTGAACCTGATGCCATCACCCAACAGTAATCCCCACTCTGAATGCACAGGCTCATGCAAAGTTATCTGCACCACTCTATTTAGTACAAAAGTATGAAAAATAAGTAGTTTTTTCATTTTGTGTCACCCCTATGGATAGTAAGACCTTGCGAGCAGGACCCTCAGTCTAAGGGTCCATTCACACGTCCGTTTTTTCTTTCCTGATCTGTTCCGTTTTTTGCGGAACAGATCTGGACCCATTCATTTTCAATGGGTCCTGGAAAAAAACGGACAGCACAATGTGTGCTGTCCGTTTCCGTTGTTCCGTTCCGCATGTCCGTTTAAATATAAAACATGTCCTATTCTTTTCCGCAAAATTCGGATCCTGGTACAATACAAAGTCAATGGATCCGCAAAAAACGGAAGACATTCGGATGTCATTATGTATGTCATCCGTTTTATGCGGATTCCGTTCCTGGAAATTACATTTTAATAATTTTTTTTTTTTTTTAAAAGAAATCCAAACAACTTTTTATTTGCTTATTGAAATTTATACATGTTTCCATTTTTTGCGGATCCGCAAAAAACGGATGACATACGGAAACATTTTCAGGAACAACGGATCCGCAAAAAACGGACCGAAAATCGGGATATCGAAAAATACTGACGTGTGAATGTAGCCTAAGGCTGAGTTCACACGGGCGAGATTTCCGCGCGGGTGCAATGCAGGAGGTGAACGCATTGCACCCGCACTGAATCCGGACCCATTCATTTCTATGGGGCTGTGCACATGAGCTGTGATTTTCACGCATCACTTAAGTGTTGCGTGAAAATCGCAGCATGCTCTATATTGTGCGTTTATCACGCAACGCAGGCCCCATAGAAGTGAATTGGGCTGAGTGAAGATCGCAAGCATCCGCAAGCAAGTGCGGATGCGGTGCGATTTTCACGCACGGTTGCTAGGAGACTATCGGGATGGAGACCCGATCATTATTATTTTCCCTTATAACATGGTTATAAGGGAAAATAATAGCATTCTTAATACAGAATGCATAGTACAATAGCGCTGGAGGGGTTAAAAAAAATTTTTTTAAAAATTAAACTCGCCTTAATCCACTTGTTCACGCAGCCGGCATCTCTTCTGTCTTCTTTGCTGTGTACAGGAAAAGGACCTGTGGTGACGTCACTCTGGTCATCACATGGTCCATCACATGATCTTTTACCATGGTGATGGACCATGTGATGACTGGAGTGACATCACCACAGGTCCTTTTCCTGTACACAGCAAAGAAGACGACAGAAGAGATGGCTTAAGGGATTAAGGGGAGTTAAATTTTAATTTTTTTTTAACCCCTCCAGCGCTATTGTACTATGCATTCTGTATTAAGAATGCTATTATTTTCCCTTATAACCATGTTATAAGGGAAAATAATACAATCTACACAACCCCGATCCCAAACCCGAACTTCTGTGAAGAAGTTCGGGTTTGGGTACCAAACATGCCGATTTTTCTCACGCATGTGCAAAATGCATTACAATGTTTTGCACTCGCGCGGAAAAATCGCGCATGTTCCCGCAACGCACCCGCACCTTTTCCCGCAACGCCCGTGTGAACCCAGCCTAAGTGTTACAATTGTATATTAGCCTGTAATTCTTTGATGTCTAATTAGTTTTGTTACATATACCCTCTAAATTGTAAAGTGCTCTGGAACTATATAAATTATTATTTTTTAACCCATTCCCCACCGTTGTCGTACATGTACTGCAGAAGTCAGTTCTTTAAATACGGTGCCCACTCGCAAGCGCAGCAGGTGCTGTTTTAATATGGTGATACGAAGAAAAATTGCAAAGATGCAAAGTTTAGATTTTTTTTCAGGATTAAAACACAAGAAAAGCTATATAAATGTGGTATCGCTGTAATAATACTGCCCCATTAAATTAAGGTAACAGGTCAGTGTTACCGCATAGGGAACGCTGTCATAACAAAAGCCATAAAACTGTGTCGGAATTGTTCTATTTTTTTTTATTTTTTTTTTTAAATCTGCCCCATTTGGGATTTTGTTCCGGCTTTTCACTACATTGAATGCAACAGTAAGTGGTGTCATTAGAAAGTACAACTTGTCCCGCAAAAAAAACAAGCCTTCATAGGGGTATGTGAATGGAAAAATAAAAAAGTTAGGGCTCCAGGTACATAGGGGGTGAAAAACAAAAACAGAAGAAATTGGAACTGGGGCTGAATGAGTGAAAGGAGTTTCCTTCAGTGGCCTGTCCTTAAAGGGTTGACCAATTTCCCATGACATTTGTTTTTTTTAAATGCCATACACATTCATGTATGCTCCATACGAGAATACATGACTATATACTATTTTCCAGATTTCCTAATTAAGGCTCCCAACTGCCCCGGTATCAGTGAAGTAAACATACTCTATCGTCCTATGCATCCATGGGCTTCAAGATGGCAGTGCTGCCTCCTCTGGCTATTCCTGGGTACCTGTAATTCAGCGCAGGTACCTAGAAACAGCTCAAGGAAGTGGCGCCACAATCTTTCAGCAAATGGATGCCGAGGTTTACTTGTAAGTATGTTTACTCCACTGATACTAGGGAAGCAAAGGGCCTTCATTAGGACAGCGGGGGGGGATAGTATACAGTCATGAATGCTTGTATTAAGTATAGATGACTGTTTGGCATTTTGAGAAATGCCATGGGAAATGGGCCTACCCTGTAATAATAGTCCATTGAAGCTTGATCAATGGGGTCCAACACCTGGTAGTCTTCCAATCAGCAAAAGAAGGGTTTATGAAGAGTGCAGAATCTGCAGATTTTATCAATGATATATCAAACATAAGTTGTAAGATGGGCACTTAAAACTGCCCATGACATTTTACCAAAAATGCATCTTATTATGTAAATGTATATTATTGTATGAATTGCTAGTTTTTTTTACTGTCATTTATTTTTCCCTTATGCCAACCTGCTTTACAGTGGAGTGAAGAAATTTAAGTGTGACTTTTGTGTACAGTCTTTCCATCGGATCTCAGAGTTAAAACGGCACACATGGACACATACCGGAGAACTTCCATATCGCTGTAAAGTAAGTAAGCCAAATGGTAAATGTTGACAAAATTCTGTGCCATTACTTTCATAATATATCTTTCGTAGCGCCCCTGCATAAACATATGTACTTCAGTACTGGGTGCCAGAAGGGGCACCAAGAGGCCAGGTTCACCGTTACCAAAAATATTTAGTTACATGGCTAGGGCCGAAAAATCTTGTTAAGGCTACTTTCACACTAGCGTTCGGGTGTCCGCTCGTGCGCACCGTTTGAAGGGGCTCACGAGCGGCCCCGAACGCATCCGTCTGGCCCCAATGCATTCTCAGTGGAGGCGGATCCACTGAGAATGCATCCGCCTGCCAGCGTTCAGCCTCCGCTCCGCTCAGTGAGCGGACACCTGAACGCTGCTTGCAGCGTTCGGGTGTCCGCCTGGCCGTGCGGAGGCGAGCGGATCCGTCCAGACTTACAATGTAAGTCAATGGGGGCGGATCCGCTTGAAGATGACACCATATGGCTCAATCTTCAAGCGGATCCGTTCCCCATTGACTTACAATGTAAAGTCTGAACGGATCCGCTCAGACAACTTTCACACTTAGCAAATTTTCTAAGTTTTAATGCAGACGCATCCGTTCTGAACGGATGCGAACGTCTGCATTATCGGAGCGGATCCGTCTGATGAAACATCAGACGGATCCGCTCCGAACGCAAGTGTGAAAGTAGCCTAAAAGAGAAACAAACCAGGACTCTGCAGACTGCTTTGTAGCTATTAGACGGAATTCCCAAAGTGTAATCCATAACCCACATATGTATCTCAAAGTGCCAACTCAGAAATTTAATCCGACTACTACAGTCCAATCTAGTATATCTTTCCTGTACTTTATCATTTAGCTGTAATAGCCGGCCTACATTCAGTGCGCTGCCTGTGCTGTTCATAGCGCGCCCTGCACTGATTAATTGCAGGAAAAGTCTAAGGCAGGTTGGTACGCCATAGACTTTTTCCAGTGTTTGGGTGCCCACAGAGAGGGCTTTGAGTGCCGCCTCTAGCACCCGTGCCATAGGTTCGCCACCACTGTACTAGGGTATAGCCGTATAGCAGGCCGTTACTATAAAAAAAAATATTATATATTGGCATTAAAAAGTTTCTCCTTTGTGAACCTACAGTTTAAATAATGGCTTTAGTTCCCCTAAAAATCTGACCTAGTCAGTGGATATCATACATATCTTGCTATTTGTTATATTTTTTTATTGCAGATCTGTGGGAAGGGATGTAGACATCCAAGTAACATGAAGAAGCACATTCGTACTGTTCACAAAGCAGATATGCGGGTGCAAATCAACAGAGAGCATGCATCTCCAAGATTCTTCAAGAACAGGAGGCCAGCAGCTAAATTTTCAGGGCATGTGCTCCCACAGGTTCTTCCTTCTAATCACTCATTGCCAGTTCCTGCCTCTACTGGGGATCACAACATCCAGACAGACTCCTCCGTATCTCCAGTATCACTTTCCTACATCTCCATCTTTACAGGTGATGAAACTGCAACCAGTGATTTTTCTCTGCGTAATTCACAGAACACGTCCCCTCAGACTGCTAGGTCTTAGTAATGGCAACTTCATTACTATTGTTCCTGTTTTATGTCTACTAAAAATATTGATTTCTGAGGACATTTTATTCCATTCATTATTCCAGGGCATTATCCAACACCTTGTGCTGCATACTGTGGGAGGAAATCTGGGACTTCTGTTATGATCGTGGGAAAGGATATTGTCAAAGAATATGTTCACTGCTGAACAGCATTTTATAGTTTATTTATTGATGGAATCTATATGGTAATCGTGTTAATATTGCATTTCTTGCAGTATCAAGTCTTACCTTGAGTCATACTCCAGAGCTGTATTCACAATTCTGCAGTTGCAAATATTTAAGATCAGTTATGCAATTTGCTGAGTTAGCAAAGTGCTTTACTCTAAGTATTAGCATAAAGATGACGTTTCCTACAGTACAAGCTTGGTGCAGACATGGAAATTCAGAATTACAGTATATACTGTACTTGTTTACATCTAGAGATAAGCAAATCGATTAGTCTCATCAGGAGTTCTTCACCTGCTGCTGAACATGCTTCCTATGCCACTTGATTGACTTGCCTGACCCTAAGAATCTTGCGTCTGCGCTGCTGCTTTGAATGACTGCACAAGCGCATAGGCTCTGCTTCTGCTCCTGGAACAGCAGAAGCAGAGGAAAGAAACTTGGCAGTCATGGTCGGAAGAGGGAGAGGCCACAAGTCTCATCGGACTAGACTCCCCTTGCACCACTAGCGCAAACTGCAAGGATCGCCCGGTCAGTACTGATAAAGTACTGAATGTTAGTCCAGAGGTGGCAGCCTGCTGGAATCAGTGGGTCTGTCACTATACCCTGCTGCCCTCAGTGTCTATAAAATGAAACACCCCCTTTGCAATTTTTATGTTTCGTTGTGTAACATTATACTACAGTGAATATAATAAGACTTTTTAACACCAATCAACAGGAATAGATTCTTTATTGTTGTAGTGAAACTACAGTTGCATCAAAAAGTAAGTGAACCCTTTAGAATTATCTGGATTTCTGCATTGATCACTAATAAATATATCCTGGTTGTTATCGAAGTCAAAATTTTAGACAAACACAATCTAACTAAACTGTTCATATCTCCTTGATCACGTCCCCAGTGCAGGGAGAAAAAGCAAACCCTTGAATTTAATAACCTCTAGACCCCCTTTAGCAGAAATCAACTCCACCGAATATTTCCCATAGCTACAAATAAGATTTGTACAACATGGAGGAGTAAATGTATTCATCAATATTTCTGGGTACCTTGCATACACTGCTCTCTTAAGGTCATGCCAGAGCATCTCAATAGGGTTAAAGGGTTTGTCGGGGTTCAGAGCTGAACCCGGACATACCCATAATTTCACCCAGGCAGCCCTCTGATGTTAGCATCGGAGCGTCTCATGCTCCGATGCGCTCCCTTGCCCTGGGCTAGATCGCGCAGGCTAAGGGTTCTTTTGTTTACAATAACACACTGCCGGGTGGAAACTTCCGCCCGGTAGTGTGTTCGGTGACGTCACCGGCTCTGATGGGCGTGCTTTAGCGCTGCCCTAGCCGTTTTACTGGCTAGGGCAGCGCTAAAGCCCGCCCATCAGTGCCGGTAATGTCACCGGGCTTCCTGGCGGCCCCATGGGGGAACCCGGTTCATCACCGGAACCCCTGAAAATGCCTAATGCCTCAAACCATGATTCAAACCATAATTCTCTCTTCATCATGCTTCATAGTTGGGATGTGGTTTTGGTCTTGGTGTACACAGCGAAGCTAGCAACTGCTCTGAACATTGCCTTTACCAACATTTACACTACAACTACTCAAACACGTGAAACACCTCAACGGCATGTTAACCCCTTAATGACCACCAATACTTAGACATCTTTTTATAGCAGTGGCTGGAAAAAATATTTTTTAATGGAAGACTAAGAAACCTCTGAGTATTTGGTATCATTAAACTATACAATTATCATGTTATTTATAGCACACTGTGAACATTGTAAAAAAAAATGTCAAAATGGCTGTTTTTGCTAATTCACCACCCCAAAAAAAACTGAATTAAGTGATCGAAAAGTCTCATGTATCCCAAAATAGTACTAATTTATGTAGATAATGTAGAAAGAAAAAAGGTTTGGGTCTTGGAGTGTGGTGATGCAAAAACATATTTTTCTGATCTCTCCAGTCCAGAGAGATGGTGCAATGCATCCAGACAATTCACAGCACAAGTCCAAAAATTGGTTTGATCCTTTCAAAGGGACCTCACTGAAAAAGGTATCTGTCAGATTGGGAACATTCTGGTTAGACAGCTGTTTCCTTACTGTTTGGAGAAGAAAATTGGTCACAGAAGATATTGGACTTGAAGGGAAATGGCCTCAAAGGGGTGTTCTTCTGGGGAGGTTTCACTGTATATAAGGAATCGGCACAGAATGAGGTTAAAAAAATGGTGTTGAAGTGAGAACATTCATTTTACGTTCTGTTGTATTAATGGTGCCAGTGGTTATGAATAGAGATGAGCGAATTTCCGGTTATGAAATTCGTTTGCGATTAGTTAACTGGTAAAAGGTGAATTGCGTTATTGATTCCGTTACTACGTTATGCAGGACAGTCCTCTCCTGCATAATGTAAATGGGATGGATCCGTTATGCAGCCCATAGACTTCTATTATGACGGAATGAATAACGTTATGCATTCCATCATGCAATTGCGTTATGGTCCGTGGTAACGGAATCCATAACGCAATTTACCTTTTACCAGTAAACTAATCGCAAACAAATTTCATAACCTGAAATTCGCTCGTCTCTAGTTATGAACCGAAAAGTTGTTGTACAGTATTTCTTGTATTTTTGCACTTGGCGTACAGATCTTGGGCAGCAGTTATGTAATATCATGATTTAGTTCAACATATTGGCTGAACGTAAATATGCTTAAAGGGGTTTTGCAAGAATGGGGAGATGGTGGGTTTTGTTAAGGGAAGTTTAATTACTAGCTTTCCAGTCCTGGCTCCTGGCTCCTTCTCCTCTCGGCCTGCAATGCTCCGCTGGGCTCCCTAGCTGAAAACATCTGGTTTGACGTCGCCTACAGCCAATCGCTGGTCGCGGCAGTGACCAGATCTCCTTGTATCATATGACCATTTGTCATGCATTGGTTTAGAGCCGGGAAGCAGGTAAGGCTACTTTCACACTAGCGTTTTTGCTGGATGCGGCAGGGTCCAGCAAAAACGCTTCTGTTACTGATTATACAACTATCTGCATCCGTTATGAACAGATCCAGTTATTTTATCTTTAACATACCCAAGACGGATCCGTCATTAACTCCATTGAAAGTCAATGGGGGACGGATCGGTTTTCTATTGTGGCAGAGAAAACGGATCCGTCCCCGTTGACTTGCATTGGGGGTCATGCCGGATCCGTCTTGCTCCGCATCCCAGGACGGAAAGCAAAATACAACATGTTGCGGTTTGCTCTCTACTCTGGGAACGCAACTAAACTGAACGGAATGCATTTTGGAGTATTCCGTTCAGTTCAGTTTCGTCCCCATTGACAATAAATGGGGACAAAACTGAAGCGTTTTTTTTCCGGTATTGAGCCCCTATGACGGAACTCAATACCGTAAAACTTAAACGCTAGTGTGAAAGTACCCTAAGTAAGCTTCCCTTTACAGGTTCGGCCAAGTGTGTGTGTAGGAAGGGAGTTGCCAAAACCCCTCATTCTTGCACAACCTCTTTAAAGGGTTGTCTGGGCCCTGAAAAAAATATAGGATGCCTGGGCGACTTAAAAAACAAACCAAAAAAAAACAAAAACACACCTGCTGGAGTCATGTCAGCTTCTGCACGAACTAGCATGGATCTGTGTAAAAATCTCACATGAACATTAAAGTTCCATAGATATTTAGAATTCTACAAACAAAAAGAAGGCCAGCAGCACACCAAGGTTTTCAACAAATTGTGAAGTTTATTCCTCCAGAGTCAGCAGCGACGTTTCAACAGCTTGTTGCTGTCTTTCTCAAGCTATGTGAAAGACAGCAACAAGCTGTTGAAACGTCGCTGCTGACTCTGGAGGAATAAACTTCACAATTTGTTGAAAACCTTGGTGTGCTGCTGGCCTTCTTTTTGTTTGTATACTACATTGGATCTCGGTGCTGATTCACACTGGCCTGACTTTGCACCCGCCATTGACAGAGTGCTGCATCCTCATTTTTTCATATTCTATTTAGAATTCTAGATAACCATATGGATAACCGGTCAGTAATTTTTCCATTTTTCGTTTGTTTTGTTTTACCTTCCAGGAGCCATAACTTTTTTATGTTTCTGTTCACATAGCCATATGAGGATTTGTTTTTGACCAGCCAAGTTTTACTTTTTAATGTCACCATTTAATTTTGCGCGTAATAGTAACCTGGAAAAAAAAACTCTAAATGGGGTGGAATTAGAAGAAAAAAAGCAATTACATCATTGTTTTATGGGTTTACTTTTTGCAGCATTGCCTGTTCAGTAAAAATGACATTTTAACTTTATTCTGAAGGGTAGTACTACAATGATGTCACACTTTAAGGCTAAGTCTACACGACGATATTTGTGGCGCGACATTTTGTTGCACCAATATCGCGCGACAATTTTTATAATGATAGTCTATGGTGTCACACGCAACTGTCGCAGTGCGACACCATAGACTATTGTTATAAAAATTGTCGCGCAACAAATGTTGCAGTGTAGTTGTGCCCTATCTGTCGCGCGACACATGTCGTCGTGTAGACCAAGCCTTATAGTTTTTCTTGTGTTTTAATGCTTTTAAAAAAAACAACTTTTAAATGTTGTTCTTGCATTTCCATATTCTGACATTCTGACCACCATAACGTTTTTATATTTACATCTTTGGAGCTGTGTGAGGGCTAAATGTTTTTGTGGAGGCCTTCTATATTTTTCATTGATACCATTTTGGGTTGTGTGTGACTCTGATCACTTTTTATTCACTTTTTTGGTGGGAGGTGAAGCATTCAAAAAACAGCGAATTGGCCATTTTTATTTTTATTCCTGTTACATCATTCACCATTCTGGCATTTTTGGACATGGCAATACCAATGATCTTTATATTTGTAAATATTTTAACTTTTTATTACCTTTTATTTTTAGTTCCAATATTATGGTTTAATAGGAACTTTGCTATGACAGGCCTTGGGGAGGGGACAACTAGTAAATGACCATGCTTATATCTACAACTCCCACAATGCCCTGCTGTAGGCTGATAGCTGTAGGCTGATCAGGCATGCTGGGAGTTGTAGTTTTGCAACAGCTGGAGGGCCGCTGGTTGAGCATGCCTGGTTTAAAGAGTACCAGCAGAAAATGTTGATTAAATATAGTGCAGTTAGAAATTGTATGCCTTAGGCTGGGTTCAGACTAGCGCTTCAATCTCTCTTCTGCTCCATAGTAGAGTAACAAAAATTTCCTTTAGAAAATCTGACATTACATGAATAACTGCATTGATTTCTACTAAAACATGGTCTCGTAGTTATGTCACAATTATAGACAAACACAATCTAACTAAACTAATGACACACGAGCAGTTTTACCATCCATGTCTTTTACTGAGCACATTGAGCAAACCTCTCCAATGACCAAACGTGAATTTAATATCCTGTAGGACCCGTTTAAGAAGCTGGAGCCTCCACCAGACATTTCCTGCAGCTGCAAATAGGATTTGTACGTAATTGAAGTGGAATTATGGACCATTCCTCCCTGCAAATGTATTTAAGTTCATCAGTATGAAATTAATACATAGTGTAAATGTTTGTATTTTACTCATCAGTGGTAACTATTTTAACTATGGCTAAAATAATCATATTTTCTAACTATTATGTGTGATGTTAAATTTACAGTGTTTTTGATAACACTTTGAAATAATTTATAGTGTTTGTGTTCTTTCTGGTCAAAACTGCCATGGTGATTGCATATCTGATTTTTAAAACTATTTTAATCATCTTGCCTCAGTCTAGATTGTTGCTTTGTATTATTGAAAATGGAAGTGTTACATGTGCTTTTGTACAGTATGTTGTACTATAAATGGGGATCACTCAGTTTTCTTCATACATAAAACTAAGTGAATTGTGTTTGGCATTCACAGATTTGATAAAAGTATTCATCCCCTTGGACAATTCTGTGTTTTATTGTATAACATTGAGTAACCGTGCATTTAAAGGATAGGTGATACATTTATGAACACTGGGGGTCCGACTGCAAGGATCCCCACTGTTCACGTGACTGGGGGTAGTGTATCCCCTATTTGCATTGAACAGTGGTGACGCTTGCATGTTAACATACCATTCAGTCTCAGTTCAGAATTGATAAAGCTGGCAGATAGCATTGGCTATCTGTCAGGTCCATGGACAGTGAATGCAGCAGTAGTGCACATGCATTACCACTGCTTCGATCAAACGGGGAACCCTCATCCTGTAATTGGACTTAGTCACACTCGTCAACAGAAAACTGCTCTGTATTGTATAACTAAAAGGAAATTCCTACAGATTACAATTATTAATGCAAATAATTGAATGTATAACTTAGTCCCCATTACTTTCTCACCATTTTCAGTCTGTGGACCAGTACCAGGCCGTGGATCATCTTGTACTGGTCCGTGGGGAACACCGGAGTTGAACGGCAGGGACGAGAACTATTGGCTTCTGTGCCCCTCCATTTACCCTTATAGGCTGAAGGCCACTAGGCCTGAGGCCTATAATGCAGTGCTAAGGTGCAGGATGGTCGCAATGACATCATCGCGACCTGCTGCGCCGGGTATCTGGTGGCATGATAACATTGTCACGCTGCCTTTGACAATGATGTTCGCGACTGTCTGTACCATAATGCAGGCGGAAGAGGCCTGCATCACAGACAGCTGGAGAGAGGTATTTATTTTATTTTTTGTGAACTAGTGTGGGCACTACGGGGGAGGGGTTGGTGCATTATTTACTGGGGGGAGGGGCTACATTTAAAGAGACCACTACTTGGAAGCGCTATATTTATAGAGGCCACTACTAGAGGGTCCACTATTTGGGAGAACTATATTTAAAGAGGCCACTACTAGGAGGCATTATATGGAAAGAGGCCACTATTGGGGGGGCACTATATGTAAAGAGGCCACTACTGGGGGGCATTATATATGAAGAGGCCGTTGCTAGGGGCATTATATGTAAAGATGGCACTACTGGGGGGCATTATATGTACTGGGCCATAAATGGGGATGATTACTAAGGGGCATAAAAAGAGGCATTAATACTAAATAGGTGTGTTCAATTATGCAGAAACAAGTATTCAGGAGGTGTCATCAGAGTCATCTGTGCAGGACTGAGGAAAAAAAAGGGAAGGGAATGAGGAGGCATCACCTGTAAGCCACTGAGTGGAGGTCTAAATGGAAGTATTAATTATTGTGTTTGGTTATGTGCGTGCCCACCAGTCCATGGGAAAATTGTCTTGTATGAAATCGGTCTCTGGTACAAAAAAAGGTTGGGGACCAATAACCTAAATGATGAAATGCTGAATATTCCTAGGCGTTCTATATAATGCCTAATGGCAAACTGACAAAGTACTCGCTTTGACACACAGCTACAGCGCCATAAAATCGCCCCTATACAGCAACAGCGCCATTACACAGGGGAGAACAAAACTGGTCTTTTTTGTTTTTCAGTAAGAAGGTTCTGTTCTTTTATTTTATAAAAAGTTTAGTTTCTTTAGGACATATGCATTTCTTCTGTGCACGAACAAGTGACAAACTATGAAGTGCTCTTGTGTGAGAGACAATTACCAGTAAGTGCAATTCAAAATGCTATTCTAGCCTTCCTAGTTGCAAGAAGTGAGGAAAATACTGATCTTTCTCTAGCTTAATATTTTAATGTATGTACATTATATACAACTAGACATTAAGCCCGTTACAATAACGGGAGCTAAAACATTAGTGCATAAACATTAGTAGGAACGGTCTATATTAAATGGCACTGGCACTGACTGTTGGCTGTGGCTGGTGGCCGAGACTGTTGGCTGTGGCTGAGACTGCTGGCACTGACTGATGGCTGAGACAACTGGCACTGACTGGTGGTGCTGTGACTGGTGGCTGAGACTGCTGGCACTGTGACTGGTGGTTGGTAGCACTGACTGATGGCTGAGACTGCTGGCACTGTGACTGGTTGCTGTGGCTAATGGCACTGACTGATGGCTGAGACTGCTGGCACTGTGACTGGTTGCTGTGGCTAATAGCACTGTGACTGATGGCTGAGACTGCTGGCACTGTGACTGATGGCTGAGACTGCTGGCACTGTGACTGATGGCTAGTGGCACTGACTGGTTGAGTCTGCTGGCACTGTGACTGGTGGCACTGACTAATGGCTGAGACGGCTGGCACTGACTGGTGGCTGAGACTGCTGGCACTGTGACTGGTGGCCGAGAAAGCTGGCACTGACTGGTGGCTAAGACTGTGATTGGTGGCACTGACTGGCTGAGACAGGTGGCACTGACTGGTGGTGCTGAGACTGCTGGCAGCGACTGGTGGCTTAGACTGCTGGCAGCGACTGCTGTCTGTGGCTGAGAGGGCTGGGACTGTGCGGCTGTGTGATGCACGAACAGTAATGGCGGTGCTCCGACGTGGAGAGCACACCATAACCTGCGAGCGGTGGCGGTGATTGGCAGGTGCGGGAGGCGTGCAGAGCGCCGTGTGATGATTGGTCAGTGCGCCGTGCGGGCTGGTGTGGGCGGCATGGTTGCATGTGGGGCGCGCTGGTGTGGGCGGTGCAGGCGTCGTGTGGAGCACCATGTGTTGACTGGGCAGCGTGCCGCGCATGCGCACTTCAATTATCAACACACATGCAAAGATACGCAGCCCTGAGCACGTGTTAAAGCAGCCCTAAATTAGGGCATTTTAGATACACTCTGGTGTTCCAGATCATTGTACCCCCCCAGGGGTTAATATCCACGCGTGGCTGAGAGACTGAACACTGACACAGAAGTTGGTCAAAGCAATCTCTAACTTTATTTAAATCAGGTAAGCCGTATTATACATCTTCAAAAGAGGGCAGTCCTCACTGAGGCTTAAACATTGTTTCATTGGTCAAAAAGGAAGAAGAGATAAGAGAGAGGAGATTATTCACCTGCATTTGCGCAGTGAATACTACTTTGGAATGTGAACTAATGTAAACATCTCGTTACCATCGCCATTTTGGAATGGCTTCTATTCTAACAATAATACTGCATACGTCATATGTGACACTTCAAAGAGGTGCTTCTCTATAGGCAGTGAATAATATATATCATCAAGCCATATGATTGGTCTATGCATCTCCACCACACTCTATGGGACACCTGCAAAAAGATGAGAAATCAGACACTGCCCGCAGCACTTTGCCCCCCCTTCTCTTCTACAGTCTTGAAACAAAGAGAGGGGTGGGGGGGAAGGCACTTGAAGAAGAAAAAGTTTAACTCATTACAGTCCTAGATATACAAATATAGAATAAAATTCACACATCTTTAACACACGCACACAGGGCTTTTATTGTAGTAGATATACACCCTCTATAATAAAATCCCTGTGTGGGTGCGCGTCCGTGCGTGTGTGCCGATTTGAGTGAAGTGTGCATGCGTGCTGTTCACAGGCAGGGAGCATTACACACGTATTACACTCCAACTCCATCACTGTACACATATTACACTCCAACCCCCATCATTACACTACAGCCCTCATTGGAGTGTAATGATGGGGATTGGAGTGTAATATGTGTGTAATGATGGGGGTTGGAGTGTAATATGTGTATAATACACTATATATAATTCAGGATGTGAAGGGTGTCCGGTGAAGGATACGCTGTGGCAGGCGGCAGTTGCAGGACCCGGATCCTGGGGTGTGAGTCGGCTGCAGACGAAGTTGGAGCTGGGCACAGCAGCAGGCCAGCGCGCAGGTGTGGGCGGTGCGTGTGTTGATTGGCCAGCGTGCCGCGCATGCGCACTTCATTAATCAGCACACACGCACGGATGCGCACACACAGGGATTTTATTATATGTAGATGTCTAGTTAAAGTATATAAAAGACTGAAATAACACAGACATTACAAAATTAGTCTAAATTTTATCCTAGGTATTTTATACAGTGTGTGCGTTTCACACATTGCCCGTAACATATGGAAGGATACACCTCTGAGTACAATTAAGTAATTATGTAACTGAGATTGAGCGGCTGTAAATCTGCCTGGAGCAGGTAATTTTAAGAAACTATGCAAAATGGGAAGTAGTGATACCAAGAAATCTATGACAAGAGAATGAGTGGATTGAAGCCTTCATAGCTGAGATGTTTGCTTTATGAGCAACGGCAATGTGAAGCCCATGTTTACCAATAGATTTAAAAAAATTGGTTTGAATGCTTTGCCAAATTTTTCCCAAAAATTCAGTTTGTTCTGAATTCGTCACGAAACATGTTGAATCGGCTATATTCCGTCCTGCAGGGAGAGTATCTCGGTGTACATCACTGTGCATTGCAGCAACATGCATAGCTAGTTCTTTCTGGTAAGGAAACAGTTACTGTGCGTAAGTATGACAGGCAGGTCACATACAATATATGGATGTGCGCATTGGCGTGTGTCACTTTTAGGCTCCATTCTTAATTATTTGGTCAGTTATGGGTCCAAAACACAGAACAGGTACAGATCTTTTCATAATACCTTATATTAGAGTAGGATTGGCTCCTGATTTCGGTTCAGCATACAGTACCTGCTGGAATTAAATGACCAAATAACTAAAGTGTGAACTCAGCCTTACAGGCCAATGTTTGCATAGTGTTTAATGTACTTAACCATGCAGTGGCCAGATTTACTAGTTATCCTGTTAGCCACTGATTCTACTAAATTCTTGAAGAGCGGTCTCATCTCACGGTTTGTGGGGTCCACATTGATTGATAAGGTATTGTGTTACGCACGGATTGTGCTATAGAGTGAAAGAGTGGTCTCATTTTACACCATCTGCTGTTTTCACATCGATTATTAGAGAAACTGTTCTGTTACCTACTGATACAAGTAGTGGCCCCATGACAGAGTGGGGACGGTGTCAGCAGTAAGTTTGTGTTGACGTCAGTTTATTTTTCCCTTATTTTGATCGTGACAAGAACAACCCAATCCTGTCTTTTGAGTATCCACCTTCATACGGTCAGTATTTGTTCAGTAGTTTTAATTGTAACTGTATTAGTAAGGCAAAAACAGGAGTGGGTCCTAAACAGAGATGACATGTGATGTAAATATTTGCATGTCTTCTGTGTCTTGGACCCACTTCTGCTTTTGGCTTCCAAATCATGATCAAATCCTGATACAAAATACTGACCATGTGATAGAAGCCTTATAGATGCTCCAAAGACCAGATCCATTGTGTTTTTCATTTTTTGGTTCTTCTGACGGATCAAGAGAACGGTAAAATAAATTGTGATGTCAACAAGGCAAACAGGGACACTAGTTTGACCACAACAACAGACTGGTGAGAGTGGCAACAGCATGGGAAGTCAACACAAGGGCTCAGTCACATAGTGACACGGATGTTCCCGTGGCAGGTACCAGGAGATCGGAGAGACTGGCAACTCGTGGGTTAAATTGACACGTTCACTGTGGATCTTATTGTGTCTGTGTTTTGGTGAATGCCACACCCCTTGCTTCAGGTGTTGCTTATTGGTAATTTACTTTTCCCATAAGTAGCCGCTTCTCACTGTTGAAGGTGCGGTTTATAGATTTTCTTCCTGCCTTCTAACTAGCTGGTCTGTTGTACTCTGCGGTGCTTCTGGAGTTGCCAGTTTTCTACTTTCAGGTAAGTCTTTTCTTTTTTGTTTTGTTTTGTGTTTGCTATATTCCCTGTTGTTTGTATCTGGGCCTGAGACAGAGACTTCCATTCCTCCATCTGTGGAGGAATGGGTTGTCTCTGGTCCTAACCTCATTCCAGGGCCTTATAAGGATATAAGGGCCTAGGTATCCACCATATGATTATTCCTACCTTCAAGCTCTATTCATATTGATAGGTAGTTAGGGCCCGGATTAGGGTTGTTTTAGGAGGTGACCTGTTCCTTTCCTAGTTTCCAGGCCCAGTTACTGTTCCTCTTCCTTCCTGTGTTTAGTGTGGAGTTTTTCTCCCACACTGATCGTGACACATAGTGGGGAGAGAGGTAACAGCATGAGGAGTCAACACAGTGGCCCATTCACAAAGTGGTAAGGGTGGCAACAGCATAAAGAGTTATTATAGGGGCCCAGTCACAGAGTGGGGGGGGACAGCACAAGATAGTGGCAGTAGGAGAAGATGGCATTAGGGGTGTGGCATCAGGCGGGTGGCTGCATCAGTATAGTGGCCAGAATTAACAGGCCATTTTTTATGTTCTGGTGTGGCAGCACACTGTAGTCAGAACATTACTGCTAGAATGATCTAATCTGATGCATCAGGAACTGATGTGTGGAAATCCTGGCTGATCCATGCCTCATTCATCTTTATAAGGGCTCATGCACACAAACGCGTTTCTTGTCCGTGTCCCTTTGGGTTTTTTGCGACCCTTATGCGGAACCATTCACTTCAATGGGTCAGCAAAAAAAAATAAAAAGAACATCCTATTATTTATTTTATGCACTTATATAGCGCTGATATTCCGCAGCGCTTTACAAACGTTACCATCATGCTGTCCCCAATAGGGCTCACAATCTAAGTTCCCTATCAGAATCTTTGAGTATTCTCATCCGTTTTGCAGATAAGGATAGGCATTGTTACAATGGATCCGCCAAAAAACTTATGCGATACAGATGTCACACGGACGTCATCCGTATTTTTTGCGGATCCATGTTTTGCAGTCCGCAGAATACATAGTCATGTGCATTAGCCCTAACGGTTAATCTCTTAGCATTAGGCAAGTTCTCTTTGGGATAACTATGCCCTATGTCGGACTAAACACCTGCTTCTTGTCCTGCTGCTGCTGCTGTCTGGTTTCTTCAGTAGGCAGGTGAAGAAACATGCTTATTAGAGACTGGAGACTCAAGTTACTGCTGACAGACCTGGTGCTGCTCCTACCCCCTCACCCCCCTCCAGCAGTCATGGCAGTGGAGCGTGAGCACAGAGGGTCTCCTTGGTCAGACCTTTGTGAGGATGGGCAATGGCGCACATAGGCAGTGACCAACTACATGCAGGATGTCCTTATAGTAATTGAGTTTATCATCCCTCTCAGCAGGTGTAAAAAAGGACCCCATTTTAGCCCAATAGCGAGGGTCAAACATCGTGGAGAGCCAGTAGACATCCCTCTACCGAATAGCAATAATGCTGTCACTACGCAGGCAACTCAGCATGCATGTGGCCATTTGTGCAAGGGACTTGGAGGGGCTTTCTGCCTCCATCTCCACTGCATACTGCCACAGTCTGTCAGGGTCATCTGTCTGGTCTTCCTCATCGCACTCCTGCTCCTCTTCTGTCACTTGTACAGATAAACCACCTAGCTCTGTATACATTTGCTCCTCCTCTACCACTTCAGGACTTAGATGTCCATGATATGTAGGTGCCACGTCTTCTGTCCCCTGGCCAGCCAGATTTATCAGCACCTGCTCCAGGATGTGAAGGAGTGGAATTACATCATTCATTCTGCAGTCCTGGCAACTGACAAATGAAACAGCCTATTCAAAGGACCTGAGCAAATGGCGGGTGTCACGCATGAGCTGCCACTGGCTAACGTTGAAGTTACCCAGGGGAGTACCCCTGTCCGCCTGAATTATCAAGAAATCGCTCATTTGCCTTCCTCTGCTCATATAGTTGGCCCAACATGTGGAAGGTGGAGTTCCAACATGTGGAAACGTTGCATATGAGGAGATGTTGGGGAATGCTATTCTGCCTTTGCAGCTTAGGGAAGGTGTGTTTTGCTAGGTAAGAGTGACTGAAGTGCATGCAGTTTCCTGGCCATTTTCAAGACTTGTTGCAGGTGGGTGGAAGATTAGGTGGGTTACAACCAGATTAAAACTTGTGCCATGCAGGGTGCATGGGTCAGCTCTCTTTGACGTGGCGCCGATAGAATGTTCTTCCATGGTTTCGATCTTCAGTTGGTGAAAAGATAGCCAGCATTCTATTTCTTAGTTGATGATGTGAAGTAGTTCCTCCCTGGTGGGACTCCGTTCACCTAGGCTGGCCAGGTGCAGAAGAGTGAAACCGCCGTGCTCTGCATAGGTGATATGCTGGAGGACTCTGAAATGTGCCTACAGTAGATGCTGAGGACAAGGTGTAGGATGAGGAGGACTGTAGTTCCAGAATTACAGCATAAGAACGCAGAGGTGGCATTCCCATCACCAAGTTGCTGGTGTGCCTGGGCAGGAACTACATTTACCCAGTGCGCCAGGAGCATGTTCAGCTTCTGCGCTGTTGGGTGAATGCACGCACACTTATCTTTTTGCAATCGCCTTGGTGATCGATTGCTGGTGAAATACATGACAAAGAGGAGCAGCATCAGGATCAGTAGACGATGGGAAAGAAACACAGCTTCCATCTGCTAGGGTGGTAGAGCCTTGACTGTTGGAGAAAAAGTGCGCGGCCAGTTGAAGATGCAGCAGTTGCCGCGTTAAGTTGTTCAACTACATTAGTGCCACGGTTTTCCCAGACCATTTTATGGTAACACTCTGTGTTGACACAGGACCGTGGTGCCAACATTGGCACCCTGGCCGTGCATCACCTTCTTCCCACAGATCCTACACATGGCCAGGCTGACATCCTCTGGTGATTTGATGAAAAATTCCCACACCAGCGACTGGCATTTTACCCCCACAACTCAGTGCTGACTGGCTGCCGCTGCCTCTATGAAGCCATGCACTGCTAGTTGTTTCCAGACAGGTAGGCTCCTGAGTAGCAGACGGTCTGCCCTGGGGACATTTGGCTCCAGATCTCACACTGTTGCCTCCCTGCTGGCTCATGGCCATGCTTGTACCCTGCTGGCTCAGCTGCACACTGTCACCTTGCTTCTGTCTCATGGGCAAGCTGCCACCCTCACTGACTGATGATGATGATGATGATGAAACACCCTCTTCACCCGGGTGTGATTGGTTATATCATCATCCACTACTGTCTGTTCCTCCTCCTTATGTCACTCTCCCCAATCTCATGGCCGCGTCCATGACCACTTGGAACACCTGCTCCCATGCAACTTGCATGCCTAAAGGAGGAAGCAGCAGACCTCTCTTCCAAATGTTGGCTGGGCAGTAGCTGCTAAATATCCTCAATAAGCTCATCCTCACTGAAAAGTGAAGCAGAGCTGGCAGCATACAATAGTTCCTAAGCAGAAGGAGCAGAAAAAGAAAGAGGCATGTTCAGGACAGGTGAGGGCATAGAGCTTGTTCCTGGGCCATGCCAACTAAGTGTGGTGTCAGAAGAACCCACCGACTCCTGGCTGTAGGTGTCTGATGTCAGTTAAGAAGATGTTGAAGACCGAGTCAACCAAGCAAGGACAGCTGGATTGCTGGTCAAAACACCACATCTAGATAGCAATGGCAGCTCTGGCCTTTTGCTGTGGCAGATGCTACAACCCCCCCCCCCCCCCTTCTGCTGCAACTGCCGGCTCCAGCGACATTTTTGTCACTGCCCGTTCCCTCAGAGGGCCCTGGCTCCTGTCTGTTGGACATACTCACCTAAAGAATTATTAGGAACACCATACTAATACGGTGTTGGACCCCCTTTTGCCTTCAGAACTGCCTAAATTCTACGTGGCATTGATTCAACAACGTGCTGATAGCATTCTTTAGAAATGTTGGCCCATATTGATAGGATAGCATCTTGCAGTTGATGGAGATTTGAGGGATGCACATCCAGGGCAAGAAGCTCCCGTTCCACCACATCCCAAAGATGCTCTATTGGGTTGAGATCTGGTGACTGTGGGGGCCATTTTAGTACAGTGAACTCATTGCCATGTTCAAGAAACCAATTTGAAATGATTCGAGCTTTGTGACATGGTGCATTATCCTGCTGGAAGTAGCCATCAGAGGATGGATACATGTTCTCATTCTGTTTACGCCAAATTCGGACTCTACCATTTGAATGTCTCAACAGAAATCGAGACTCATCAGACCAGGCAACATTTTTCCAGTCTTCAACAGTCCAATTTTGGTGAGCTCGTGCAAATTGTAGCCTCTTTTTCCTATTTGTAGTGGAGATGAGTGGTACCCGGTGGGGTCTTCTGCTGTTGTAGCCCATCCGCCTCAAGGTTGTGCGTGTTGTGGCTTCACAAATGCTTTGCTGCATACCTCGGTTGTAACGAGTGGTTATTTCAGTCAATGTTGCTCTTCTATCAGCTTGAATCAGTCGGCCCATTCTCCTCTGACCTCTAGCATCCACAAGGCATTTTTGCCCACAGGACTGCCGCATACTGGATGTTTTTCCCTTTTCACACCATTCTTTGTAAACCCTAGAAATGGTTGTGCGTGAAAATCCCAGTAACTGAGCAGATTGTGAAATACTCAGACCGGCCCGTCTGGCACCAACAACCATGCCACGCTCAAAATTGCTTAAATCACCTTTCTTTCCCATTCTGACATTCAGTTTGGAGTTCAGGAGATTGTCTTGACCAGGAGCACCCCCCTAAATGCATTGAAGCAACTGCCATGTGATTGGTTGACTAGATAATTGCATTAATGAGAAATAGAACAGGTGTTCCTAATAATTCTTTAGGTGAGTGTAGTGTACTGTAACAGTAACTGTATGTGTAAAATAAGTTATTCAATGTCATTGTGGACACCCTAATAGCAGTAGTATTAGGCTACTTTCACACTAGCATTTTTACTGGATCCGCCAGGGTTCAGCAAAAACGCTTCCGTTACTGATAATGCAACCATCTGCATTCGTTATGAACGGATCCGGTTGTATTATCTTTATCATTGCCAAGACGGATCTGTCATGAACTCCATTGAAAGTCAATGGAGGATGGATCCGTTTTCTATTGTGGCAGAGAAAACGGATCCGCCCTTATTGACTTGCATTGGGAGTCATGCCGGATCAATCTTGCTGTGTTGCAGTTTGCTCTCCGTTATGGGAATGCAACTAAACGGAACGGAGTGCATTTTGGACCATTCTGTTCTGTTCAGTTTTGTCCCCATTGACAATGAATGGGGACAAAACTGAAGCGTTTTTTTCCGGTATTGAGCCCCTATGACGGATCTCAATACTGGAAAACTAAAATGCTGAAAGTAGCCAATTTAAGAATCAAGGCCTATTGGGATTGCATATCTAAGAAACTTGGTGGGCACCCCAATAAATGTAAAAATAAACCGCTTATTCACCCCAATTTGAGAAAAAAGGCCTAATGGAATTGATTATCTATTTAACAAGGTGGGCACTCCAATAACAGTTAAATTACACAACTTATTCACCCCAATTTAAAAAATCAAGGCCTAATGGAATTACCTATGAAACAAGGTGGGTAACCCAATAACAGTAAAAATAGCTTATTCACAGAAATTTCCTGAATCAAGGCCTAATAGAATTACGTATCTATAAAACAAGGTGGAAACCACAATAACAGTTAAATTACACTACCCACAAAAAGTTAGGGATATTTGGCTTTTGGGTGATATTTATGGAAAAAGTTAATGCTATCATAAAAATAGGGCATTTAATTAGAAGCATGCAATGGTGATTTCCTCATCTCAAACAATTTATTGAAATAAAAGCCAACAACAGTGGTGGGTATACCCCCACAAAAAATGTCATTGTCTCAATAACTTGTCATGTGGCCTTGAGCATCAATTACAGCTTGACAACAACATCTCATGCTGTTCACAAGTTGAATTATTGTTTGCTGAAACATGGCATCCCACTCTTCTTGAAGGGCGGCCCTCAAGTCATTGAGGTTCTGGGGTACAGAGTTACGAGCCTCTACGCGGAAACTCAATGGGATTCATGTCTGGAGAAAGTACAGGCCACTCCATTTACGGCACCACAGTCTCCAGCAGCCATTCCCTAATGATAAGACCTCGATGAGCTGGCACATTGTCGTCCATGAAGATGAAATTAGGCTTGTGTTGTTCATGCAGAGGTACAATGACTGGATTAATGAGGTAATTCAAATTAGTATGGGCTTGTCACTGTACTATTCACAAAGTGTAGGGCAGTTCTGTATTGACTAAACACACCTGCCCACACTAACACCACCACCACCAAAGGCTTGTCTAGTGACAACAGTGGCTGATACATAGCACTCTCCTTGACATCTCCAACATTGTTAGTGGCCATTATTTCTGCTCAGCATGAATCGACTTTCATCAGTGAACGACACTGAGGCCCACTGGTCCCTTGTTCAGCAATAGATGCTCCCTGGCCCATGCAAGATGATGACTCCTGTGCCTGGTGGTGTGGTCAGCTACCCTTGCAGGTCGTCTAGTATGCATACCACGCTGATGTAAACAGTTTCAAATGGTCTGACATGACACTTGGGTGCCTTTTATCTCCCTTAAATGTGCCTGGAGTTGTGAGGCATTGTTAACAATGAAGTGGTCATCAGTGTGGGATGTGGCCAAAGGATGCCCACTTCTATGCCTTTCTTTGACTCTTCCAGTCTCTCTCTGTATCTCTTTTGCAACCTGCTGCTGACACTCTGTGACACTCTAAGCTCAGTGGCCACTTCCGTCTGAGAACATCCTGCTTGAAGCCTTGCAATGGCGAGGTACTGTTGATAAATTATTAGGTGTTGTCTTCGTCTCATGATGTCAAAATGTGAACAGCATGATGAGAATGACTGTTTAAATACCAGTTCTAATTGAACCAGGAAATTTATTGGGTGATTCATGGATCAAACACCTGTGAATTCTGCCATTAAGCTCCTTGTTAGAGAACAACAAGTTGTGTAAAAAGTACTGAAACATTAAACAGTTGGACATGTGCATTCAAAAGTTTAGAGAAGGTCAAAATAAGTTCACCTGCAAAGGTTGGACTGCATTTTAGGTTCATCCTGAATTTTCACTATGTACACTACTACTCCCCAATTTAGGCGTAATAGATCTGCTTATCTATTTAACAAGGGGGACACCCCAGTGACAGTTAAATTACATTGCTTATTTAACCCAATTTTAGAATTAAGGCCTAATGGGATTGCTTATCTATGAAACAAGGTGGGCACCCCAATAACAGTAATAATAGACCACTTAGACAGCCCAATTTGAGAATCAAGGAGAAATGGAATTACTAATCTATAAAACAAGGTGGAAACCCCAATAACAACCCCAATTTGAGAATTAAGACGTTATAGATCTGCTTATCTATTAAACAAGGTGGACACCCCAATAACAGTAAAAATACAGCTTATTCACCCCAATTTGAGAATCAAGGTGTAATAGATCTGTGTATCTATTAACCCCTTCCCGACTGCAATCCGTTTATATGCGTGCTATTTGCACATACCCCGTGCAGCTAGCACGTGTAAAAACGTCAAGCCAGCTCTTTTAATCCAAGCGCTGCAAAACGGATCGCGGCAGTGAAAAAATGCCCGTGCCAGGCTCTGATCTGCGCTCTGCAGATAAGAGCCTGAAATCAGGTAATGTGTCCTCGTGCCCCCCGATCTGTGCCCCCTTCCTGTGCGTCTCCTGTCCCCGCCTGCCCCTGATGCAGTTCCCCCTGCCCCCATCCATATTCATGCAGCCTGTCCCTGATGCAGCCTGCCCCCTCCCCGCCCCATCCTGTCCCCATTTGCTCCTGCCCCTCAATGCTGGCCGTACCTTCCCCCTCCCCCTTTCTTGCGCTGCCCCCTGCCCTTTGCCCCCGATGCGGTGCGGTCCCCCTGCTGTGCGGTCCCCCCAAAATAGTACCAATCAAACCGTCACCTCATCCTGCTAAAAATGATACCCTATTTAAGACAATCGCCCAAAAAATAAAAAAGCTATGGCTCTCAGACTATGGAGACAGTAAAACATCATTTTTTTGGTTTCATAAATGCTATTATTATGTAAAACTTAAATAAATAAGAAAAGGTATACATATTAGGTATTGCCACGTCCGTAACAATCTGCTCTATAAAACTGTCACATGACCTAATCCCTCAGATGAACACTGTAAAAATAAATAAAAACGGTTCCAATTTTTTGGTCACCTTGCCCCATAAAGTGTAATAATGAATGATCAAAAAATCCTATGTACCCAAAAATGGTACCAATAAAAACCTCAACTCTTTCTGCAAAAAAACGAGCCCCTGCACAAGACGATCGGCAGAAAAAAAAAAAACATATGGCGTTCAGAAAATGGACACACAAAAACATAATTTATTTTTCAAAAATGCTTTATTATGTAAAACTGAAACAAACAAACAAAGAAAGTAAACATATTTGATATCACTGCGTCCGTAACAACCTGCTCTATAAAAATAGCACATGATCTACGCTGTCGGATGAATCTTGTAAAAGAAACAAAAAAAAAACTGTGCCAAAACACACAAAAAACGTAATATAGAGCAATTAAAAATCATATGTACCCCAAAATAGTACCAATAAAACTGGCACCTTATCCCCTAGTTTCCAAAATAGGGTCACTTTTAGGGAGTTTCTACTGTATGGGTGCATCAGGGGGGCTTTAAATGGGACATGACATCTAAAACCAGTCCAGCAAAATCTGCCTTCCAAAAACCATACGGCGCTACTTTTCTTCTGCGCCCTGCCGTGCGCCCTTACATCAGTTTACGACCACATGTGGGGTATTTCTGTAAACCGCGGAATCAGGGTAATAAATATTAAGTTTTGTTTGGCTGTTATCCCTCAATGTGTTAAAGAAAAAAATGTAATAAAATTAAAAATTTGCCAAAAAAGTGAAATTTTTCTTTTCTTTTCCTTTAATTCTTGTGGAACACCTAAAGGGTTAGCAAAGTTTGTAAAATCCGTTTTGAGTAACTTGAGGGGTCTAGTTTCTACAATGGGGTCATTTATGGGGGGTTTCCACTGGGTAAGCCCCACAAAGTAACTTCAGACCTGAACTGGTCCTTTTAAAAAGTGGGTTTTGGAAATTTTCTTAAAAACTTTAAGAATTGCTTCTAAACTTCTAAGCCTTCTAACGTCCTAAAAAAATCAAATGACATTTCCAAAATGATGCCAACATAAAGTAGACATATGGGGAATGTTAAGTAATAAATATTTTATTAGGTATGACTTTCTGTTTTAGAAGCAGAGAAATAGAAATTTAGAAAATTGTGAATTTCTCAAAATTTTTGGTAAATTTGGGATTTTTTCATAAATAAAGGTGAAATACAGTCCTGTTCAAAAGTTTAAGACCACTTGAAAAATGGCAAAAAATCTTATTTAGCATGGCTGGATCTTAACAAGGTTCCAAGTAGAGCTTCAACATGCAACAAGAAGAAATGGGAGTGAGACAAAACATTTTTTGAGCATTCAATTTAATGAAAACCACGAATAAACTGAAACAGGCTGTTTTTCAGCTGATCAAAAGTTTAGGACCACACCTCAAAAAAACTCCTTAACCCCCCAAAACAGAAATCCAACTTCCAAACATGAACTCAGTAATGAGTAGTTCCGCCGTTCTTGTTTATCACTTCAAAATTTGTTTCGGCATGCTTGATGCAAGCGTTTCCATGAGGTGAGTGGGAACATTTCTCCAAGTGGTGAAGACGGCCGCACGAAGGCCATCTACTGTCTGGAACTGTTGTCTATTTTTGTAAACTTCCCTTGCCATCTGTCACGACCCTTGGTCATGGTCGTGACTCCTGTAACCGCATGCAGTTGCCTGCGGTCTTGGTGTTGTTGTCAATCACAGGTGAGGGCTATAGTATGTTGCCTCACCTGTGGTTGCCGCTGGCAACATTTTGTATGTGGCAGCAGAGCAGCTTGAGCGGTGCTAGGCAGCTTGCTGCAGTAGGCATGCGGTTGCACCTGGCAACCCCTCTTTATAGGTGTGCCTTTTATCGGTGTGCACGGGGTGTTATACGTGTTGTGTGCACTTCCCCTTTAAGTTGTTGTTTTCCCTTCCCTGGTGTTGGAAGGGTTAACTTCCTTCCTAGTGTGTGTGTGCACTGGGTGTGTCTGACTGTGGGTGTGGCTACTTGGCCCTATCAAGCCTCAGTGAATAGCAGTAGTCAGAGAGGGTGCTTCAGCCATGCTTGCTGGAGACATCTTCCTGGTTACTTACCATCTGCCAGTGAGGGCCACCCTGGTTGTCATAAACGTTATGTCTGGTGTTAGTTTATGGTTTATCTGTTATTGCAGCATATGGTTTACTGGGTTCCCGTGTGATGTCTGTTGTGTGCTGTGTCCTTTATGTTGGTTGTTGATAGCAGCACTTGCACGTGGGTTCCAGGTTGTGTGTCTGTAGCAGGTAAGTGTGGTACTTGTCTCACTTACCTGTCATTGCCATATGTCTGTTTATGTTTCCCCTTTCTATGTACCTTGGCCAGTGAGACTCCTGTTCCTCCGTATCTAGGAGGAACGGGTAGTCTTACCCTGCTCCTATTCCAGGGCCACCCTGAGGGCGAACAGGAATATCAGGTTCCGGAGTATGAGCCCTCCTACCTTCAGGGATGGCTCATACGGATAGGAGACAGGGTCAGAGTTAGGGATGTGTAGGAGGTGACCAGCTCCCTAATTCTCTGTCCTGGCCTTGCAGCGACCATCTCCTGATACCGCACGGCTGATGGTTTTCCCCATCCTCAGCCGTGACACCATCCATCCCCAAAGGTTCTCAATTGGATTTAGATCAGGGGAACACGCAGGATGGGCTAAAAGAGTGATGTTATTCTCCTGGAAGAAGTCCCTTGTCCTGCGGGCATTGTGAACTGTAGCGTTGTCCTGTTGAAAAACCCAGTCGTTACCACACAGGGGCCGTTTGTCATGAGGAATGCTCTCTGCAACATCTGGACATAGCCGGCGGCTGTTTGACGACCCTGCACTTCATGAAGCTCCATTGTTCCACTGAAGGAGAAAGCACCCCAGACCATTATGGCGCCCCCTCCACTGTGGCGCGTAGAAAACATCTCAGGTGGGATCTGCTTGTCATGCCAGTAACGTTGGAAACCATCAGGACCATCAAGGTAAAAAATATTCTCATCAGAGAATAAAACTTTCTTCCACCTTTAGAATGTCCCATGTTTGGTGCTCTCTTGCAAAGTCCAAACGAGCAGTTCTGTGGCGTTCAAGGAGACGAGGTCTTTGAAGACGTTTTTTGTTTTTGAAGCCCTTCAGTCTCCGATGCCGTCTGATAGTTATGGGGCTGCAGTCAGCACCAGTAAGGGCCTTAATTTGGGTCGAGGATCGTCCAGTGTCTTGACGGACAGCCAATTGGATCCTCCGGCTCAGTGCTGAAGAATTTTTTTTGGGTCTTCCACTTGACTTTTTTGTTCCATAACCCTCAGGATCATTTAAGAAATTCCAAATGACTGTCTTACTGCGTCCCACCTCAGCAGCGATGGCGCGCTGTGAGAGACCCTGCTTATGCAGTTCAACAACCCGACCACGTTCAAAAAGGGAGAGTTTTTTTGCCTTTTTTGCTACAACGTGTGACTACCTTACAGAAAATAACAATGAATCCACATCTTTGCACAGATTTGGCCTTTTAACCCCTTAAGGACTCAGCCCTATTTCACCTTAAGGACTTGGCCATTTTTTGCAAATCTGACCAGTGCTGATAACTTTAAAACGCTTTTACTTACCCAGGCCGTTCTGAGATTGTTTTTTCGTCACATATTGTACTTCATGACACTGCTAAAATTGGGTCAAAAAAGTGAATTTTTTTGCATAAAAAAATACCAAATTTACAAAAAAAAAATTAAAATTAGCAAATTTCTAAGTTTCAGTTTCTCTACTTCTGTAATACATAGTAATACCCCCAAAAATTGTGATGACTTTACATTCCCCATATGTCTACTTCATGTTTGTATCATTTTGGGAATGATATTTTATTTTTTGGGGATGTTACATAGCTTTGAAGCTTAGAAGCAAATCTTGAAACTTTTCTGAAATTTTCAAAAACCCAATTTTTAGGGACCAGTTCAGGTCTGAAGTCACTTTGCGAGGCTTACATAATAGAAACCACCCAAAAATGACCCCATTCTATAAACTACACCCCTCAAGGTATTCAAAACTGATTTTACAAACTTTATCCCTTTAGGTGTTCCACAAGAGTTAATGGCAAATGGTGTTAAAATTTCAGAATTTAGATTTTTGGGCAAATTTTCCATTTTAATCCATTTTTTCCAGTAACAAAGCAACCCTTGCTTTGGCTGTTAACCCTTGACAGCCAAACCAAATGCTATATTTATCGCCCCGAATCTGTAGTTTGCAGAAACACCCCATATGTGGCCGTAAACTACTGTACGGGCACACAGTAGGGCGTAGAGGGAAAGGTGCGCCGTATGGTTTTTAGAAGGCAGATTTTGCTGGACTGTTTTTTTTTTTTTTACACCATGTCCCATTTGAAGCCCCCCTGATGCACCCCTAGAGTAGAAACTCCATAAAAGTGACCCCATCTAAGAAACTACACCCCTCAAGGTATTCAAAACTGATTTTACAAACTTTGTTAACCCTTTAGGTATTGCACAAGATTTAATGGAAAATAGAGATACAAATAAAAAATTGGCAGATTTTCCATTTTAATATTTTTTTTCCAGTTACAAAGCAAGGGTTAACAGCCAAACAAAACTCATTTATGGCCCTGATTCTGTAGTTTACAGAAACACCCCATATGTGGTCGTAAACTGCTGTACGGGCACACGGCAGGGCGCAGAAGGAAAGGAATGCCATACGGTTTTTGGAAGGCAGATTTTGCTGAACTGTTTTTTTTGACACCATGTCCTATTTGAAGCCCCCCTGATGCACCCCTAGAGTAGAAACTCCAAAAAAGTTACCCCATTTTAGAAACTACGGGATAGGGTGGCAGTTTTGTTGGTACTAGTTTAGGGTACATATGATTTTTGGTTGCTCTATATTACACTTTTTGTGAGGCACGATAACAAGAAATAGCTTTTTTGGCACTGTTTTTTTTTTGTTATTTACAACATTCATCTGACAGGTTAAATCATGTGGTATTTTTATTGAGCAGGTTGTCACGGACGCGGCGATACCTAATATGTATACAATTTTTTTTATTTATGTAAGTTTTACACAATGATTTCATTTTTGAAACCAAAAAAATCATGTTTTAGTGTCTCCATAGTCTGAGAGCCATAGTTTTTTCAGTTTTTGGGTGATTATCTTAGGTAGGGTCTAATTTTTTTTGTGGGATGAGATGCCGGTTTGATTGGCACTATTTTTGGGTGCATATGACTTTTTGATCGCTTGCTATTACACTTTTTTACGGTGGTCATCTGAGGGGTTAGGTCATGTGATTTTTATAGAGCCGGTCGATACGGACGCGGCGATACCCAATATGTATACTTTATTTTTATTTATGTAAGTTTTACACAACGATTTCATTTTTGAAACAAAAAAAATCATGTTTTAGTGTTTCCATAGTCTAAGAGCCATAGTTTTATCAGTTTTTGGGTGATTATCTTGGGTAGGGTATGATTCTTGCGGGATGAGATGACGGTTTGATTGGTACTATTTTGGCGTACATGCGACTTTTTTGATCACTTTTATTACCTTTTTTGGGAAGTAAGGTGGGCAAAATTTCCATTTTCTCATAGTTTTTATTTTTATGGCGTTCACCGTGCGGGGAAAGTAACATGACCGTTTTATAGATCAGGTCGTTACGGACGCGGCGATACCTAATATGTGTAGTTATATTTAATTTTTTTTATTTTTATTCAGTGATAAATGTTTTTTTTTTTATCTTTACTTTTTTCACTTTTTTTTTACATTTTTTTTGACCCAGACCCACTTGGTTCTTGAAGATCCAGTGGGTCTGATGTCTGTATAATACAGTACAGTACACTATATAGTGTATTGTACTGTATTTTACTTACACTTTGTCTGAACAGATCTATGCCTTTAGCACAGATCTGTTCAGCACCATGGACAGCAGGTTGCCTGAGAAGGCGTCCTGTTGCCATGGGAACCTTCCCTGTCTGCGTCGATCGGCGATACGGGGGGGTCACTGAATGATTTCAGCCGGCATCCTGTTCGGATTAACCCCCGCAGCTCCTCAATCTCGATTTACCGTGTACCGGTACGCCCTGAGTCCTTAAGAATTCGGGAAATAGGGCGTACCGGTACGCCCTAAGTCCTTAAGGGGTTAAAGGCATGTGGTCCTAAAATTTTGATCAGCTGAAAAACAGCCTGTTTCAGTTTAATTGTTATTTTCAATTAAATGAATGCCCAAAAAATGTTTTGTCTCACTCCCATTTCTTCTTGTTGCATGTTGAAGCTCTACTTGGAACCTTGTTAAGATCCAACAATGTAAAATATGATTTTTTGCCATTTTTCAAGTGGTCTTAAACTTTTGATCAGGACTGTATATTGACTCAAATTTATAACTATCATGAAGTACAATGTGTCACGAGAAAACAATCTCAGAATGGCTTGGCTAAATTAAGTGTTCCAAAGCTATTACCACATAAAGTGACATGTCAGATTTGTAAATTTTGACCTGGACACTGGGGCATCAATGACCCTTGGTCATGAAATGGTTAAACAAAGTGGGCACCCTATTAACAGTTACATTACACTACTTATTCACTGCAATTCGTAATCAAGCCGTAATAGATCTGCTTTAATTTGAGAATCAAGGTGTAATAGATCTGTATATCTATTTAACAAGGTGGACACCCCAATAACAGTTAAACTATGCTACTTATTCACCCCAAATTGAGAATCAAAATGTAATAGTTATGTGTATCTATTTAGCAATGACAGTTAAATTAGACAGCTTATTCACCCTAATTTGAGAAGCAAGGAGTAATAGAATTAATTATCTATTGAACAAGGTGGACACTGTTCAATTAGATAGCTCTGGGCAGGGATTGATGCAAACTGAACTGTCTCGTAAGGATCCTTTAAAGAGGACCTTTCACCGATTCTTACCCTATGAACTAAGTATACATACATGTGGAGCGGCGCCCGGGGATCTCACTGCACTTACTATTATCCCCGGGCGCCGCTCCGTTCTCCTGCTATGTCCTCCGGTATCTCCGTTCCCTAAGTTATGGTAGGCGGAGTCTGCCCTAACGCTGGCCAATTGCATTGCAGAGCTCACAGCCTGGGAGAAAATAACCTCCCAGGCTGTGAGCTCTGCGCTGCGATTGGCCAGCGCTAGGGCAGACTCCGCCTACCATAACTTAGGGACTGGTATCTCCGCCTACTATAACTTAGTGAGCGGAGATACCGGAGGGCATAGCAGGAGAACGGAGCGGCGCCCGGGGATAATAGTAAGTGCAGTGAGATCCCCGGGCGCCGCTCCACATGTCTGTATAGTTAGTTCATAGGGTAAGAATCGGTGAAAGGTCCTCTTTAAGCTTCAGATTACACAGCCTGCACTGTCCCTGTACTTTCCCTATGCTCTCCCTACAGAGTGTAAAAACTCTTCCTATGATCTCCCTACACTGTCCCTGCAGTCTCCCTATCCAAGATTCTACAATTCAAGCTTTGATAAACACTTTCCCTAGCACTTGGCACATCTGTCCCTATGCTCAGTTTACTGTAAAACCGGGCGGGATTAGGATTTTCATAGGGCTGTGACATCACAAGGGATGTCCATCTGCTGACTGGCTGGCTGCACTACATTATGGGTGATCTCTTGTTCCCAAGCTTGCTTTCACTTTGTAACACATGTAGCCACCATTTTGGGGGGGGGGGGGGGGGGAATTACCACAAAGCACCAGGAAATTGGTATTTGTTGCAAATCAAGTTTTTCCTAAACTTAAGATCGAATTCCACTTCAGATGCTTCGATTTGCTCACATCTTGACTAATTTATAAGGAAAGGTAGGTTCAAACAGCAGTTCCCAGTAGGATGCAGACAAGCCACCAGTGTTGGACTGGGGTGCCTAGGGCCTACCAGTAAAAGTTATTCTGGGGGCCACTGTAAAGCTCATGCAAATATTTGTATGTAGTGCAATCACTCTACTGTGTAATGCACCACTTGTGCAAGGGGGAAGGGGGGGGGGGACAACTAGGGGCCCATAGGGGATTGACCTGTTCCCCTGTGGACTAGTCCAAGCCTGCAAGCCACAATGTTATATGAGGCACGACGCACAAGTGCAAAATACTGATGAACATAACTAGTATACTAGTAGAATTTCACTTAGATGAGGCTTCTATAAGGTTACAGTCACATGGTCATGTATAGTGTATCATGCCTGCCTATTGGTCACACCCATACCATTAGCTCATTAGTAGGGTTGAGCGAACCCGAACTGTAAGGTTCAGGTTCGTACCGAACTTTAGGATTTTTGGACCCCGAACCCAAACTTTTCAGTAAAAGTTCGGGTTCGGTGTTCAGCTATTTTATGGCGCTTTTTGAAAGGCTGCAGAGCAGCCAAATCAACAAGCGTTTAACTCTGTGCCCTTAGAAGCCATCACAGCCATGCCTACTAATGGCATGGCTGTGATTGGCCAGTGCAGCATGTGACCCAACCTCTATATAAGCTGGAGTCACGTAGCGCTGCACGTCACTCTGCTGTTACTAGTGTAGGGAGAGGATGCTGCTGCTGTGAGGGAGAGAATAGGAAAGAATCTTTAATCAGAAGTGCTTGTTAACTCAGCGATCTACCTAGATTTAGTTTTGTGGGTGCAGTGCACAATCTTTTTACCCCGCCCTGAGCCCAGTAACACAGAAAAATAACTTTTATCCATCTGTTAGTTAGGTGGGCGGCGGCGGCCATTTTATGCAAGCTCAGTGCACAGCACAGATGCTTTTGTGACATTCAAATCCAAGCTTGAAATACTGCAATAATAATCTGGGTTTAAAAAAACACCAATTTTTGGCAATATCCTACATCTGGTGCCTTTGCAGCATTTGCAGTGAAATAGAAGCTTGCAATACTTCAATAATTTTCTGGGTTTAAAAAATAACCCATTTTTTGCAAGACCCTACATCTGGGGCCTTTGCAGCATTTGTCAGTGTGAAATCCGATCTTGAAATACTGCAATAATTTTCTGGTTTTAAAAAACACCCATTTTTGGCAATACCCTACATCTGTTCTATTATGTTATTAAAAAAACACCAATTTTGGGCCAAATACTAAATTTGCGGCCTTGGCTGCATCTGTCAGTGTGAGATACAAGCTTGAAATACTGCAATAATATTCAGGGTTTAAAAAAAACACCCATTTTTGGCAATACCCTATATCTGGGGCCTATGCTGCATTTGTTAGTGTGACATACAAGCTATAAATACTGCAATAATATTTGGGGTTTTAAAAAAACACCCATTTTGGGCAAAAAACTAAATTTGCAGCCTTTGCTGCATCTGTCAGTGTGAGATACATGCGTTGGATACTGCTGTTCTATTCTGTTATTAAAAAAACACCCATTTTGGGCCAAATACTAAATTTGCAGCCTTGGCTGCATCTGTCCGTGTGAGATACAAGCTTGAACTACAGCAATAATATTCTGGGTTTAAAAAAACACACATTTTAGGCAAAAAACAAAATTTGCAGCCTTTGCTGCATCTGTCAGTGTGAGATACACACGTTAGATACTGCTGTTCTATTCTATTCTGTTATTAAAAAAACACCCATTTTGGGCAAGATCCTAAATTTGAGAAATATGAGGAGAGCGTCAAATAAGGGACGTGGTCCCGGTCGTGGTGCTGCTGGTGGAGCTCCTGTTGCAGGGAGAGGACGTGGTCGATCTGTGCCAGCTATAAGCACAAGTGAGACACCTTCCTCAGGTGCGAGTAAGCAACAGAACCTTCAGCGTTATTTGGTCGGGCCTAATGTGGCTCTACGAATGGTGAGGCCAGAACAAGTACAGGCGATAGCAGATTGGGTTGCTGACAGTGCCTCCAGTTCCTTTACATTGTCTCCCACCCAATGGGGTTCGGGTTCCGGGTCAAGTTAGAGTCCCGAACTCGAACTTTTTTGTGAGGTTCGGCCGAACCTGTCGAACCCGAACATCCTGGTGTCCGCTCAACTCTACTCATTAGATATAACATTGTGGCTTGTCTTCAAGCTTTTATATTTTGGCATTAGGGCAGTGCCCAAGAATCCATGTTTGAGAGGGAACTCACAGACCCTCTCATCAATTGATGGGCTCTTTTTAAAATTGAAGTGGAGGGCTTGCAAAAGAAAAAAAGTTGAATGCAATTGATAAATGCTCTTCAAATCCATTTAATTAACCTAAATCAAGTGTATGATGGTTATAGTGGTTGTCTGCATACCAGATGCATCATCTATACCTATTTGTACTTTGGGTAAACCACGGATCTGCAAAAAGCAGAAGCCGTCCGTGTTGCCTTCCGCAATTTGCGGAACGGGCGCAGGCAATATAAATGCCTATTCTTGTCCGCAGAGCGCGGACAAGAATAGGACATGTTATATTTTTTTTGCGTGGCCGCGGAACTAAGCCACGGATGCGGACAGCACAAGGAGTGCTGTACGCATCTTTTGCGGCCCCATTGAAGTGAATGGGTCCACATCCAACCTGCCAAAACGGCGGCTCGGATGCGGACCCATACAACGGTCGTGTGCATGAGGCCTAAAGAGGAGAGCAGTGACAGAGAAATTAAACTTTCCACGCCTGCTCACCTTGGCACTGCCATTAGAATTAATTAGGTTGTTACCCTACACCTGTGCACTACTGGTATTCGCAGGTACTGTATCAGGAGCTCTGGGGAATATGATTTATGGTGGATTCTTCCCTAACTTATTTCTGTGTATCATTAATAGGAGAATATTTGGGAACTGCTTGGTAACTTTTACTTTTAAATATGTGCATTGACCATATCATTCTACCTCTTCTGATTTATTTTTTTGTGCTATGTAGAACTGTGATTTATTCCTACCACTTTAGTTTGTCTTGACATGAATATATTTTATCTTGCTGTTGTTCCTTTTCTGTTACATTGTTGCTCAGTAGCATATCACCAAACTGCAGTGTGCTACAACATTTGTCTTGTTTCATACACAGCCATGAAAAGATTTTGACAGGACAACTGCTAATGAGCTGTTTGTATCACTTTACTTGTACATGGTCTCTTGGATTTGATGGGTTATTTAACTGTGTCCAGATTAACGGCAGTGCAGTAATTGACATGAAGTGTAATGAGGTGTATGTATGAAATACCTTGTACTGAATAGCCAGGCATCTCATTGCCCTGTTTGTACGCATAAGATAATAACTAGCGTGAATGCATAATTATGTTAGACTAAAATTCTGTGCAGAAGTCTTAGAAACAATTTATACAGGATCATTAATAATAGCTGCTAAAGGTGCTCAAACCTTGTAAATCAAGATTACCGTACACTCCCAGAAAAATAAATATGTCCTGCTTGTTGCTGCCACTAGTGGCCAATTTCAGTATAGCCAATATTGAAGTTAAAGGAGCTCTATGCAGATGAGCCTTCAAATCCACTGCAATAAAAGTCACTGGCCATACAAATGATGTTTTTTTTTTTTATCGAGACTTTTATTTATTACTTTCTTAAAGGAAATCTGTCACATGGATTATAACTACAGTGCCTTGCAAAAGTATTCACACCCCCTTGACTTTTTTAGTATTTTGTTACATTACAACCTTAAATTCAATGTTTTGTTAATCTGAATTTTATCAGAACACAATAGTCTAAGTTGGTGAAGTGAAATGAGAAAAATATATAAATAAAACGATTGCTTAGAAATAGAAAACAGAATTGGCATGTGCTTAAGTATTCACCCCCTTTGCTAGGAAGCCTATAAAATGCTCTGGTGCAACCAATTACCTTCAGTAGTCACATAATTAGTGAAATGATGTCACCTGTCTGCAATCTAAGTGTCATACTATCTGTCATTACATATACACATCTTTTTTGAAAGGCCCCAGAGGCTGCAACACCTACTAAGCAAGAGGCATCACTAACCAAACACTGCCATGAAGACCAAGGAACTCTCCAAACAAGTAAGGGACAATGTTGTTGAGAAGTACAAGTCAGGGTTAGGTTATAAAAAAATAAATAATAATATCCGAATCTTTGATGATCCCCAGGAGCACCATCAAATCTATCATAACCAAGTGGAAAGAACATGGCACAACAGCAAACCTGCCAAGAGACGGCCACTCCCCAAAACTCACGGACCGGGCAAGGAGGGCATTAATCAGAGAGGCAGCACAGAGACCTAAGGTAACCCTGGAGGAGCTGCAGAGTTCCACAGCAGAGACTGGAGTATCTGTACATAGGATGACAATAAGCCGTATGCTCCATAGAGTTGGGCTTTATGGAAGAGTGGCCAGAAGAAAGACATTACTTTCAGCTAAAAACAAAAAGGCACGTTGTGAGTTTGCGAAAATACATGCTGGAGACTCCCAAAATGTATGGAGGAAGGTGCTCTGGTCTGATGAGACTAAAATTTAACTTTTCGGCCATCAAAGAAAACGCTATGTCTGGCGCAAACCCAACACATCACATCACCCAAAGAACACCATCCCCACAGTGAAACATGGTGGTGGCAGCATCATGCTGGTGGATGGGACTGAGAAACTGGTCAGAGTTGAGGGAAAGATGGATGGTGCTAAATACAGGGATATTCTTGAGCAAAACCTGCACCACTCTGTGCGTGATTTGAGGCTAGGACGGAGGTTCACCTTCCAGTAGGATCATGACCCCAAACACTCTGCTAAAGCAACACTTGAGTGGTTTAAGGGGAAACATGTAAATGTGTTGGAATGGCCTAGTCAAAACCCAGATCTCAATCCAATAGATATAGAGCTGTGATTGCCGCAAAAGGTGGCTCTACAAAGTATTGACTTTAGGGGGGTGAATAGTTATGCACATTGACTTTTTCTGTTATTTTGTCCTATTTGTTGTTTGCTTCACAATAAAAAAAAAAATCTTCAAAATTGTGGGTATGTTCTGTAAATTAAGTGATGCAAATCCTCAAACAATCCAGGTTAATTGCAGGTTGTGAGGCACCAAAACACGGAGAAAGTCAAGGGGATTGAATACTTTTGCAAGGCACTGTAATAAAGTAAAACTATTCCCATGTAGAACATAACACCTCCTTCACTGATGTACCTTCCATTTGGCGTTTCTTGTTTTCTATCTTGTGAAAATCATCTTTGTATGATATGCAAATTGGGCAGTAAGGTGTTCAGAGGGGCATTATTTTCTTTCAATGGTGCCCAGAAACACCCCCATCCAGGAATATAGAATGAGCAGCAGTCCCAAAATTCAGAGTTAGTCCCTTCTCCAGTAAAATCAAAAGAGTACATACATATGGGTCCACGCTAAACTGGAATGGGGAGTTTTTTCATAAGAGGCAGTCTTCACAGAGATTTCGCAGCTTCACAGATGCATCCCCGGTATATGGTCTCGATATCAACCAGCAAAGCGACTTCCTTCAAGAGGAACAGATCATAGTGCAATACTCGAATCTTCTTTAAAAGGTATAATTTATTGTACTTACAATAAGACAACTTGCATATAGCGTGTAAACTTGCCCGACCCGAGTTTCGCCTTCTCTTCGTCTGGGGCATCACAATCAAATCCACCCGAACTCTGATTTAAATAATCCCTGATCACATGAGCTTAGGATAACAACATGTAATTTCCGGTTTTCCTGAATAAAAATTAATAAAATCACAAAATGTTCTCATATATAAAAATTTAATTAAAATAAAAAAAAACACGGCATATATTCAAAACTTACAGCGATAAATGTAGAAATCACTCTGTCACTAGCACAATCCCCACTGTCATCGCATAGCATATATACATGCACTAAAGCGACAACATTATCGTGAATCCGCCAGTTAGTACCCTGTACTCAAAGTGTATACAGATATTCCGGTTCGGGCGGTGGGCAGTACAATGCCTTGCCCTGTGTGATTATTCAAATATATGTATATAAAGGATATGGAAATATAAATCTTCTGCAGCTACCTTAAAACACCCAATATAACCCCTTTACCTTATACCATCTATTACCCCCACCCTCTACCATTCACGGAGGAAACCTATGAATACTAAAATGATAAACTAATGGACTGATGTTATATTAATCCATGCTGACAGCTTTCATGTCCCAATCAATATTGAGGCCTTTGGGATGTAGCGTATTTAATTCATAAATCCACTGTGCTTCCCTCTTATTTATTTGTTTCACCGCATCCCCACCTCTCCAATTTTTGTGTACGTGTTCACCACCCACAAATCTCAGTCCTGCAGGATTTTTTGGGTGAACTTTTTTGAAATGTGCGGATACGCTGTGTTTCAAGACCTCTTCTTATGTTTCCAATATGTTCGCTGATTCTAATTTTGAGTTTCCTCAGGGTTCTGCCCACATATTGTAACCTGCAGGGGCACTCCAACACATAAATTACCCCTGCAGACTTGCAAGATAGGTGTCCTCTCACTTTCATTTCTTTTTGGCTGGAACATGAAAATATTACATTTTGTGTCCTGCATTTCTTATCTGCCATCAATCTATTTTTGCAGCCGGAACAGAAACCACACCACACAAAATTATTCTTGGTGGTGGCCTTAGTCTTTATCTTCAAACACCCGGAAATGACATGTTATCCTAAGCTCATGTGATCAGGGATTATTTAAATCAGAGTTCGGGTGGATTTGATTGTGACTCCCCAGACGAAGCAAAGGCGAAACCTGGGTCGGGCAAGTTTACACGCTATATGCAAGTTGTCTTATTGTAAGTACAATAAATTATACCTTTTAAAGAAGATTTGCGTATTGCACTATGATCTGTTCCTCTTGAAGGAAGTCGCTTTGCTGGTTGATATCGAGACCATATACCGGGGATGCATCTGTGAAGCTGCGAAATCTCAGTAAAGACTGCCTGTTTTGAAAAAACTCCCCATTCCAGTTTAGCGCGGACCCATATGTATGTACCCCCATCCAGTGCCCAGCCTCCCTCCAGCAGATCCCAAGCACGCCTCTCCTGTGCTGAGACTCCACATCCCCATCAGCGCTGTTGCCGCCCTTCCCCCCGCTATGTCACTGACGCGAGGTAACCCCGCCCACAATTGCCTTCAGGGGGTAGGACGGCAACGGCGCTGATGAGGATGTGGAGTCTCAGCCCAGGAGAGGCGTGCTTGGGCTCTCCTGGAGGGAGGGCCTGGGTACTGGATGGGGCATTCCTGGGCACCATTGAAAGAAAATAACACCCTTCTGGGCACATTACTGCCTCATTTGCATATCATACAAAGATGATTTTCACAAGATACAAAACTAGAAATGCCGAATGGAAGGTACATCAGTGAAGGATGTGTTATGTTCTACATGGGAATAGTTTGACTTTATTAGTGATAATTAGAGATGGGCGACTTTTTTAAAAATTTGATTCGCTGGTTCGCCAATTTTTTTGCGCCGAATTACATTAAAAAACTGTTATTTCCTGGCTGCAGAGAGCCTTTATAGTGGTGTAGAACACTGTGCCTTGCAGTAACACACATAGGGAGTCTGCTTTGGTAGTGAAATAATACTGCGAGTCCATATGACATGCAGATGACCGATGTCGCTCTTAGAATCACTGCACACTTCACTTATTTGGGCAGTCACAGGGCCAAAAATAACCAAATAACTCAAGTATGAACTCCGCCTTATAGGTCGATGTTAGTGCCAAGAAGAAACGCACTCCTTTTACACTGTTTTCAGCTCATTCCACATTGATGTCAACAGAACCTGTTCTTTTAAACGCTTATACAAGTAGAGCCCTATAACAAAATAATAGCAAAGACAGGTGCACTCTGCTGTCTTACTAAACCTTCAAACTGATTTTAAAATTTAGAGATTAGCCAACATGTCCTACTGTGTAGGACATGTCTGAGCCCGAGCACCGCGCCAAGGTTTCTCAAGTAGCTCGGGACCTAACACTCACCTACCTGTGCCATGTGGGCAATACCAGGAGCCAGTGGGCAAATTACAGGAGCATGAGGCCGACTCACAAACAACTCACTAGTTACCTCCAGCATGTGACCATGCTAGCAATGTGAGGAGGGAGGAGTCTGCGAGTCCCACTCAAGACTGGCTGATATGGCCCAGGCCTCGCAGGTGCACCTAAATGTAGCCTGTAGATGGAAAGCAGGCATATTTAAATTGGAGTTTATACACCTCCAGGCATCTCTATATATACAAACTGAAAAGAATGGCGTGGTATTAAACAGGCAGGAAGTGCTCAAACCCACATGCAGTTGTGCATAGATATACAGGGGAGCAAATTCTGCACTTGTGTACCGTTGCTAATGACGATCCCCAGCAAAAATGCATACAGTGGAGGATGCTCGCAGCGAACCACAAGTACCACAATAGACATCCTAAGCAAGATAGCAATTATGTGGATGTGATAATCAATATAACAAAATAATAGCAAAGACAGGTGCACTCTGTGGTCTTACTTAACCCTCAAACTGATTTTAAAATTGAGAGATTAGCCAACATGTCCTATATATAACAATATAACAAAATAATAGCAAATTTGCCCACTGGTGCCTGGTATTGCCCACATGGCACAGGTAGGTGAGTGCTAGGTCCCGAGCTACTTGAGAAACCTTGGTGCGGTGCTTGGGCTCAGACATGTCCTACACCGTGGGACATGTTGGCTAATCTCCAATCAGTTTGAGGGTTTAGTAAGACCGCAGAGTGCACCTGTCTTTGCTATTATTTTGTTATATTGATTATCACATCCACATAATTGCTATCTTGTGTAGGATGTCTATTGTGGTACTTGTGGTTCGCTGCGGGCATCCTCCACTGTATGCATTTTTGCTGGGGATCGTCATTAGCAACGGGCCACAAGTTCAGGATTTGCTCCCCTGTATATACACTGCGTGCAGAATTATTAGGCAAATGAGTATTTTGACCACATCATCCTCTTTATGCATGTTGTCTTACTCCAAGCTGTATAGGCTCGAAAGCCTACTACCAATTAAGCATATTTGGTGATGTGCATCTCTGTAATGAGAAGGGGTGTGGTCTAATGACATCAACACCCTATATCAGGTGTGCATAATTATTAGGCAACGTCCTTTCCTTTGGCAAAATGGGTCAAAAGAAGGACTTGACAGGCTCAGAAAAGTCAAAAATAGTGAGATATCTTGCAGAGGGATGCAGCACTCTTAAAATTGCAAAGCTTCTGAAGCGTGATCATCGAACAATCAAGCGTTTCATTCAAAATAGTCAACAGGGTCGCAAGAAGCGTGTGGAAAAACCAAGGCGCAAAATAACTGCCCATGAATTGAGAAAAGTCAAGCGTGCAGCTGCCAAGATGCCACTTGCCACCAGTTTGCCCATATTTCAGAGCTGCAACATCACTGGAGTGCCCAAAAGCACAAGGTGTGCAATACTCAGAGACATGGCCAAGGTAAGAAAGGCTGAAAGACGACCACCACTGAACAAGACACACAAGCTGAAACGTCAAGACTGGGCCAAGAAATATCTCAAGACTGATTTTTCTAAGGTTTTATGGACTGATGAAATGAGAGTGAGTCTTGATGGGCCAGATGGATGGGCCCGTGGCTGGATTGGTAAAGGGCAGAGAGCTCCAGTCCGACTCAGACGCCAGCAAGGTGGAGGTGGAGTACTGGTTTGGGCTGGTATCATCAAAGATGAGCTTGTGGGGCCTTTTCGGGTTGAGGATGGAGTCAAGCTCAACTCCCAGTCCTACTGCCAGTTTCTGGAAGACACCTTCTTCAAGCAGTGGTACAGGAAGAAGTTTGCATCCTTCAAGAAAAACATGATTTTCATGCAGGACAATGCTCCATCACACGCGTCCAAGTACTCCACAGCGTGGCTGGCAAGAAAGGGTATAAAAGAAGAAAATCTAATGACATGGCCTCCTTGTTCACCTGATCTGAACCCCATTGAGAACCTGTGGTCCATCATCAAATGTGAGATTTACAAGGAGGGAAAACAGTACACCTCTCTGAACAGTGTCTGGGAGGCTGTGGTTGCTGCTACACGCAATGTTGATGGTGAACAGATCAAAACACTGACAGAATCCATGGATGGCAGGCTTTTGAGTGTCCTTGCAAAGAAAGGTGGCTATATTGGTCACTGATTTGTTTTTGAATGTCAGAAATGTATATTTGTGAATGTTGAGATATTATATTGGTTTCACTGGTAAAAATAAATAATTGAAATGGGTATATATTTGTTTTTTGTTAAGTTGCCTAATAATTATGCACAGTAATAGTCACCTGCACACACAGATATCCCCCTAAAATAGCTAAAACTAAAAACAAACTAAAAACTACTTCCAAAAATATTCAGCTTTGATATTAATGAGTTTTTTGGGTTCATTGAGAACATGGTTGTTGTTCAATAATAAAATTAATCCTCAAAAATACAACTTGCCTAATAATTCTGCACTTCCTGTATATATGCACAACTGCATGTGGGTTTGAGCACTTCCTGGCTGTTTTTTATACCACGCCATTCTTTTCAGTTTGTATACAAGTAGAGCCCCCCCCCCCCTCCCCGACAGAGTGGAGAGGGTGTCAGCAGTAAGCTTGTGTTGACGTCACTGATTATTTTGCCCTTCCTCTGATCCGTCAGAACAATAACCCACAAAAAACGGATCCAATCTGTGGAGCTTATGCCTTCACTCGGTCAGCATTTGGTCAATAATCCATCAGTATTGCTAATGCCAAAAAAACAGTGGATCCAAAACAGAGATGACATGTGAATGGAATATTTGCATGTCTTCTGTGTTTTGTACCCACTTTTGCTTTTGGCTATCAAATCATAAGCCATTTCTGATTGGACCATACACGCCTTACAGCTGCTACACACAGAGGATCTGTCAAATTTTTCCTTCCTTCTGACAGATCAGAAGAAGGGTCAAATAAATAATGATGATGTCAGCCAGGCCGAAAGGCAAACTAGTGGCCTAGTCATGAAGTGGGGAGAATGGGAACAGCGTGAGAAGTCTACAGAGTAGCCCTATGACATAGTAGTGGTGAGGTGGAAGAAGCATGAAGAGGCCACAGAGTGGCATAATGACAGTGTGGAGGTGGCAGCAGCATCAGGAGGCCACAGAGTAGCACAATGACAGTGTGGAGGTGGTGGTAGCATCAGGAGGCCACAGAGTGGCACAATGACAGTGTGGAGGTGGCAGCAGCATCAGGAGGCCACAGAGTGGAAACTTTACGGGTCATACAAGAAAGACCCTTCATCAGGCCACACTGTAGCGCTGTAATGGGGCATGCCGGCGGCCCCATTACAGCGCTACAGTGTGGCCTGATGAAGGGTCTTTCTTGTATGACCCGAAACGTTGCTTAATTATGACCGGCTGAATAATAACAAATTCACTGATTTCACAAGCATAAACGGAGTGCTGTCTGTCTCTGTAAAAATGTAAGTTCGAGTTCCTGAGGTGGAGCCGGGAATAAACTTAGACGTGCACCCGGAAGTGGCCGAACTATAGGTCTGTGCTGTGACCCGGCTAACTAAGACAAGGTAACATAGTGTGGAGGAGGGTGGCAATACCAGTACCAGCTGAAGATGGTGGGTGATAAAAGGAGCACTTGGCATCAGATGTGTGGAATCAGGCGGGTTGCAGCATCAGAATAGTAGCTGAGGCAGTTAGCCAGAAATAACCGATCTCTTTTGTCAAAGTGTTGGTGTGGCACCATGATGATCTAGTCTGATGTATCAGGCATTGGTGGGTGGAAATCCTGGCTGATCCACGTCTGATTCATCTTGACAAAGGTCAGTCTCTCCACATTTAGGGTGGACAGGTGAGTTCTCCTTGGGGTAACTATGGCCACCGCCGCACTAAACACCCGCCCTGATGCCACACTACTGGCTGGGCAGGACAGCTTTTCCAGGGCAAACTCGGCCAGTTGCGGCCACAAATCCAGTTTGGCTATCCAGTAGTCCAGCGGATCTTCAATGACTGCTGGCAGGGTGCACTTCAAGTATGCCACCACCTGCTGGTTCCGGTCCTGCTCGATTTTCAGTTGTCGCTGAGAAAGCCAGGATTTGATTTCTTGCTGAAGGACACGGAGCAGTTCCTCCCCTGTCTGACTCCATTTGCCCAGGCAAACCAGGTGCAGAACAGCGTGAGAGTGATGAAAGGGGTCGCACATGGCTTGTATACACTACATGTCTCCAACTTAATTCTTGGATCTCTACATGAAAAAAATTGTATTTGGTGTAAATCGTATGAGGGCATAGTTGGAGACATTGACTTCACAAGAGATACAGAGCGGCGGAGCGTGCTATGAAATAAAAAATTTCACCACTACGTAATTCGGCCCATACAGCAAAAGGAGGTGTACAATCACCCGTACATTTTTCAAAAAAAAGCCAGTGTCACATAAAGAATTTCACCACTATCTAAGTCGGTCCATACCGCAAAAGAGGTGTACAATCACCCATAAATTATCCGGAAAAAAAAAGCCAGTGTTACATAAAGAATGTCACCACTAAGTAATTCGGTCCATACCGCAAAAGGAGGTGTACAATCACCTATACATTTTCCAAAAAAAGCCTGTGTCACATAAAGAATTTCACCACTAAGTAATTTGGTCCATACCGCAAAAGGAGGTGTACAATCACCCATACATTTTCCCCAAAAAAGCCTGTGTCACATAAAGAATTTCACCACTAAGCAGGGGCGTTGCTAGGATAAAACATTCGGGGCCTGGGACCCTGATGTTTTGTCCCAGGCCCCGAATGTACTGCATGCCAGGTAGATAAAACTGTATTGCCGTCCTCAGGGCGGCAATACAATTGAATCTAATGCACTGCAAGATCTGAAGGACCTTTGATGACATCGCAGGTCATGTGATCAGTGCAGAAAGCAGCGTTTGAGAAGGACCTGCGATGATGTCACCATCATGTGACAGGTGCAGAAGGGGACGGCAGTGAAGAGGAGAAGAAGCTGTAGTGATGTCTGTATATGAGGAGAGGTAAGTGAAGGGAGAGGCAGAGCAATGCTGGGAGTTAGGGTTATTTACCTGGGACTGTATGTTATAGCTGAAGGGAGGGATCATCGGACTAAATGTTTAGTAGTGATGTTATTTACATGGGGCTGTATGTTGATTGCGGCTGTGGGAGGGGGTGACGTTATTTATATGGGACTGTATATTGGCGGTGGCTGGGGAGGGAGTGATGTTATTTACATGGCACTGTATATTGATGGTGGATGGGGAGGGAGTGATGTTATTTACATGGGACTGTATATTGATGGTGGCTGGGGGACGGAGTGATGTTATTTACATGGGACTGTATATTGATGGTGGCTGGGGGAGGGAGTGATGTTATTTACATGGGACTGTATATTAATGGCGGCTGTGGGAGGGAGTGATGTTTACATGGGACTGTATATTGGTGGTTGTGGGAGGGAGTGATGTTATTTACATGGGACAGTATGTTGAAGGTGGCTGTCTGAGGGAGTGATGTTTTTTACATGGGACTGTATGTTGATGGCGGCTATGGGGTGGAGTGATGTTATTTACATGGGACTGTATGTTGAAGGTGGCTGTGGGAGGGAACGATGTTATTTACATGGGACTGTATTTTGGAGGGGGCTGTAGACAGAGAGGGATGGTATTTACATGGGACTGTATATTGTAGGGGGCTGGAGAGATGGTGTGATGTTATTTACATGGGACTCTATGGCGGAGGGAGGGAAATAGTGTTATTTACATGGGACTGAGGAATTATAATTTGTGAGGACACTAAGAGGAGGAATATAACTACAGGGGGCACTTCAGGGGAGAGCATTATAACAGGAGGGGGCAATATACATACTGGGGGCACTGTAGGGGCATTTTAAATCCAGGGGACATTAGGTGTTCTTATTACTACTGGGGGCTCTAAAGGAAGGTCTTATAGATCCGCCATATTTCTACAAAGAGCACTATGGGGGCCTTATTAGTACTGAGGGGTCTGTGAGGGCATTATTAATACTGGAGGGCTCTTCTACCCTTCCACTAATGGAGGCACTCTTGGGGAGCATTATCACTGTTGGGGGCACTGTAGGGGGCAGCATAACTAAGATGGGCATTCTAGAAGGGAATTACTATTGGTGGGACTACGAGGAGCAATATTACTATGGGGGGGGCTATCTTTACAGCACTCATTTTTCTTCAGGATAGTATTTGGGGGTATTGGGAAGCACAGCGAGCAGCAGGAGAACACTGTGGGGACTTCAGATTGGGGGATGATGATAGAAAAGTGAGGAAGCTAAGATGTCTGTGTGTCACACTCTGCAGAGACAAGGCAGCTGAGAGAAGTTGTCAGGATTAAGTAACAATGACAGAGAAGATCTACATCAGAGGAGACGTCACCTGGGAGGCCCTGGATGTGAGAGGTACTGTATGTGCTGCTGTATAGCAAGTACAGCAAAATGTGATGTGCTCGGGGAGGGTCGACTTCTCCGGGAGTACGGAAAACATGCCAAGAGGTGGGCTGAAAAAAACTACAGCATGCTGCAGTTTTATTCCAGCCGCCTCTCGGCATGTTTGCCATGCTACGGCCGGATCTCCGGCCCACCCCATTATAGTGAATGGGGCCGGAGCGGACTTTCGGCGGCACAGTGCACTAGCGGTAGCACGCATCCAGAAGGCTGCTACCCCGCAGGAACAGCCTGCAGGAGAAAGCTACCGCAAGTGTGAAAGTAGCCTTAGAGAATTGGGCCATATTCATTGGGGCTTGGGCCCCGGATCCTTTGAGACCCTAGCAACGCCTCTGCCACTAAGTAATTCGGTCCATACCGCAAAAGGAGGTGTACAATCACCCATACATTTTTTTTTTTTTTAAAAGCCAGTGTCGCATAAAGAATTTTACCACTAAGTAAGTCGGTCTATACCGCAAAAAGAGGTGTACAATCACCCATACATTTTCCCCCAAAAAGCCAGTTTCACATAAAAAATTTCACCACTAAGTAAGTCGGTCTATATCGCAAAAGGAGGTGTACAATCACCCATAAATTTTCCAGAAAAAAGCCTGTGTCACATAAAAAATGTCACTGCAAAAAGGGCTTTACCACATATAACTGCACCACTGAACAGCAAGAAGGCCCTTAATTTGTTCAACTTTTACACTACACAAGGCTTTTCAACATATACTGTAAGTGCAACGCTGAACAACGAATATATTTTCTTTTGCCTACGGAGTCCTTTTGTTATGGCTTTGCACAGGGAGCAAGAATGTTACGCACAATTCTGATGGATCTCCTGATCTTAAGAAACTGACTTGGACTCCAAAGCAGAGGCTCTCCTGTCATGTCTTGTGTGCTGTGGAGATTGAATGCAGACAGAGAGCAGATAAAAACACATGAATGTTTTCAACTTACTGAAGCTGCTTGATTTAATTGTGAATAGCTGGTAAGGCAAAGTCTGCTGGTGTGTTGTCATCAGTGTCTTCATTATGTTTACTGCAGGACCCACGATGACGTAATTCGGTCCATACAGCAAAAGGAGGTCTACAATCACCCATCAATTTTCCCAACCAAAGCCTGTTTCACATAAAAAATTTCACCAATGAAAGGATAATGGAATTTGGTTAATACAGAAAAAAGTCTACAATCACCCATCAATTTTCCCCAAAAAAAGCCTGTTTCACATAAAAAAAATTCACCACTACGTAATTCGGTCCATACCGCAAAAAGGGCTTCACCAAATATAACTGCACCGATGAACGGCAAATAGGCCCTTATTTTTTTCCACTTTTACACAAGCCTTTCCTACATATAAGTGCAACGCTGAACAGCGAATATATTTTTCTTTTGCCACTAATATACAGCAGACAGGGCTTTAGAATATATAACTGCACCGCTGAACGGCAATTAGGCCCTCATTTTTTTCTACTTTTACATAACACAAAAGGCTTTTCAACAGATAAGTGCAACGCTGGACGGCGAATATATTTTTATTTCGCCACTAATACACGGCAAACAGGGCTGTAGAATATATCACTGCACAGCTGAACGGCAATTAGGCCCTCATTTTTTTCTACTTTTACACTACATAAAAGGCTTTTCAACAGATAAGTGCAATGCTGGACGGCGAATATATATATTTTTTATACTTACGTTTTTTATTAATAATTCCAAGTTACACTCACAACTGTAACATCACATGAAATTGCCATTATATTTACGATTCACACAGGAATCCAACAATACACAAGGTTTATTTTGCAAACTCTAAGTCTTGCCAAAGACCCAACAAAAATCATTCTATTAGAGAAAGAAATAACAATAGAACTATAAAGAAAAAGGTACATATCTTTGAGTGATTTACAGTAGCTTAAAGTGGCGGGTTGCTCGACGGGGGGATAGTGTGGAACATTTCATATACGGTAACTATATAACCTGGCTTAGAAAATTTAATCCATAGTTCCCATTTAGAAATTAACTCAGACCAATTATGAGTACGGACAACATAAAGTTTTTTCCATTTCAAAGTTTGCCTGCACAGAGGAGACCAGTTCGTCGCGAGTCGTCAACGGCGAGCTAGATTTCAATGTTTTTAGCAATCATCGCTCTTGCTGCTAAAATGATTTGACCACAGACTGTTCTGATCTGTACCGGTAACTCTGCCAACCCCACAAAGCACAAGGCTAGAGACGCTGGTTAGGAATCCGCCAACCCACAATGCGTTTGAGAAGAAAGAACACCGCTTCCCAGAAAGTAGATATAATAGGGCACTCCCACCAGACGTGTTTATAGGTGCCTACTTGACCACAATTTGTAGGGTATGAGTTTGTAGGGTATGAGTGATTAATTTTATGGATGTGAGCAGGTGTAAGGTACCATCTTAACAATATTTTAAATGCGATCTCCCAATGAGAAGCGCTCTTGTATACTTGTTTCACTATAGGAAAAACTGAGAACACATCCTCCGTAGCATGTGTATCCCCTAGCTCTTCTTCCCATTTAAGTATTGTTGTCGTAGGCATTATAAAGGTGTTGTAAAATTGGGTGATTCCTTTTATGGAAGGCCTAATAAATAATTGTGAGAATCAGTTAAAGCATGTCTAACCCTCAAGTATTTATAGAAATCTCTTTTTGAGATGTCATATTGATTAGTTGAATTTTCAAAAGAACACATGACTGTGCCTTCGAAAAGATGTTGGATTGTAGAAATGGCAGCCATCACCCAGATATCCAATTGAATATCAGGGATCCATACATTCAAATAATGCAACGGAAGGTTCCTTACTGACAATTTGGCCAGTGGACCCATAAGTGGCAGTAGGTTTTTCCAAGCTATACCTGATGCTTTGATACTAAGGAGAGGTTGTTGGTCTCTCGGAAGTTTTTTCGGTGGTGCAAATTGAATAGCGAGATAAGAGGAGTAGAAGACACAAACCTTTCTATTTCCTCTACCTATGGACATCTGACGAAGTACCTACCTGCTCCTTGTGACCTCCTCCTGTACTAACCCATTACATGTGGTTATTTAAGTGAGGCCCTCTTAAGAACTGGTAAGACCTTTCCATTTCTTAATTACTTGATTCCCTACTATCTCATAGGTTCCAGATACTAGGGATCACATGGTCCCTCCACCATAGGCCCTTGTGTAAACCACCATAGGCCTAGGGAGGACGACACCTGGGTTGGTGCGCAGCGCTACACACGAGGCGCAACCCTCCAGGGGTCTTGTCTGTCTTTTTGTGTTTTTTGTTTGTAAGGGGTCTTTTACTCCCTCCCTGGGAGAATAGACACATTAAAAGCTAAGTTTTAAATTGTTACTGCTCCCCTTCTTTGCATATACTTTACCTTCCTGAGCGGTACCTAGGCGAACTGCCCCTGCAGTCAAATATCCTGGGAAGACACCATTTATATTTTTCTACTATTTATCTCTAGGGACATGGCGGGTTTTCTTACGGCCGGCCTGGATAGGAAGACATGGTTAACAGAGGCTAAAACAATATTTTCAGATCAGTCCTTTACCCAAAAGAAATATACCCCTACACTTAACGGCGCCTTTTCAGAACTCACTCGCATTTATAAGGAACACATTAGCTCCTGGTGGGAGTTGCAGGGGTTAGAACACTACATTAAACAAGGAATAGTGCCCCGGGGTCTCCGTATTTCCCTCGCACCAGCGTATCGTATCAGGAACCCAGAACTCCTGGTGAAGTGGGAAAAGGAAGCAACCAGCAGCTCCCTTAAGTTTATGCAACTTCTCATAGACGAAGAAAGGGCCATACTTGCGCGGTTGGACATAAATTTTGTGGAACAGATAGAGATTGTCAAGAAATTCCACTCTGATACAGAATTCAGCATTAAGGAGAGTCAACTGCAAAATACAATAGAGCACTACCAATACCATCTTAAGGAGCGCAAGCACAAGCAGTTCACTAGGGACCTACAGGACTTCAAAGATAACAAGGTATACTTGTTTCTTACGAATCCAGGTACGTCCCAAAAAACTGATCTGTCCTCCACTGATACGGAGGCCTCGGATACTGACAGGGATAGATACCCCAGGAATAGAGGTCGGGGAAGGGGTGGCTATAGAGGCAGGAGACGGGGAGGAGGTAGATACAACACGGGCCAATTCTCAAATCAATCACAATGTCCCCCCTCTACCCAGTCGCCCTCCTCTACACAGCCCTCTTCCTCCTCTTCTTTTTTAGAACAAGGGACACATTATCCGCTGCGCAACCGAAACCCCACGTTACACAACGCGTAAGATCGGAAGACGACAGGCTAGTTATCAACTTGTCCTCTCGCCCCCTGACCACTAAGGAGAATAGCCTCCTGAGAAAGGGACTCTCCTTCGTTCCGACCCAAAAGTATGACGTTTTCCGTTGGCTCAAGGATCTCCACCTGTTTGCCCAGAAGCTGAAATGGCACAAGCACTTTAGAGTTAAAGATCATAAAGAAAGTCGCGAACTGGGCATCCCGGTGGAGATCCTTGACGATGTCCATCTTTTATACAATTTGGACACGGTACCCGCTGATTTGGAAGGGAGAGGTCCCTTTACAAATCTTAAGAAGAAGAGTACCAAAATGCCCCCAGTAGGTGAAGTTTCATGTATAGACGTCTTTATTAAGCAAACCGTAGCTGAACTCTGCTCTCTTGAATCCACTGCTACTAGGTTTAACTGTAGCAGAGAAGAAAGGGACATCATTAATTCACTTGAGGGTGATAAAAATATAGTCATAAAACCATCTGACAAGGGAGGAAACATTGTCCTCATGGACACTCTAGCATACAAATCAATGTGCTTGGCCATCCTGAATGATAAAGAGGGCTATGAAACTTTGCAGACTAACCCCACGCTGAGATTCCAGGGCGAACTATGTGCGATACTTGCTAGTGCCAAGACTGCCCAACTCATCAATGGAGATTAATTTTAATTCCTATATCCCCCCCATCCGGTGACAGCAACGTTTTACTGTCTTCCCAAAGTCCACAAGGACACTACACCGATGAGGGGACGCCCCATCGTGTCAGGAGTGGGCAGTCTTTCACAGAATGCGGCCATCTATGTCGACCGTCTCCTTAGACCATTTGTGCAAGCACTGCCCTCCTATATAAGGGATACTGGGGATCTTCTAACTAAACTGGAGGACATCTGTATAGAACTCGATTGGCTCTTGGCGTCAATTGACGTCGAGGCGCTATACTCCTCCATTCCCCACGACAAGGGCCTGGGGACTGCCGCACACTTTCTAAGAGCAAGGGGGTGCCAGCATTCGGCACATAGCGACTTCGTCCTGGAGCTCCTGCAATTTGTCCTCACCAGGAATTTTTTTCTATTCGATGGCCACAAGTACCACCAGCTCAGGGACACGGCTATGGGCAGTTCTTGTGCGCCCTCATATGCCAACTTGCTCCTGGGCTGGTGGGAGGAGACAGTGGTGTTTGGAGACACGCCTAGCGAGTCTACCAGACACGTTGCTCTTTGGTCTCGCTACATAGATGACATTTTCATTCTGTGGAGCGGGACCGAAGGGCAGTTTGACAGCTTCGTCCAAGAGTTAAACATCAACTCTTTTGGACTGAAGTTCACCTCCTCCATTATGAGGGATAACCTTCCCTTTTTAGATATCGCTATCTCTAGGGATGATGTGGGCGGGTTAAGGACAACGATATACCGCAAACCAACGGCAACCAACTCACTATTGAAGTGGGACAGTTGCCACCCTGCGCCACTCAAACGTGGAATCCCCTTTGGTCAATACATTAGTCTTAGACGTAATTGTTCTGAACTCAGTGAATTTAAACAACAGGCATCCATCATGAGAGCTAGGTTCTTAGAACGTGGCTACCCAGATAGAATACTGAAACAAGCATATGAAAAGGCCATGGGACGTAGTAGAACTACTCTTCTATATCCCACCACACCCTTTAATACAGACTCAATAAAAACAATAAGGATAATTGGCACCTTCGACTCGGCCGCAACCCAAGTAAAAGGTATTCTGGGTCGCAACTGGGAGACCCTTTTGATGGACCCCGACCTAGCCGAAATCCTGAGCCCGCACTCCTCGGTAACATTCAGAAGGGGGGCCAACCTAAGGGACAAATTAGTACACAGCCACTTCAGTCCCGCTGCGACCCAAGGGACATGGCTGGACAGAAATACTATGGGTTGCTATAAATGCGGCCACTGTAGCTTTTGTGAATGGTTGGTCAAGGGCAAATCCTTTGCGGCGAACCCTCCGGACAATGCCCACATGATCAAACAGTTTATTAACTGCCGCAGCGTAGGGGTGATATACCTACTTAGCTGCGAGTGCGGCCAACGCTTTGTGGGCAAAACCCGGAGGGAACTCCGCAAAAGGATGAGCGAGCACTTAGGAGATATCCGTAATGGACACGCCGGTAGCCAGGCACGTTCTTTCGCTACACGGTGGCCGTACTTCCGCCATTAAGTTTATGGGAATCGAGTTGGTGAATAAACCATTTCGGGGGGGGGGGGGGGGGCAATTGGGACAGACTGATCCTTCAGCGTGAATGCTGGTGGATCTTTAAACTTAATACATCCCACCCCCATGGCCTGAACGAACAACTACATTTCGGCTGCTATATTTTCCTCACTACATATTACTGCACCGGTCATGTGCAGTTTTATTCATAGTGTTTTACTTATTTATCTGGAGTTTGTAATACCATGTCCTCTTGGTTAGCTGCCTGTCTTTTTCCCCTTTCAGGCTAGTTAGTACTTTAGCCCACCAAAATGTCCCATTTTGTCGCACAATCGAGGGGTCAATCTCTCCCCTTCTGGGGATGAGTTGTGTAGTAGCTACTCGGTCTATAACCCTATTTTTCTTGTTCAGCTCCACCCCCTCTATCTGCAGTCTGTGCTGCAAGTGGCGCCTCGTACTGGGGCGGCTTGAGGATCTCTAGTCAACTCCCCCCTGAGTTGCGCCCATCGGGCGGCACCCGGTAGGCGTGATGACGCGGCTGCGTCACAATAGGTGCCTTCCTCTCGGCCTTACCCGCTATCGCCGTGTCTCTTGGCGCATGCGCCCTGTGGGAACGCCGCACCCCCGTTTGGCCCGATCATGTGACTTGGTCCGGTCACGTGGGGCAGCGTCATACATGGCGCAGGCGCACTGACCGGCGTCTCTCCCTTTCCTCTCATTCAAATACAGCGCGCCCCTGCACATATGTCAGGCGTGCAGTCTGTGACGGACGACGTGGTGAACCTCCATGCCGCCAACTCTGGACATTGGGTGACACCGCTCCAGTAGTTATGTGAGTACTTACTCGCACCCACCATTATGTGGGCAGCATGGGCACTTAGACTTAGATATTCATTTATACTGTTTTTGTCTATGTTTCTCTATAGGTACACCATCTCACATGCCTCACACTGTCAATGGTCTATTTTGATGTGGAGTAATTTCTCTGAATAAATACCCCCATATATTTGCTACACTGGGATACCTAATACAGTGGCAATAATTAGACTGACAGGAGCCATAACACTAAGCCCCGTGTCCCCTGATGACTTATGGGGCCTTTGGCTTAAATAAGTGTACTTAGGATATGTTATACTAAAGAAACGCGTCGGGACACGCTTACATATCATTAGACACACACTTTATTGTGCTTACTTTCTTCACTTTATGGTTTTTGAGACTTATGTAACTCAATATCTTTACCGGCCTTGATATATAGCATCCTGCCCTTAGTCACCCTGTGATAGGGTTACCTAGGGATTCCATATCAGGGCAAGGTTCCGGACGGGGCCACCCCTTGCGGGGCACGGACCCCGTGTTAGGTCACTAGGGCCAGGTTAGGTCAAGTAGGGAGGTACTAGGGTTAGTTTCTTTTCTGAGGCTACTCTAGTACTCGGCCGTCTGGATACCTCGGATGTCTGTTTTCCTCTACCTATGGACATCTGACGAAGTACCTACCTGCTGCTCCTTGTGACCTCCTCCTGTACTAACCCATTACATGTGGTTATTTAAGTGAGGCCCTCTTAAGAACTGGTAAGACCTTTCCATTTCTTAATTACTTGATTCCCTACTATCTCATAGGTTCCAGATACTAGGGATCACATGGTCCCTCCACCATAGGCCTTTGTGTAAACCACCATAGGCCTAGGGAGGACGACACCTGGGTTGGTGTGCAGCGCTACACACGCGGCGCAACCCTCCAGGGGTCTTGTCTGTCTTTTTGTGTTTTTTGTTTGTAAGGGGTCTTTTACTCCCTCCCTGGGAGAATAGACACATTAAAAGCTAAGTTTTAAATTGTTACTGCTCCCCTTCTTTGCATATACTTTACCTTCCTGAGCGGTACCTAGGCGAACTGCCCCTGCAGTCAAATATCCTCGGAAGACACCATTTATATTTTTCTCCTTTCCAATTCCACCCATCTCTTATCACTATCTCTCACCCACCAATAGTTTGATTGAGTAAGTATAGAAACATAGAAACATAGAATGTGTCGGCAGATAAGAACCATTTGGCCCATCTAGTCTGCCCAATATACTGAATACTATGGATAGCCCCCGGCCCTATCTTATATGAAGGATGGCCTTGTGCCTATCCCATGCATGCTTAAACCCCTTCACTGTATTTGCAGCTACCACTTCTGCAGGAAGGCTATTCCATGCATCCACTACTCTCTCAGTAAAGTAATACTTCCTTATATTACTTTTAAACCTTTGCCCCTCTAATTTAAAACTGTGTCCTCTTGTGGTAGTTTTTCTTCTTTTAAATATGCTCTCTTCCTTTACCGAGTTGATTCCCTTTATGTATTTAAAAGTTTCTATCATATCCCCTCTGTCTCTTCTTTCTTCCAAGCTATACATATTAACCACCTCAGCCCCCAGTGCTTAAACACCCTGAAAGACCAGGCCACTTTTTACACTTCTGACCTACACTACTTTCACCATTTATTGCTCGGTCATGCAACTTACCACCCAAATGAATTTTACCTCCTTTTCTTCTCACTAATAGAGCTTTCATTTGGTGGTATTTCATTGCTGCTGACATTTTTACTTTTTTTGTTATTAATCGAAATTTAACGATTTTTTTGCAAAAAAATGACATTTTTCACTTTCAGTTGTAAAATTTTGCAAAAAAAATGACATCCATATATAAATTTTGCTCTAAATTTATTGTTCTACATGTCTTTGATAAAAAAAAAATGTTTGGGTAAAAAAAAAATGGTTTGGGTAAAAGTTATAGCGTTTACAAACTATGGTACAAAAATGTGAATTTCCGCTTTTTGAAGCAGCTCTGACTTTCTGAGCACCTGTCATGTTTCCTGAGGTTCTACAATGCCCAGACAGTACAAACACCCCACAAATGACCCCATTTCGGAAAGTACACACCCTAAGGTATTCGCTGATGGGCATAGTGAGTTCATAGAACTTTTTATTTTTTGTCACAAGTTAGCGGAAAATGATGATTTTTTATTTTTATTTTTTTTTTCTTACAAAGTCTCATATTCCACTAACTTGTGACAAAAAATAAAAACTTCCATGAACTCACTATGCCCATCACGAAATACCTTGGGGTCTCTTCTTTCCAAAATGGGGTCACTTGTGGGGTAGTTATACTGCCCTGGCATTCTAGGGGCCCAAATGTGTGGTAAGGAGTTTGAAATCAAATTCTGTAAAAACTGACCAGTGAAATCCGAAAGGTGCTCTTTGGAATGTGGGCCCCTTTGCCCACCTAGGCTGCAAAAAAGTGTCACACATCTGGTATCTCCGTATTCAGTAGAAGTTGGGGAATGTGTTTTGGGGTGTCATTTTACATATACCCATGCTGGGTGAGATAAATATCTTGGTCAAATGCCAACTTTGTATAAAAAAATGGGAAAAGTTGTCTTTTGCCAAGATATTTCTCTCACCCAGCATGGGTATATGTAAAATGACACCCCAAAACACATTCCCCAACTTCTCCTGAATACGGAGATACCAGATGTGTGACACTTTTTTGCAGCCTAGGTGGGCAAAGGGGCCCATATTCCAAAGAGCACCTTTCGGATTTCACTCGTCATTTTTTACAGAATTTGATTTCAAACTCCTTACCACACATTTGGGCCCCTAGAATGCCAGGGCAGTATAACTACCCCACAAGTGACCCCATTTTGGAAAGAAGAGACCCCAAGGTATTCGCTGATGGGCATAGTGAGTTCATGGAAGTTTTTATTTTTTGTCACAAGTTAGTGGAATATGAGACTTTGTATGAAAAAAAAAAAAAAAAAAAAAAATCATCATTTTCCACTAACTTGTGACAAAAAATAAAAAATTCTAGGAACTCGCCATGCCCCTCACGGAATACCTTGGGGTGTCTTCTTTCCAAAATGGGGTCACTTGTGGGGTAGTTATACTGCCCTGGCATTTTCCAGGGGCCCTAATGTGTGGTAAGTAGGTAAATGACCAGTGAAATCCGAAAGGTGCTCTTTGGAATATGGGCCCCTTTGCCCACCTAGGCTGCAAAAAAGTGTCACACATCTGGTATCTCCGTACTCGGGAGAAGTTGGGGAATGTGTTTTGGGGTGTCTTTTTACATATACCCATGCTGGGTGAGAGAAATATCTTGGCAAAAGACAACTTTTCCCATTTTTTTATACAAAGTTGGCATTTGACCAAGATATTTCTCTCACCCAGCATGGGTATATGTAAAATGACACCCCAAAACACATTCCCCACCTTCTCCTGAGTACGGAGATACCAGATGTGTGACACTTTTTTGCAGCCTAGGTGGGCAAAGGGGCCCATATTCCAAAGAGCACCTTTCGGATTTCACTCGTCATTTTTTACAGAATTTGATTTCAAACTCCTTACCACACATTTGGGCCCCTAAAATACCAGGGCATTATACCTACCCCACAAGTGACCCCATTTTGGAAAGAATAGACCCCAAGGTATTCCCTGATGGGCATAGTGAGTTCATGGAAGTTTTTATTTTTTGTCACAAGTTAGTGGAATATGAGACTTTGTATGAAAAAAAAAAAAAAAAAAAATCATCATTTTCCACTAACTTGTGACAAAAAATAAAAAATTCTAGGAACTCGCCATGCCCCTCACGGAATACCTTGGGGTGTCTTCTTTCCAAAATGGGGTCACTTGTGGGGTAGTTATACTGCCCTGGCATTTTCCAGGGGCCCTAATGTGTGGTAAGTAGGTAAATGACCAGTGAAATCAGAAAGGTGCTCTTTGGAATATGGGCCCCTTTGCCCACCTAGGCTGCAAAAAAGTGTCACACATCTGGTATCTCCGTACTCGGGAGAAGTTGGGGAATGTGTTTTGGGGTGTCTTTTTACATATACCCATGCTGGGTGAGAGAAATATCTTGGCAAAAGACAACTTTTCCCATTTTTTTATACAAAGTTGGCATTTGACCAAGATATTTATCTCACCCAGCATGGGTATATGTAAAATGACACCCCAAAACACATTCCCCAACTTCTCCTGAGTACGGCGATACCAGATGTGTGACACTTTTTTGCAGCCTAGATGCGCAAAGGGGCCCAAATTCCTTTTAGGAGGGCATTTTTAGACATTTGGATACCAGACTTCTTCTCACGCTTTGGGGCCCCTAGAATGCCAGGGCAGTATAAATACCCCACATGTGACCCCATTTTGGAAAGAAGACACCCCAAGGTATTCAATGAGGGGCATGGTGAGTTCATAGAAATTTTTTTTTTTTGGCACAAGTTAGCGGAAATTGATATTTTTTATTTTTTTCTCACAAAGTCTCCCGTTCCGCTAACTTGGGACAAAAATTTCAATCTTTCATGGACTCAATATGCCCCTCACTGAATACCTGGGGGTGTCTTCTTTCCGAAATGGGGTCACATGTGGGGTATTTATACTGCCCTGGCATTCTAGGGGCCCTAAAGCGTGAGAAGAAGTCTGGAATATAAATGTCTAAAAAATTTTACGCATTTGGATTCCGTGAGGGGTATGGTGAGTTCATGTGAGATTTTATTTTTTGTCACAAGTTAGTGGAATATGAGACTTTGTAAGAAAAAAAAATAATAATTCCGCTAACTTGGGCCAAAAAAATGTCTGAATGGAGCCTTACAGGGGGGTGATCAATGACAGGGGGGTGATCAATGACAGGGGGGGTGATCAATGACAGGGGGGGTGATCAATGACAGGGGGGGTGATCAATGACAGGGGTGGTGATCAATGACAGGGGGGTGATCAGGGAGTCTATATGGGGTGATAACCACAGTCATTGATCACGCCCGTGTAAGGCTTCATTCAGACGTCCGGATGCGTTTTGCGGATCCGATCCATCTATCAGTGGATCCGTAAAAATCATGCGGACGTCTGAATGGAGCTTTACAGGGGGGTGATCAATGACAGGGGGGTAATCAATGACAGGGGGGTGATCAGGGAGTCTATATGGGGTGATCACCACAGTCATTGATCATGCCCCTGTAAGGCTTCATTCAGACGTCCGGATGCGTTTTGCGGATCCGATCCATCTATCAGTGGATCCGTAAAAATCATGCGGACATCTGAATGGAGCTTTACAGGGGGGTGATCAATGACAGGGGGGTAATCAATGACAGGGGGGTGATCAGGGAGTCTATATGGGGTGATCACCACAGTCATTGATCATGCCCCTGTAAGGCTTCATTCAGACGTCCGGATGCGTTTTGCGGATCCGATCCATCTATCAGTGGATCCGTAAAAATCATGCGGACGTCTGAATGGAGCTTTACAGGGGGGTAATCAATGACAGGGGGGTGATCAATGACAGGGGGGTGATCAGGGAGTCTATATGGGGTGATAACCACAGTCATTGATCATGCCCCTGTAAGGCTTCATTCAGACGTCCGGATGCGTTTTGCGGATCCGATCCATCTATCAGTGGATCCGTAAAAATCATGCGGACATCTGAATGGAGCTTTACAGGGGGGTGATCAGGGAGTCAATATGGGGTGATCACCACAGTCATTGATCATGCCCCTGTAAGGCTTCATTCAGACGTCCGGATGCGTTTTGCGGATCCGATCCATCTATCAGTGGATCCGTAAAAATCATGCGGACGTCTGAATGGAGCTTTACAGGGGGGTAATCAATGACAGGGGGGTGATCAATGACAGGGGGGTGATCAGGGAGTCTATATGGGGTGATAACCACAGTCATTGATCATGCCCCTGTAAGGCTTCATTCAGACGTCCGGATGCGTTTTGCGGATCCGATCCATCTATCAGTGGATCCGTAAAAATCATGCGGACATCTGAATGGAGCTTTACAGGGGGGTGATCAGGGAGTCTATATGGGGTGATCACCACAGTCATTGATCATGCCCCTGTAAGGCTTCATTCAGACGTCCGGATGCGTTTTGCGGATCCGATCCATCTATCAGTGGATCCGTAAAAATCATGCGGACGTCTGAATGGAGCTTTACAGGGGGGTAATCAATGACAGGGGGGTGATCAATGACAGGGGGGTGATCAGGGAGTCTATATGGGGTGATAACCACAGTCATTGATCATGCCCCTGTAAGGCTTCATTCAGACGTCCGGATGCGTTTTGCGGATCCGATCCATCTATCAGTGGATCCGTAAAAATCATGCGGACATCTGAATGGAGCTTTACAGGGGGTTGATCAATGACAGGGGGGTAATCAATGACAGGGGGGTGATCAGGGAGTCTATATGGGGTGATCAGGGGTGATCAGGGGCTAATAAGGGGTTAATAAGTGACGGGGGGGGGGGTGTAGTGTAGTGTAGTGGTGCTTGGTGGGACTTTACTGAGCTACCTGTGTCCTCTGGTGGTCGATCCAAACAAATGGGACCACCAGAGGACCAGGTAGCAGGTATATTAGACGCTGTTATCAAAACAGCGTCTAATATACCTGTTAGGGGTTAAAAAAAACACATCTCCAGCCTGCCAGCGAACGATCGCCGCTGGCAGGCTGGAGATCAACTCTCTTACCTTCCGTTCCTGTGAGCGCGCGCGCCTGTGTGCGCGCGTTCACAGGAAATCTCGCGTCTCGCGAGAGGACGCGTATATGCGTCCAGGAGGAATGAATCAACCACCTCCAGGACGCGTCTGTGCGTACAGCGGTCCGGAGGTGGTTAAGGTCCTTTAACCTTTCCTGGTAAGTTTTATCCTGCAATCCATGTACTAGTTTAGTAGCTCTTCTCTGAACTCTCTCTAGAGTATCTATATCCTTCTGGAGATATGGCCTCCAGTACTGCGCACAATACTCCAAGTGAGGTCTCACCAGTGTTCTGCACAGCGGCATAAGCACTTCACTCTTTCTACTGCTTATACCTCTCCCTATACATCCAAGCATTCTGCTGGCATTTCGTGCTGCTCTATTACATTGTCTTCCCACCTTTAAGTCTTCTGAAATAATTACTCCTAAATCCCTTTCCTCAGATACTGAGGTCAGGACTGTGTCAAATATTCTATATTCTGCCCTTGGGTTTTTACGCCCCAGGTGCATTATCTTGCACTTATCCACATTAAATTTCAGTTTCCAGAGTTCTGACCATTCTTCTAGTTTTCCTAAATCCTTTTCCATTTGGCGTTTCCCTCCAGGAACATCAACCCTGTTACCTATCTTTGTGTCATCAGCAAAAAGACAAACCTTACCAGCGAGGCCTTTTGCAATATCACTTATGAAGATATTAAACAAAATCGGTCCCAGTACAGATCCCTGTGGAACCCCACTGGTAACATGACCTTGTTTTGAATGTTCTCCATTGACTACCACCCTCTGTTGTCTGTCACTCAGCCACTGCCTAATCCACTCAACAATATGGGAGTCCATGCTCAATGACTGCAGTTTATTGATAAGTCTTCTATGTGGGACAGTGTCAAAAGCCTTACTAAAATCTAGATATGCGATGTCTACTGCACCTCCACCGTCTATTATTTTATTCACCCAGTCAAAAAAATCTATAAGATTTGTTTGACATGATCTCCCTGAAGTAAACCCATGTTGTTTTTCATCTTGCAATCCATGGGATTTTAGATGTTCCACAATCCTATCCTTTAATAGGGTTTCCATTAATTTGCCTACTATTGATGTCAGACTCACTGGTCTATAGTTGCTAGATTCCTCCCTACTACCTTTCTTGGGAATGGGCACGACATTAGCCAATTTCCAATCTTCCGGGACGACTCCTGTTACTAATGATTGGTTAAATAAATCTGTTAACGGTTTTGCCAGCTCACCACTAAGCTCTTTTAATAACTTTGGGTGTATCTCATCAGGCCCCTGTGACTTATTTGTCTTCACCTTAGACAGCAAACTTAGAACATCTTCCTCTGTAAAGATACATGCATCAAACGATTTATTAGTCATTCTTTCTAGTGGAGGTCCTTCTCCTTTTTCTTTTGTAAAAACTGAACAGAAGTATTCATTAAGGCAGTCGGCGAGCCCAGTAGTATTTCCTAAGGTCTGGAATACTCATTCCCCCTTATCCCATTGTATAGTCATTGTAGAAAATGTTATCCTGGGTTTTCTACCAGCCCAGGCACAATCAGTGAGCAATTTTTGAAGGGACTTGAAAAAAGATTCTGGTACGGGGACCACTACCATGCGGAAAACATACACTATGACCGGCAACATCATCATCTTGACAACTGCCACTCTACTTGACACAGCTTTTTGAATCCAGAGGGGAAACATACCAGGCTGGTGTAGTGAGCTGCATTTATATTTATATAAGGAGATATATAACGCGAGTTTGACCGCGACGCGTGGTTGATTAAGTGTGGTTGCGTAAGTGTGTGACTTAAGATTAAGTGACTTTAGATTCAGGGACTTCAGTGGGGGACTGCAATTAACCTGTTTCTTATTACTACATTGTATTGTATTTTTTGCTTTTGTGGTGTAATCCCCATTTAGTATGAGTTGCACAATTGACAACGCAGTCCAGTGCACATCTTGCATGATGTATGCAGTCCTGGAACAGCCGTTCAAGGGTGTATATCTTTGTTCAAATTACCCGTTTGGAATCGCTAATCGAGTCTCTAAATGGGCAAGTTGCAACACTGAGAGGCATTGACAATTTGCAAAAAAGTTTGCTTCTCACCGAGCAAGCACTCTTTGGGGTAGATGAGGGGGAGGGTGACAGAGAGGAGGCTGAGGAAAGTGAGGTAGCTAGCTGGGTAACAGTTAGAAAGCGGGGTAGAGGGAAGAGTGCCAGGGAGGCTAGCCCTCATCTGACACACCCCAACAAGTTTGCACGTTTGGCAGATGAGGTGGATGTCAGTCCAGGGACGGCACTGCCGCAGCCGGACACTTCCTCTGCCAGTCAGGGGAATGTTAGCTCCGGTAAGCAGGGGACCAGGAGAGCAGGGCAGGCCAGACAGGTGCTGGTAGTGGGAGACTCAATTATTGGGGGAACAGATAGGGAAATCTGTCACAAAGACCGTGATCGCCGAACAGTGTGCTGTCTTCCTGGCGCTAGAGTTCGACACATCGCGGATCGGGTTGACAGATTACTGGGAGGGGCTGGAGAAGATCCAGCGGTCATGGTCCATATCGGAACCAATGACAAAGTTAGGGGTAGATGGAGAGTCCTTAAAAATGATTTCAGGGATTTAGGTCAAAAGCTTAGGGCAAGGACCTCAAGGGTAGTATTTTCCGAAATACTACCTGTACCACGGGCCACACAAGAAAGGCAGCGGGAGATTAGGGAAATTAACAAGTGGCTCAAGAACTGGTGTAGGATGGAGGGGTTTGGGTTCCTGGAGAACTGGGCCGACTTCTGTCGGCTACAGGCTCTATCGTAGGGACTGGCTGCACCTCAATGGGGAAGGGGCAGCTGTGTTGGGGAAGAAGATGGCTAGAAGGTTGGAGGAGTGTTTAAACTAGGGACTGGGGGGGAGGGTAATTACACTATAGAAGGGGAAGATAGTGCAGATAGAGACCGGGGGCAAGGTAGTGGGACTGGGGGAGGAATGGAAGGAGGGACTAGAACAGTTCAGAAGGAAAGGTGTAGGGTAAAAAATATACATAAACCTCTCAAATGTATGTATACTAATGCCAGAAGCCTGACTAATAAAACTGGTGAACTGGAATTAGTGATGTGTGAGGAGGACTATGACAAAGTGGGAATAACTGAGACATGGCTGGATGATAGCTATGACTGGGCGGTTAATGTACAAGGTTACAGTCTGTTTAGAAAGGATCGTCAAAACCGGAGAGGGGGAGGGGTTTGCCTTTATGTAAAGTCCTGTCTAAAGCCCACACTCCGTGAAGATATAAGTGAGGGACATGAACATGTGGAGTCACTGTGGGTAGAGATACATAGAGCTAAAAACAACAATAAATTACTAATAGGAGTTTACTATAAACCACCTAATATACCAGAGTCCACAGAAAATCTACTACTAAACGAGATAGACAAGGCGGCAAATCATAATGAGGTGGTTATTATGGGGGACTTCAACTACTTAGATATAGACTGGGAAACTGAAACTTGTATATCTCATAAAGGAAACAGATTCTTGGCAATAACCAAAGACAATTATCTCTCCCAACTGGTTCAGGACCGACTAGAGGGACGGCCATACTGGACTTAGTATTAACCAATAGACCTGACCGAACAACAGACATGCAGGTTGGGGGACACCTGGGAAATAGTCCTCAAAAATAAAAATACAGCCACAAAATGGGATATCTTTAAAAACATCCTAAAATCTCATTGTGAGAGGTACATACCGTATAGGGATAAAAGGTTAAGGAACAAAAAGAAACCAATGTGGATAAACAGAACTGTAAAGAAAGCAATAAATGACAAAAAGAAAGCATATAAAACACTAAAACAGGAGGGTAGCACGGAAGCACTGAAAAACTATAAGGAAAAAAACAGAACATGTAAAAAACAAATAAAAGCGGCCAAACTAGAGACCGAGAGATTAATTGCCAAAGAGAGTAAAACTAACCCTAAAATGTTCTTCAATTATATAAATGTTAAAAAGTATAAATCTGAAGGTGTCGGCCCTTTAAAGAGTAATGAGGGGGGAGTCGCAGAGAGCGACGAGGAGAAAGCAAAGTTGTTAAATAATTTATTTTCTCCACTGTATTCACTGAGGAATATAAACTGTCAGATGAAATGCTGAATGTTGAAATAAATTCGCCATTAAAAGTGTCCTGTCTGACCCAGGAAGAAGTACAACAGCGACTTAAAAAGATCAAAATAGACAATTTGCCAGGACCGGATGGCATACACCCCCGTATCCTAAAGGAATTATGTAATGTCATAGCCAGACCCTTATTTCTGATATTTGCGGACTCTATACTGACAGGGAATGTCCCACAGGATTGGCGCATGGCAAATGTGGTGCCAATATTCAAAAAGGGTCCAAAAACAGAGCCTGGAAACTATAGGCCGGTAAGTTTAACATCTGTTGTGGGTAAACTGTTTGAAGGTTTTCTGAGAGATGCTATCTTAGAGCATCTTAATGGAAATAAGCAAATAACGCCATATCAGCATGGCTTCGTGAGGGATCGGTCATGTCAAACTAATTTAATCAGTTTCTATGAGGAGGTAAGTTCTAGACTTGACAGCGGCGAATCAATGGATGTCGTGTATCTGGACTTCTCCAAAGCATTTGACACTGTACCACATCAAAGGTTAGTATATAAAATGAGAATGCTCGGACTGGGAGAAAACATCTGTATGTGGGTAAGTAATTGGCTCAATGATAGAAAACAGAGGGTGGTTATTAACGGTACATACTCAGATTGGGTCACTGTCACTAGTGGAGTACCTCAGGGGTCAGTATTGGGCCCTATTCTCTTCAATATATTTATTAATGATCTTGTAGAAGGCTTGCATAGTAAAATATCAATTTTCGCAGATGACACTAAACTGTGTAAAGTAATTAACACTGAAGAGGACAGTATACTACTACAGAGGGATCTGGATAGATTGGAGGCTTGGGCAGATAAGTGGCAGATGAGGTTTAACACTGACAAATGTAAAGTTATGCACATGGGAAGGAATAATGCAAGTAACCCGTACATACTAAATGGTAAAACACTCGGTAACACTGACATGGAAAAGGATCTAGGAATTTTAATAAACAGCAAAGTAAGCTGCAACAAACAGTGTCAGGCAGCTGCTGCCAAGGCCAATAAGATAATGGGTTGCAACAAAAGGGGCATAGATGCCCGTGATGAGAACATATTCCTACTACTTTACAAATCATTAGTCAGACCACACATGGAGTACTGTGTACAGTTCTGGGCTCCAGTGAACAAGGCAGACGTAGCAGAGCTGGAGAGGGTCCAGAGGAGGGCAACTAAAGTAATAACTGGAATGGGGCAACTACAGTACCCTGAAAGATTATCAAAATTAGGGTTATTCACGTTAGAAAAAAGACGACTGAGGGGAGATCTAATTACTATGTATAAATATATCAGGGGTCAGTACAGAGATCTATCCCATCATCTATTTATCCCCAGGACTGTGACTGTGACGAGGGGACATCCTCTGCGTCTGGAGGAAAGAAGGTTTGTACACAAACATAGAAAAGGATTCTTTACGGTAAGAGCAGTGAGACTATGGAACTCTCTGCCTGAGGAGGTGGTGATGGTGAGTACAATAAAGGAATTCAAGAGGGGCCTGGATGTATTTCTGGAGCGTAATAATATTACAGGCTATCGCTACTAGAGAGGGGTCGTTGATCCAGGGAGTTATTCTGATTGCCTGATTGGAGTCGGGAAGGAATTTTTTATTCCCCTAAAGTGAGGAAAATTGGCTTCTACCTCACAGGGTTTTTTTGCCTTCCTCTGGATCAACTTGCAGGATAACAGGCCGAACTGGAGGGACAAATGTCCTTTTTCGGCCTTATGTACTATGTTACTATGTTACTTGACCAGGACAACAGTGGCAAAGAGAATCTGCTAATCATATTAGATATCTTCGACAGCAGCGGGGTGTAATTTGCTGAGTACAAGTCTTTGCTAGAATTGGTCAATGTGATCCCCAGGTAAGTAAAGCCTTTGTCCTGACAATTAAAAGGATATTGGGAGGTGAGTTCCGACCGTACCGAAGGGTCCACACCAACCGTAAAGGCCTGGGTCTTAAGTTAAGCTTATAATATGAGACATTTTGGAATATGTTGATGATCTGTTGCACACCTGGGAGTGATCTCTCCGGATGGGACAATGACAAAATGACGTCGTCCGCATATAATCCTAGAGTATGCGAAGTGCCCTTATCAAAAATGCCTGAAATATCGGGGGTATGCCTGATCCTTTCTGCCAAGGGTTCCATGAATAGGGCGAAAATTATGGGGGACAGTGGGCATCCTTGTCTTGTTCCATTAGAGATACTGAAACGATCTGACAAGAATCCTGAAGTGAATACTTTAGACGAAGGGGAGGAGTACAAAGCTAGTATTGCAGATTTAATGAATCCCTGAAAGCCAAACTTATCCAGTGTGGCCGAGGGATATCCCCAGTATACCCGATCGAACCCCTTCTCTGCATCCAACACCAGAAACAGAGAAGGCGTCCGAGTGCGCTCAGCCAACTGAACCAAATTGATGAACCTTCTTGTTCCGTCAGAGGCCTGTCTTCCTGCTAAAAATCCCACTTGATCTGGATGAATCAGGAGTAGAATGTATTTCAGGAGGCGAGTTGCGAGTATTTGTGCATAGATTTTAACGTCTTTACCCGATTTAGGAAGGGTAACTACATGGGCCATAAGCATCTCCTCCGGAAATTTAGTATCTGCGGCAGCTTTAAGTGTTGTGCTATCATGAGGGAGAAATGCTTATAATAGGCATTGGTAAACCCATCTGGTCCTGGAGCTTTATTTAATGAATGATAAGGATTTGATTGCCGATTTCTTCACTTGTGAAAGGGCCCGACCTGTTCTGAGGATAAATGAGGTAACTGGACAGAATCCAGAAAGGAATTAATGGCTTTCCCGGTGGGTTGTGGGGTATGTTCATCTTTTTGTAAGTTATAAAAGGATTCATAGAATTGCTTAAATTGATCTGCTTTTAGTCTAGGGTCTGTAATTTTGTTACCTTTTTTATCCAACAGACGATTGCGAGATGAAGCTGTAGCCTGTCTAAGACACTGTCATGTCCTGCTCAGACTATGTACGGAGGTCTGCCAGATTAGTAGCACGTATCTAGTCATTTGTTTTGTTTTGGAGTCGTGCTAGATCCACCTCCCTTCAGGTGCACTGGGTGGGGTCGTTGGTTTAAATTACTCCCCTCCCAGTGTTCTGTGCGGGTTATAGCTTCTGTCAGGCTGTGGAAGCAAGGAGTGAAGGATTTGCTTTTCCTGCTCAGATAAGATAAGTTGGTTTCTGATTTCTTTGGTTTGCTGTCTAGGCTGTTTGTGTGTCGCCTGTCCCCTCCTGGTTCTGAGGGAGCAGGCTGCCCTTTTTCCCCTTTCACCATCTCAGGGATTCTAGGGTATTCTCAGCCCAGGCACGAAGACACATTATTCCCACCTTTAGGGTCTGAATGTGGGCAAAGCAGAATAGGGAGAGCAATTAGGGATTTGCTAGGAGTTGACCTTATCCCCAGCTTCTCGTCTAGAAAACTTGTTTGTTTAGTTATCTGTGTATCTTATATCCTGTCTGCCGTGACATTATAACCCGCCATACTTTGACTGCCATTACTCAGCGGTTTTGTGATGGCGTCAATTGATGCGCTAGTTGACTGCATGCAGGGATTATCTCTAGAGGTTGCGGATCTACGTAGTTCGGTCACACGGTGTCAGAATGCTCTGGCATCAGGTGCAGGTCAAATTTGTGGGGAGCCTAAAGTCGCTCTTCCTGAGAGATTTGCAGGGGGTGCGGATGATTTTATCCCCTTTAAAGAGTCATGCAAGTTGTATTTTCGGCTGCGTCCATCTTCGTCAGGTGGGTTGGTATAATCATTTCTCTGCTTAAAGGGGAAGCGCAATCCTGGGCCTTTTCTCTGCCGCCCGGTTCTCTGGCCCTCCGGTCGGTGGAAGAATTTTTCAAAGCCCTGGGATTCATTTACGATGACCCAGATCGGGTCTTGATGGCGGAATCTAAATTGCGTAATTTATTACAGGGTGAACATACTGCAGAGGTTTACTGTGTTGAGTTTAGGAGATGGGCTACAGAGTCAGAGTGGAATGACCCCGCGTTACGTAGTCAGTTTTGTCAAGGGTTATCAGAGAGGTTGAAAGATGCCCTGGCTTTTCATGATTACACGGATACTTTAGAGAATGCTATGTCTTTGGCAGTACGGTTAGATAGACGTATTAGAGAGAGGTGTAAGGCTCCCTCTGCGCAAGGGATCCCTTCTGTGAGTGGTTTCGTCTCACCTGCTTCCCAGGGTGATATTACATATAACTCTGGGGTGGGGGAGGAACCCATGCAGCTGGGTCAGATATCTTTCCATTCCGGTAGTAGAGACTTTAGGAGATTGCATAAACTATCTTACTACTGTGGGAAAAGTGGTCATTTTGTTTTTGCTTGTCCTTTTGTTAAACTGCATGATGATAAGAAAGAGAAAAAAAAAACGTCCTGACTCTTGGTAGCGTGAATGGAGTGGTGGAGCAAGCAGGTATGCAAGCTCCCTGTAATACTAGTTTTCTCCTTCCAGCTATGGTGGCGCTAGACTCAAGACATTTTTTTGTTGATGTATTCATTGACTGTGGTGCTGGGGTAAACCTTATTGACTTTCTTTTTCTTCAAAATCTGGGTCTAAGTACTTGCACTTTAGAAAGAGAGATTCCGGTTTTTGCAATTGATTCCTCCCCTCTTTCTCAAAGGAGTCTCACTCATATTGCTCATGGTATTCAGTTAAGGGTGGGTGATTCACATGTTGAGATTATGTCTTGTTTTGTCATGAAGGATTTGCCTGCTCCTTTAGTCTTAGGGTTACCGTGGTTGACAAAACATAACCCAATTATAGATTGGCAAGCAAGACAGATCATTGTTTGGAGTGAATTTTGTTCGGATAATTGTCTTGGCACATCTATCTCTGGTGTGTCCACTACGGCTCTACCTCAGTATCTCTCAGATTTTGCGGATGTCTTTTCGGAGGGTGGGGCTCAGGAATTGCCCCCTCATCGTGACTATGATTGTCCAGTTAATCTCATCCCTGGGGCTAAGTTGCCAAAGTCTCGGCTTTACAATCTTTCTCAACCCGAAAGAGAGGTCATGCGGAAGTATATCGCCGAGAGTTTGGCAAAAGGTCATATTAGGCCATCTAAGTCTCCGGTGGCAGTAGGTTTATTCTTTGTAAAGAAAAAGGATGGATCGCTGAGACCTTGTTTGGATTTCCGGTAATTGAACCGTATTACGGTCCGGGATCCGTATCCCCTTCCTTTGATCTCTGACCTTTTTGATCAGATTGTTGGTGCCAAGGTGTTCTCCAAGTTGGATTTGAGAGGGGCCTACAATCTGATCAGAATCAAGGAAGGAGATGAGTGGAAAACGGCCTTCAATACGCACGAGGGTCATTTTGAGAATCTAGTTATGCCTTTTGGGTTGACGAACGCGCCAGCGGTATTTCACCGATTCGTCAATGACATTTTTCATCATTTGGTGGGGAGGTTCATGGTAGTTTACTTGGATGACATTTTTAATTTACTCTCCTGATCTGAAGACCCATCAGGATCATGTGAGACAGGTTTTGACGATCCTTCGGGAGAATAAATTATATGCCAAATTGGAGAAATGTGTGTTTTCTGTGCAGAAGCTTCCGTTTTTGGGATATCTGCTTTCTGACTCTGGTTTTCGTATGGACCCCGAAAAGGTCCGGGCGGTTCTGGAATGGGACCGACCAGAGAATCAGAAAGCTTTGATGTGGTTTTTGGGGTTTACTAATTATTATAGAAAATTCATTTTGAACTATTCTACCATTGTAAGACCTCTGACTGATATGACTAAGAAGGGCGCCGACGTCTCTGTCTGGTCGGATGAGGCATTGCAGGCCTTTTCGACTATTAAGGAGTGTTTTGCGTCTGCTCCCATTCTGGTGCAGCCCGATGTGTCTCAGCCATTCGTGGTGGAGGTTGATGCATCAGAAGTGGGGGTTGGAGCGGTGCTGTCGCAGGGTTCATCTCCTGGCAAGTGGGTCCCGTGTGCTTTTTTTTCCAAGAAGCTCTCGGTCGCCGTGAAGAATTATGATGTCGGAGATAGAGAGTTGCTGGCCATCAAGTTGGCCTTTGAGGAATGGCGTCACTGGTTGGAGGGGGCGTCCCACCCCATTACAGTATATACGGATCATAAGAATTTGGCTTACCTGCAATCTGCCAAGCGTCTGAACCCTAGACAGGCCAGATGGTCACTGTTTTTTACCAGGTTCAATTTTGTGGTTACCTTTCGCCCGGGGGTTAAAAACGTCAAGGCAGATGCGTTGTCTAACAGTTTTCCTGGGGGATGTGATTCAGAGGATCCTGCTCCGATTTTGGCTGATGGGGTGGTGGTCTCCGCTCTGTACCCCGAATTGGAGATGGAGGTGTTGGGAGCCCAGGAGGGGGCTCCTGGTTCTTGTCCCCCAGGGAGGTTGTTTGTTCCTGAAGAACTGCGATACAAGGTATTCAAGGAACATCACGATACTGTCCTTGCTGGACATCCTGGTGGTAAGTCCACCTGTGACCTTGTGTCCCGGAGGTTCTGGTGGCCCGGGTTACGTAAGAGCATTGAGGATTACGTGGCAGCTTGTGAAACCTGTGCACGGTCAAAGGTTGCTCATACTCGACCGGCTGGTTCACTTCTTCCTTTGTCGATGGACTTTATTACGGACCTGCCGAGTCCCTCCGGGAAAACAGTAATTTTGGTGGTAGTTGACTGTTTTTGTAAAATGGCTCACTTTATATCGTTAACTAGTCTGCCTAATGCCAAGACTCTTGCGCAGATTTTTGTTGATAATATCGTGAAATTGCATGGTATTCCTTCGGATGTGGTTTCGGATAGGGGCACGCAGTTTGTCTCCAGGTTTTGGAGGGCGTTCTGCTCTCGGCTTGGCATTCAACTTTCGTTCTCTTCGGCTTTTCATCCGCAGTCGAATGGACAGACAGAGCGTACTAATCAAAACCTGGAGACCTACTTGAGGTGCTTTGTGGCTGAGAATCAGGAGGACTGGTCCTCATTCTTGTCCCTAGCAGAGTTTGCTTTGAATAACTGTAGGCAGGAGTCCACGGGTAAGTCGCCATTTTTTGGCGCATACGGTTTTCATCCTCAGTTTGGTACCTTTTCTGGGACTAGTTCCTCTGGGATGCCAGAGGAGGAGAGATTTTCTTCTGCCTTGTCTTCTATCTGGCGGAGTATCCAAGTGAATTTGGAGAAGATGGGTGAGAGGTATAAGCGAATGGCTGACAAGAGACGTGTGACTGGTCCGGACCTGTGTGTGGGTGATCTGGTGTGGTTGTCCACTAAAAATATTAAACTGAGAGTGTCATCTTGGAAACTGGGTCCAAGATTTATTGGTGCGTAGAAAATATCTGTGGTGATCAATTCAGTAGAGTTTCAGCTGGATCTTCCGCAGACTTGGAGGATCCATGATGTGTTCCACAGGTCTTTACTGAAAAAATTTGTGAAACCGGTGGAACCATCGGCATTGCCTCCTCCCCCTGTTCTGGTTGATGGAAATTTAGAGTTCGAGATCTCCAGGGCTCCTGACTCTAGAGTTCTTCGGGGTTCCCTTCAGTACCTGGTACACTGGAGGGGATACGGCCCTGAGGAGAGGATGTGGGTTCCGGCGCTAGATGTCAGTGCCAGCCGACTGGTGAGGACTTTTCACAGTTCCCACCCGGATAAGGTTGGTCCGGGGTGTCCGGAGGTCACCCGTAGAAGGGAGGGTACTGTCATGTCCTGCTCAGAGTATGTACGGAGGTCTGCCAGATTAGCAGCACGTGTCTAGTCATTTGTTTTGTTTTGGAGTCGTGCTAGATCCGCCTCCCTTCAGGTGGGGTCGTTGGTTTAAATTACTCCCCTCCCAGTGTTCCGTGCGGGTTATAGCTTCTGTCAGGCTGTGAAAACAAGGAGTGAAGGATTGGCTTTTCCTGCTCAGATAAGATAAGTTGGTTTCTGATTTCTTTGGTTTGCTGTCTAGGCTGTTTGTGTGTCGTCTGTCCCCTCCTGGTTCTGAGGGAGCAGGCTGCCCCTTTTCCCCTTTCACCATCTCAGGGATTCTAGGGTATTCTCAGCCCAGGCACGAGGACACATTATTCCCACCTTTAGGGTCTGAATGTGGGCAAAGCAGAATAGGGAGAGCAGTTAGGGATTTGCTAGGAGGTGACCTTATCCCCAGCTTCTCGCCTAGAAAACTTGTTTGTTATGTTATCTGTGTATCTTATATCCTGTCCGCCGTGACAGACGCTTAGCTAAAAAGGCACCTGCTTCATTGTTATGTACATAACATTGCATTTTTAATTTTTTTAACCACTTCAACTCCGGGCCTGTTTTCAACTTCCTGCCCAGGCCATTTTTTGCAAATCTGACATGTGATACTTTATGTGGTAATAACTTTAAAATGCTTTTACTTATACAGGCCATTCTGAGATTGTTTTCTCGTCACATATCGTTCTTCATGACAGTGGTAAAAACGAGTAAAAAATGATTCATAAAAAAATACCAAATTTACCCAAAATTTGGAAAAATTTGCAAATTTTAATTTCTCTACTTTTATAATAGATAGTAATACCTCCTAAAATAGTAATAACTTTACATTCCCCATATGTCTACTTCATGTTTGGATAATTTTGAAAATGACATTTTATTTTTTGGAGACGTTAGAAGGCTTAAAAGTTTGGAAGCAAATCTTGAAATTTTTCGGAAAATTTCCAAAACCCACTTTTTAAGGACCAGTTCAGGTCTGAATTCACTTTGTGAGGCTTACATAATAGAAACTGTAACGGATCTCCTGGCACCCCGACCGGGTACCTCCGTCGAATGATGCTCCTAGCGCTTGCCGAGGACTCCAAGCACTCCACTTGACACCATAACCGCCACAGACCCCACGAACCGCCGAAGCTTGGTTGAGGTCTCGCCGTCTCCTACCCACCCTGGACCTACAACAAGGCTCCAGGCTCCAGTGGGTGAACCTCTCCTAAATCCAGAGAGCAGGAACAGCTCTTACAATAGCTAGTAGTTATAGCCAGGGGAGTATAGCAAATCTTCAGCATATAGCAATCCCCAGTGTCGATCAGTTACCCAAACACCAGCCTCAACATGCTGAAGGGTAAAACAGGAACTCTTTATTGAACACACAAGCATTGACTTATACACATTTTCCAACAAGGTTACCACCCACAGGGTTTTGTAAAAACCAACGAATAAACACGTACAATACAGTAAAACACTCCCACACAAAATCCTCCCCTCTGCCTGTGATACAATTACCCTACATGGGTTAATGTCATCATCACAGGCTGGAGAATACACAATGTCCTCTGTCCTGGAGACAACCGAGGAGTAATTCAATTATCTCTCAGGACAAAGGGAAATCGCCAATACACACATGGAGACAATAGGACAGACATCACTGCTCAAATATACAATGTCCCACCCTTTACAGTACACATAGATATTTAACATATCCCAAAATGGCATGAATTAGACGAGGGGTTCAAAAGTTTAGCATGGGCTGATGAGAGGGCCCATAATCCTGGGGCAAGAGGGTGGCAAACAGGCCCCTCCAAAACCCAGTGGTGAGGTTGGTTTCGCCACAGAAACCATCCAAAAATGACCCCATTTTAGAAACTACACCCCTCAACGTATACAAAACTGATTTTACAAACTTTGTTAACCCTTTAGGTGTTCCACAAGAATTAATGGAAAATGGAGATGAAATTTCTGAATTTCACTTTTTTATGGCAGATTTTACATTTTAATCCATTTTTTCCAGTAGCAAATCAAGGGTTAACAGCCAAATAAAACTCAATATTTATTACCCTGATTCTGCGGTTTACAGAAACACCCCACATGTGATCGTAAACTGCTGTACGGGCACACGGCAGGGCGCAGTAGGAAAGGAACGCCATATGGTTTTTGGAAGGCAGATTTAGCTGAACTGGTTTTTAGATGCCATGTCCCATTTGAAGCCCCCCTGATGCACCCCTACAGTAGAAACTCAAAAAAGTGACCACATTTTGGAAACTACGGGATAAGGTGCCAGTTTTATTGGTACTATTTTGGGGTACATATGATTTTTAATTGCTCTATATTACGTTTTATGCGAGGCAAGGTAACCAGAAATTTTTTGGCACCGTTTTAATTTTTTCTTTTTTCAGCGTTTACCTGAGGGATTAGGTCATGTGACTTTTTTATAGAGCAGATCGTTACGGATGTGGTAATACCTAATATGTCTACTTTTTCTTATCTATTTAAGTTTTGCACAATAATAGCATTTTTGAAACCGAAATAATAATATTTTAGTGTATCCATAGTCTGAGAGCCATAGCTTTTTTTATTTTTTTTACCGATTCTCTTAGGTAGGGTCAAAATTTTTGCAGGATGAGGTGAAGGTCTGATTTGTACTATTTTGGGGGGCATACGCCTTTTTGATCACTTGCTGTTGCACTTGTTATGTAAGGTGACAAAAATTGCCCTTTTTTTACACCGTTTTTTTATTATTTTTTTTATGGTGTTTATCAGAAAGGGTGGATCATGTGATATATTTATAGAGCCGGTCATTATGGACGCGGCGATACCTAATATGTGTGGGCTCTGTTTGTTTTTTCTATTTTTTATTATAAAATAAGGGGAAAGGGCGTTTTTTTTCTTTTTTACTTTATTAATTTTATTACTTTATTAAATTTATTTACTTTTTTTCTTTACTTTATTTATGATGTTCACTTTTGGGGGTCTGATCCCCTCTGCAATGCATTACAATGCATCTGGATTGTATTGCATTGCCTGTTAGTGCATGACACTGAGTGCATGACACCCGTAGAAGGCAGTTCCCGATGCCGTGCAAGGCATTGGGCAGCCTCTGCACAGCATTGGGTCCCTGCCGAAGCAGCGCGGGGACTCGATGTGATCACTCACCCGACACAAACCCCTTCTATGTCACGGTCAGCGCGGACCGCGGCATAGAAGGGGTTAATCCGCCGGCATCGGCTTTTACAGCGATGCCGGCGGATACAACAGGGGCCCGGCTACCATGGACTGCCGGGCCCCTGCAGTGATATTGTGCGCACCGCTCCGGTGCCCGCGCGATTACTATGACGTACTATTACGTCAAATTGCGGGAACGCAGTGGTTCCCATGACGTAGTAGTACGTCATAGGTGGGGAAGGGGTTAAGAAAGTATTCACGCTGGGATGCAAGGATTACTTGTAGGCGCTTTCTAAGGGTACTTTCACACTAGCGTTTTTCTTTTCCGGTGTTGAGTTCCGTCACAGGAGCTCAATACCGGAAAAAAACTGATCAGTTTTATCCTAATGCATTCTGAATGGAGAGCATTCCGTTCAGTATGCATCAGTTTAGTCCCTCTTACGTTTTATTGGCCGAAGAAAATACCGCAGCATGCTGCAGTTTTCTCTCTGGCCAAAAATCCTGAACCATTGCCGGGATCCAGCATTAATTTTCATTGAAATGTATTAGATCCGGCATGCGCAGACCTTTAAAAATGCAAAAAATAAAAAATACCGGATCCGTTTTGCGGGACACCGGAGAGATGGATCCGGTATTTCAATGCATTTGTCAGACGGATCAGCATCCGGATCCGTCTGACAAATGCCATCCGTTTGCGTCAGGATTGCCGGATCTGCCTGCTGGAATCCTCTGCCGCAAGTGTGAAAGTACCCTAAGATCCCTCAAGGTTATGGAATGAGAGGCGTGTATCGAGGCTTTATTTAGGGTTTCAATTTGATGAATACTGGAGAGAATATCATTAATCTCCTGGTTACGTTTCTTCTTCATCTGTGCACAGCACTGGATGAGAGTACCTCTCATCATTGCCTTGTGAGCATTCCACAAAATCTGGGGATCCATATCGGGGGTTGTATTAGTTTCAAAGTATGAAACAAGAGCTGACCTCAGTCTTTCTCTATAGTCTGGATGGGTAAGTATTACATAGTTTAGGTGCCATTGGGATGGGAGAGGCGACGAGAATTTTTCCAATAACGTGAGAGTAATAGGGGCATGATCAGACCACGTGATAGGCATAATATTAGAGGAGACTACTTGAAGTAGGAATATTTTATTCACTAGAAAATAGTCGATCCAGGAATATGAATGATGGGGAGAAGAAAAAAAGGTATAGTCACTACCATGCTGACAACGCCACACGTCATAAAATCCCTCTTCTGTTAGAGACTTTGCAAGTGAGGAGAGATGCCTCCCAGGAGCAGTAGTATCCAACTGATTATCCAAAATGGAGTTAAAATCCCCTCCCACCACTAAAATCCCTTTGCTCACCGACTCTATCCTGGACCAGAGAGACCCCCAGAATCTTGGTTGGTGTCTGTTGGGAAAATACACATTAAAAAGTGTATATGTAACATTACTTATATCACAGATTACCCCTATATAACGACCATGTGGATCCACTATTGTGTCATGTAGCGAAAAGGCTACAGTATTTTTAATCATTAAGGCTACCCCCTTACGCTTGGCAAGGCAGGAAGCCATAAAGATATGAGGTAACCTCCTGTTCGTGAATTTCGTTTAATGGAAGTGAGTTTCTTGTAGGAATAATATCTCACATCAGAGATTTCTGGCTTCCTTCCAGACCATACTCCGTTTGAAGGGACTATTAAGACCCTTCAAATTCAAAGAGGCATTAGTTACTACCATATTAGAAGCATATAGTATGGCGCCCTTGTTTCCCTCCTGCGAGCAGCCGTGCCAGCCCATATCACTTCCAAAAAGAGAAATGCAAAAATCTGAAAAATAATAACTAGTAGCATAAACTATTACTGAGAACCATCTTGCATAGCTCGCCAGTCTGAGACCAAATCTAAGCATCAAGGGGGGGGGGAGAATATCAGTCCCACAGAATATTTGGTGAAACGGTAATTAGAAACCTAAAGAGAAAAAAGAAAGAAAGAACACAAGTTTGTGTTGGTATCATCACAGACCCAGGCCTTGGGTCCCCTCGGCATAATTTTTGCATCCCGGCTTTTGTCTGACCGGAACTGTGGACCATTCGGCCTTGATTGTGGGCGCCGGATGATGGCGATAGTGTTGGGGTAATGTTCTTCCATCTTGCAGGTTCCACTTCTCCACAACTTTCATGCCCTCTGCCGCTGAAGAGATAATCGTGGTTGTTCCGTTCCGCGAAACCAGAAGCTTAATTGGGAACGATACTTGATATTATGTTCCCTGAGCAACTTAGCAACCGGGAGGAATCTGCGAGCTTGCAACGTGGCTGCTGATAAATCAGGAAACAAGGAAAGGGCAGTGTAAGGCGGTGGAAATGAGACGTATTTGCGTGCCTCAAATAGAATAAGCTCCTTAACATGGTAAAAATTTACTCAATGTACCAATGTGTCTCGCGGAGCTTTTCCTGGAGCTGCTTTAGATTTGGGGATCCTATGCGCTCTGTCCAGAGTGAGATCCATAGGGGTCAGATTGGGCACTAAGGTTTGGAAAAGGCGTTTAAGATAGTCCATAAGTTCAGTTGTAGAGAATTCCTCTGGAATGCCCCTAATTTTAATGTTGTTACGTCTGGACCTGTAGCTTTGGTTTTGAGCCATTTGACATCTTCTAAGGCATTATGCGCATCCACCAGCTCGTTGTGTGTGTTATAAAATTCTGCCATTTTACATTCCAGGTGGTCAGTACGTTCACCTATGGCAGAGATGTTGACTTGAAGTTTCCGGATGTGGGACGAAACAGATATATTAATTCCATTTTGCAATAGAAAAAGTGTCCAGTGTAACTGGAGCTGAGGACGCTGGAAATTGAGAGATATCATATTGAGGCAATACTGTAGAGATTATTTCCTAATCACTTTTCACATAGCTCTTTTTCTGTTAGGAGACAAAGATGGCGAAAGTTGCGGATCTCCTTTTCCCACTTTCTTCACCCTCTCCCCTCTTTATGAGGAGATTATCCTGTGTCAGAGAGGAGAAGGCGTCATCTCCTAGGGGGTCTGTGTTTGATAAAGTAGGGCTCGTGGGATGCGGTGAGGGTGCCGCTGATTCATTTTCTTCTACTCCGAAAGGGTCTGCCTTTTTTTTGGTCGATTTAGACCCTCTATTCATTTTTCCAGCCCCCTGGTTTGCGTGAAAGCCCTGAAAACGGTCCTCAGCTATATCCGAGGTGCTGCATGTGTCCAAGATGGCCCCTAAGACGGGGGATTAATATTCTATGTTTGCCCGCGATGCCTCTGTGCTTGAAAACAGCTCTTGCAGTTATTAGGGAGTGGGATTAATGCTGCTCTGACCTCCTCACCTTAACCCACGTTGCTCCATGTCTCCCCTGCACGATGAGCCGCCTGGATGCGCGCAGTGATGTGGGAGCGCTGCCTCGTGGTCAAAATGTCCCTCCCGGCCCGCCCACAGCAGTGCCGTTCTGGAGGTCAGATTCTGTAGTTGGTATGGAGCTGGAGTGTCAGCGCTGGGTCCCGCTGCTTAATGCTGCGCCTTCCTCCTCACCTCGAGCCGTGCAGCACCGGATCCCCCTTACACGCTGAGCCGGCTGTGTGCGGGTGGCGATGTGGACGCGATGTCTCCAGTGCACGCCCGATAAAGGAAGGATCTCCAAAAATGTCCCCCGACTCAGGATGAGGTAATTTCCCACTATGAGGTGCTTTACACCGGTTTCTTGTGCTGTGAGCCGCTGTATTCTATCTGTGGCTAGAAGAGCTGAGGACTAGGCAGCCATCTTTCTCAGCAGCCCGGCCCCGTGTCCCCGGCGAATATATTTTTATTTTGCCACTAATGCACGGCAAACAGGGCTGTAGAATATATCACTGCATTGCACAAGGGCAAATATATTTTTCTTTTGCCACTTATGCACAGCAAAAAGGGCTTTACAACATATAACTGCACCACACAAGGGCAAATAAGACGTACTGTAGAATTATTTCCTTGTAATAAACCCTGTTAATGGCTGTATCAAACAGCACTTGCACCCCAATAATAAGAACAGTTTGCTGGAATTACAGAGCTGTATAATGGCAATTTGCATCCCCAGTCAGTGTAGCAAGGTGTAATAGGATTTTATTACACGACACGGAGGCTCCTATTGCTTTTGCTTTCTCTTTCTTTACTAAAACTCACAGCAGCAAAGAAAAAAGCATCAATCAAACTGATAACCATGGCAACAAGCTCCTCCCCACTGTGCCTGTATAATAGTCTCTGGCTCTGTTGACTCCTCCTCTTTCTTTGCTGCTCCTCTCACAGATAAGTACTGTTTTTTTTCCATATATCTGTGGGGGATATTATTCTGACAATTGCGTTTGTTTTACTGTGATATTCAAGTTATCGGTTCTGTGATAGCTTAACCTCCTTGTGCTTGGGGGGGTTTTCCCCCCCCCTCCGCTCTGGAGGTAATATATATTTTTCCTTTATAGGTGTTTTATTTATTTGGCTTCCCTTTCCCCTTATTAGGGTTCAGTCTCCCCGTTTTTTCCCTCCCTGCTTGGCGTTTTTATCTGCTTTGCGGGCTCTTAGCCCTTACCTTGTCTGCGCCGCTGGTGCTCACAGTTTCTCCTCAGACGGCCGAAGTCTCGCGCGATTTCGGCCGCCATTTCGTCTCCTTCCTGCTGCGGCGTAGTTTCGCGCTCTCTGCGCTCAGAAACGCCGAGATCTCGCGAGATTTAGCGGGATTTCGGCCGTTTCTTATCTATGAACACCGGGATTTACTTCTGTCACACAGCATAGATACTGTCTGCTCTCCGGACCCTCATATTATAAAATTTCTTATATATTCTTATATATTCTTAACAATTAGCTTCTCCTTGCCCAGTACATTACCTGGGGAGTGATTAATATTAACTTTACTGAGGTAAAATAGCTTTCCTGTTGCCCCATTTTACATCATGTCTAGGGACAACGTACATGGGAGTAGCCCTGTCCCTGAGGGTTTGCATGTTACCCCTCATGTCCAGGAATCAGATACCATTTATTCTGAGGCGCAGTCCTTAGCGATTCAACGCTCTGTGGCTGCTGCTATTCAGACCGCTATGGGATCCATGTCCTCAGCCATTTCCAGCTCCATCTCTGAGGCCCTTATGGCTCATCCTTCCTCCTCAAAACCTGAAAAGGGGTTACCTGCCTCCAGAACCAATATGACTGGTGGAGTAATAGCCACCCAAGATGGCGCGCATCATTCGCGCAAGAGAGCCTACGCCCGCCAGGCAGAAAAGGCGAGGCAATGGAAATGCGCCAGAGCGCAATTTGAGAGTGGTTCGGTTTCCGAATCTGATGAGGAGGCTCTGTACCAGTCTTCGGACTTTATAGATATGGAGGAGGAGGATTCTTTGGATACGGACCATCCGGGTCCATCCTCAGTACCTAATACACTGCCTACTGCATCCATTGAGGTTCCTCTGGAATCCTCGGCCATTTTGGATCCCGCGGGTAAACCCCTTTTTGACCCTGATGCAATCCATCATCCGAGGTCGGCGGAGTGGCTCCCATCTCCCCATGTGGCCAAATACCTAGAGGCCCGTGTGCGCCAACCCCTTTCTAAGGAGGCGCGTAATAAGCTAAAAGCTGAATGCCCCAGACCTATTATTCCCAATAAGGTCTGTGAAACGCCCGTAGTAGATCCGAAAATGTGCCAATTCCTATCAAAATCGGGCTGGAACCCTAGAAAGGGCCTTGAATCGGCCTTGAAGTCCTGTCAGGACAAATTATTGGACCTTTTGGGCCCACTTACAAAAATATTTGAACTGGCGGAGTCGGCCAGAACCCAGAATACTCTGGTGGATCCGGAGGAACTCCGGGGAAACTCCGGGGATGGGTACAACGTGCCGTGTGCATCACGGGTAATGTGAATTCCTCACTCTCTATCGAGAGAAGAAAAGCAATCCTTTTCAAAATTGAACCTAAGCTCTCTAATTTAGCCCTGACAGAAGCAGGTAAAGAGGCTCAAGGATTGCTATTTGGAGATACCTTCATTAAGGATCTGTCCCGATATGTAGGAGCCTTTACTGCCCTTTATAAGGCTCAAACATCGATGAGGCGAGTCTTCCAGGGACGGGTCTCTAACAGGGCCGGCAGCTCTAGGGGCCGCCTGTCCGGCCGTTCATCATACCAGACCCGGGGTTCGGGTCGAGGCTCCTTCTCCTATCGTCCCTTCAACCAGGAATACCGACAGCCGCCCACCTTCTTCCCCACCCGCGGATCTTCATGGCGTTCACGTGGAGCCAGAGGTTCATCTTCTAGACGCCCTTTCGGTAAGTCACATACCAATGTCTTCTTTGATTCCTTGGGTGGGGGGCAGGCTCTGTCTTTTTTCCCATGTCTGGTCAACCATCACGGCCGATCCATGGGTCCTTGCTACCATCCAAGGGTTTCACATAGAGCTGGTTTGCTCCCAAATCCAGATCCCTCACCCATATCCTGTGATTCTCTCGTCCTCAATGCACCTGCTATTACATCAAGAATTGACTGCACTATGTCAGAAAGGCGCCATAGAGCGAGCTCCCTCCTCATCCGAGGGTATCATAAGCAGTGTGTTCCTTGTGGCCAAAAAAGGAGGCCAGATGCGACCCGTGATCAACCTCCGGGCATTAAACGCCTTCGTGCGATACCGGCACTTCAAGATGGAGGGCATTCATCTCCTCAAAGATATGCTCCTCCAAGGAGATTGGATGGTCAAATTAGACCTGAAAGATGCCTACCTGACAGTTCCGGTTGCCGAATCGTCCAGGGATCTCCTTTGCTTCCTCTGGGACGCGGAAATTTGGAGATTCACATGCCTACCCTTCGGCCTCTCCTCGGCCCCTTGGTGCTTCACCAAGATTCTGCGCCCAGTTATATCCTACCTCCGAGCTCGGGGGATTCGTCTGATTATATATCTGGACGATATCCTCATCATGGCCCAGGACCCTTCAGTCCTTCTTACGCATCTACAATGGTCCATGGATCTGTTGTCCCAGTTGGGATTCCTACTCAACCTGGAGAAGTCGTCACTGACTCCTGCCCAATCCATAGAATTCTTGGGCTTCACTATCAATTCGTCCACAGTGTCTCTCAGCCTTCCAACTGCCAAGGTTCGTGCCATCCGCAAGGAACTTCTTCATACTCTGTCTCTCCAGCAAGTTCCTCTGCGGCATCTTGCCCGAGTCATAGGCCTCCTATCCTCGTCAATTCAAGCAGTATTTCCGGCTCCCTTACACTATCGCTGCATGCAGCGTCTCAAGATTACTCACCTCCATGCGGGAGCATCTTACGCAGATTTAGTCACCTTGGACGAGGACACCAGAGAAGAACTAACGTGGTGGATCCACAACTTGGAGACCTGGAACGGGAAGGCATTATTGGATCCCCGACCGGACTTCACTATAGACTCGGATGCCAGCCTTCTCGGCTGGGGTGCTTACTGCGAGGGTGTAATGACCGGAGGACCTTGGTCACCAGAGGAATCCAAGCTCCACATCAACGCCTTAGAACTTCTGGCGGGTTGTTTTGCAGTTCGCAGTTTTGCGAGCGGCTTATCCAGAATTTGCGTCAGACTACGGATGGACAACATTTCCGCAGTTCGATATGTCAATGCCATGGGAGGCACACATTCTGCGGTCCTATCCAGATTGGCTCGGGACTTCTGGACATTCTGCCTGGCCAGAGAAATCACAGTTACGGCTGAGTATTTGCCAGGACTCCACAATACTCACGCAGACTGGAGCTCACGTTTCCTGTCGGACTCGGGAGATTGGAAGTTAGATTGCACAGTATTCTCATCCATATCCTCCCGTTGGGGTCCATTCTCTTTAGACCTCTTTGCGTCCCGTTTGAACGCCCAACTTCCACGCTTTTACAGCTGGCGTCCGGACCCGGACGCAGAAGCAATCGATGCGTTCCTCCAGGATTGGACCGGCCACCTCGCATACGCCTTTCCCCCATTTGCGATGGCATCTCGAGTTTTGTCTCAGATCCGCCGTCAGGGAGCGGATCTTGTACTCATAATTCCATTCTGGCCCACACAATCCTGGTTCCCTCAACTCATGGAATGTCTGATCCAATGCCCTCTACTTCTTCCGGTCTTTCCAGACCTCTTGTTGGATCCAGCAGGTTTAGGACACCCTCTCATCATCAACGGCTCTCTTCAGCTCCTGGCATGCAGAATTTCAGGGAACCCTGGGACATCGCTGGAATTTCGGAAACAGCTAGACGTCTATTGGACGAAGCTTGGGCACCGGGAACCAGACGAGCTTATCGATCAGCCTGGAGGTCTTGGACTGATTGGTGCCTGGCTAGACACCTGGATCCCATTTCAAGTTCTGTAACGGAAATTCTTCAGTTTCTTGCTTCACTTTTTGAAGAAGGAAAGGCTTACCGTACCATCAATTTGTACCGTTCTGCCATTTCCGCATTTCATCAAGGATTTGGCGGGTGTCCCGCTGGTCAGCACCCTCTAGTTTGCAGACTTCTCAAGGGTTCCCGTCTCTCTCGCCCTCCCAGGCCTCGTTTCTCTTCCACTTGGGATGTCTCTTTGATCCTTTCCTTATTTTCCTCATGGCCCTCTAATACGGACCTCTCCCTCCGTCAACTTGCAGCCAAACTGGTCTCTTTATTCTGTTAATTTCTTGCAAGAGAGTGTCAGACTGTCGCGCTTTGGATCACGACGCTCGTTCTTTCACTCCTGATGGGGTCGTGTTCAACATCACACGTCGCACCAAAACCAGTATTCGGTCGGTCTCATACCCCAGTTTCCCAGATTCTCCTGCTCTTTGTCCAGTGTTATGTCTTCAGGAATATGAGGCTCGTATGGCCTCTCATCGTTCCATGTCTTCTCCTGAGCTTTTTCTGTCCTATCGGCGTCCTTTCCGTCCAGTCTCCACGATCACATTAGCCCGTTGGGTGAAATGGGTTATGACATTAGCAGGAGTGGATACTGCAATCTTCACTGCTCATTCCACTAGAGGAGCCTCTGCGACATCTATGGCACTAGCTGGAGCGCGTTTGGAGGATATTATGAAGATGGCGGATTGGTCTCGTGTATCTACGTTTCGTGAGTTTTATTTCAGGCCTACGGTTCATGTTTTTTTCTTCTGTTGTAGGTCAGCTTTAAACTCGCAATAGGAGCCTCCGTGTCGTGTAATAAAATTACATGATTTTCCTATTTTATGACGTAAAGTCATGATTTTATTAAAGACACGGAGGCGAGTATTGCCCCTCCCATTTCATTTGCCCTCCCTGAGTCTTTTCTGTTTATACATTATCTACTAGTCTTTTTACATTATTCTCTCATCATCTGATTATGCGATATATTCATTACTGTACATTAATGACGATATTTTGTGAGATATTAGGATGTTTTCTACCTTTATCTTATTTCTTTTCATAGGTTAAATATACTGTCTTCTGGATACGGATGGTGTTTGATCTTCCGGTTTCTGTCTTCCATTGAAGAGTAGAATTGTTTTTCCGTTGGATTACAGTTTCCGTGGTTGGAGAAGTTGGTTCTAGCCTTCAGAGTTATAGACATCAGTCGTCACCAAAGAAAGAGGAGGAGTCAACAGAGCCAGAGACTATTATACAGGCACAGTGGGGAGGAGCTTGTTGCCATGGTTATCAGTTTGATTGATGCTTTTTTCTTTGCTGCTGTGAGTTTTAGTAAAGAAAGAGAAAGCAAAAGCAATACTCGCCTCCGTGTCTTTAATAAAATCATGACTTTACGTCATAAATAGGAAAATCATGTAATTGTTTCTTATTAGCCAGTCAGTAACCTCCCCTACTGAACCCTGTTCTACACAAATTCTGTGGAACGATTCCTCCCTATCCTTTCCCTGCACTCATAAATCGTTTTTTTCACCACAATAAAGTCTTTCAAAGCACTGTCCCTAGCGCCTGTAGACGTCTCTTCCTGCACTAAGTACACTGGAAAATGGCTGAATCCAAGATGGCTGAGGCTATTTATAGGGCTGTGACATCACAGGGCTGGCTGGCTGCTGATTGGCTGCATGCATGGCATTATGGGTGATCCCGCCTTCCTAGAGTTCCTTTCTCCATGTCCTCACACGTGCAGCAGCTATTTTAGGAAAAAATGTCACTCGTTACCACGAAGCGCAAGGAAATTCGCCTTTGGTGCGAAACAAATTTTTCCTGAAATTTGGAACTAATTCCACTTCGTCAGCTTCGATTAGCTCATCTCTAGTGATAATCCATGTGACAGATTCCCCATAATGCTGGGCACATTTGAAAATTCCTAGTGGCATCTGTCACTAGGGGGAGCTTACTGGAAACTGATATATGCAGCTCCCAATTAAGGGAATTGTATAAGCCTGTATGTAGTAAGCTCTCTCTAGTGGCAGCTACAGGCAGACAGAACTTTGCCATAACTTTTTCATGTATAAAGTGAATCATGTGATTGGAGATCAGCACAAGAAAAGTTCCAAACCTTAGGAATATATATAGTACATTTTGTCTGTGGACCCCCCTAATCTTATGATCCCTTGGACAGAGGCTGATCTGCGCTGACTAAATAATTGTTGCTTTATCCAGTATTGTAGATTATTTCTCTTAACTTTTAATACATGTAAAGTAGTGTTAGAAAGTTAACTTAAAAAAAGAAAATAAATCACAAAATCTTAACTATATTTCCATAAATGCAATGCACTGGATATACTACACATTCAATTCAAATCAAAGCAATAACAAATGTATCCAGTTTGTGTAAATCATTTACAGAAAGTAAAGAAAAAGGCATATTAGACTGTTCAAAAAATAGCAGTGCCAGCATTTTTCAAAAATTTTATGTATAAACTGAAAAAAACTTTGAGATTTCAGTTTACTTTGAATTACAGAACTAATGCTGTCATAACCATTGTTTCTGAGAACTGCTTGATATCTGTGCTGTATGGAGTCGACCAACTTCTGAACAGGTCCAGGACTACATTCCACAGTTCTACATTTTTTGGGTTTTGCCTCATAATCCACATTTTTTATACAAAACATCCCCATACCATGATTTTTGCACCACCTTCATAGTGTACTGTGGCTTGAATTCACTGCTCAGGGGTGTATGACATGCTGTCTGCGGCACTAAACCCAAAAGTACAATTTTGCTTTCATCAGTTCATAGCATGTTGCACCCTTTCTCTTAGGGCTAGTCAATGTGTTCCTTTGAACCTACTCTGAAACTTTTTTTAACAGGACTCTGTGGGAAGTTTTTTCTGATAACTTGGCTTCACGTAATCGTCTTCTGATTGTAGCAGTACTCACTGGTAACTTCAGATCTTCTCTGCTCATTCTGGAGCTGAGCCTTTGCCATTTTGGCTATTCTTCGAAGCATTCCGACAATAGTGCCCCGCCTTCTCCAGAGTTTTTCAGGTTTTAGTTGCCACTTCAAGGCATTTGAGGTCATTTTAGCTGAGCAGTCTATAATTTGCTGCATTTCTCTATATGTTGTTTCCTCTCCTATCAACCTTTTAATCAAAGTATGCTCTTTACCAGAACAATGTCTGGAACAACCCATTTTCCCCAGTAATTCAGAAGGAAATACACTATAGCCGACATGTGCAACTATTATTTTGAGCACGCCCATTTCAATAACTGATTCTGTTACTCAAAATGAGCTGCATGCCTGTCCTATATGTTGGATCTATTTTTTCCTATTATTCTACTACATCGATAAGTAAATAATTTTCTAGGTAGAAACATCACTTCTACCAAAACAGTGATCAGGTTAAAAATGGACATTTTTTTCAACACTACTATAATACCCTGAAATCAGAATGTTTTATATTATAACATTGCTTCCTAATGTTTTGGAGCTTTAGAAAAAAAATTCTACATATATGCCCAATCCATATCCTCTAGGTGTGCACAGAGTACATTTTCTCTGTGCAATATGAGTGTCCTTTTCTTCCTTATATAACCAAACACCCATTGGAACTAGTATTATCAGGCAGGACCATGACCCCAGGACTGAAGCTTAGTCCTTTATTTATTCATACTATGTATGCATCCTACAATTCCTCCAACAGCGTACATCAACTGTGACCCTGAGACATTGCTCCTCTCTGGAGACCAGAGTGCTTCTCAGTCCCAGGCATCTCTGGAGTGAAGACTGACAGGTCTTTAAAGATGAAAAGAAATATATACAAAACAGAGTGGAATAATATTTCTTGAATTTTTTAATAAGGTTAGATTGAGGCTGTCACATTTCATGTGTGATTTTGGATTGAAAGGTAAAAAGAAACCATTTCATTGTTTACAACCAGATATAGTGAAATTAAGGAAATTTAAGACATCCAAACCAAAATGTTTTATTTAAGATGGTCAATGACACTGTGATTTATAGGCACTTTTTCGACATGATTTCTGATAAAAGGCTGTTCTGTAGTATTTTACTATTATTGGCCTAAATCCCCCGCATCTGTACCTTTGCAATGCAATGTAGTTAAATCATGGCAAGATGTATGTTGAAGCTGTAAAAGTATCAAGAACATTTGTTGAACTGACATTTGAATGTAGCAAGTAAGTTCCAGCTATGAAGAAAATATGTGTGGTGTATAGATTCTGTTGTCCTACAAACATGCTCTGCACTGAGCACCATTACTGGCAGGAACACATATTGCTGTTCCTTCCTGTGTAAGCACTGCTAAAACCTATGCATAGCAAAACAGTTCAGGATACCCTGCACTGATATACTATGCCAGGCTTTAGCAGGAGCAGGAAAAGCCTGGTTTAGCACATCAGTCAGCCCCACCGTATTGACTCCAAGTGTTGCATCATAGCTTCAAAGTTCCCTTTAGATGGGACCAATGTCAACATTTCAGGAAATTCTTATCAGCAACAGGTTTGGTAGCTGGGAAATAATAGAAGACTTGTAGCTTGCCTGAAGTCAGGGACCTTAGGTGTTAAGCTTTTCCTCCAGTGGAGGAAGAAGAGAAGGTCAAAGATACCCTGCTTGACAGATTCAAGAGGACAGCGAGAGTGCTGGTAAAGCCAATCCCAGGGTTGACCACAGAGGAGGCTGAAATAATCTACAGCACTTAGGTTCTGACATAGATGTGAGTGCCAGTAAGATTCCGTCCCAGAACCAAAAGAGGGAGAAGGTGGCAGAGTGTAGGCAGGAGCCTGAGTGAGGAGCTGACTTGGTTTAGAAAAAAAAAGGGGTCCCCCTTGGGAACATCTGCAGACTGCTAACACAATGCGCTTGGTCTAGTGGTCTCTCTGAGCGACTGTGATACCCTATTTGGGACTGGGGTGGTGATGGTTTAGGCCGGGGATCTGCCTCTGCAATGGTAGGAATCTTCGTGAGCCTCATACTGCCCTAAGAAGGAATCTAAGCAAGGCCACATCTGCAAGAGTTTTTTTTTTGTGCTTTTGAATAGTATTATCTGTCGGTGTACAAGCAAGTGTACCTTTTATTCATAACATAGCTGTCTGCTCCCTTCTCAGAATACTGTAATCATGTGATGCATTTCTGCAGTTATAGTTTCTTTTTACATTTAGTCAGATGAGGCAGAGTTTACATATAGAATTGGCAATTAGTGCCTTTGATAGACTGTTACGTTCTATGTTTTTCTGTTGGGATTTCTACAATAACTTTTTTTTTAAATTTCATTTTGACTCTTTGGATATATTTTGGATTTATTCATTAAAGGGGTTATCCAAACCCTGAAATGCCCCCACATATGCCCAGGCCCCTCATATACAATGTACTTACCTTGCCCCCTGGCACCCGCATCACTTCCGAAGCGCGCACGGCAGACGCTGGTTCTCCCCGTGCACGGATGAAAACATCCGGCTAGCTGGACCCCTGCTGTATGCGCCGGCATTGGGGAGAACAACGATGCTGGCACATTAACCCTTGCACTGCCACAGTCAGCGCTGACCGCGGCACGTGCAGTATCCTGCCGTGTGCGGGGTGTCCATCGGGTCCCCGCGCTGCTGTGACAGTGACCCAATGGCTTGCATGGCAGCCCGATGCCTTCCTAAGGCATCGTGGCTGCCATCCCTGTCAGCCTGTGAGATCCAGTCCCGTGGATCTCACAGGCAGGAAGGCTGTAAGTTTATTACACTGGTAATACACTTACAGCCAATGCATTACAATACAGAAGTATTGTAATGCATTGTAAAGGGGATCAAACCCAGAGTAGGACAAAAAAAAAGTAAAAAAATAAGTAATAAAATAAAGTTTTAAAAAAAAAAATTAAGCTTCAAGTAAAAAATAAATTGTGTCTTTTTCCCAAGATAAAGTTAAAAAACTCAAAAAAATAAGGAAAAAGAGAAAAGTAGATCTACCAGCTCTATAAAAATATTACATGATCCACCCCACCAGGTGAATGCCGCTTGGTGAACACCAAGCGATCAAAAAGTCGTATTTACCTCAAAAGGGTACCAATCAAACCGTCATCTCATCCCGCAAAAAATGAGACCTACCTAAGGCAATAAGCCAGAAAATAAAAAATATAGGGCTCTCAGAAAATGGCAACACAAAAACAAGATTTTATTCTGTTCAAAAAGGCTTTCACTGTGTAAAACTTAACAAAAATAAAACTAATAGACACATTGGGTATCGCCGTGTCCGTAACAACCTTCTATATAAAAATATCACATGACATGGCCCCTCAGGTGAATGCTGTAAAAAACGAATTTAAAAAACTATGCCAAAACAGCAATTTTTTTCACCTTGCCTCACAAGAAGTGTAATACCAAGCAATCAAAAAGATTTATGTACCCCAAAATTGGTACCAGTGAAAACGTCACCTGATCCCGCAAAAAATTAGCCCCCACATAAGACAATCACTTAAAAAATAAAATCCAATGGCACCCGCAAACCAATCCATCAAAATCTGTGCTGCAAAAGCCATATGGTGCGCCTTCCGTTCTGAGTCCTGCCATGTTCCCCATAGCCAGTTTACCATCACATATGGGGTGTTGCCGTTATTCAGGAAAAAATGGGTAACAAATTATGGGGTGCTTTTTTCTCCTGTTACCCCTTGTGAAAATAAAAAATTTGGGGCTAAAGCAACAATTTATTGGAATAAATGAAAACTTTTCATTTTCACTGCCAAGGGTTTCCAAATCCGTAAACGCTTAGGGGGCGGTCCAAGTGGTCAGTACCCCCCCCCCCCTTATATATTCTTTACGGGTGAGTTTCAAAAATGCGGGACAAATTTTTGAGTGTTTTCACTGTAGGCATAGGTCAGGGTCTCTTCAAAGACAAATGGTGCCTAAAAACCATTCTAGCAAATCTGCCTCCAAAATCCATAATGGCGCTCCTTTCTTCTGACCACTGCCCCATCCCATAGAGCAGTTTACCACCACAATATGGGGTATTTCTGTAACCTACAGAAACAGAATAATGCATATTGAGGTTTATTTTGCTGTTAACCCATGCTGTGTTGCCCTGACCACCCTGATTAACATAAATATTACCAAGAAAATGAAATTTAGAAATTTCACCTCCATTATTCAAGTTTTGAATAATTTGAGGTGTGTAGTTTCTGAATGGGTCATTTATGGGTGGCTTCTGTTAGGCCTAATTTACTCTCTCGCCCCTAACGTGTGTCACTGACACATGATTTCAGTGATCAGCTTGATTAAGTCTAACCGGTACGGGAGACTGAAGAAGATAGACCACATGAACACATGTCTATTCCAATCCAATCTGGTTTATTCACAACTTGCAAAACAGTTTTACTAGAGGGGGTGAGCTTCCTTTACATCCAATCATATGTTAGCATTAGTATATTGACCAATAGTATGGTCACACATAAGCTCTCTGCATTAACATAATAGCTGACTCATAGTAACAGCATTTGACAATCAGGTATATACACATGGGCTAGCATACAGTTGAGCAGATGGCCTTTTATGGTAGGAAGGCTGTTCAAACTTACAACCTAAGGATGTATGGATTTCATGAAACAGTTTAAGGAAGTGTCTCACATTCATAGGGGGAAGGGAGGTTTTGTTAGTGCACTAACCAAATGTAATACACGTGCTAAATGAGACAAAATGGAGTCACATATATCATTCAAATCCCTATTAGAACCTTATATATATATATATATATATATATATATACTATATGGTTCTTTCTCTGCTCTTCCTTGGTTTGCTTATAGCCTTTAGGTATTCCATGTACCCTTCAGGAGTATAATCCTCAGGCTTTGTTGAGGTTGTGTAAACCTCTTCTACCTCTACCGGAGTATAGAGGAATGTCGAGTGTACTCCTCTTTCGGCCACCTTTTTGACATATGGCTAGAAGGGAGGGCACACAACTGTAGACAACAGCAGAGACACTCTATTGCAGCACCACGGCGAGTACACTCCTAAAACATATCTTGTTTGACCCAAAGTCAGGTATTCAGCCAAAAAGCCAGTCCACCGACCTTGGTCAACATTCTGTTTTATATGTTTTCTCATCTCCTCTAATTGGCCTATTTTATCTTTTATTCCACGGAGTGATCTAATAAATTGAAACAACACATCCCTGCGAACGCTGAGCATCCTTACACCATGTTGGAACAATAAATAGTCAATAGTTGCCCTATTCTGCAAGATAGCCTTTTCATACGATTGTATATCCAGCAGCATATCTTGCAGACTGCACTAGTGACATTTATCTGTTTTACCATAAAACAGGCAAGTTTTGATATTGTCCTGTGGTTATATATGGCCAACCATGGTACCCCTATCAAAGATACCCCTAAACTATATATTCTGATCTAGAGAGGAGATTACATTATAATCACAATTTTCTGGTAGCTGTAGGGAAGTGTCTCTCGTTGTTGTCGTGTCTGCATTGCTGGAAATAGTGGTATCATTGCTAATGTCTGCCTGGTATTGTACAGGGTCCCTTGTTATATTGGACCGGTATGTATGTGTAACTAGTATTCCCACAGGCCAATACCCATCCTGTTGGTAGAGGTACATGTTTGTCTAGGGATGGTATGTTTTTGTAATATTACATTGCATATTCTTTCTGATATTATCTTTTTACAATTACCTAAATCTCTATCACAAATATTTGGCTTAATCTATTCTGCATTTTTGCTTGTATGCAGGGAGGCAATAGTGTCTCATCACAGGTGAAGTATAACATATTTCTGCTGCTGTGACAAGACCTGTAATTACTTCTATCTATTACTCTGCAGATTCTCATATGTAGGACAGTCATAACAAGCATGATAAGGATTTACATATCCATATTTAACATCATGATCCTCCATATCTGCGTCATTCCATTGGGAACGTAGGAGCCCCGACCATACATCTACTGGGGTGGGGACGCTACCAGACATGTCTCCAAAATGTTAGATGCTGATAAAGTGGTTGGAGACAAAAGTCAGTTAAGTTCAGAGTTTTGGCCAGGTACAGCCATAAGTTCTCCTTTGTCTTGCATAGACTGTCTTCCCCTCTGCATTCTGTTTCCAGGTATATCTGTCTGTTCCACAGCCATGGGACAGTAAGTAGGAGACACAAAATTACAATTATTAAGGCACTACATCTCAGCCATCTCGAGGAATTTCCCGACTGCGGTCATCTCGTTGGGGGTCAAGGCTGTCTGCCTCCGTTAGTACCCCTCCTGTTTCCTTCTTCGAGGCTCAAGGCTGTCTGCCTCCGTTAGTACCTCTGCGGCCTCGTTGGAGGTCAGGGCTATCTGCCCCCGTTAGTACCTCTCTTTTCTTCACCACCTTAATCCTTGTGGCGTGGATCCACGTGGGCGATTGTTCAGTGAGGGACCGCTGTTCTGGTGATCACGAACTACCTCGGTGGGTTGTCCGTAGGTGAAACTTCCTGGTTCCTTTCCTTCTTTAAGATCTTGATTCATCACCTGGTCGCCTATCCGGAATGGACGGGTTGATTTCCTGTGAAAGAGAAGGAGACTTACAAGCCACTTTTTCTTCAGTTTTACTGAGGACTTTGATCAGATTAGTACTTCTCTCTGATCAGGTCCAAGTCCCCTTTCTGCACCACCAGGGGGTGTCTTGCCCATGGTGTGGGGAAAGGCCTACCCATGAGTATCTCAATGCTGTTTATGTCCTACTCTGTGGAAATGTGCTACTTAAGATGGAAGCACTGTGTTGGGGAATGCATAACTTCCCCTCTTCGCAGACTAATCCTATCTCAGGATTTTTCTGCAATACTGGATAACACCAGTCTTGCTGTTCCTGCTCAGTGGCATACCACTGAAAATCAGTAAGCATTTGCAACATCTCGGTGGTTGGAGGTGCCAAACATGGCATCTCCCAATGGTTATACAAACCTGTGAGGTTGCATTTGGCCACTCATTTCGCCACCTTAACTGCCAGCGCATTGCCCTGTGAGACATGATCCTTACCATCTGCTGCCGTGAATCCTCTCCTCTGCCAGATCATATCATGGTCCCACACTACCCCATGTGTGTACCTACTTCTCAGTATAAATGGTGACAGGTCTATCAGCATGTAGAATACATGTCCTAGTGAGTGCAATGAGCTCAGCTGCCAGCTGTGTTGAGTGCGGATGTCCTTGAGTAGGCCTACAACATCATGGTGTGCAAAATGGTGTAATGTCACATTGTGAAAGAATTTGTCAACTCTACCATCATAGCACAGGCTGCAAGAGAACACAGACATGCCGGCATCCCCTGGACAGAGGTGGGCATTACCTTTGAGAAAAATACACAAGGACGCAACTTGCTCCGTTTTTCTTGTGTCAGTACACCCGCCATGGTTTTACAATTTTGGCGTGCAAAACATGTGGAAGGGCTATTATAGTCAGGGAGGCCCAAGCCCTGGGCTCGACATGAGTAAACATTTCAAATAATCAAATGCATTGTACATTTCAGAAAACCATTTAATCAAATCTGGATTCCATCCAGAGTGGCTTGCCTCAAAACATTGTCAATAGTGGGAGCAATCAGTAATCCATTGTCTACGTTTAATCATACAAGGAAGATAACATTTCTTTCCTGGTGTGCGGGGCGACCAAACCCGCAATAGACTGGACTCTTTCTGTGCTGATTCTCCGTTCACCTTTTGTGAGGACAAAGCCAAATATTCAACCTGCATTTTACACCATTGCATTTGCTTAAGTGTCACTTTTGTGACAATCTGACACCATTATAACAGTGATAAACCATCCTGACAACCATATAACAGTGATAAACCATCCTGAATGCTGGCCTCCGCTGACATGCTACACAGTAATAAATCATCGACATATTGCAGCAGCACAGAACCTTGGGGGATGTACCATGACTCTAACATCGCTTGGAGGACTATGCTGTACACTCAGGTGAATCAGCTAACCCTGGGGCATTTCTGCACCAGGTCAGTTGGCGTTCTGTCAAAGGAAAAAGCAAAAAGTAGTCTGGTTATCTTATCAACTGGGATAGAAAAGAAAGCATTTTTCAGATCTATCACACTGAACCAAACAGCGTTCTGCTGGAATGCAGATAATAATTAAGTGACATCAGTACAACAGGGGCTATAGGCACAATGATGTTGTTGATGGCCTTAAATCCTGTACAAAGCGGGTAACACCATCTGCCTTTGTCACTGGATTCACGGGCGTGCTGTAGGTGAAATCACCTCTTCCAGGATTCCCTTTTGTAGGAATTCCTTTATCATTGGCCTAAGCCCATCAAGTTTCTCTTTTTACAGCAGGTATTGTTTCTGGAACACTGAGATGACACCTGGTTTCACAGTAGCTGTGTAATGTGTGCAATCCATTAATCCTGTGTCATATTCATTTGAGGACCATAATGCAGGGTTAATGTTATTCTGGGTGGTCCTGTATGTTTGCAAGAATCAGTGGCACTGGTGTAGAGACTGGAATGAGACCTGAGTGTACTCTTATGTCTGATTCTTTGCTGATACCTGCAAGTTAAGCCTAATGAACAAATCTCTCCCTAATAGGCTGACTGGGCAATCTAGTATAAAGCTAAATACATGACATGATGTATTCCCTGTCCATGGTTTCTACTGGTAAGGAATCTGTTCTGTATGTCCTTGTCGAACCCCATTTATTCCCATAGAGGGCTCACATTTCCTTCCTCCCATTCTGAATCACCTAAGACCACCCCTTTTAGTGGACGCTTTGGTCTGTCTTCTGTTCTGCATTAGTATCTTAGCTGTCCATACGAGCAGAGCTCTGATGTTAAGCACAACACTGAACATGTAACATGTAACTGCAAACATTGAAACAAACAGATCTGACAATACAGACATGAACACACAAAGGCCCCATAAAACTTTTCATTGAAATAAAAATGTACAGCTTGATCAATGCTGTTGGTTACCAATAAAACCCAAAAACTTCCAAGAAAATAAAATAAATTCTTAATGCGCCATTTTATATGAAAACAAATACCATACTCCATACGCATCATATACATTTTCAATGTACTCATCTTCACAAAACAGCTCATAACCACGCCCTTACACATAAATATGAATTGCACACACACTCTGCTACGTACATACAACTCAGAGCCACACCCATTCACATTCCACTGAATCATGTATCTTTCACCCAATCACCCAATCTCTTTGGTTACATCCCAAAACTTGCAGCACAGACAAACACAGCAATTGCTGATGGTCTGTCGCTGTAAAACAATATACATGTTAATCATACAGTCATTTTGTTAAAATTAACAAATCATCTTATATGCCATGTAGTTTTTTTGGTTTAGTGTTATACACATCGTTACTTATTCTATATAACTAACCCTTCCCCCATTTCCTCTGCCTTGCGTCTCCTATTTCAGGAGTGTTCAAACAGGGGAAGTAAAGCAATACATCAAGGACATTCAGCTGTCTCACATGTTTCTCAAACTTTTACTCATATCTGAATAAGGACTTAAAATGGGTGCAACCTTAGATTGATAGGAGTGGACACTTCCAATTAGCATCATCACTGCAGGCACATTTTAAACCATCGGAACATACAATTTGGAAAGATACAATTAATACTGGAGCCCTGTCTGGAATATCTTATAGATAACACAGGTTAGTATCTTCACATTGCTGCTTATGCATTACCAATTAGCAGCCCCCTCCCCCCCCCAACCCCATATGAAATTCCTGAGCAGAGGAGGGGGGTGAGATGGGAGGGAGTTCTCTCTGAAAACACATCTCAAACAGGACAGGAAGAAGTTCTTGTAGGACTACAAGTGACATTTTGGAATGTGGTGGGGGGAGGGATGCCTCATGGCAACCTTTGTTCTCTATAGGATTCAAAATCCTCCATCTTGAAATAAGAAATGCTGCTCATTTCATTTCTCTAACTTCAATTATCAATACACTTATGCATTAACTGTCCATCTTTTAGTGCTGTAATCTCTAATTCTAGGACTATAAATCGTCACTATTTAAACACACACAGATCATTAGGGCAACAAAACTTAACCAGTTCATTTCTGAACGTTTAACACAAGCCCTTTCTAATTGCAAACACTGAAACACTTTTTCCCTTGCCATGAATTAACTTCCTGACTCTGCTGTGTCTTGTCACTCACTATAGCCCAATTGTCTACTCATGTGTTAACTAGGAAATAATTTGTGGGACTAGACCGTGCAACAAAGTTTACATGTTGGCAGTGATAGAAACAGAATGATTTCAAAGCGGGATGCGACCGTAAACTTACCACCCGGCCAACATCTCACACAGACAGATAATCTTAATACTTCTAAAATACTTATACTATATATACATAAGAGTTAATTCAAGCTTGTATCCTTCTGTTCCCGGAACAGATATCCTTAGTGCACTATCTAACGATACGGACTCAAATGAGCCTCTTACAATCAACATTTTACAACGATATGGACTCAATGATATGAGCCGCTTACAATCAACAAGCTCCCTGAGCTTTTGCGCGTGTCCCAGACATCGCAATTCACCGAAATCATAAATAGATGGTTCGACTTACTTGGATGAGATTTTGGTCATTGCTCCAGGTCCAAGCAGGACAAAAATTGATGTCTTTCACTGTAGACCTGAAGAGTTGACCCTCCCAATCCCGGACTGAGTCCCCAGATCTGTTAGGCCTAATTTACTCTCTCGCCTAACGTGTGCCCTGACACATGATTTCAGTGATCAGCTTGAATTAAGTCTAACGGTACCGGAGATTGAAGAAGATAGACCACATGAACACATGTCTATTTCCAATCCATTCTGGTTTATTCACAACTGGTCAAACAGTTTTAATAGAGGGGGTTGAGCTCCTTTACATCCAATTCATATGTTAGCATTAGTATTTGACCAATAGTATGGTCACACATAAGCTCTGCATTAACATAATAGCTGACTCATAGTAACAGCATTTGACCAATCAGGTATATACACATGGGCTAGCATACAGTTGAGCCAGATGGCCTTTTATGGTAGGAAGGCTGTTCAAACTTACAACCTAAGGAATGTATGGATTTCATGAAACAGTTTAAGGAAGTGTCTCACATTCATAGGGGGAAGGAGGTTTTGCTGTATGCCTATCCAAATGTATACACGTGGCTAAATGAGACAAAATGGAGTCACATATATCCCATCAGCTTCCATTACATAAGCCCCTCAAAATTACTTTATAACTGAATTAGTGCTCAAAAAAATTGTTTTGGAAATTTTGTTGAAAATTTTAAAAATTGCTTCTAAACTTCTAAGGCTGGATTCAGACCTGAGCGTATTTGATATGCGCGTTTAACGCGCGTTTTTATGCGCGTTTTTATGCACGTTTTTTGCAATAGTAAACGCGCGTTTGACGCGCGTTTGTGTGATTGACTGCAGTGTCCTATGGCCACAAACGCGTGTCAAAACGCCCCAAAGAAGCTCAAGAACTTGTTTGAGCGTAGGGCGTTTTCAGCGCGTTTCAAACGCGCTGTAAAAACGCTCAAGTGAGAACCAGGGGCCATAGGGAAGCATTGGTTTTCATGTGTTGAGCGTTTTACAGCGCGTTTGAACGCGCTGTAAAACGCTCAAGTGTGAACCCAGCCTAAGGCTACTTTCACACTCGCGTTTGGTGCGGATCCATCATGGATCTGCACAGATGGGTCCATTCAGATAATATAAACGTCTGCATCTGTTCAGAATGGATCCGTTTGTATTATCTTTAACATAGATCCGTCTTGAACACCATTCAAAGTCAATAGAGGACGGATCCATTTTCTATTGTGTCATGGAAAACAGATCCGTCCCCATTGACTTACATTGTGTGTCAAAATGGATACGTTTGGCTCAGTTTCATCAGACGGACACCAAAATGCTGCAAGCAGCATTTTGGTGTCCGCCTCCAAAGCGGAATGGAGACGGTACGGAGGAAAATTGATGCATTCTGAGCGGATCCTTTTCTATTCAGAATGCATTAGGGCAAAACTGATCTGTTTTGGACTGCTTGTGAGAGTCCTCAACGGATCTCACAAACGGAAAGCCAGAACACGAGTGTGAAAGTAGCCTAAGCCTTTTAACGTCCTAAAAAATAAAATTACATTTACAAAATGATGCCAACATAAAGTAGACATATGGGGAATGTTAATAAATAAATATTTTATGAGGTATCACTTTCTGTTTTAAAAGAAGAGAAATTGAAATTTAGAAAACTTTGAATTTTTCAAAAATTTTGGTAAATTTGGGATTTTTTCATAAATAAAGGTGAAATATATTGACTCAAACTTATGACTGTCATGAAGTACAATGTGTCACAAGAAATCAATCTCAGAATGGCTTGGATAAATAAAAGCGTTCCAAAGTTATTACCACATAAAGTGACACATGTCAGATTTGCAAAATCAGCCTAGGATTTAAGGCTCTGTCTGAAGGGGTTAACATGTGCTTTTTTGTATTATTTGAAAACAGCATTCTATAGCAGAGGACATTTGAGGCTATTGTGCTTATGCTTGATTTCCACCCTGGCTTATTCTGTAGCTTGAGGATCCTTTCTGACATTATCTTATTGGAATATACACGACCACCGCAACACTTGGGTATTTGTCGCAGGCGTTTTGGGAATTTGACTTGGGTGCCATCTTTGCCACTGTCTGTGCTTATCTGCCAAACAATGGTGCACAATTCCATTTATGATTTTTAATTTACCTATTATATTTACAGGTGTATGCTATGTGTAAAGTGTTTATGATCATGCCTACAGTGACCCCTGTTGAAGCCACGCTTGTTGGCGATTTGTGTGTGGCTTTGCACCAGGCCCTCACTCCTGCAGGTCCAGCAGGAGTGAGGGCCTGGTGCAAAGCCACACACAAATCGCCAACAAGCGTGCTTCAACAGGGGTCACTGTAGGCATGATCATAAACACTTTACCACATAGCATACACCTGTAAATATAATAGGTAAATTAAAAAATCATAAATGGAATTGTGCACCATTGTTTGGCAGATAAGCACAGACAGTGGCAAAGATGGCACCCAAGTCAAATTCCCAATACGCCTGCGACAAATACCCAAGTGTTGCGGTGGTCGTGTATATTCCAATAAGATAATGTGTTTGTATTTCATCTTATTGCTTGTTACCTTCCTATTGTCACGGTATATTTAGGTATTATTTAGGTGCTGATTGTCTGTATCACTTTCCCTTATCATATAGTGGGACTGTTCGAAGGGTTTAAGGGCCCTGTAAATGGGCAGAGAATGCTAAAGATAATCGCTATTAGTCTCATAGAAATGGTCGTTGGCGATATCTGGCAGCAAAATGTTCGTCCATCTGGTAATCCAATGGTTTGTGCACATGAAAATTCATTGTTTTCCGGCAGCAGATCGTGCTGTGTAAACACTATTTGAAGCTGGCAAACGAGTCAGTGTGGGGAAGAGCGATAGCAATCATTCCTCTCATACACTGGAGGAGATTGCTTTATGTAAATGCCTAGTCTCCTCCACCAGTGAGCAAACAGATTGTTGGGGGAAGGAACACTTCCTTCCTGGCAATCTGCTGCTCTGTCATCCAATGAAAAGGGACCTTAGGCTTATCATGCTCTCCTCCCTAGTGTGTTGTGTATTTAGTGTTAACTTTTCTAGTTCTTGTTTTTATATTTGCGTAATAATGGTTTATATTTTGGGCATTTATTTTGGAGTGTTCACTGTCTATACACCTCTTGTGTACTTAAAAATATGGTTTCCCTTGGTGTGGTTGATTGCGCACCCTACTGCATCTGTGGGCAGAGCTCTAGTTTTTCTAAGTACCATTTTGAGGTACAGATGCCTTTTTGATCATTTGTTCAATTTTTTCAGCGGCAAGGTGACAAAAAATACAGAGATTTTGCGTTCAGGATAAATATGTTTAATAGTATATTTATATTTAATAGTTTGACATTTTCTGAAGTAGTGACACCAATCACCGCATTTTTCACTTTATAAGACACACTTTCCCCCCCCCCCCCCAAAGTGGGGGGACAGATAAAGCGAATCTGTCAAAAATCAAGCAGGCCAGCAGTATTACAGGGTTGCAGGAGCTTTTAATTAGCCTACTCCTGCGATTTAAGTGGGGGCGGGAGACGGCAGTTAAGCATCATTGAAGCTGAATGCGCCAGCCCACTTATCATAGTATGCAGCTGCTGTTGCTAGGGTCCACTCCATAGAAGAGGTAGGGGAGGAGAGCCAGTTCTCCTTCATCCCTGCACTGCTTGCCTGCACGTTACGTCTGATTGGTGGTGTGTGCCAGCGGAAACTGCCGTCTCCACCAATAAGCTTACCCCCTCCCCCCCAGTCCCCTTCAGACCATGAGCAGGACCTGGACTCTGCTTTACATCCTGCTTCTCAGCCCGCTGTGCTCCAGCACTTATCCAACTCTCCGGGGTGCCTCACCTCTTGCTTGGCCTCGTCGTGCCCGCTAGCCCCGCAGAATAGACCAATGTACTGCATTATATGGATGTAGTTTATAAAAGATGAGGGGAGTTATAGTGTACTTAAAAGTGTGTCATCCGTAATCCCCCCATAACAGTGAAACTATTATTGTTATATTATTTATTAAATAATTAGCACACCCTTTTTGGTATCAAAATTCCCCCCCCCCCCCCCCTATTTTTCCTACTCGAAAATAGTAAGCGGCTCTTATCATCAGGTGAGTCTTATAAAGCGAAAAATATGATATGTCTTTTTTTTTACATTTGTTTAGAAATGTCTAATTTGTAAAAGGTGATTTGAATGTTTAATCATTTTTAAATTTTAATATTATTTAAACCATTTTTAATTTGTTGATGCCCTATAGTGGACTTGAACATGCAATAGTAGACTGCAATAGTATACCATTGCAGGCAGGGCTTGACAGGCAGTTTGCTATGGAAGGCCTAGGAGCCTTCACATCTGAGAGGTTACATGACTAGGATTTGGAGTTCTCTGTTCTTGGTCATTGCGACCTGCTAAATACACCCCTTGAGCACCTTGGTCATATAGTTACTTCAAGTTGTGTAAACGGGTTAAGTTTGTAAGCAGACACCTCAGTGTATTCTTAATGTGATCTAGCCACCTAGCCAGATTGCATTTTTTTGCTACATTAGCCACACAATCAGATAATGCAGAGATACATGATTTCTTTGTGTCTTTGTAAACTAAATTCAATATTTATAATCCAAACATAAAGTTTGTTATCAAAGGATTCTTGATCCACAGCTGTCATCCCAGGACAGGGAAGAATGAGTGTTATCTTGAAGGCCATGTTGCCACTTACTGTCACTCAGCTTCTCGTTCACCTAGTAATGGTGCAGGCATGGTTGAAAATACAGTAAGTGCTGTGACCATTTGGCAAGACACGTTTCTTAAATGAGTACCTCTTAGTAGGCTCCTTTATCTGGTCTTTACAAACATTACCCATGATGACTGAGCCCAGATCAGGTATTGGGCAAACAGGACATCATGAGGTCCATTGATTTGCAGATGTACTTTTTATAACAGTGCAAAACAATAATAAAAGAACATTCACCACAGTTCCTTCTCCTTATGCAATGTGCTCTCCAGCAACTGCAGACCAATGGTCAGAAATCCAGGTTCAGAAAGCCAAATCTGGAGCCTTTTGTTAAAATCATCCAACTTTTATTTCATCTTCTGAATAAAATTAGTGGTACAGTAGAAGTTCACCCAAACCTATGCGTTTTGGACTCCTGTAGTCCTTGTACACGTACATGCAAAAAGGGTTACACCCATGCACCAGATCACTCCTGTTTTGTGGTACATAGATTAAAACCAGTCATTACAGAATCTGTCATTACAGAAAAGGAACCCAATCCAAATCATTAAAGCTTTCCCCACAGGTGAATATATAAGAGAAAAAACAGCCCGCAGCACGGCAGATACTTTTTTTGCAACATGTAATGATTATAAAAATATATATATATATATATATTATATATATATATTGTAGGAAGGCGCAAGGGGCCGTCGTTGATGAAAGGTAAGTGTCACTGAGTTCCTGGGCCTCGTGAGGTAAGAGACGGTAATTTCAAGGGTCAGCGGCAGCTAGTGCTGATTGACACTGTTTGCTGTTAGTATGGCTGTAAAGCTGATCCGGGCCGGCTCTTACTGGGAGTAGCCAAGTGCGGGTGGGTGGCTTCTCCCACGTTCCAGGCCGGGTCTTTAACTGGCCCCTATATCAAACCACCGGCCAGCAGTCTCAGCTGGGTGTGGATTACTCCTCTCTGACAGTGGAGCGCTGTCAGTCTCTTGGTTTTTTGGGATCTGAAAACTTGTGCCCGTGCAAAAGGGCTGAGAAACGCCTGCTGGGAAACAGGCCCTAAAGCCTGCTGTGGACTGCGGGTGGAGAAACTGCTGACCAGGTGAAGGCATTTGTTCTGTGGACTTTTTATGGTGTGAACAAACACTAAGGCCTCTTTCACACAGGCGTTGCGGAAAAAGTGTGCGGGTGCTTTGCGGGAACACCTGCGATTTTTCAGCGCGAGTGCAAAACATTGTAATGCGTTTTGCACTCGCGTGAGAAAAATCGTGCGTGGTTTGGTACCCAAACCCGAACTTCACAGAAGTTCGGGCTTGGGATCGGTGTTCTGTAAATAGTATTATTTTCCCTTATAACAGGGTTATAAGGTAAAATATAGCATTCTGAATACAGAATGCATAGTAAAACAGCACTGGAGGGGGTAAAAAAAATTAAAAATCTTTAACTCACCTTAATCCATTTGCTCGCGTAGCCGGCATCTCCGTTTGTCTCTTTTACTGTAATGGACCTGTGGTGAGCATTAACTATAGTTCAAGGACCTGGATGACGTCACTCTGGTCATCACATGGTACGTCACATGATCTTTTACCATGGTGAATCACCATGGTAAAAGATCATCTGACGTACCATGTGATGACCGGAGTGACGTCATCCCAGGTCCTTGAACTAATGTAAATGCTCACCACAGTCCTATACAGTAAAAGAGACAAACGGAGATGCCGGCTACGCGAGCAAATGGATTAAGGTGAGTTAAATGATTTTAAATGATTTATTTATTTTTTAACCCCCTCCAGTGCTGTTTTACTATGCATTCTGTATTCAGATGCTATTATTTTCCCTTATAACCATGTTATAAGGGAAATTAAATAATATCGGGGCTCCATCCCGATCGTCTCCTAGCAACTGTGCGTGAAAATCGCACCGCATCCGCACTTGCTTGCGGATGCTGCGATTTTCACGCAACCCCATTCATTTCTATGGGCCTGCGTTACGTGAAAAACGCACAAAGAGGAGCATGCTGCGATTTTCACGCAACGCAAAAGTGATTGCGTGAAAATCACCGCTCGTGTGCACAGCCCCATAGAAGTGAATGGGTCGGTATTCAGTGCGGTTGCAATGCGTTCACCTCCCGCATCGCATCCGCGCGGAATACTCGCTCGTGTGAAAGAGGCCTAAGACTGCAAACCGTTACTTTTTGTTTTTCCTTATGTGTGAAATAAACACATGAACTATTTAAGTTAAAGGACTTTGTGGTTGGCCTCTGTACTGCGTCCGCAAGGCCTGTCTACAGAGCAAATCTCCACAATATATATATATATATATATATATATATATCTCAAGAGGATACAAAAGATGGATGCTTGATGTAAGAAAAGACAGCTAGACGCAGGTCACACTGTCCGTTATTGCAGGACGCATCAGCGAAACCTAAGGAGATGGAAAGGAAGAAACGTTTGTTTTCCCTACAGCTTACAGTAATAACTTTAAGGCGATCAAGACCATTTTTTAGAAGTATTTACTAGTTTTGTGCCCAATAATGTGAAATGTGTGCAAACATGAAACAACTCTGGGTGATTAGGCTTTCGGTCCATTCTTTCCAATCTCTAGTGTCTAAAAAAAAAATATGGTTTAGCCAAAAAGGTTTTTTTCAGGTAGGAGGAAATAAATATAATGTATGTCCATATGTTCACAAAACTAGTACCTTTTTGCAATGCCAGCAACAGCAAGCAATATCAAAATGGAGACTTCATGAACTGAAACACAGATCATGTGGTCTAGAAAATAGACTAAACTTTTTGCAATAAATCGTATGTGGGATGTACCACAAGAAAATTAAAAGTTCACATAGCTGAGCATGTTGCTGACATTGCAATGATAAGAAGGGCTTGCATCGGGTGTGGCAAAGCACACATAATGGATCTTTGGGAGGTTCTAGGTTCTGTGGAATAGAATGGTGTGGTGTATAAACCCCTGAGAGGGGGTAATCATAATAAGACGTTTAGGTCGAGAAGCCTTCTGGATTTTATGTCTGGATAGTAGATTTCCTATGGTTCTAAACTATAAAACAGATTTATAACTTTTTCAATAAAGTGTCTTTTTACCTGTCTTTTTATGCCCCTGTTCACATTGTTGGTATATCAGCCACACTTCAACATCCATTTCATCTGATGCCTCATATGTTTCTTTACTTGTACAGACAGATCTTGATCCTTATGTCCTCTGTTCACACTGCTTGTGCTTCATTCACACTTTAAATATGTATTTTATCTGATGCCTCATGTGTCCCTCTATTGTAGTGACAAATCCAAAGCCATATATCCCTGTTCACAAAAAAGGAGGGGGTCTGAGTGTAACCCTTTTTGCTTTTAAATGGCATGAACAAGTATTAAGTATTATACAGTGAGCAAGGACTAAAGAAGGAAACGCGTAGGTTTATGGGTAAACTACTACTGTACTGCTAATTTTATACAGAAGATGAAATATAGGTTGGATGATTTTAACAAAGGCTCCAGATTTGGCTTTCTGAAACTGGTCTGCGGTTGTCGGACTGTACTTTTTATACCCTCAGAATGCCTTGAAGCAATTAATTATTCCCAAAAAGGAAGTCATGGTGGAACTAATGGGCTCCCTGCTGCTGGAAAAAAAAGGGCTTGATTTTCTGGGCATCTAAACTTCTTGCCCTTTAAATTCTATCCTGCAAATTGTCTCTTTACCTGATAGTAGACATGAAACCCTGATCATATCCAATACTCAAACCTGGGAAAGACCTGACGGACTATGGATTGTACAGGCTTTTTCATTATTGAATAGTGATATAAAATTCATGACTAAGGTCCTGGGTCACTGTCTCTTTTGAGTATTCCTAATATAATACATGCTGACAAATCGGGCTTCGTGCCTGGAAAAGGAGTATGGATATAATTTGCATAGACTCTATACCAATCTCTCCCTCACTCATGATAACTTCAGTATGTGCACTGTAGTCTTTATTGACCAAGCCGAGGCTTTTGATTCAGTAGAATGGGAGATATCTTTGGGCTGTAATGGGCTGCTTTGGTTTTGGTCCAGTATTTCTTCAATGGTTACAGGCTTCTTTATGCTTCACTTGTTACTATGTCAGAGCTAATACCCACATATCTGATGTTTCTTTTAGGGTAGAGGCACACAGTAGGGTTCCCCGTGTTTCCTGCTTTATTTGCTATAGCCCTTATAACTTTGTCTATCCAGGTTCGGGCATCCACAATTATTCATAAGCTTTAAATTGGGAATTAATGAGGACTAGGGGTGGGCGATATAGGCGATATGCGATATAAATTTGTGCCACGATATGGATTTTGTGCATATCGCCTATTTCGCCGGACCGCGATATGACGACGGAGCGGTAGTGAATGATCGCCGCTCTCTGCGCGCACCATGTTCTCCTGAGCCGGCACAGTGGAGAAGGAGGGAGTCCCTCCCTCCCCACTAGAGGCGGCTGGCCGCTGGCCACTAATAAGAACAGAGGAGGAGAGAGGGGGAGGGACTGTGGCCACTGCGACACCAATGAATGCCTGAATACCAACATAGCGTTCATGTGCCGGCCATATCCCGGCCCCTATGACTGCACGCTGCGATCCGCTGCAATTAATCGTGCGGATCACAGCCGGTTAATCGCGCGGATCACAGCCTCCTGTCAGAGGTCGGGTGCCGAGAATGTTCTTCAGTCTCTGCATTGGTGGCAGTGGGCAGTTCCAATCGGAGTCCCAGCAGTGTAATGCTGGGGCTCCGATTGGTTTACCATGGCAGCCAAGAGTCACGCTACAGAAGACCTGGCTGCCATGGTATGTTAGTGAGCAGCATATACCCACAGTGGCCCGTGGCCGCCGGTCGCTCCTTCTTCTGTCTGTGCGGCGCATTGGCTAATGCTATAAGCATTAGCAATGCGCCGCACAGACAGAAGAAGGAGCGACCGGCGGCCACGGCGCACGTGGGTATAATGCTGCTCACTAACATACCATGGCAGCCAGGACTTCAGTAGCGTGACTCCTGGCTGCCATGGTAACTGATCGGAGCCCCAGCATTACACTGCTGGGACTCCGATCGGAACTGCCCACTGCCACCAATGATGAGGGGGACCCTGTGGCCACTGCCACCAATGATTAATACTGGGGAGGGAGGGGGGGTTTTGAGTTACCAGAGGGGGCTGATAAGAGGGAGAGGCTGGGGGGCACATGAGAGGCTGGGGGGCACATGAGGGGCTGGGGGGCTGATCAGAGGCTGGATGGCGGATCAGAGGCTGGGGGGCAGATCAGAGGCTGGGGGGCAGATCAGAGGCTGGGGGGCAGATCAGAGGCTGGGGGCGGATCAGAGGCTGGGGGGCACATGAGAGGCTGGCTGCCATGGTCAGCTCCCTGCTGTTGTGTGCACAGGGCAGCAGGGAGAGTGTAAAGTCCTATTCACCCTAATAGAGCTCTATTAGGGTGAATATAACAAGGGTTCTATCCTTAAGAAGCTAATAGTTATTAAATAAAAAGTAAAAAAAAATAAAAAGTTTAAACACCCCCCCCAAATATAGAAACAATAATCGCGATATACACTGCTCAAAAAAATAAGGGGAACACAAAAATAACACACTCCTAAATCTGAATTAATTAAATATTCTTCTCGAAATACTTTGTTCTTTACATAGTTGAAGGTGCTGACAACAACATCACACCAAAAAAAAATAGAAATCAAATTTTTTAACCCATGGAGGTCTGGATTTGGAGTCACCCTCAAAATTAAAGTGGAAAAACACACTACAGCTGATCCAACTTTGATGTAAGCCCTTAAAACAAGTCAAAATGAGGCTCAGTAGTGTGTGTGGCCTCCACGTGCTGTATGACCTCCCTACAACACCTGCGCATGCTCCTGATGAGGTGGCTGACAGTCTCCTGAGGGATCTCCTCCCAGACCTGGACTAAAGAATCTGCCAACTCCTGGACAGTCTGTGGTGCAACGTGACGTTGGTGGATAGAGCGAGACGTGATGTCCCAGATGTGCTCAATTGGATTCAGGTCTGGGAACGGGCGGGTCAGTCCATAGCATCAATGCCTTCGTCTTGGCAGGAACTGCTGACACACTCCAGCCACATGAGGTCTAGCATTGTCTTGCATAAGGAGGAACCGCAGGGCCAACCGCACCAGCATATGTTCTCACAAGGGGTCTGAGGATCTCATCTCGGTACCTAATGGCAGTCAGGCTACCTCTGGCGAGCACATGGAGGGCTGTGCGGCCCCTCCAAAGAAATGCCACCCCACACCATTACTGACCTAATGCCAAACCGGTCATGCTGGAGGATGTTGCAGGCAGCAGAACGTTCTCCACGGCGTCTCCAGACTCTGTCATGTCTGTCACATGTGCTCAGTATGAACTGCTTTCATCTGTGAAGAGCACAGGGCGCCAGTGGCGAATTTGCCAATATTGGTGTTTTCTGGCAAATGGCAAACGTCCTGCACGGTGTTGGGGCTGTAAGCACAACCCCCACCTGTGGACGTCGGGCCCTCATATCACCCTCATGGAGGTCTGTTTCTGACCGTTTGAGCAGACACATGCACATTTGTGGCCTGCTGGAGGTCATTTTGCAGGGCTCTGGCAGTGCTCCTCCTGTCCTCCTTGCACAAGGCAGAGGTAGCGGTCCTGCTGCTGGGTTTTTGCCCTCCTACGGCCTCCTCCACGTCTCCTGATGTACTGGCCTGTCTCCTGGTAGCGCCTCCATGCTCTGGACACTACGCTGACAGACACAGCAAACCTTCTTGCCACAGCTCGCATTGATGTGCCATCCTGGATAAGCTGCACTACCTGAGCCACTTGTGTGGGTTGTAGACTTCGTCTCATGCTACCACTAGAGTGAAAGCACCGCAGCATTCAAAAGTGACCAAAACATCAGCCAGGAAGCATAGGAACTGAGAAGTGGTCAGGTCACCACCTGCAGAACCACTCCTTTATTGGGGTGTCTTGCTAATTGCCTATAATTTCCACCTGTTGTCTATCCCATTTGCACAACAGCATGTGAAATTGATTGTCACTCAGTGTTGCTTCCTAAGTGGACAGTTGATTTCACAGAAGTGTGATTGACTTGGAGTTACATCGTGTAGTTTTAAGTGTTCCCTTTATTTTTTTGAGCAGTGTATATTGTATATCGCACATGCTTAAAATTATATCGCAATATAGATTTAGGCCATATCGCCAACCCTAATGAGGACCATGTAGCTTTATATGCTGATGATACTTTTCTTTTTCTACAAGACCCACAGACATCTTTGACTGTTGTGCATACTATTTTTATACTTTTTGGGTCCTGTTCTGTTTGGATCCTGTACAGTGCTTTTGACGCCTTTTGTTACAAGCAGGGGGTGGGGAAACAGGCTGAAGCTGTGTCAAATAGGAATACACTGAAACTCTTGCAGAGTGAATTAGGGGACAGAAGTTCTACGATCGTTCTAAGATCTTATCACTTTACATTGCCCATACTGAGGACTTGAGCAGTGCAAGTGCAATATGAAACTACTCCCCCTCTGTCTCTACAAAGTCAAAAGCAAGACGGGAAATGTAGGCTACATTAAGGGAACTATAACAGAGGGCAATAAAGAGCCAACATGGCAGACAGCTCATTAATGGCATATTGACTAGCCTTATGTGTATGCCTTGTGAATATCAGTTTTACTTTTCTCACTGGCGTTTTGGTATCCGTTTGTGAGATCCGTTCAGGGATCTCACAAGCGGTCCAAAATGGATCAGTTTTGCCCTAATGCATTCTGAATGTATAAGGATCCACTCAGAATGCATCAGTTTGGCTCCGTTCCACCTCCATTCCGCTTTGGAGGCGACACCAAACACTGCTTGCAGCGTTTTGGTGTCCGTCTGACGAAACTGAGCCAAACGTTTTCACTGACACAATATGGCACAATAGAAAACGGATCCGTCCCCCATAGACTTTCAATGGTGTTCAAGACGGATCCGTCGTGGCTATGTTACAGATAATACAAACGGTCCGTTCTGAATGGATGCATGGGGTTGTTTTATCTGAACGGATGCGTTTGTGCAAATCCATGACGGATCCGCACCAAACGCGAGTGTGAAAGTAGCCTAAGTCGCTACTGCACTAAATATGCTTGTCCCAGTGTCAAAATCAATATCTTTACACATTTTCTACAACAGAGGCTTTGTTCACATCAGTGTTTTATTTTCATTACTCTGCTCAGTTTTAGGAGCAGAACAGAAAAAAAAATGTCAAATTCCTAAAATGAAGGATGCAAACAGAATCCAAAAGACCCAATTCATAATAATGGAGTATGTCAGGTATCCGTCAAAGGGGCCCTACATTTTACCTGACCAAAGCAGAGCAGCATGCTGTGCAATTTTGTCTGAGATTTTTAACGGTTAACGGAAGCAGCAACTAGATGACTAATAAAATTTCCAAACAAAGCCTACCTTAACAGAATTACAGTATTTCATCAATTTAGGACTATACAAATGATTTGACCAATTATTATACGATAAAGTCAGATTATGAAGTAAGAGTAGATAAAGTCATTCTGCATTTCAATTAGTACCGCATGAGGATACCAGCTGGTATTCCTGAAACTTAGCATCTGTTCTTTGAAATTAATTGGACCACACTCACCACTGTGCACAGATGAAAATGTAAATGTACACTAGCTTTTAATGAAAGCACACATTATAATTACCATAAACTGAACATCCAACATAGTGAAAATGATTCCAATATCATCCTTTACCTGCAGCAACTTAGAATGATAACATCTTATTCCAGTGGTGAAGTGGGCAACAAGGTCTTCTTTAGCAGTTGCTGAAATGTCCTGATATCGGTGATGTGATGTATGCATAACCTGTCGGGGGAACTTGAAGACTAGAAATGAGGAACACTGGTTTATCTGTAAAGGGGCAGTTCAATCAGATTTTATCACATATTAACAACCTATATGTGAATATTCTATGTAACTTTTTAATAAAAGAAAAGTGCTTTTTTTGTTTTCTGTAAATGATTTTTACAAAGTTATGGGGCACATATCTTGCCTGAACAGCATTTACACCATGTTTTAAATTAACTGCACATGCCATTGTTGCTTGTTTTTCCTAAACAGTCAGTATGTGCAATGATTTTTTTAAATCCTCCACAGTTCTATTACAATATGGATGTTATCGGTTGAAGGACTCATAACCACAATGACTTTAGTTATATATTAAAAAGAACACAAAATATGTTGTCCTAAATTATTATGCAGAATTCAGTTTTTGAAACCATTCAATGTGTCATAATTATATTCATATATTTTCCAACAGAAATCTGTGATTTGCTGCTTGCACAGATAATTTAGCAAATAATAATACAACTTTTTAAATCAAAAAGTTTATACGTCCAGATCAAGTTACATATGAATATATGTGCCCCTCTTTGAGAGTTTATTTTAACAACTCTCATCTCATCCATCGATTAGAAGATGCCAGTATTGCCTTCCTGAGCTGCTGGTTTGAGGTGTACTGATGGCAAAATCTTATAGATTTTCCTTTTAAGGATGCGCCACAGGTACTTAATAGGACTGAGGTAAGGAGATGATGGTGGCCAAAACATGATTTGATCTCCTTTTATGCCCTGGCACAAAATACTCAGTTAGGAACTCCTCATATGTTTCATTTTGACAACCTCAGGGAACCTAAAGAGACCTACCACTATCTCTTACCAGTATTCAGCCAAATCATCACTCCGCCTCCTTCTTGGTGATGTCACAGTCTTGTAGGAATTGGGGTGGCCGCTCACCAGCCATCCAGAACAACAATCCATCAGGACCATCCAGTGTAGCATTCATCAGTGCTTGAAAATTTGTGTTCATGTATTTCTGAGCCCCACTGCAAAACGCTTCTCTTTGTGTGCTTCGGATTGGGGTGGTCGAACTACAGGTATATGCACAACTGCAAGTCTGTGGAGGATCCTGCATCAAGAATTGTGTGCAGGCATACCTAGAACAATTGATGCTGTTTTGAAGGCAATGGGTGGTTTAGGATCCTGCAATAAGAATGCTTTCAATAATAGAAGTATTAATAGTTTTATTTAGTGAATGAGCAAAAGAGAAATCTAAATCAGATCAATATTTGGTGGACCACCCTTTGCCTTCAAAACAGCATAAATTCTTCTAGGTATGCTTGCACACAATTCTTGAAGGAACTCTGCAGGTTGTAACAAATATCTTATAGAACTAGCTACAGATCTGTGGATGTAGGCATGCTCAAATTCTTCTGTCTCTTCATGTAATTCCAGTCAGACTTGTTGAGATCAGGGCTCTGTGGAGGGCCATATCATCACTTCCAGTAATCCTTGTTCTTCTTACACTGAAGATAGTTCTTAATGATAATGGGTATGTGTTTGGGGTCATTGTCCTGCTACAGAATAAATTTGTGACCCCAATCAGATGACCCACTGATTGTATTGCAATATGGATAAGTATATTCTATATTTCTAAGCAGATACAGAACAAAGGCAACATTGGGGGTCTGTATAAGCAATGGTCAACCATTGAAACCTAGTGAGATAGATGAAAGACACATCATGCTTACTTCCCTTGAAGATGTCCAGCAGTGCCATCAGCTCAGAACTTGCAGAAAACTTGTGGGACCCTCTTATACCAATCCACTGTTTGGAGAAGTCTGGTCAGAAGTGGTCGTCATGAAAAAGCCACATGGTGGAAAAATTGTAACAGTTTTTTTGGGGAAAAAATATAGGCCCAGTTGAGATCCTCTGGCTGTGACCAAACTGTGTACCAAACCTGTGACATGTCATAGTTTGAATAGGCTTCATAAAAAAATATGGAATGGAAAACGATAGACTCTTTCATCCATGAATGAGAATGTGGGTGGCTAAAGTAGAGCAAACAACAGTAGCAGCACAGTTGGCATCATCCACCCGGCCAGTAGTAGTACCAACAGACCACAGTTCTCCTTTGCTTCTAGTAGGTGACAGGTTATTACTGAGGACAAAGGGGATGACCATTGTGGATTGGATGGCTCACTCATCCTTTCAGTAACAGCGGGATGATGTTGATGTCAACTCTGAGTCTTACACTGTGCCTTTCAGCCAGGGTTCACTGCATTTATCCTGCTCCTCCTCCTTGAGGCCCCAGAAAAGCCTTTAATTTGCATCATCACTCTCTCTTCGCTGCCCTCTCCTGGTGGGCGCCATTTGTGTTTCCTTAGAAAAGACAACACTCCATGCACTATGGAAGATACTCAAGAGAGTCTTCCTGTTGTTGAGTTGTGTGAGAACAGCAATTGGACTGCCATGAGGAAGAGGTTCCCTTGGAGGTAGGGGACCCGATGACTCAAATGCATAGCTGCACTGGTCGTGGTGGTAGTAGCAGTGGCACTTATAGCCATGGTGATGATGGTAGGGGCACTGGTAGCCGTGGCAATAGTGACACTTGAGGAAAATACAGAGTAGGGAATCATGAGGGGAGCCAAGTAGCCCATGATGACATATAACAGCGTGAGAAATGTGGCAGAGAGGGTAAGGACTATGATGATGATGATTGTGTATTTGACAGGACCTGGGAACCGAATCATGTTGCTTGAGGAGGGAGGCGACATTAGAAGGAACATGGTGGCTGTGGCGACAATAAAGAGCAGAGGCAATGTATGGCCAAAATATCCAAAAAACTGCCAGGGCCAGATCTGCTTTTATTGTGGTCAGCTTGGGAAGTAGTGATTATACCGCTGATACCCTGAAAGGGTGATATTTGAATATATATATATATATATATATCCATAGAAAAGGTCAGGCAGCACTCCTTCATATGCAGCTGTAGTTGTATGGGTGCCCGCGGCAGTCCCCCGATGCAGGACAGGATTAATAACAAAGAAAATCCGCAGCACTCCTTGAAGTAAAAAAATGTGCAATTTATTCACACATGTCAAAAAGGACACCGTTTCGGTTCTCTCACAGAACCTTTCTCAAGTCAAGTGAACATAAAAGTGGCATGGTGCATGTATAAATACATCTTTACACTCGTGACCAATTAATTCATCAGCCAATACAGCAACAGTGCACTCCCATTCCTGGGTGAGCTACAATTCATATAATTAACTCCACATGTTAACATACGCACCATACTAAAGAAAATTGAGCTTAAGTGGATTTTTCGGCTGGATACTTTGAAACCTAAAGGGTTAAAATGTCGAATTTAGGGTGACAGGAGGAATGGTTAGCTAATATCCAGTCTATAGGGCTTGTGATCTGATGTTGTCCACATTCTGTATATGGTGAATTTCAATGAAGCTACAGGGATATGTCTATGTTTATACATGACACATTTGTATGCATGTACTGTTTGAATTATACCCAGACTTTATGCCTGTGCCGGGTAATAAGTAGGAATGATAAAATATAGGGAGATATGGAGGTTAATAGTATTGCCCAAATATATGCCCGAAACTAATATGGCGGATATAGACCTGTGGTGGGGCGCGGACGAGGAGTCAGCGCGCTGACGCATGCTTGATGTGCGAGGTGGACGTTGACGCGATCGATCGGGCGTCACCACGTTGGTTTTCTGCCTAGGGGTGACGCGTGAAGGTTATGTACTGCGTCACAAGGGAAGTGGGTTAGATACATGCGCACTAAGGAGCAGTAGACGCGGATGAGTGGCGCGCTCCCATACAAGCACGGACGCCTTCTCCCTATACTTTTTCTCCATCAAGTTCCCGGCAAGGTATTATAGTCAGGTTTTTTTAACTGCACTGTTCACTTTATTATATGCACTTTTGTACACTTATGATTATTGATCACCATTGAAGGTATCACTGATATGCACTGACATTTGCTGGTGCGTATGTTAACATGTGGAGTTAATTATATGAATTGTAGCTCACCCAGGAATGGGAGTGCACTGTTGCTGTATTGGCTGATGAATTAATTGGTCACGATGTAAAGATGTATTTATACATGCACCATGCACTTTTATGTTCACTTGACTTGAGAAGGTTCTGTGAGGAGAACCGAAACGTTGTCTTTTTGGACATGTGTGAATAAATTGCACGTTTTTTACTTCAAGGAGTGCGCGGATTTCTTTGTTATATAGATATATATATGTGTGTTATATATGTCTATATATACATATACAGTCAGGTCCACATCGATCCAATACTAACATTTTTGGCTCTATACACCACCACAATGGATTTGAAATGAAACGGACAAAATGTACTTTTAACTGCAGACTGTCAGCTTTAATGTGAGGGTATTTACATCAAAATCAGGTGAACGGTGTAGGAATTACAACAGTTTGCATATGTGCCTCCCACTTGTTAAGGAACCAATTACAATGAGCAGATAAAAGGTCCAGAGTTCATTTCAAGTGTGCTATTTGCATTTGGAATCTGTTGCTGTCAACTCTCAAGATGAGATCCAAAGAGCTGTCACTATCAGTGAAGCAAGGCATCATTAGGCTGAAAAAAACAAAACAAACCCATCAGAGAGATAGCAAAAATATTAGGCGTGGCCAAAACAACTGTTTGGAACATTCTTAAAAAGAAGGGAACGCACCGGTGAGTCTCAGACACCACCACAAGACCCGGAAGACCACGAAAAACAACTGTAGTGGATGACCAAAGAATTCTTTCCCTGGTGAAGAAAACACCCTTCACAACAGTTGGCCAGGATCAAGAACACTCTCCAGGAGGAAGGTGTATGTGTTCAAAGTCAACAATCAAGAGAGACTTCACCAGAGTGGAATACAGAGGGTTCACCACAAGATGTAAACCATTGGTGAGCCTCAAAAACAGGAAGGCCAGATTAGAGTTCGCCAACGACATCTAAAAAAGCCTTCACAGTTCTGGAACAACATCCTATGGACAGATGAGACCAAGATCAACTTGTACCAGAGTGATGGGAAGAGAAGAGTATGGAGAAGGAAAGGAACTGCTCATGATCCTAAGCATACCACCTCATCAATGAAGCATGGTGGTGGTAGTGTCATGGCGTGGGCATGTATGGCTGCCAATGGAACTGGTTCTCTTGCATTTTTTGATGATGTGACTGCTGACAAAAAGCAGCAGGATGAATTCTGAAGTGTTTCGGGCAATATTATCTGCTTATATTCAGCAAAATGCTTCAGGAACTCATTGGGACGGTACTTCACAGTGCATATGAACAATGACCAAAGCATACTGCAAAAGGCACCCAAAGAGTTTTTTAAGGGGAAAGAAGTGGAATGTTATGCAATGGCCAAGTCCAATCACCTGACCTGAATCCGAGTGAGCATGCATTTCACTTGCTGAAGACAAAACTGAAGGAAAATGCCCCAAGAACAAGCAGGAACTGAAGACGTTGCAGTATAGGCCTGGCAGAGCATCACAGGGATGAAACCCAGCGTCTGGTGATGTCTATGCGTTCCATACTTGCTGTAATTGACTGCAAAGGATTTGCAGCCAAGTATTAAAAAGTGAAAGTTTGATTTATGATTATATTTTTGTCCCATTACTTTTGGTCCCTTAACAAGTGGGAGGCACATATGCAAACTGTTGTAATTCCTACACCGTTCACCTGATTTGGATGTAAATACCCTCAAATTAAAGCTGACAGTCTGCAGTTAAAGCACATCTTGTTCGTTTCATTTCAAATCCATTATGGTGGGGTATAGAGCCAAAATTTTTAGAATTGTGTCGGTGTCCCAATATTTATGAACCTGACTGTATGTGTATATACATGTATACCTAAGTGCCCCTAGGTTGTGTGGATATATAATCCCCAGGCTTTGTAATATATAAATATATATATATATATACAGTACAGACCAAAAGTTTGTACACACCTTCTCATTCAAAGAGTTTTCTTTATTTTCATGACTATGAAGGCATCAAAACTATAAATTAACACATGTGGAATTATATACATAACAAACAAGTGTGAAACAACTGAAAATATGTCATATTCTAGTTCTTCAAATTAGCCACCTTTTTGCTTGATTACTGCTTTGCACACTCTTGGCATTCTCTTGATGAGCTTCAAGAGGTAGTCCCCGAAATGGTCTTCCTAACCGTCTTGATGGAGTTCCCAGAGGATGCTTAGCACTTGTTGGCCCTTTGGCCTTCACTCTGCGGTCCAGCACCCTAAAACATCTCGATTGGGGTTCAGGTCTGGTTGAGGCCAGGTCATCTAGTGATGTTGAGGCCAGGTCATCTGGCGGCAGCACCCCATCACTCTCCTTCATGGTCAAATAGCCCTTACTTTTAAAGTTTTTCCCAATTTTTCGGCTGACTGACTGACCTTCATTTCTTAAAGTAATGATGGCCACTCGTTTTTCTTTACTTAGCTGCTTTTTTCTTGCCATAATACAAATTCTAACAGTCTATTCAGTAGGACTATCAGCTGTGTATCCACCTGACTTCTCCTCAATGCCACTGATGGTCCCAACCCCATTTACAAGGCAAGAAATTCCACTTATTAAACCTGACAGGGCACACCTGTGAAGTGAAAACCATTTCAGGGGACTACCTCTTGAAGCTCATCAAGAGAATGCCAAGAGTGTGCAAAGCAGTAATCAAAGCAAAAGGTGCTACTTTGAAGAACCTAGAATATGACATATTTTCAGTTGTTTCACACTTGTTTGTTATGTATATAATTTCCACATGTGTTAATTCATAGTTTTGATGCCTTCAGTGTGAATCCACAATTTTCATAGTCATGAAAATTAAAGAAAACTCTTTGAATGAGAAGGTGTGTCCAAACTTTTGGTCTGTACTGTATATATATTCATCCTAGTTATTATGCTCTTCCCACCTTACATGGGTGTGTGTGATGCCATGGTGTATTTCTCATTTACACCTTGGGCAGGAATTCCTTTGATTCCTTTGTCTGTACAGATCCTGAGCCCTCAGGGGCCGACTGGCAGTCATCTGTTACAGTCTGAGTGCATGCATTCTGTCACATGCACACAATGATGTCATATCCCGACACCTTAGGTTGAGGAGGGGGGAGGTGGTTTGCTTTTGGGCCAAGCCAGGACAAAGGCTCTTTTTCTTGGGACTGGCCAGAAACAGGGACACACATGGGAGAGAAAGAGATGGAGCTGAACAGCTCCATGAAGGAAGAGAGGGCAGAGCAGCCCCACGTGCCCCTGGAGATGGCTGAGTAACCCTTTCCCTCCTGCATTGCAGTGCCACATACCCTGTGTCTGCAATTAACCATTTCCCTCCAGCATTGCAGTAACCCCTTTACTGCTGCCACCAATATTAACCCATGAGGTACCCCTAATACCCCTGCCCTGATTTACCCCTATTCACCCCTGGCCTGTATTGTGTTCCCTGTAGTATATCTCTGGCCTGCATCGTATATTAACCCTTGCAGTTCCACTATTGTGTTTACCCCGTAGGGACAGAGTGTGTTGCCAGGTTGGGTGGGATGCTGGTATAAGTACCGTATGTGTGTATGTAAATGTAATGTTTAGGTAGATTTGTGGGGTGGAATTGTGTATTGTACTGTGTGTAGCGTAGTTTAGGATTGTGTTTATTGTAGTGCTATTGTATTGCGGTGTGTGCGTCTATATGTATATATATTTATAACCATTGATATATATAGATATAGCGGAATGTTAGACTTCTATATTTGTACTGTGTTATAAATATTTTATTATTCATTATACAGTGTATAGTGGTTTTGGTCGCCACCCGTAGTAATATCGTAGTAGCAGCAATAGTCGCATATAGTTCAGTAAATAGGTAAGGTAATAGAGTTTGTTCCTTTTATAGTATAAATAGGTGGAGTCATCACTAGACGACTCACGTCTATTTATGAATATTAATTATTGATATTAACCAAAATATCAATAATTAATTATTCCTTTAACATAGGCTCATGGAGTATTTAGTGTTAGGTCCTGTCCTTAAGAGATCGCCTTGACAACCGCGGACAGGCACAAATAATTTGTGCAAAATATATTTGCCAAGATCTCACATTTACAACACAGCATTAGCATTTTATATTCCTACAGTGACTATGGCACTGAAAGTGTAGTTTTCTTTCTCAATGCACCTTGATTCCTTCCCTTGTCCCCGAAAGACAGGCCTGGAGAACTTATCAGTGACACATGCAGTATGACGTCAGTAACAGTTCTATTTATCCCTTGCCGTACAGGGCCCTTATATACATTCATGCATACATACAAGAACAGCTGCAGCTCTCATTATAATAATGCTGACTAGGAACATTTCCTTATACAGACAGAAGGTCAATGTAAATATAGTCACCCTTTAATATGATGTCACTAAACCTCCTATCCTTCATACAGATCATACAGCTCAATCTATTTAACCCTTCAGGCACTATTGTATTTACTTTATTATTTGTGTTTGCAGAGTGCTGTTGCATTGTTTGTTTTTTGCTAGATTGGAACAGTGTCCGACACTGGCCCAGTATGATATAGCTGTACTTTACTGTCCAGACTCCAGTGTTATCTCAGAGAGGGTATTCAGTGTGGCAGGTGACATTGTCACACCAAAATAGACAAAATTGTCCAGTGCAATTTTACAAAACATCGCACTATTACGACTACCCCTACACAGACACACATCTATTGCCTGTCTGTTAGCCTCCACACTGTGCTGGCTACCGCTACTATTGCTGCTATTATTACCTTTTACACAGTCACATATCCCATGCCTTGTAGATTTTGTTCCACATCCACATTGTACTGCTGCTGTTTCCCAAAAAAAGGATCATTTTTGGATGCTGATTCAGAACAAGCTACTGCTTCATTCAATACTAGCGTGTGTATGTATAAGCACATGCAGGTATTTGTCCCCATTAAGTCATAATTTTTTAATGTTTTGTTCAGAACAAGGTACTGCTTCTTTCTTTAACTAGCGTGTGTGCTTATAAACACATGCAGCCCTCTGCCCCCTCTAAGGCACAATTTATGGACCGGTTGTTCAGAACAAGCCACTGTCTTTTTCAGATACCACCATGTAGGTTTAAAAAACCGACTGGCATTTGCCCCAATAGGGACAAGTATAAAACATTTTTTAATTAGAAAAAATATGAATTCTCAGAGTGTCCTACACCAATTTTCAAGCCAGTTGGAGCACATTTGATTCAGCTAGAATCGATTCAGAACCAATATAATTTTGAAGGATTCATTAGAATCGGACTCAAAACTATTTAAGAAATTTGCTCATCTCTAATTAAGATCTATCTTCAGCATAACGAAGAGCAAGGAGTCCTGGAAGTAATGATACAGCCCTTCCAAAGCCCTGATCTCAACATCATCAAGTCTGTCTCGACTGCATGGAAACAGAAGGATTTCTGAGGAAGCCTACATCACAGAGATCTGTGGTTATTTCTAAAAAATGTTTGGCACACCTTCCTGAAAAGTTCTTCAAAAACTGTGCAAGTGTGCCTGGAATCTTTTATACCCCCCTGCATGCACAATGAAATCTGTGAAAATTTTAGGAATTTACTGTAGGATCTTGGATATTAAAAATCACCAAAAATAAAAAATATATATACTCAACATAAAAACTTGACAAACAATAGTTATTCTCTGATGACACATTCCCTTTAACTTCCTCTGTCTGGAATTTTAGCACAGTACACAGTCTCACTTATACCCTCTGCAGTGCTCCAGACTAAAAAAAATACCTAGTAACCATTGGCTCCTGAACTGAAAAATTTAGGAGCCATAAAAATTTTTAGTCACCAAACCGAAACCGAATCGAAATTTTGGTATCGTGACAACGCTACGCCGATCAGATTGGCGTAGGGTTGTTTCAATACCAAAATTTTTTATTCGCTTTTCGTCAACATCAAAAAGTATAGCGATACTCAATACCACGCGAAAAACAAACCCCAAAAAAAGCCGCGTGCATTTCCAGCTGTAAGTTTGCAGAAGTATGATGTACCATTTATCCAATCAAGGATATGGTGACTATTAAAGGTCAGATTATATCCTCTAATATCAGGGAAATTGAGTCCTCCACATTCCCTTCTCAGCTTCAACTTCCCCAAAGAAATTCTTGGTCTGTTTCCCTTCCATATAAACCTGATAAATCCTCGTTCTAACAGTTGGATGTCCGCATGTCTTAGTAGTGGCATAGTCTGAAGGGGATACCATAGCTTGGATATATATATCATTCTGAGCAGGTGACATCTCCCCACCAAGGAAAGGTGGCAATCCATGCCACCTGTCCAAGTCACTAAGTATTTTAGAGATCGGAGGGAAAATTCAACTAAGGTTATAATGTAGTAATGAGCGAGCATGCTCAGCCGAATACCTGTTCGGCTCGAGCATCGCTATGCTCGGCACATGGCGGTACTCGGCCCGAGTACCACATGTGCCGAGCAGCATGCTCGAATCTCCTCCCCGCACGTTTTGTGGCTTCTAAGCAGCCAATAAACGTGCAAGTAAGTAGTGCCATCACTGATAATGCCAGTATCCCTGTTGGCTGCTGGAATTACAGTGATTGGTTGGCTGGAACGCGTCATTGGGTGCTATATAGCACCCGATGACGCGGGTTCGGCTCATTGCGAGTCAGGGAGAGCTGCGCTTAGGAAGGGACAGATAGTATAGGGAAATTGTTATCCGCAATATATTCCACTGAATAACGTTTCAAAGACCCAAAAGTCCTTTTAAGGACTATTGTGTATGGCGGCAGCAATTTAATTGTGCAAAGTTGTACAAATTTTTTTTTTAATACTTTGCGAAATAGCGATTCTTTTGCTATATAGAAGGTGTCTGCAGTGACTTGTGACATCTGTGCAGCAATACCTTCTGTGTGTCAGGGGCAGAGATAGAAAGAATATTAGTGAAAACAATAATTTTTTTCCCATAATCCACATTTTTGCTGTCAACGGTGTAATTGTGTGATCTGCGCTTCAACACCTTGTGTGGTGTCACACCCAGATATAGTAAAAAATGTAAATATAAACTACATCACTGTCTGTAACCGCAGATTCCAATAATCTGGGCCTAAAATAGTGTCCATAATCTGTGGTGTTCTGTGACATATACAGTACGCCATCCGAAAACTGTTTCTTTAGGGCAAATTCCAATAATCTGGGCCTATATAGTGTCCATATTCTGTGTTTTCTGTGACATATACTGGTCCTGCATCCGAAAGCGGTGTCTTTAGCAGACGGGTAAAACAATCTGTGCCACATCTAGTGACAAAACCATTAATATGAAGAAGGGCGAGCACTAAGGGACGGGAAGTGGCGTGATGCTGATGGTGCATGCAGAGGCCGTGGCCCTGGGCGCATGAAACCGTACCCAGCTTCATGTCCAATTTATCTGGGCGCGCAGGACAAGACTGTCCAAGTCAGACCAGTGCGAACAGTTGGTCGTTGGATTGCTGAAGATAATGCTTCTAGTCGGTTAAGCACCACCCTCTCTTCCACCAAGTCCATCTCTGTAGCCAAGAGTTTGGTTAACCGAATCCTCTCTCTGATCATCCTTCCTCCCACCATGGAGAGGCTTGCCAAACGAGTGATCCCACACTCGGATATTCCGAGGAGCTCTTTCCAGCGCTACTATTACATTTGGCCCTCGCAGCTAGCACGCTTGAAGAGGGACCTGAGATATTGTGCCCTGAATCCCAACCTCTTGAGCCTTCACAGTCTCAAGAAGATGACGGTGGTGAACGGCAATCATTCGTTCACAAGCTGGATGATGATGAGACACAGTTACCATCACTGAGGTTGTGGTTAGGTCAAGTCAGGAGGATGAGCAGAATAAGAAAGTGGAAGAGGAGGTGGTTGACGATGAGGTCACTGACCCAACAAGGAAGGTGAAAAGCCGAGCGAGGACAACAAGTACAGAGGGGAGGGATCCGTAGCACCACAACAGGCTGGAAGAGGCAGTGGGGTTGCAAAAAGGAGAAGTCGGCCCACACCAAACAGGCCGGCAACCGTTACACCGAGCACCCCTATGCGTAAATCTACATTGCCAAGGGGTAGGTGTTCTGCAGTATGGCGCTTTTTGAGGAAAGTGCAGACGACCAAAAGTGGTAGTTTGGCAACCTGTGCCGTACCAAAATGAGCTGTGGCGTGAACACTAGCAACCTCACCACCACCAGCATGATCCGCCACATGGCCTCCAAGCACCCTAATAAGTGGGCCGAATGCCTGGGTCCACAATCTGGGTCTGTGGGTCACACCACTGCCTCCTCTTCCCCTGTGTTACGCACTGCTGGCCAATCCCCTGTTGAAGGCGCAGGCCCGGATGCCCCTCGCCTTGCACCTTCGCATGAACCATCAGCAACAACATCCACTTCCCTGTCCCAGCGCAGTGTCCAAATGTCCATAACACAGTCATTTGAACAGAAGATCAAATACCCACCCACAGGCTATAGCACTAAATGCGCAACTTTCGAAATTACTGGCCCTTGAAATGTTACCATTTAGGCTTGTGGACACTGAGGCCTTTCTTGGCCTGATATCGGCGGCTGTCCCTTGTACGCAGTCTCCAGCCGCCACTATTTTTCACGGTGTGCCGTGCCCGCCTTACACCAGCATGTGTCCCAGAACATCACCCGTGCCCTGACCAACACAGTTACTGTTACAATTACTTTTATATTCAAATTAATCACTTTTGCCCAGTCCATTTTTTCGGGGGTTACAGTCTCCCTCCCGACTGCCTTTGAACGCCTTTGTAGGGAAGGGGTACATGCGAAGGGTCTAATTTCTGAAATCTACTCCATATTGCTGACCCCCTTTCCTGAGCAGGTCCAGAGACACTCCTACATGGTACGGTGGGAGGAATACTTGGGGAAGACCTTACCGGACACACTTTGGCGCCTTATATGGAGGAGGGCAGCGAAATCCTCAATGTCGGTGCTACACCAGGAGAACCAATATAAAATTTTGATGTACTGGTATCACACTCCTGACCTCCTCCATAGAATGAACCCAGTAGATCCAAGAGAGTGCTGAAGGTGCGGGTTACAAGGGGTACATTTGCCCCATATCTTCTGGGACTGTCCCAAGATACGCTTCCTACTGGACTGAGTTAGGCACCCTTCTGAGTGATATTTTTTGCAGTGGAAATCCAGCCTGACCCTCTGTCCTTCCTGCTTAATGTGGTTCCTCGCTCAGGTTAAAAACACTCACTTAAGTTATTACTAATGATACTTACGGCAGCCCGTTGTCTAATACCCCGATGTTGGAAAAGCCTTGAACCACAAGGGTCTCCGATTTGTATGCTAGGGGTGACAGAGGTCCGAACACTGGAATACTCCACAGCTATGTTTCAGGACAAAAGTGCACTCTTCAATGCCATATGGGATCCCTGGGACGACTACTGGGCTACAAGACATCCTTAGAGATCTTGCGAGAATGATGTGTCTCCCCCCTCCTCCCCATTGTGTCTTTGTCTTTGTTGTTTGTCTTGTCTCTTTGTTATTAGTTTGACAAAGCATGTCTTCTTGAGAGGCATTGGGCTCTTGGGTCCTTGGGGTGCCCTCCCACTGCCTGCGGCCTTCCTGTTCTGAGATATACTGCTCAATGGTCCTATTACTGGACTGATTATAGACAGACATAGTTTATTCTTTTTCTGTGCACTTTATTGCCAAATTATTGCTCGACATTTCTCTTTCTATCATTGAATGCTATTAGTGCTCAGTTACTGTGAATACGATGCTTTACATGTTTTACCTCTTACTTTGTACTAATGTGCATGAATCTGTTGTGGATATGCTTTGTCATTTCTTTACTCTTTAATAAATATACAATTATATTAAATAAAACATGGTAGGCGCAGAAAAGAACATCGAAAGTTGATAGGGAAGATATTAAAATGGATCGTGGACGTCACGGGGACGTGCGATCAGGCAGAAGGTTATCTGGAGTCAACAAAGCGGCAGCAGGGCCTCTCCTGTATAACGTTTCCTCATCCAAAATACCGCAGTGACATTCCCTGTAATTTTTTATTACTCATTCCAATAACAGGGCATCTTAGGAGTCCTGTATTATTATTTATCGTCACTACCTCCCAAGTCGGGAGTGGGTAATTGCCGTGCGCCTGCTGCCTTCCTTGCAATTTTGTGCTTAATAACTTGACCCACCCTCTCTGGGTGGTTCACAATTTGGAAAAAAAAGGGGGCAAGGCAACAACAGCCAATCAGATTTCAGCTATTGACCTCCCTTGGATGTGGTATCCCTTTCCTCAAGCTCCCTCTCCGGCATCGAACCCTGAGTTCCCCGTTACCTGTGATCACCATGGTAGACACAGAAAAGAACAGCGAAAGTTGATAGGGCAGACATCCAAATGGATTGTCACCGTCACGGGGACGTGCAATTGCCCAGAGGTTATCTAGAGTCACCAATGCGGCAGCAGGCCCTCGCCCCTAATGTTTTAGATGGTCAGATCAGCAGGCCCTTGCTCCAATGTTTTTGAGGGTCACCAGCAGGCCATCAATAATAATTTTTCAAGACTGTGTTGATGCCCTCCTTTATGTGTAACAAAGGATGTTTTGGAGTGCCGGTTCCTTGTAATTTGTGGCAGCCCTTTCACTTAGTGCATAGGCTTTATGAGTGTAGGAGTCCCACTACCTGAACAATAGTACCACAAACCAAAATAGCAAGTTCTACCAGGAGTACAGATATTCTAAATTCCCTACTGGGGTTATCTCTACAACAAGTGGTCGAGGAGCCAACCCGGAGGGAGGCCATTCTGGATTTGGTATTCACAAATGGGGATTCGGTATATGATGTAATTGTAGGCGAAACCTTGGGATCTAGTGATCACCAGTCAGTGTGGTTTAATATAAGAACTGTGAAAGAGTCCCACCACACAAAAACAAAAGTTTTAGATTTTAGAAAAACAGACTTTTCAAAAATGAAATTAGTCATAAATGAGTCCTTATCAGACTGGAACGGAGTACATGGAGTCCAGGAGAAATGGGACTACTTAAAAGGTGCATTATTGAAGGCAACAGAAAATTGCATTAGACTTGTCAGTAAAAGCAAAAAAAGGAAGAGACCACTGTGGTACTCAGCAGAAGTGGCCCAAATCATTAAAAATAAAAAGCTAGCATTTTGTAATTATAAAAAAACCCAGAGCAATGAAGATAAGGAAATCTACAAGATTAGGCAGAGAGAGGCCAAGCAAGTTATAAGAACTTCTAAAGCGCAGGCAGAAGAAAAACTAGCTCAGTCTATGAAAAAAGGGGATAAGACATTCTTCAGATATATAAATGAAAAAATGAAATTAAAACAAGGAATAACTAAATTAAAAACAAAGGACAGAAGGTATGTAGAAGAGAATAAAGGGCTAGCCGACTGCCTTAATGAATACTTCTGTTCAGTTTTTACAAAAGAAAAAGGAGAAGGACCTCCACTAGAAAGGATGACTAATAAATCATTTGATGCATGTATCTTTACAGAGGAAGATGTTCTAAGTTTGCTGTCTAAGGTGAAGACAAATAAGTCACAGGGGCCTGATGAGATACACCCAAAATTATTAAAAGAGCTTAGTGGTGAGCGGCAAAACCGCTAACAGATTTATTTAACCAATCATTAGTAACAGGAGTCGTCCCGGAAGATTGGAAATTGGCAAATGTCGTGCCCATTCACAAGAAAGGTAGTAGGGAGGAATCGAGCAACTATAGACCAGTGAGTCTGACATCAATAGTAGGCAAATTAATGGAAACCCTATTAAAGGATAGGATTGTGGAACATCTAAAATCCCATGGATTGCAAGATGAAAAACAACATGGGTTTACTTCAGGGAGATCATGTCAAACAAATCTTATAGATTTTTTTGACTGGGTGACTAAAATAATAGACGGTGGAGGTGCAGTAGACATCGCATATCTAGATTTTAGTAAGGCTTTTGACACTGTCCCACATAGAAGACTTATCAATAAACTGCAGTCATTGAGCATGGACTCCCATATTGTTGAGTGGATTAGGCAGTGGCTGAGTGACAGACAGCAGAGGGTTGTAGTCAATGGAGAACATTCAAAACAAGGTCATGTTACCAGTGGGGTTCCACAGGGATCTGTACTGGGACCAATTTTGTTTAATATCTTCATAAGTGATATTGCAAAAGGCCTCGATGGTAAGGTTTGTCTTTTGCTGATGACACAAAGATATGTAACAGGGTTGATGTTCCTGGAGGGAAACGCCAAATGGAAAAGGATTTAGGAAAACTAGAAGAATGTCAGAACTCTGGCAACTGAAATTTTATGTGGATAAGTGCAAGATAATGCACCTGGGGCGTAAAAACCCAAGGGCAGAATATAGAATATTTGACACAGTCCTGACCTCAGTATCTGAGGAAAGGGATTTAGGAGTAATTATTTCAGAAGACTTAAAGGTGGGAAGACAATGTAATAGAGCAGCACGAAATGCCAGCAGAATGCTTGGATGTATAGGGAGAGGTATAAGCAGTAGAAAGAGTGAAGTGCTTATGCCGCTGTACAGAACACTGGTGAGACCTCACTTGGAGTATTGTGCGCAGTACTGGAGGCCATATCTCCAGAAGGATATAGATACTCTAGAGAGAGATCAGAGAAGAGCTACTAAACTAGTACATGGATTGCAGGATAAAACTTACCAGGAAAGGTTAAAGGACCTTAACATGTATAGCTTGGAAGAGAAGAAGAGACAGAGGGGATATGATAGAAACTTTTAAATACATAAAGGGAATCAACTCGGTAAAGGAGGAGAGCATATTAAAAGAAGAAAAACTACCACAAGAGGACACAGTTTTAAATTAGAGGGGCAAAGGTTTAAAAGTAATATAAGGAATTATTACTTTACTGAGAGAGTAGTGGATGCATGGAATAGCCTTCTGCAGAAGTGTAGCTGCAAATACAGTGAAGGGTTTAAGCATGCATGGGACAGGCATAAGGCTATCCTTCATATAAGATAGGGCCAGGGACTATTCATAGGATTCAGATATATTGGGCAGACTAGATGGGCCAAATGGTTCTTATCTGCCGACACATTCTATGTTTCTAATGTAAATGACGCGCTCCTTTATGTGATATACAGGCTGTTTCGGAGTGCCTTTTGCTTGTAATTTTTTTTACCACTTGCACTTTATATACAATTGAATATACAGGAAAGAATGTTTCCTAACAATTTTCCTGTAAAATAGATTTTTTGGGGGGTTTTGTGCGTATTTTTGCTGTAAAAGTCTGTAAAAGTGGCGTACAACTTGGACAACATGGTTCCCAGCAGCGACCTGGGAGTCCAAGATGCATCCAGACATTGTCCCCATGCTGTTCCCGATCCATTTCGGTGGTGTTTCTGTCACTTTCTGACTTTTTCCAATGGACCAGGCACCCTCCCCTCTTCAGAGTAGGGGGTGCCTGGTTGTCTCCTATTGACTTCCATTATACTCGGGTGCTCGGCCGAGCACACAAATATAGCAAATACTTTGGTGCTCGATCATCACTAGTTATATGAGATTTAGCATGTGAGGTGCAATTTGGGTGACTGTTCTCCTACTGGAGACAGGAACAGGAGTTCAAATTTCGAAGTGTTTACCCGGTAACCCGAGTATTCTCCTAACCTTTTTGGCGCATTAAAAATATTGCCAATGTGTTCCGTTGGTTTGGCAGAAATAGTACCACATCATCAGCAAACAAGGCTGCTTTAGGTTGTTGGTTACCCACTGATATACCTTAAATTACGCTAGATTCACACAGATATCTAGCTAGGGGTTCTAGAGCTAAGTTAAATAAAAGGGGCGATAGGGGATATCCCTGGTGTGTTCCCTTGTGTAATTGGAAAGGAGGAGAAAAAAACCCGGAGTGTATAGTCAGGCCGAGGATTGCTATACCGGTTAGAGAGAAAAAACCGGAACATTCTGTCAAATCCCATCTTGTCCACGACCGCATCCAAACACCTCCATCACACATTATCAAAAGCCTTTTCACCAATGTGAGCGAGGCAGGCGTTTCCTCCATTTTTGGGAGGTGTTGCACGTGGCCCAAGACCGTTAGCACAGTTCTGATGTTCATCACAGCTGACCATATCTGGACAAATCCCGATTGCTCTGGGGCTATCAAAGAGGGTAGAAACGCGGCCAAACAATCAGCCAAAATTTTAGATAAGACCTTGGTATCCACGTTAATGAGTGATATGGGTCTATAGGACCCCGGCAGTAGAGGGTCCTTCCCGGGCTTGGGGAGTAATTTGATACATTATTCCTATCTGGGTATGTACTTCCTTTCAGTACGTAATTAAACAGTTTCAATAGGGGAGGAGTAATTTGGGGCATCAATGCCTTGTAGTATTCCCCACTGAGGCTATCGGGGCCTGGGGCCTCTAAGTTCTCCAACTGCTTAATGACGGACTTGAGTTCCTCTGTAGTGATGGACGAACATCAGCCGGGATGGTTCGCGAACGCGGGCCCCATTGATTTTAATGGCAGGCAAACCTGAAAAACCTTCAGGTTATATTTGCAGCCACCAAATACAAACTAGAAGTGCACAAATAGTCCCACAACATGGACAGTGACATACCAGAGGGGGATCATTGGCAAAAATTCCCACAAAAAATATGTATTTTAATCAGGGGCCATTTTTATGCATCTTAAAGGGAAACTCTCAAAAATGTGCCCTGCTTGAGCCTAGAAACATTTTATTTTAGTCCATGGGAGTACAGGCCCAAAAAATAAGGCATTAACCTGACAGAAAAGAACTTGTGATTATGTGGCTTAATGTACATTAGGCGGTCACTGGCTAAAAATTTTACTGTAGGCCAGTACAGGTCCCAAAAATTAGGCAATCACCTGACAGAAAAAAACATGTGATTATGTGGATGGAGGTACATTAGGTGGTCACTGGATAAAAATGTTACTGTAGGCCAGTACAGGCCCCAAAAATTAGGCATTAACCTGACAGAAAAGAACTTGTGATTATGTGGCTGGAGGTACATTAGGCAGTCACTGGATGAAAATATGACTGTAAGCCACTGGAGTACAGGCCCCAAAAATTAGGCATTCACCTGACATTTATTTTAATGGCAGGCGAACCTGAAAAACCTTCAGGGCATATTTGCAGCCACCAAATACTTACTAGAAGTGCACAAATAGTCCGACAACATGGACAGTGACATACCAGAGGGGGATCATTGGCAAAAATTCCCACAAAAAATATGTAATTCAATCAGGGGCCATTTTAATGCATCTTAAAGGGAAACTCTCAAAAATGTGCCCTGCTGGAGCCTAGAATTTTTTTTATTTTAGGCCATGGGAGTACAGGCCCCAAAAATTAGGCATTCACCTGACAGAAATGAACTTGTGATTATGTGGCTGGAGGTACATTAGGCGGTCACTGGATAAAATTTTTACTGTAGGCCAGTACAGTCCCCAAATATTAGGCATTCACCTGACAGAAAAGGCCTTTTATGCCGCTGTATATACACAAGGACCATTCTTTGTTCTGTGTGGTGGCGGATATGTGTGGGCTGCCATGAGGAAATTCAATTACACGTGGTCGTCACGGGTGTTGAATTCCTCCGAGATCCATGCCTCATTCATTTTTAGAAATGTGAGGTAGTCCACACTGTCGTGAGCTAGGCGAGTGCGCTCATCGTTCGCGATCCCCCCTTCTGCGCTGAACATCCTTTCGGACAGGACACTCGAAGAGGGGTAAGCCAAGAGTTCCATGGGAAATTGTGCCAGCTCTGGCCACAGGTCAAGCCTGCATACCCAGTAGTCCAGGGGTTCATCGCTTCTCAGCGCGTCCACATCGGCTGTCGATGGGTTGGCTGAAAGAATGATCTCATATCTGAAGTGACCAACACATCCTCAAACCGCCCTCTTCTTGCAAGCGCTGTAGGATTGGTACCCGCACCCGTTTCGCTGTGGGTGGAAATTCCTCTGCCAGCGCCCGCAACAGCAGAATGCAGCATCTCTCGCAGAAAGGCCTGGAAATGCTGCATTCTAACATGTCCACCATTTTGTGTTTGTACTGGGGGTCTAAGTACGTTGCCACCCAGTACTTATGGTGGTGGTGGTGGTGTATTTGGGGGTGCACACAGCAGAGAGGAGGGTGCAGATACAGAGAATGAGGAGGGTGCAGAAGCAGAAGGCTGAGTGAGCCACTCAACCAACTCTGGTGCGCCCTTTGAAGTAATCACACGTGCCGGCGGTATCGCAGCAGAACTGCAAACAACTGCTGCACAATACAAATGCACTATAATATACTTTCTATGTTATAAAGTATATTATAAGTATATCACACCCCTCAGTATATCACACCTATCGATAGCACACCAAAACCAGTCCTTAAAAGGACTTTTGTGGCCCTATTAGCTAGCGGAATGTAAAATGGCTGCCAGATCGGGTTCTTTGATAGGGTGGTGGTGTGTCCATGTGCTGAAACGTCTCATTTGGCTGTCCTGTCCCACCTGATGGATGTGTCATTGGTCAAAGTTCGGCAAAATGCAAAAGAATATGGCGCTGGCGGACATCGCCATATGTTTGCATGTTCGGCAAACCGCGAACGTGTAAAGTTCGCTGCGATATGACCGCCGGGCGAAATGCAAGGCCATCAATATTCCTCTGCCATAATCTCTGCATTCAGAGATTGAAACTGTTCAGGGCTAACCTTTGGAAGTGAAATTTTGTCTAGTAACCTGTCAGCTAAGTTGATATGGACATCATCTCTATATAGGGACTCATAGAATGATCCGAGAATCGAGTTAATGATAGCTGGATCAGAGACTACCTTGCCCTCGGTGTCCCTCAGGCTTGATATACAGTCGTGGCCAAAAGTTTTGAGAATTACATAAATATTGGAAATTGGAAAAGTTGCTGCTTAAGTTTTTATAATAGCAATTTGCATATACTCCAGAATGTTATGAAGAGTGATCAGATGAATTGCATAGTCCTTCTTTGCCATGAAAATTAACTTAATCCCCAAAAAAACTTTCCACTGCATTTCATTGCTGTCATTAAAGGACCTGCTGAGATCATTTCAGTAATCGTCTTGTTAACTCAGGTGAGAATGTTGACGAGCACAAGGCTGGAGATCATTATGTCAGGCTGATTGTGTTAAAATGGCAGACTTGACATGTTAAAAGGAGGGTGATGCTTGAAATCATTGTTCTTCCATTGTTAACCATGGTGACCTGCAAAGAAACGCGTGCAGCCATCATTGCATTGCATAAAAATGGCTTCACAGGCAAGGATATTGTGGCTACTAAGATTGCACCTCAATCAACAATTTATAGGATCATCAAGAACTTCAAGGAAAGAGGTTCAATTCTTGTTAAGAAGGCTTCAGGGCGTTCAAGAAAGTCCAGCAAGTGCCAGGATCGTCTCCTAAAGAGGATTCAGCTGCGGGATCGGAGTGCCACCAGTGCAGAGCTTGCTCAGGAATGGCAGCATGCAGGTGTGAGCGCATCTGCACGCACAGTGAGGCGAAGACTTTTGGAAGATGGCCTGGTGTCAAGAAGGGCAGCAAAGAAGCCACTTCTCACCAAAAAAAACATCAGGGACAGATTGATCTTCTGCAGAAAGTATGGTGAACGGACTGCTGAGGACTGGGGCAAAGTCATATTCTCCGATGAAGCCTCTTTCCGATTGTTTGGGGCATCTGGAAAAAGGCTTGTCCGGAGAAGAAAACGTGAGCGCTACCATCAGTCCTGTGTCATGCCAACAGTAAAGCATCCTAGGACCATTCATGTGTGGGGTTGCTTCTCATCCAAGGGAGTGGGCTCACTCACAATTATGCCCAAAAACACAGCCATGAATAAAGAATGGTACCAAAACACCCTCCAACAGCAACTTCTTCCAACAATCCAACAACAGTTTGGTGAAGAACAATGCATTTTCCAGCACGATGGAGCACCGTGCCATAAGGCATAAGTGATAACTAAGTGGCTCAGGGACCAAAACTTTGACATTTTGGGTCCATGGCCTGGAAACTCCCCAGATCTTAATCCCATTGAGAACTTGTGGTCAATCCTCAAGAGGCGGGTGGACAAACAAAAACCCACTAATTCTGACAAACTCCAAGAAGTGATTATGAAAGAATGGGTTGCTATCAGTCAGGAATTGGCCCAGAAGTTGATTGAGAGCATGCCCAGTCGAATTGCAGAGGTCCTGAAAAAGAAGGGCCAACACTGCAAATACTGACTCTTTGCATAAATGTCATGTAATTGTCGATAAAAGCCTTTGAAATGTATGGAGTGCGTGTAATTATATTTCACTACATCACAGAAACAACTGAAACAAAGATCTAAAAGCAGTTTAGCAGCAAACTTTGTGAAAACTAATATTTGTGTCATTCTCAAAACTTTTGGCGACTGTACACTGTGGCGATCTTTGTCCCTTTGCGAGGTTTGCCAGTTAGCGTCCCGACTTGTTCCCAAATTTGTGTAATCCCGCCTCGAAAAACATTTGTCTTAATGGCTCCCTCTCCCTCTCACATTGGTGAAAGACTGTATAAGCTTGCTTGACTTTTAGACTCACCTGATCTAGCTGATATAGGGTCATGCCAAAAACACAGGTCGACCTCTCATGACTGCCGTATAGGCGTTCCAGAAAAAGTCAGGAGAGTCTACATGGGCAGCATTATCACCACTGTATTCCTCCCACCATCCCCTTACTTTACTGACAAAATCCTCTGGGGTAGGTGTCCTTCAATTGTAGTACAACTGGGGCATGGTCATAAACAACAATATCCCTAATCTCAGTCTTGTCTACTTTGCCCTGTAGGGAATGATGTACAAAAATATAGTCAATCCAAGACTATGAGCCCTGAGAGTGGGAATAAAAGGTACAATTTCTATCATCTGGGTTTAAAAAATGCAACAGATCGAATAATCCCACACGAGATATAAGCGGGTCAAGAACATTTTTCTGGGCTCCCCCTGCTCCAAGCGACAGTGTACTTTGGAGTCACCTACTTGGACTACCAAGTTGAAATCTCCCCTCACTATTTTATGAGCACATGGGTCTGCTAACAAGATATTTTCTGGGTCTTGAAAAAAAAGGGGTATTGTTCGAATTGGGACCATAAACATTGTAAATGCTGTAGCGAGTTCCCTGTACCTGTAGGGATATTTGTACCCATCTTCCCTGGCTAACAGCGGAGGAACCAAGGTTCTGACATCCCTATTGTTTACTCATTAGGATCAGGACTCCTGCCTTGTATTTTTCCGATGTGGAACCAATCACCTGGCCTACCCATAATCTCTTCATGCGTTCAAAATCACTAGACTCTAAGTGGGTCTCTTGTAGTAGAGCTATATCAGGTTTATATTTCTTGAGGTGCCAGAGCACGATCCATGAGATTAACTTCATATATTAGTAAGAATTGTGGCTTATCCATGACGGTCGGCTCTAAACTAGCACCCGTATCCCGGAGAGGCTGCATTACCCTGAAGACCCTAATCAAAGGGTACTCCCCAATACTCCCAAATACTATCCTGAAGAAATATGAGTGCCTCCATAGTAATAGTGCTCCTCATAGTCCCACCAATATTAATTCCCTTCTAGAATGCCCTCATTAGTAATACTGCCCCCTACAGTGATAATGCTCCCCAAGAGTACCCCCATTAATAAAAGAGCCCTCCAGTATTAATAATACCCTCACAGAGCCCCCAGTAGAAATAAGGCCCCCTATTGTTCCCCCCAGTGATAATAAAGCTCTCTATAGACCTCTCAGTAGTAATAAGGCCCCCCATAGTGCTCTTAGTAGAAATAAGACGGATATAAGTCCATCCTATAGAGCCCCCGTAGTAATAAGAATGCCTATAATGTCCCCTGGATTTATAATACCTCTACAGTGTCCCCAGTATTTATACTGCCCCCTACTGTTATAATGCTCACCCTGAAGTGCCCCCAGTATTTAAAATGCCCACTGCAGTGCCCCCTGTAGTTATATTCCTCCCTCGCGGGTACACGGCCTCGTGCCTGGATGTCATTGCCGTCTTTGGTTCCCCATGGAAGGATCCCCGAGAGCATCTGGCGCAGGTGCTCGGGCAGACCCGTCAGGCAGGCTTTACCATTATGCCAGGAAAGTGCCAGCTGGGCATAAGCGAGGGGCACAGGGTAGGCGGGAAAGCCTTGGAACCGGAGCAGGGGAAAGTGGAGGCCATCACATCCTGGATCACCCTCAGGGCCAATGACCAGGTGATCTCCTCTCTGGGCACCGTCGGGTACTATAGGAGGTTCGCGCCCCACTATAGTAGCCTGGCGAGGCCCTGACGGACCGCACCAAGAAGAAGCTGCCCTTCACAGTCGATTGGACAAACAACTGCGAGATGACTTTCCAGGCGCTGAAGGCCCCCCTTTCCAGCTGCCCTGTACTACAGACAGCTGACTTCACACGGCCATTTATAGTACCAACCGACGCCAGTGATTTTGGTCTCCGTGCCATGCTCGGTTATGTCGACTCTGTGGGTCAGCAACGAATGTGAGGTGGCTACGCGGGAGCCTTGAGCTCCAGCAGTATCACTTTGCCATTCTCTCCAAGAAGAGCTGTGACCGCAGGGTTGCAGGAAAGAGAGGGTGCGGACGGGTGCACAGGGAAACATAGGAATGTGCTACCCCTAGCGCCCTCTAAAGGGAGGAGGTGTGAGGAATGTGGAGTTCTGATTTAATTCATGGCATTTTTTCCAGGAGTGGGCAGAGGAAATAAAACTCCACAGGGGGACTCTGCTTCAAAGGGCGGCCACGTGTTTATCTTTCATACCCCACTCAGCCACACTGGCAACTCAACTGCTCTGGCAGGATGAATGCAGGCGGGCAATTGAGTTGGTTAACAGAACAAAATAATCCATCAGACATCATGGAACTGAGAGTTCATAAGGGATTACAAATTGGCCATTCATCACAGGAATAAAATGGTTACATATCTGCAACCCTGGGATCAAGGCGGACATGCCCCTGGTCGTCGTTTGGGGGTCGGGTGCCAGGAAGGGAAGATAGAGAGATCTCCCAGTAGGAACCTAATAACAGTGCTATGTTTGGTCTCCACTTGTAGCCGGAACCCAGCCGGATACAGTGCTACTAGAAACATCTCCCTGTGATCTTCTGGTGAGGAGCTATGATCCATAATTGGTTTTTGGATTCTGAGTAGCCACACAGGGAAAGGAAGGGGAGTGGCCGACTACAGGTGAAAAGGGCCAGAGGCCAGCATCTTTCTCTGAAGGGGGCCACCTCGTGTTATGTGTTTGGGTAGAGCTGGAACTGCTGACATCACTGCACCCATGAGACTACAGCTAAGGATTATAGCAACCAAGAATTCATCCTCATAACACAAAGGACTACTCATCCACCTGGTAACAGACTTTTTCTCTTTAACCCTGTTTGCACCACATCATTTGAATTTGCACGCCCAACCATTGTATATATTCTGTGTGTATATAGTGTTATGTCTAGTGTGCCCTTAAGGCAATTAAATATATAATTCAATCTTGCGCTGTTCTTGTATCTCTTTTTTGCAAAACACTACTGCCTAACTGGCTACTAACCACTCTTGTCCCAGGCAATAAAACTTAACTTTTACTTCTTTTATTAAAACAATTGAGAAAAGTAAACTTATGTGAGCTACCTAAAGAGTTAAAACTAGCTATACCTCACTGGATGCTATTCCAGAGTGATAAACACCATAGGACTGCCGATGGGAGTTACCTTGTGACCCGCTGCGCAGTGGGTTGCAGCTCCCGGACTTAGTATCTGTATCTGTAAACGCCGACGGCCTTCACTGCGCATGTGCCGATACTTAGCATTCGCAAGCCGGCACCTGATGGTACTGAGGCTGCGCCCACACTTAGTCGTCCTACTCCCCGCCGCTGCAACGAGATGCGCATGCGCTTGGTCTTCTTCTCTCCCTCTCTACATCCGAGTGTTCTTGTTACTGCGCCTGCACTTAGAAACAATGCATTATACCTATGTATGGCAATGTGTGGGTCTCAATTGTCACCTATTTTATATGTTACACTTGTCATCTATTGCTTAATGTATTGCACTATTTCAACCTGGGTAGTTACCAATCTGGTTTAATAAAAGTAACTGCTGATATTAAGTATTAAATAGTATGTAATATAGGGTTCAGGTCCCACAATATGATTTATCATTATTGACTATTTACGAAAGCGGGTCACAAGATAACTCCCATCGGCAGGGGACGAGGGAGTTAATCACAAGTATAATCTTTACACTTATAGGGCAGTCCTGGCATGCACATGTAAACCTGGGTGGGATTAGTTAATTTCTTCATAACTGTGAGGAGGTGGCCTATAAAGGTCCCACACCAGTGTTTACTATTCAAGTCTGCCCAATACCCCTGATGAAGCCAGATTAGCTGGCGAAACATGTTGGGGGGCAGGAATTAGGTTTTACGTTGTTGTACCTCACCGGTGCCAGACCAATTCTATGTGCTTAGTGCAAATTGTCAATGTGAACAGGCCCTTGCCTGTCAACATATGCCTCAAATCATGGGGGTTAGGAATAACTAGGCACAGAGTAATACTTTAGCCATTAGAGCAGGAAGCTAAGGAAGCAGTGCGGGTTAGTGCACCCCCACCTGCAATCCTATGGTGTTTATCACTCTGGAATAGCATCCAGTGAGGTATAGCTAGTTTAAACTCTTTAGGTAGCTCACATAAGTTTACTTAAGTAAAAGTTAAGTTTTATTGCCTGGGACAAAAGTGGTTAGTAGCCAGTTAGGCAGTAGTGTTTTGCAAATAATAAAAAACCCTTCCCGGACAAGGTCCTTTTGTGATTTTGTTCTTGTATCTCGATCACGAATACCCACGTCAGTGTTTTGGCCTAGTTATAAGTTTCTTGGGGTTGATTTCTGACCTGATATAATCCCGATAGCGGACCGAGCTTATATCTAATGAGGAACTGGTGGCAGTCTACGGGGCTGACAGAGCGATCTTTTACTGGGGTAGTGAAAAGGCCCTCTCAGCTTGTCAGGGTTGTAAGCAAGTGTGGAGTCACGTCGGAGGTGCCTTCCTGTGCCTGCGTGAATAGGAGGTCCAGTGTAAACTGTGCCAAGCTGACCTTACGTACTCCCAGGGAGAGCGTAACGTCACGTCTTGGTAACCAGTGACGAAACCGTACCACGTGAGCTCAACGTAGTTGAGGTCAGGCGGGGCTGCGAGGTGCGGTATTCGTCACACTTACTTTTCTCACATAGCTGTATAGGGTGGGGAATTTCTATTGGCCGCAAGTTGTTAGCACATAGTTGCTGCCCTTGTCAAAATATAATAAAAAACACAAAGTTCAACAGGAAGAATACTTAGTATTTTGTAGATGTGGGATGTGTAGACTTTGTAGATGATGCTTTTCTGGTTTAGAAAATATGAATTAAGTGTAAAATATCTATGGAGTGGAGCTTGTAGAGTAATTTAAACATGGCTCTGACCGCACAAATACAATTCAGGAGGAATGTAACAATGTAACTCAGACCTTTATTCTCTCTGAGGGTTAATTCAGAGAGGTTCCAAATGTATGTAAATTAATTCTCTTCACACCCCAATATGCTTTGTTTTATCTCATGAGATGTTTGCAATTTACCCAAGCTAACAGGAAACTTAACAGTTCATTATCAGAAAATTACTGGTTGCTTTGTCAATCATATATTGTATTAAAATCAGAGGTACACTCGTGATATTTAATTTGCGACAAACAGGAAAATCCGAAACCATTGAAAATAATTAATGGAATTAAAATGCAAGTTGATTTTTTTTATTCATCTCAGAACCTTCTGAAAAGCATAAAATTAAGAAGGTGTTATCTAACAATAGTAAAAAGAGCACGCGATGAACACTGGATTAACACCACTTACAGTTTTCTTAATATATGTCGTTTTTTGGCTTTGTGATAATTTTGTTTTCTTAGTGGGATTGTATTTAATAGGATACATTCCAATGCTAAAGTCTAGTCACCTAAGGGTCCATTCAGACGTCCGTAGAATGGGTCCGGATCCGTTCCGCAATTATGCGGAACGGGTGCGGACCTATTCATTTTCAATGGGGCTGGAAAAGATGCGAACAGCACACAGTGTGCTGTCCGCATCCGCATTTCCGGTCCGTGGCTCCAGAAAAAAAGCTGGGGACAAGAATAGGAATCCTCTATCAAGTGCCGGCGATGTGCGGTGTCAGTGTTTTGAGGTCCGCAATATGCGAACTGCAAAACACTACAGACGTCTGAATGAAACCTAAAGAACAAGATAAGCATATGGGATAATTCATTTTCAATTTCACCTTGGGGTTGTGCACCTTTGTGGGGGTTTTGCCCCCTCTTGGGCAGACCCATAATGGGAAGCATACTTACCATCTTCCTGGCACCGGCTCCTCGCTCCTTCTCTTTCTGGCCTTGGCTGCTCCTCCTTGTTCCCAGGATGTAAACTTCCGTTCTCACTCTGCTGCAGCCAAGTGCTGGCCATATTTGTGAACTGTTCCCCTTATGTCACTTGACCATTTGACATGATGCAAGGGGAGCAGGTCACCCGTGATTGGCCGCAGTGGCGTCAAAATGGAAGTTTACATGCTGGAAGAGCTGTGGAGTAGCCAAGGCAGGGGAGAGAAGGACAGGGGAGCCAGCTCCGGGAATCAGTAAATGCTTCCCTTCACAGGTTGGCCTAAGAGGGAGGGGAAGGGATGTTGTCAAAACCCCTTTAAAGATCATCTGTCATCATGATTGACCCTATTAAACCAGACATACTTGTAGGATTAATCATGGTGACTGAAATGACCCCTTTTTCTCTGTATTCGTTATTATGCAGAGAAATTCTCTTTAGCCATTGTAGGAAGGAACAAGGGGTCGTCATTGATGGGCGGTATGTGTGACCGAGGTTCCTGGCCTCGGTGAAGTCAGAGCAGTTTTTCTTTTTCCTGAAATGTCATTATTGCAGTCTGACACTTTAGCTGGTTAATATGGCTGTAAAGCTGATTCGGGATGGCTCTTACTGGGAGTGGCCTAAGTGCTGGATGGGTGGCTACTCCCCACGTTTCAGGCCGGGTCCTGGGAGGCTTATAAAAGCAGTCAGCACTGTCAGGTGGGGTGGATTATCCTCCATCTCACAGTGAAGCTGTGGAGTCTCTGTGTTTTGGGATCTGAAGCTGTGTGCTGTGCTAAAGGGCTGAGAGCCGCATGCTGGAAAACAGGCCCCTAAAGCCTGCTGGGGACCGCTGATGAAAAACTGCTGACAAGGTGAATGTTTTGTTCTGTGGACTTTCCATGGTTTGAACGAACACCAAGACTGCGAACTGTCATTTTGTTTTGCCTTCTGTGTAAATAAACACTGAACTGTTTAAGTTGAAGACTTTGTGGTTGCCTTTATACTGCATCCGCTAACCTGCCTACCAGAGCAAATCCCCTTTATTGGTGTCGGATACGGGAAAACTCAATGAGGCAGGCCTGAAGGCCGAAAAGCTTTTGTTTTTTCCCAGGCACTGGTGTATGTCCTATATTAAACCGGCAAGGTTACGACCCATGTCCCCTGACAAAATGGAGGTGGTCATGAAAGCCCTCATGGAGGCTAACTTGCAGCAGCAGGAGGCTAACAAGCAGCAGCAGGAAACCAACCAGCTGCTATTGCAGCATGTGAGGGCGTTACAAGCGCAAGGAACGTCTCAGAAAGTCCATGATGCCCGGAAAGCTGTCCGTGTGGCGATCCCCAAGATGACCCCTGCAGACGACGTCGAGACCTATCTGGATGTGTTCGAAAAGGTGGCCGTGAGGGAGAAGCTACTCCGAGACCAATGGGCTGAAGTCTTCGCTCCGTTCCTGGCATCCGGACCCCAGCAGGTGTATTTTGACTTACCAGATGTGCAAGCGGCCGACTACCTGGCCGTAAAAGGTGAGATTCTGGCAAGACTAGGTGTGAATGTATTGGACCGGGCCCAGCAGGTGCATCAGTGGGAATTTAACCCAGATGAACCCACCAGAGCGCAGTATTATGATCTGCTACACCGGTTGCAAAAATGGCTGTAGCCTGACGTACTGAGTAGTGTTGATCGAGCGAGTAGTGCTCGGGTGCTCTGGCTGAACACATCGGGATGCTCGGGTGCTCTACTGAGCACCCGAGTATAATAGAAGTCAATGGGAGAACCCGAGCATTAAACCAGGCAACCCCTGCTCCGAAGAGGGGAATGCGCCTTGGTTCATAGGAAAAGGTCAGAAATTAATGGAAACACCACCGAAATGGTTTTGGAACAGCATGGGGAGGATGTCTCGATGCATCTTGGACTCCCAGGTCGCTGCTGGGAACCATGTTGTCCAAGTAGTACGCCACTTTTACAGACTAACAATAATATGCACAAAACCGAAAAAAAAAAAAAAATTTTTAGAGGAAACATTTTTTCCTGTATATTTACTTCTATATAAAGTGCAAGTGCTACCAAAAATTACAAGGAAGAGGTATACTCCGATACAACCTGTATATCACATAATGGAGGGCCTCATTTACATTGTGGTACAATTGTTCAGGTAGTGGGACTCCTACACTCATAAGTGAAAGGGCTGCCAAAAATTACAAGGAACTGGCACTCCAAAACACCCTTTGTTACTCATAAAGGAGGGCATTATACACACCCTTGAAAAATTATGATTGATGGCCTACTGGTGACCCTCAAAAACATTTGGAGCAAGGGCCTGCTGATCTGACCATCTAAAACATTAGGGGCGAAGGCCTGCTACCGCACTGGTGACTCTAGATAACCTCTGGGCGATTGCACGTCCCCGTGATGGCGACGATCCATTTGGATGTCTGCCCTATCAACTTTAGCTGTTCTTTTCTGTGCCTACCATGGTGATCACGGGTAACGGGGAATCAGGGTTCGATGCCGGAGAGGGAGCTTGAGAAACTGCTACCACATCTAAGGTAGGTCAATGGCTGAAATCTGCAATCGGCAATTGCCTTGCCCCTTTTTTTTCCTAATTGTGAACCACCCAGAGAGGGTGGGTCAAGTTATTAAAGCACAAGCGTCCAGGGAAGGCAGCAGTGGCGCGGCAATTACCCACTTCCGACTCGGGGTGTTAGTGAAGATAAATAACAAGAGGCTCTGTTATTGGAATGAGTACACTTTCCGTTAACGAGGATCTATTGGAGGGCAAGTCTGGTGCCAGCAGCCGACTTGCTCCCGACCTCCACAACGTTCACCCAGTGTGCCGTCATGGTGAGGATTGTGTTGACCAGACTCTTGGCTACTGAGACTGGACTTGTAGGCGAAGGCCTGCTGCCGCTTTGTTGACTTTAGATAACTTCTAGGCGATCGCACGTCCCTGTGATGGCGACTATCCATTTGGATGTCTGCCCTATCAACTTTGGAGCAATTTTTCAACAAGGACCTTCTGGTATAGCATCTTTTTGCTTGTCCTCTCCACCAGAGGAATGAGAGATGAGAAGTTCTCTTTGTAGCAGGGGTCGAGAATGGTGAACAACCAGTATTCCGTGTTGTCTAAAATGCGTATAACGCGTGGGTCGTGGGAAAGGCAGCCTAACATGAAGTCAGCCAGAAGGTGCGGTCATCAGAAGGTGAGCTGACCCTGTAAAAGATTGTAGGTGAGGGCACGCCGGTAAGCTGACCCTGCAAAACATTATATGCGAGGGCCTTCAGGTGAGCTGACCCTGTAAAACATTATATGCGAGTGCCTGTTGGTGAGCTGACCCTGTAAAAGATTATATGCGAAGGCCTGCAGGTGAGCTGACCCTGTAAAACATTATTTGCGAGGGCATGCAGGTGAGCTGACCCTGTAATAAATTATATGTGAGGACATATATGCGAGGGCATTATATGCGACGAATAAGCATGTTGATATGATGGAAGAGGAGGAGGAGGATGAGAAAAGGAAGATTTAACCATATACCCTTTTTTGTGGTGGAAGGGGTGCATGGGAATACAGTGTATTGAGTACATTAAACAACACATTTAAAGTGTCTTTGTTCATCAGGTCTTCTGGTATTGCACCATTTTGCTCGTCCTCTCCACCTCAGGAATGAGAGATAAGAAGTTCTCTTTGTAGAGTGGGTCGAGAAGGGTGAACACCCAGTAAACCGTGTTGTCTAAAATGCGTATAACGCGTGGGTCGCGGGAAAGGCAGCCTAACATGAAGTCAACCATGTGTTCTAGAGTACCAACAGGCAAGACTTTTCTGTCATCATCAGTAGGATCACTCTCAATCTCCTTATCCTCTTCTTCTGCCCACCCAAGCTGAACAAATGGAATTAAACTTCCATGGGTACTACCCTGTGTAGCGGAGGCAACTGTCTCCTGCTCCTCCTCCTCTTCATCGTCCTATTCGCGCTGAGAAGACGGACGAAGGGTGGTCTGGCTATCACCCTGTGTAATGTCTTCTTCCCCATTTCCACCTCTTCCACATGCAAAGCGTCGTCCTTAATTGTGAGCAGCGAGCGTTTGAGTAGACACAGAAGTGGGATGGTTACGCTGATAATAGTGTTATTGCCGCTCACCATCTGTGTTGATTCCTCAAAATTTCTTAAAACGTCACAGAGGTCAGACATCCATGCCCACTCCTCGCTTCTGATTAGCGGAAGCTGACTAGAAAGGTGACGACCATGTTGCAGGTGGTATTCCACTACTGCCCTCTGCTGCTCACAAAGCCTGGCCAACATGTGGAACGTTGAGTTCCAGTACGTGCTCACGTCGCACAACAGCCGGTGAGCTGGCAAGTTAAAGCGCTGCTGTTGACAGACAGGCTGAAGCTGTCGATGACTTGCGGAAATGTGCACACACATGTGCACCTTCACCAGTAGCTCAGGAAAATTGGGGCAGGTTTTGAGAAACCGCTTAACCACTAAGTTTAAGACGTGGGCTAGGCATGGGATGTGTGTGAGCTTGCCGAGCTCCAAAGCCGCCACCAAGTTACGGCCATTATCACACACAACCAGGCCTAGTTGTAGGTTGAGTGGCGAGAGCCACAGCTCAGGCTGGTCTCCTATCCCCTGCAACAGCTCTGCAGCGGTGTGCTGTTTGTCCCCTAAGCATATCAGCTTCAGCAGGGCCTGTTGACGCTTCCCCACTGCAGTGCTACACTGCTTCCAGCTACCGGCTGATGGCTGACTGGTGCTGCACGCGGATAATTCGGAGGTGGAAGTGGAGGAGGAGAAGTGGGGGTTGGAGCCACTAACGTAGGTGCTGGCGGAAACCCTGATGGAATTAGGGCCCGCAATCCTCGGCGTCTCTAGCACCTGTGCCATCCCAGGGTATGACTCGCTCCCGGCCTCCACAATGTTCACCCAGTGTGCAGTCAGGGAAATGTAGCTTGTCAATGTGTCCGTGGTTAAGTGGACCTTCCCAGTAACTGCATTGGTCAGGGCACGTGTGACTTTTCGGGACACATGTTGGTGTAAGGCGGGCACGGCACACCTTGAAAAATAGTGGCAACTGGGGACAGAGTACCGCTGGACGGCCGCCGACATCAGGCTGCGGAAGGCCTCAGTGTCCACAAGCCTAAATAGCAACATTTCCAGGGCCAGTAATTTTGAAACATGCGCATTTAGTGCTATGATCTGTGGGTGGGTGGCTGGGTATTTGCACTTGCATTCAAATGCCTAGGGTAATGACATTTGGACGCTGCGCTGGGACAGGGAAGTGGATGTGGTCGCTGATGGTGCTTGCAAAGGTCCAGGTGCAGGGCGGGAGGCATCCTCGCCTGCGCCTTTCGACAGGTGATTGGCCAGCACATACCATAGGGGAAGGGGAGGCAGTGGTGTGACCCGCAGACACAGATTGTGGACCCAGGTGTTTGTCCCACTTATTACGGTGCTTGGATGCCATGTGGCGGATCATGCTGGTGGTGGTGAGGTTGCTAGTGTTCACGCCCCAGCTCATTTTGGTGTGGCACAGGTTGCAAACTACTATTCTTTTGTCGTTCACACTTTCCTCAAAAAAGCGCTATACTGTGGAACACCTACACTTGGCAAGGCAGATTTAGGCAAGGGGGTGCTCCGTGGAACAGTTGCGGGCCTGTTTGGTGTGGCCCGCCTTCTCCCTTTTGCCACCCCACTGCCTCTTCCAGCCTGTTGCGCTGCTGAAGATCCTTCCCCCTCCGTACTGTTGCCCTCGCTCGCTTTCCACCTTCCCAGGTTGGGTCAGTGACCTCATCGTCCACCACCTCCTCTTCTACTTCCTTACTCTGATCAGCCTCTTGATTTGTTGACCTAACCACAACCTCAGTGATTGACAACTGTGGCTCATCCTCTTCATCAACCTCTTGAGACAGTAATTGCGGTTGACTCATTGGCAACTGTGTCTCATCATCATCCACCTCATTAAATAATTGCCGTTCCCCACGTCATGTTCTTTTGACTGTGGATGCTCAAGAGGTTGGGAATCAGGGCACAACATATTATTTCCCTCTTCAAGCGGGCTTGGCGAGAAGGCCAAATCAAGTAATGGCGATAAAAAGAGCTCCTCGGAATTGTGGGAGTGTGGGATCACTTGTTTGGCCAGACTCTCCATGGTGGGAGGAAGGAGGATCAGGGTAAGGATTCTGTTGACCACACTCTTGGCTACTGAGACTGGACTTGGTGGAAGACGGGGTGGTGCTTAACCGACTGGATGCATTATCTGCTGCAATCCAACCGACCACCTGGTCGCACTGGTCTGACTTCAAGAGTTTTGTCCTGCGACGCCCTGCAAACTGAGACATGAAGCTAGGTATCGTGGATGATTGCTTTTCTTGTGCTCTGGCAGTAGGCACAATTTCAACCCGCCCAGGGCCACGGCCTCTGCGTGAACCATCAGCATCACGGACACTTTCCTGTCCCTTAATGCCCGCCTTCTTCATATTAAATGTTATATGCATGCTTAACACACAAGATGTGGCACGGATTTCACAGTTCACAGCAAGCACAGTATATGGAAAAAGTACATAAAAGTATGGAAAAAGGAAAATAGATTTCACTTATATTTTTACTCTCTCTGGCCCTGACACGCAGAAGGTATTGGACAGATGTCACAAGTCACTGCAGACACCCTCTATAGAAAAAGTATTCAAAATAATGGAAAAAATATACTAGTTTTCACTTATATTTTTCCTATCTCTAGCCCTGACACACAGAAGGTATTGGACAGATGTCACAAGTCACTGCAGACACCCTTTATAGAAAAAGTATTGAAAATGATGGAAAAAATATACTAGTTTTCACTTATATTTTTCCTCTCTCTGGCCCTGACACACAGAAGGTATTGGACAGATGTCACAAGTCACTGCAGACACCCTCTATAGAAAAAGTATTGAAAATGATGGAAAAAATATACTAGTTTTCACTTATATTTTTCCTATCTCTGGCCCTGACACACAGAAGGTATTGGACAGATGTCACAAGTCACTGCAGACACCCTTTATAGAAAAAGTATTGAAAATGATGGGAATTTTTTTTTATGGCTATATTATATTGCTGCCACCACACACAATAGTTCTTAAAAGGACTTTTTGGTCTTTGAAACGTTTTTCAACTAAATAGATTGCAATCACACTCCCTAAACTATCTGTCCCTTCCTAAGCGCAGCTCTCCCTGACTACAAATGAGCCGAACATGCGTCATCGGGTGCTATACAGCATCCGATGACGTGTTCCGGCCAGCCAATCACTGTAATGCCAGTAGCCAACATGGCTACTAACATTACAGTGAGGGCAGCACTTACCTGCACGTTTATTGGCTGCATAGCAGCCACGAAACGTGCGGTGAAGGAGACTCGAGCATGGTACTTGAGCACAAGCGGTACTCGGCCGAGTACCGCCATGTGCAGAGCATAGCGATGCTCTAGCCCAGGCATCCTCAAACTGCGGCCCTCCAGCTGTTGTAAAACTACAATTCCCACAATGCCCTGCTATAGGCTGATACCCGTAGGCTGTTCGGGCATGCTGGGAGTTGTAGTTTTGCAACAGCTGGAGGGCCGCAGTTTGAGGATGCCTGCTCTAGCCGAAAAGCAGTTCAGAGGAGCATGTTCGCTCAACACTAGTACTGAGTCCCACTGCTACGCTGGACCATCTGTTGGCTGATGTGTTCTGGAGGGCTTTGCCGTACCCTCTCCAGCACTGGATCGGTCAGGTGTCTCCTGGTAATGCCTTAGAGATGGTCGACCTGGTGGAGCACCATGAGGCCACCAGAAATCTACAGGGGGGTTCTGTTGGGAGGGGGCCAGTTAAACCCCAGAAATCTCCACCCTCGACCAGGTGGTCAGTGCCAGCAAGGCCCGATCGGGATGTAGTCCCTGCAGACCCAGCTCCGATGGTCTGTTGGTACTGTCAAGAGCCTGGTCACATCAGGGCTGACCGTCCCCATCGGGGGGAACCTATGGACACTAACTATGGCTACCGGCCCTCAATGTGAGCCAGGAGGCTGTGTGCAATCGGTACCCCCGAGACAATAGACAATAGTCACCTGTGTCAGGTACAAGTGGAAGATACTCTGGTGGTGGCACTGGACTCAGGGAGCCTGATTTCCCTGGTAAGAGCTGCCCTGGTGCGGCCCGCGGAGTATACTGGCCGAAAAGTCGGCGTTGTGTGCATCCATGGAGACTTAAAGGACTATCCCACCGCCCTGGTGTCTCTATCCACGGTGGCCGGCAGGTGGACTCATGAGGTGGCCGTCGCCACAAAGTTACATTATGAACTAATAATTGGGAGAGACTTCCCTGGTTTCCCGTCACTGTGGCCTGAGGCGAGAGTCACCAATACATATGAGACAGGGATAACCCTAGCAGAGTGGCCCGGCTCAGGGGGGAGACCAGAACCCTGGGAACCTGAGACCAAAGGGCCAGCGGTAGGGGTGACCGCCACTTCGGTGGAAGAGGAGGAGACAACCCCGCTAAGTGTGATGGTGGGAGACGTGAAGGACTTGCCGCCGGGTCCGGAGTTTGCAGACCTTAACATCTCCAGAGATAATTTTGCTTCTGGTGCCGACAGTGGGCAGTAAGTTCCTGGCTAGGTGGCAGGGTCCCTACGAAGTGCTCGAAAAAGTTGGGGAGGTAGCCTACAAGGTACTCCAGCCTGGGCAGAGAAAGCCGGAGCAGGTGTACCATGTAAACTTATTGAAACCGTGGAAAGATAGGGAGACCAGCCACCAGCCGGGTTTTCTGGGGGTAGAGTTTCCAGTTGCGCGGTCTGATACAAGGGAAGCAGTTTCCACAGTAAAGATTGCTAACAACCTTTCCTCTAAATAGATTTAGGAGGCCAGGGAGTTCGTCATCAGAAACACGGATGTGTTTTCAGACCTCCCCGGACGCACTTCTATCATCCGACATGACATTGTCACTGAGCCTCAGGCCAGAATCCGGTTGAAACCATACCAGGTACCTGAGTCGCGGCGACAGGCCATCTCGGAAGAAAAGCAGCTGATGTTACAGCTACGTGTCATCGTGGAGTGAAAAAGTGAATGGGCCAGTCCGATAGTCTTAATACCCGGACGGGACATTACGATTCTGTAACGACTTCAGCAAACTTAATGAAGTTTCCAAGTTTGACGCATATCCCATGCCCAAGTGGATGAGCTTATTGAGAAGTAAGGCCAAGCCCGGTATTTTTCTGTGTTGGACCTCACCAAAGGGTACTGGCAGGTACCCTTGATGGAGGCTGCCAAGGAAAAAATGGCTTTCATCACACCAGAGGGGCTGTATCAGTACAAGGTATTACCCTTTGGTCTACATGGCGCTCTCGCCTCGTTTCAAAGGCTAATGGACATTGTACTCCGTCCACATCGTCGGTACGCTTCGGCATACCTGGACGATATCGTTATCCACAGCACCGACTGGGAAAGTCACCTGCCTAAAGTACAGGTGGTAGTGAACTCCCTTAGGAAGGCTGGCTTAACCGCTAACCCAAAAAAGTGCGCGATAGGGTTAGAAGAGACCAAGTACCTGGGGTATGCAATTGGGCGCAGAATTATCAAACCTAAGGTGAACAAAATTGAGGCAATTCGGAATTGGCCCTGACCTGTCACTACTCGGCAAGTAAAATGGTTCCTGGGAATGGTGGGGTACTATATGAGGTTTGTCCCCCACTTTGCTACAGTCGCCGCACCATTGACAGGCCTTTTGAAGGGACACAAGTCACTGACGGTCCACTGAAATGAGCAGTCGGAAAAGGCTTTCTCCGCTTTGAAGTCGGCCCTGTGTGGGTCCCCGGTTTTGGTGACACCTGACTTCAAAAGGGAGTTTATAGTGCAGACTGATGCCTCCGAGGTAGGTCTCGGTGCTGTACTGTCTCAGGAAGTCAACGGGGAGGAGCATCCAGTTGTCTTCCTTAGCCGGAGGCTTACCCCAGCCGAGTCCAGGTATAGTATAGTGGAGAGAGAGTGCCTGGCTATCAAGTGGGCACTCGAGTCTCTCCGCTATTATTTGTTGGGGAGAAAGTTTAGTCTGGTGACTGACCACTCCCCTCTCAAATGGATGAGCCAGGCCAAGAACAGAAATGCCTGCGTCACCCGGTCGTTTTTGTCTTTGCAGAATTTCAAGTTTTTGGTGGAACACAGGGCAGACCAGTTACTAGGAAACACGGATACCCTGTCCCGGGTACACTGTTTAATGTGTGTCCACCCCCTCAGGGTTGAACAAAGGGGGGAGGTATGTAGGAAGGAACAAGGGGTCGTCATTGATGGGCAGTATGTGTCACGAGGTTCCTGGCCTCGGTGAAGTAAGAGCAGTTTTTTTCCCCTGAAATGTCATTATTGCAGTCTGACACTTCAGCTGGTTAGTATGGCTGTATAGCTGATCCGGGACAGCTCTTGCTGGGAGTATGATTTTGCTGCCTGAATAAACGCTTAAAATAACTTTATTAATGTCTATTTTCTGCCAAATAAAATATTACCCACTATAGCGGTTAGCATGTATAGAATGGGCAGAGCGGAGGAGGTTGACTTTCCACTCCCCCAAGTGACGTATCGGCATGCCGATTAGCTCCGCCTAGTGGGAGTGACTACCTTTATATGAGAGCGGCTTTTAGCGGCCGCGCAACGGCCATAATAGAGCTGGAGGCTGTGTATCTGTGTGCTGCACGCGCGCCAACAGGAGCGTGCAGCGTCCTTCACCTGCAGGCAGAGTGGCATTATTCGCTTAAATACATGGAGCGAACTGCACTTATGCCAATGTACTACTCTGCTCCTGAGGACATATCACTGTCACCAAAGTGATATAGAAACGCGTCGAGCAGAGGCATGAATAGGCAGGGAATTTCATGTTCATGTAAATAGCAATCAAGTTCAATGTAGGCTGGATTGGAAAAGCAGGTTATAGGGTAGAGCTTTATAAACATAGCTCTCGCCTGCACCATATCCATCCCACCTTGCTATCTACATATGTTGATGGTGTGACGCACTGTTGCAAGAAAGTATCTAGTTGCAACTAAGTGTATAGCTGTGGTAATAAGTGTATTCAGCGCACCTGAGCAACTACTACAGAGTGTTATTAGGTGTGGAGGACTAGGCTGTACCCATACAATTGTGGTGTGAGCCACTCCTCCAGACTTAGCCTGATAAGTTTTTCATGTGGTGGGTTGCCACTATTTTAATATAGACATTAATAAAGTTATTTTAAGCGTTTATTCAGGCAGTAAAATCATATAACAGACATATACGCAAATAATTCCTTTTATAGTTAATCCTCTTACTGGGAGTAGCCAAAGTGCTGGGTGGGTGGCTTCTCCCAACGTTCCAGGCCGGGTCTTGGAAGGCTTTTAAAAGCAGTCAGCACTGTCAGGTGGGGTGGATTATCCTCCATCTTACAGTGAAGCTGTGGAGTCTCTGTGTTTTGGGATCTAAAGCTGTGTGCCGTGCTAAAGGGCTGAGAGCCGCATGCTGGAAAACAGGCCCCTAAAGCCTGCTGGGGACCGCTGATGAAAAATCCTCACTGCTCCAATACCTGGCCCTGAAACCTCATGCATGCTCCAACAGCAGTTCTTTTGGCGTATGAGCAGAGAAGACCTCAAAGCTTTCAGGGCCAGGCATCGGAGCAGGGAGGATGCCTGGCCTTTTCAATCTCACTTGGAGGGGTCGTGACAATGGGAAGAGACAGAGTTGAAACGGTGCTCCAATGGGCTAGGCCAGCTCCTCATTCTCTGAACATCTCATTCGCATATAACTAAAAAGAATTTTTCTGCATCAGTAATACAGATTGCAGATAGAAACAGCTCATTTTAATCACTATGATCAACCCTACCAGGCTATATGCTTGGTTTAACCCCTTCAGAGCCCTGGGATTTTCCGTTTTAGTTTTACTCCCTGCCTTCCCGAAGCCATAACTTTATTTTTCCCGTTCACATAGCTGTATGAGGGTTTGTTTTTTGCAGAACAAGTTGTACTTTATATTGGCTCCAATTAATATGGCACACAACATAGTGGGAAAATACAAAACTGGCAATTCTGCCACAGTTTTATGGGTTTTGTTTAACAGCATTCCCTATGTGGTAAAACTGACCTGTACCCTTTATTTACTGGGTCAATGCAATTACAACTATACCACATTTATAGTTTTTCTTGTGTTTAAATAATGAAAACAAAACCTTGGAAATAATAAATTTCTTCTTTTCATCGCCATATTTAAACCCCCATAACTTTTTACCGTTAAGCCTATAGAGCTGTGTGGGGGCTTATTTTTTGTGAGACGATCTGTAGTTTTTATTGATACTATTTTGGAATATCTATGATGTTTTTACAACGTTTTATTTTAATTTATTTCCCGTTACACTGTTCGCCGTATGGGATAAATATTTTGATATTTTAATTGTATGGGCATTTTGGGATGCAGTGATGACTATGATCATTTTTTTATATATTTTTTTTTTTATTCTGGGGAAAGTGGGGTGATTAGAATTTTTATAGTTTTTTTTTATTTTTGACCACCAAAAATACATTCAAACAGTCATCAGATTGCCATTTCTATTTAGTAATGGATTTAAATACACTGCTAAATAGAAAATTCTGTATATTACAAAGTAGTGCTGCCACCTGATAGATTTGAAAAGCATCGGAGCCTCCAACAGGCTTTCCGGTTCACCATGTAGGGGAGCCATTCTAGGCCTGGATGCGCAGCGCATCTGGGTTTTTGGTTCTCCTATGCCATGGTCCTGTTCAACCACAGTATTTGAGGGATTACATTTATGCGATTGCCATTATCGCCGATCGCAGACATTAGTCCCAGGTGTCTGCTTTTTAAAACGTCAGAAACCTGGCAGCTGCGCTCGCTATTTAAGACCATACCTCTGCCGTACATGTAAAGGTTTAACAGGGTTGCTCATGTGACAGATACTTTTTAAAAGAGGCGATAAGTATAATGGAACTTATATGGTTCCTTGCTGGTTGCCTCTTTATATGACCATATGCCTACCAATAGACAAACTCAAAGTAAACCCTATTAGACATAGGAGTCAGAAAGCAGTACTAAATAGACCATTATCATTTAAATCACTACATTATCTGTAAAGGTCACTGGAAGAAGAGTGACAGCCAATGCCAACTTCCTCCAGCAAAATAAGCTCATATTAAAGGGTTTTTAATCATGGAAACAATACAGAGTACAGGTATGTTAACTTGGGTGAATACCCAGGACAGCTTGATTACCTCAGGTTTATTAACATTAATATTTTAGTAGTGTGAAAAATATATGAAAGACATTGGAGCATCAAAAGGTTGAATCATAACTTGTGACTCCTCAAGTTTCTTGCCACTTTAGAAAGGGGTATGGCTTATCAGTAAAGGGCAGACAGCGCCTCTGCAGCCCGCCGGTTTTACCATAATTTACACCGGCAACTGGCATGAATTATAGCTTGAGTCTATGCCATCCCCTAGCTGCCGCAGATCTGAATTTCTAGCGCACGGAGGTCCAGAGATGCGCAGAAGAGGCATGTGTCTCTAAATAATTTAGGAGCACATAAGATCAAGATGGAATGTCAGTCTTGATAAATGTCCCCATAAGCTCCTCAGCACCTCCTAACCAGTCAAATAACTGGGCAGATGCACATCTTATGTGACTGCAATGCAAAAGCAAACAAACATATCTAACCCCTTAACAATGTAGACTAGTTGGGCATTTAACTCCTTAATAACCACAGATACGCCTTTTTACTGAGGTCATTAACGGGCCTTATTCTAGGCAACCACCTTTTTACGGCAGCCTAGAATAAGTGTTGCACGGGTCACGTCTTCATTATATAGGGCGCATAAGCGCTTTATTATAATAAAAAAAAAAGGTGAAAAAAGTCCAGCTTCCAATAAAAAGCGTTGCATCTTTATTCTTCAAAAATCATGAATAATAAAATCCAAGAGTGATATCAAACAGACAGGATAGCGTTGTAGTCTGCGCGTTTCGGATACCAAAATACGATCCTTACTCATGACATAAGCTATGTCATGAGTAGGGATCGTATTTTGGTATCCGAAACGCGCAGACTACAACGCTATCCTGTCTGTTTGATATCACTCTTGGATTTTATTATTCATGATTTTTGAAGAATAAAGATGCAACGCTTTTTATTGGAAGCTGGACTTTTTTCCCTTTTTTTTTCGCATGCTACGGTTTTATCTCCGGCGAAAAAAACTGAAGACTTGCCTGAATGCCGGATCCGGCATTTTTTCCCATAGGAATGTATTAGTGCCGGATCCGGCATTCAAAATACCGGAATGCCGGATCCGTCCTTCCGGTCTGCGCATGCGCAGACTGAAAAAAAGGTGAAAAAAATAAATGCCGGATCCGTTTTGCCGGATGACACCGGAAAGACGGATCCGGCATTTCAATGCATTTTTTAGACTGATCAGGCATTTTTAAGACTGATCAGGATCCTGATCAGTCTTACTAATGCCATCAGTTGGCATCCGTTTCGCCTGATCCGGCAGGCAGCTCCGGCGACGGAACTGCTTGCCGGATCTCTCTGCCACAAGTGGGAAAGTACCCTTAGTTGTATTGCACAATAAGATTGTGTTTTTTTTATTCAGGCCAGTAGGAGTACAGCTGCCCAGCCAAAAACATCCAAAAAGACTCCCGGCTGAGCAGTTTCTTCCTACGGTCCCCTCCTCTGATCGGGGCCATGATTCGCTCGACTACCTGAACTACCAAGGAGAAACCAAACAAGATATTTCGAGTTTGGCTATAATGAATATCGGATGTGTCTTTCCGGATCCTCAATTTAATATCCACCATGGTGCAGCTGACATATTGCACACTGCAGCTCTTGCAAGTAATCACATAAATTGCATAGCTAGTATTGCAGTTTATATATTGTCTAATAGAAAACGAGTTACAAATGATAGTGGAAGTTACACATTTGGTATGTTTCATGTATTTACAACAGATGCAGATTTTATGACCACATTTGTAACTTCCAATGTGGCGCAACCATATGGGTTGGGAAGATGCGGTATCTCTAAATAAACTGGGACTGATACTTTGTGACATGGTGGGCTATTGTGTAGTAAGCAAAATGCCATCTTTTGTGCAATTATTGAGATTCCTCTTAGAGGGAAACAACAGGTGTTGTCTGGATTTTTTTAATTTTTTCGTGCTCTGACCATCACACCTAAAGGAATGTTATGTATGACGTGATGAATGGCATGAGGTTGCTAAAAGAGTTGCTAACAGAGGCCAGACTTGAATCCCCAAACAGGGACAAATCTAGGAATGCAATTTTGTGTGGATCATAGTTGACAGTGAACCTTAAATTGCATGCATTATTATTGAGATAATCTCCAAAAAGGGGCATAGTCACCATATCTCCGTGCCAAATAAATAGCAAATTGCCAATGTAGCGACCATACCACCTTAGATTATCCCAAAATGGGTTTTCCATTGTGAAAAGACACTGGCTTTTCCATTATGCCATATAGTTGTTTGCAATAGAAGAGGAGAATTTAGCCCCCATAGAAACTCCTGATAATTGTAGATAATAATGGTCACTGTTAGGAATATGGATTAATATTTACTGTCAGCCATGTCCTCACACCCACCATTTGCTGAAATATGGCCGAGGAAATCAAGCTCCACAGGGGGGTCCTGCTTTAAAGCCGCAGCCAGATAGCAGAAAACTCCTAGCAGGCCACATTTGGTTACATTTCACACCTCCAGTCAGACAGCATGGATCCTGCAGGAAAACCCCCAGCAGGATGTATCAGCCCTTGCCAGGATCAATGATACCTCCCAGACATGTTGGCACCTACATTTCATAAGGAATTATGAAATGGCAGGCGCAAACCGGATACATATTTGTGTCCCGGTGGCCACGATGAACATGCCCATTGTCTTTGTTTGAGGGTGGGATGCCAGGGAAGAGAGATATCCATATCTCCCCACAGAATGTTTGGACTCTAGTTGTAGCCGGAACCCAGGCGGATTCGTTGGTCCCAGAACCATCTCCCTGTGAACTTCTGGACTGGAGCTATAAACCCTAAAGGGTTTTGTGGGTCATTTGCAGCCAGTCCAGCAGAGGGCCTCCCAAAGGCCATGAGGGGATGGGCCGGCTACAGGTTAAAAGCCCTTGCAAGCCAGCGGGCGGGGTCTTTCTCTGAAAGGGGGTCACATCGTGCAATGTGTTTGGAGGGACCTGCAACCGGCTGATATCACTGCCTCCAACGTGAATGCAGCTAAGAACTCATTGCTACCTAAAGGACTCATATATCTGGTAAACTGGCTTATTGTTCTGCTTAACCCTGTTGTACCTATATCACCTGTATTTGTAACCTCAGACCACTGTATATTCTCTGTGTGTATGGTGTTATATATAGTGTGCCCTTAAGGCGATTTAAATATATAATTTAATCTTGTGCTATCTTGTATCTCGATCACGAATCCCCACCTCCGTGTTTCGGCCTAGTTATAAGCTACCCCGGGTTGGTTTCTCATCCTATATAAGACCGGGCTTATATCAAAGAAGAAGCTGGTGGCAGATACCCGGGCTGAGAGAGCGTTGTTTTCACTGCGGCAGTGAAAAGGCTCTCTCAGCTTGTTGCCTCTCTGTACCCGCGTGGACAAGAGGTGTCTGTGTAACCTGTACCAAGCGACCTTACCTGCTCCTCTGGAGGGTGTAACGTCAAGCGGGCATGAGGCGTGGTATTCGTCACAGTCACTAAAGCTGAAGAAAATTGTGCTTCAAAAGAAACCAGACAACCTGACAGATGTAATCCTGTAGACCTAGTGTGTAGTCACTGTAAAATGTTAAAAACCATTTTAAAGCATCAATTGCTAGTTTATGTGGTATTGTAGTTGTGGGGATTCCCTCTAGTAGACAGGGTGTGCAGACCCAGTACAGAGGCAAATTACCAGTTCTTAAATCAAACTGCTGTGTTTATTCACACATAAAGCAAAAAACAAAACGTCACTTTGCAGTCTTGGTGTTAGTTCACACACAATGGAAATCCACATAGCAAAAATCACCTTGTTGGCAGTTCTGCCTCCAGCAGTCCATAGCAGGCTTTTAGGGGGCCCGTTTCCCTTACAGACGGGTCTCAGCCCTCCAGCACGGCACAAGCCTCAGATCCCAGCACACACACCTCCTGAGCTCCACTGTCAGACTCAGGTAATCCTCCTCACCTGGCAGTGCTGGCTGGTTTTTAGGCCTGGCAAAACCGGCCTGGAACATGGGGAGTAGTCACCCACCCATCACTTTGACTACTCCCAGTAAGAGCCGTCCCGGATCAGATATACAGCCATACTAAGTATTAAGGTGTCAAACAGCAACTGCTGCTGACACATAAAAAACGTCTCTTACTACACCGAGGCCAGAAACCTCGGTGAAACGTACCTATCATCCACGATGATTCCTTGTACCTTCTTACATAGTGTGTAAAGAAACCACATCTGCAGTTACTCACACTGAGTCATCCTGCCAAGGGAAATCTAACCGAATGGATATCCTGTAAAAAACAACAGGGATAGTGTGAACTAGTGGCTGCAATAGGCTATCCACCTATTCCGAGAGCTGATGACCACCTCTATTGGGCGCATAGGAGGAGGAAAACCTTCCTTATATATTTTTGGCAAAGAGTGGAAAATCGGTTTTATAGGAAACTCCACATAAATATAGTCACATTGTTTCTTACTGATATAACCACTAGAAAGGTCCTAATCCAACAGAATCTGAAGCTTCTTCTGAAAAGGAGGGGTGGGATTGTCGCAGAGTGGCTGATATACATTAGTATCACCCAACATATATAGATTTTGCTTCAGTTGCCGATCTAGGACAACAACCGCTCCCCCCTTCCCCTCTTTATTATAATATCCTGGAGATTTATAAGACATCAGACTATGCTAATACATGATTATCAAATAACATAATAAATATTATAAAGGAGTCCAGACTATGACATGCTCTTCTTCCTCTTTACAGACTGAGGCCTAGTTCACACGAACATATGGCTTTTATAGTTTTTCACGGATCCGTTGTTCCGTTTTTGAGTTCCGTTGTGTTTCCGTTTCCTTTCCGTTTTTCCGTTCCGTTTTTCCGTATGGCATATACAGTATACAGTAATTACATAGAAAAAATTGGGCTGGGCATAACATTTTCAATAGATGGTTCAGAAAAAACGGAACGGATACGGAAGACATACGGATGCATTTCCGTATGTGTTCCGTTTTTTTTGCGGACCCATTGACTTTAATGGAGCCACGGAACGTGATTTGCGGCCTAATATAGGACATGTTCTATCTTTCAACGGAACGGAAATACGGAAACGGAATGCATACGGAACACATTCCGTTTTTTATGCGGAACCATTGAAATGAATGGTACCGTATACGGAACACAAAAAAACAGCCCGTACACCCGCAAAAAAAAACGTTCGTGTGAACTAGGCCTTATACAACTGACAAAGGTCTGATTAGACCAAAATGTTCAACCAACCTGTATGAAAATTACTGGAAAACATGATAATTCTCTTGTCTGGACTTAACGGAACTGATGTGCATTAATAAAATTATCTTCTGAATATAATACTTGAGTGCCGTGGTACAAGCTTTTTATCATATTTGGCTCCAGCCAACCACTGACACCACTACCACTTTTTGGAGTGCAGATGTCAAACTATTGATCTGGATTGATAAGTATGATGCACTTTATTTCATTATGTTATTTGATAATCATGTATTTGTATATTCTGATGACATCACTGGCCCACCCTATATAATGAAGCAAATGTCAGTATTATAATTGCTTGAAAAAGGTACCTGGGATAGGACTGAGATGTTATGTCTGTTCACATGAGTGAATAAAAGTTGTTAATATTTTTCATCATTGTGGATTGCTATAGATTTCTTTTTTTATTGTGAAGATTAGAGATGAGGGAACTTCTTGAAAGTTCGATTCGGCTGCTTCATCGAATTTCACCCAAAAATTTTTTAGTGACGAATTACTTCGCCACGGAGCACATTTTTTGGGAAGTAGCGGGTGCAATGACAGGGAGCTGCGATAGCCGTCATTGTACCCCTCAGATGCCGTGTTCATATATGATCGCGGCATCTGAGTGTAAAATGAACAATAAAAAAAAAAAAAATTAAATCAAACTTACCACCTCTATTTGCTCACACGTAATCTCAAGCCACACAGGATTTCGGCCGAGATCTTCAAGCAAGATGGAGGCTGGCGGCCAGTCGCGAGCAAATGGAGGATGTAAGTTTGAATTTTTTAGTTTTTTATACTATTTCAGGTTAAATCGATTCGCTGACACGAAGCATGAGGAAATTGGACTTCTAGGCGAAATTAATTAATCCTGAAATTCAGATCGAATTCCTCTTTGTGGGATTTGATTCGCTCATCTCTAGTGAAGATCTTACATCGGGATCTACAAGCGCTTGCAACCATTACATCTTATTTTGGGGACTAGTGCATCTTTTTTTCAATTCTATATACTGTATATACACTATATACAGACACACACTGTATTTTTCGCTATATAAGATGCACCGGATTATAAATTGCACATTGGTTTTAGAATTTTTTTCTATTATATATATATATATATATATAATAGAAAAAAATTGGACTGCACTCCAGACGGTTTCTTCAGTAAAACAACAGGTAGTGTTTATTCACTCATGTGGTAGCAGCAAAAAAGCGACGTTTCGGCTCAACATGAGCCTTTCTCAAGCATTGATAAAAGTGCAAAGACAGGCATATATAGGTGAACCAATCAAATCATTGGATACATCAACATAATTGATACTTAATAAAAAACAGTGTACAAAGTTTACATACAATCCTAAGGAGGTCATCCCAGTGATCATGAATAAAGTGACTAGCGCTATCTTTAAAACAAGTGCATAATAGAGCTGACTAGCATATGATAATACATAAAATCCATAAATCTTGTCAGCTGTTCCTTATACATACATTGTAATTAATAATACTTTAATTGTGCACATATGTAGCGGGGATATAATGATGAATTAGTACCTGGGGGAGTGATGCAGCCCACACATACCATCGCGTTGTTGAGCGCGTCTCGAGGGTGCAAATGCGCATGTCCCGGTCGCATATACCTAATCAGTCAGCGTCCGAGCAACACCATACTATTCCAGTGATGACGCTCTCGAGTTACGCAATGGACGCACATTTGTGACTCCTATTGAGTCGCGTCCGCTGACAGCAGGAGAAGAAAGCGCATGCGCACTCCCATCATTGAAGCTCGGAATCACCATGTTGCTAAAGGGAGTTTGGCCAGTATATATATTTCGTACTGAATTACATGCTGCAGGCCTGCTGGATTCAATATCAGGTCACAGTGGATGATTTCCACTAGTTGCAACCTAGAGGAGCGTCCCCACTTTTCCAAGATAGGAAACTATCCCCTATGTGCGGCCCCAATGCTGCATGCACGCCAGTGCCACCAGCATCGCGGGCTGCATTTTAGTTGCGGCTCGTGACCTAGAGGGTTCTCCTCGTCAGTATATACCAAAACTATAATCTACAAGCAGTCAGCATTGCCCATCTACATACTACCCGACCTTATATGTGATCGGGACAAGAACACTACACCCCAGAGAGAAAAAAAACAACATGCACAACATGGTATCACATGATCCTAAATTTCAAATTTCACGGCTGATCGAACAATGTGTCTCTGATGCTTTGACTGCAGGTATTATAGATCAAAAACTCTCTGAATATTTGATTGTCTCTCACCCTATTACCCCGGTGATCTATGTACTACCTAAGGTCCACAAAACATTGGTGGACCCACCGGGGCGCCCCATTGTCTCGGGGACGGATTCAGTATTTGGGCACGTTGCAATCTTCTTAGATAAGGTGCTGCGTGACTTTTCTACTGGAGGACAGTCTTATATTAGGGATACATCCGATTTCTTGATCAAGCTGAGGGAGACCAACTTGGTGGAAGCAGATTCCATCGCTTTGGTCTCTTTTGACGTTGTATCTCTATATACCTCAATCGAGCACCAAAAAGGTATTTCTGCAGTACAGAGCATGCTTGAGATGTCCTCGTTGACGCCTGAAGCCTGCTCTTTCATCATTAGACTCCTCACTATTGTTCTTGAGTTCAACTATTTCCTTTTTCAGGACACCTATTATGTCCAAAAACGAGGCGTGGCGATGGGGTCCAATGTGGCCCCCACGTACACCAATATTTATATGCGCCGATTTGAGGAAGATGTCGTCTATGGCTCCCGCCACACCCAATACATCAAGGGGTGGTGGAGATACATAGACGACATCCTCCTCATTTGGACTGGAACAATGCAACAACTACAAGACTTTCACCGATATCTGAATAGTGTAGACGAGGAATTACAATTTACTATCACCTACTCGGATGTTTCTGTTCAATTTTTGGACACTAATGTCATTTGGTCCAATGGATCTTTAAGTACGCAATTGTACATAAAACCTACGGACAGGAACACGACATTGAGATATGAGAGTTGTCACCCTCGCAGTATGGTAAAACATTTACCGTTCTCGCAGTTTTTGAGGGCAAGGAGGATAGTCACTGATAGGGACACCCTAGATAAGACTGTTGAGGAAATGATCTCCAAATTTAAGGTACGAGGGTATCCCAGTACATTACTGGAGATACAGAGAGATAAAGCATTAGCTGTGGACAGAGATCTCTTGTTACAGGCTATTAATAAAAACAAGAAGACAGATAGGAGAGTTACATTTGTATCCACCTACTCTGAGTATAGGAATGACATCAACAAGATCTTGAAACGACATTGGCCCGTGTTAAGTGGTTGTAAAAAAGTTGCGCCAGAATTTAAGATACTTCCCCTTTGTGCATATCGGAGGTGCAAAAATATCAGAGACCAATTAGTCAGAGCAGATGTGGGACCCAAAAGTGTTACCAGACAAACCACATTGGCACCATCGGGCACTGGATGTTTCCTGTGCCTGCATTGTGTCAATTGCCGTTTTATTAGCAGATCTAGGTCTTTCATACATCCCAATACTGGTATATCATATCCCATTAAAATTCATCTATCTTGTGACTCCACTTTTGTAGTATATGTTCTTTCTTGTCCCTGTCCGCTTCTGTATGTAGGGGAAACCTCCACTGACTTAAAAACCAGGCTTAACAATCATAGGTTCTGTAAAGGGGGAATATTAATCATCAATATTTATGCAAATATCAATAATTAATATTCATAAATGGGAGGAGCCGTCTATTGATGACTCCGCCCATTTATACCTTTATATAATAATAACACAATACTTTCGCTATGCTTTACACTGATCGCTACGCTAGCTGCATGCGCCTTACTAACTCGCTACCGCTAACAAGTACACGCTACACAAAGGGTATAAATATAACGGTATTTATTAAAACACTACGCACGCAATACACTAACAATACAGCACTAAATATACAATCCTAAACTACACTACACGTTCCCAAATTCCACCCATCAACTATCTATACAATTCACACATACAAGTATATAACAATAACCCACCCGTCTGTCTACTCGCTGTCCCTACGGGGTTAACGGTGGCACTGCAAGGGTTACCAGGGGAATGCAGGGGTTAACCAAGGCAGGGACCGGGGTAATCACCAGGGGTTAATCAGGGGATGCAGGGGTTAACTAAGGCAGGGACCGGGGTAATCAGGGCCACCAGGGTAAATCAGGGCAACAAGGGGTGTCCAGGGATAATAGGGTTGACAAGGGGTGTAGGGTTGTAGGATTACCAGGGGTAATAGGGCTAACAAGGGGTGTGAATAGGGCTAACAAGGGGTGTGCTAGGGTTACCAGGGGTGTATATGGACAGGGTAGGGAACCAGGGGATGCAGGGGTAGGGGTAACCCAGGGGATCGTTGGTGGGATAGGGGTTTGGGCTCAGGGGTGTAAGGCTTAGGGGGTTTAGATAAGGGGAGAATCGTTGGTGGGATAGCGGTATATATAGGGGTTAATAGGGGGGCGATACTTATGCTCGCGTCCAGGGGTCTGCTCGTTCGTCCAGGGGGGGTCCCGATCCTCTCTCCTCCTGGGGAGGGCAGCCTTGAGCGCCGATCGCACTCTCCTATCTGAAGGGGGGGTCCAGTCCGGTCGGCCGCCACGTGGGGGGCCCTGATCCTGACTCCCGGAGCGCAGGACGCGCTCCTCTTCCAGGTGGGGGCCCAGATGTTTTGACCCCGGAGTGCCGGGGCCGCCGGATATTTATCCCCGGCGGCCCGCACTCCCGCGCACCAGGGGGCGCGCGCGCGCCCATCCGAGCCATGAGGGCCGGCGCAGCGATATGACGTCACTGGGCTGGCCCGCGTGCTCACATCGGGGATGCGCTTCTGGCAGGCAGGCGGGAGAAGCCTTTGATCTCCCGCCTGCTGCACCTAGCATTCCGGACAGTGCGATAGTAATCGCACTGTCGGAATGCACATAATAGAAGGAGGAGAGGCTTCTCCCCTTCTTCTATCATGCGTAATTATCTCCAGCGGCGCTGGGGATAATTACAACAAAGGGCTCAGATTCTGTTGAATCTGAGCTCTTTGTATCCATCAGGATGACCGGACCCTTGTCCGGTCATTCTGATGCAATTAGCCAGATTGATGGGTGCGGTTCTCCCGTGGACAGATTAATAGGTCTTTACCAGGCAGGTCAAACTCTTAAGCGGTGATGTCATAGTACCTAAATTCTACTGCGGAGAACACCTCCGCCACACTACACATCCAGCCCTTCCCTTAAGAACTTCACCGTTCCAGGGTTCAAGGTGGCAAATGGCAAACAAAGGATGCCTGTCCCTATCGTGACCTAACCTTATCCCCATTCACACAAAACACATGTCACATCCCTCCCAACACCACCAAATTCCATTAAATGTGTGTACCCATAGAGACTCATGCAACCTGGCATAACTCTACACCTCCAAAGACACTGGTAGGTCGCAGACCCCCGTATCAATGGGAAACGACTATAGGATGCAAATGTGTACAGTCAAATATAGGCTGTCACACATTTGCACCTAGAGTGTCTATGGGTACGCAATCAACCGACAAACAAAATCAATAAATACAATACAATGTGCTATGGGGTTTCGGGGTAGTACAAGTTATACGTCCCGAACCCTCATAGGAAACAAAGTGTGTCCATACAATATTTGGCTACAGGAACAATGTTTGAGTTATGTCCTGAGCCTCCTCCTCCGGATAGTTCTGTAAAGTTCTGTCTGGTTCTGGTGTATTTGGTCACTAAGTCCCTTGACCCTCCGATACACAGTCTAATGTAGATGACGATGACCAGAACCAGAAGAAGTTTCACTGGGTGAAACAAGTGATAATAAGTTCTTCCACCCGAACGTCTCCCAAGTCTTCCTCCAGAGCCTTAAATAATGCTCCCGCTGGATTGTGGCACAGTCTTCCATCTCTAGAACACCTCTAGGCAGAGGTCGCTTAGTTGCCAAAATCCAGTGGGATTCTCACAAGAGTGTCAGGGGGAATAGCTGGCCTCTTCTGTGGCATCTCCTGGGTTTTTCTTCCGCTCCATATAAAACCACACCTATGGCCGAAGAAAATACCAGGCGCTCCCGGGGGAATTTCTCCCCTGACAGTGCAATTAAATGTAAAAATTCACAGCACCAATACCTTTGACCCATGGGTAGAGAAAGGTATTGGGCTGCCCTTTATCTCACATGACCCCTCGTTATCCAAACACTGGTGTCTGAACACCCTACCTTCAGAGGATAGCGTCCTCTGCTGCTCATCCCTCTGCACCAACAGATAAGGATGGCCACCCTACTAGGTTAGGATAACTGGAGTTCTGTGGACAAAGCACCATCTTGTTATTGATGGCACCGCATCCCCGTCCACCCATGTGTACCCAGGCTGATTTCCCCCTGTGATCCCATCTTGTGGAGGCCCGCAGAACCAATGGCATAGGCATGCCCTGGCTCCCCAGGACCCCACAACACAAGAACACAGTCCACACTCTGCTGCCAAACACTCTGCGTCCAATCCCTATCAGAGCTGTGCTGCCTGCTCGGACTAGAATTAAATGCGCAGCACAACATTACACCAATGTTGTCTGTCCGCCCCAGTCCCCAGCGCAACACAGCCCTACCGAAAACCTTGAGCACAACAGCGCTATCTGTATCGATCTGAGACCCTGGTTGCCCAGAATAATATCACATCATCCTTTGTGTGCTGCATGGAGAAGGTCCTTATGCCTTCTCCCGACCAGCAGGATTTTCCGTGTGATATTATCTGCTCGTGAACCTATACGTTCTCGATCCACAGTATAACACTGTTCCACTCCAAGGGGACACAGAATGAAACAAAGACAGCAGACGGGACTTACAACACTACATAAATCAGCATGGTAGAACACACCCGTAGACAAGGACTACCACCATCAACATCAAGAAAAACTTACCAACAGATAACAAAAACACACAACATGGACATACACAGGGAACAAACTGTAACAAATAGTACAGGGGTGTCAAGTGTTGCCTAGCCTAGCTTGGCCACTCTGACCCCTCAGCAGCTGGTGATGCTGCCGAGAGGTAACCCCGTTATGGCCAGGCTGACTAGACCCCACTGCACAATTTGTTACCTGGCTGATACTGTTGGACACATTGCAATTACTTGCACAAGGGCAATTCCTTGCAATGTGTCCTTTGTTCCCACACCTGAAACACGTGACTTGGTTTCCTGTCCTGTGTGTTATGTTCCTATCTGTTTTGCAGTGTCTCGCTATGTGACCTAGGCCACCACATGCAAAACATCTGTAGTTTGCTCTGCATGGCCCAGGTCCATCTACACTGCAGCCGTGCTCCCTTCTCCTGAATTGTTCCATCCTCAGGGACGCACTCTTCACGACAGTTCTTTTTCCCAAAGTCAGGGAAAAATCTCTGTTAGTCTGGACTGGCTTGACCTGATGGTTAAACCGGTCACAGACTACTCTCCCCCCTTGTGGCCCTGCACAGGGCAACGTTTTGGGAGATTTCGACCCTGACTTTACGGAAAAAGAAAGGGCCGGCACCAACTTGGTGATAACCTGTTGCATGCCAGACATTAGCTGGGAACTTACAGCAACCTCAGCCTTCAATTTGGCTACCGTCACTTCAGTAGAGGCAGTCCGCTCCTTGAAGGCCTTGACCTCAGTATAAGACTGAGTCAACTTAGCCTCAATTTCCTCCTTCTGCCTCTGCAGCTCTACTAACTGTGACTCTATCCTGGCCACCTGCGCATCTCGGTCAACAGTAGACTGCACATTCTCTGCCAGCTGTGCCTGCAATGCCGAAACCTGGTCCGAATTACTGGCACAGCACTGGCAGTGAATGGCCGGAGGAATTGTCTCCGTTGACTGAGACACCAGCGCCACTTCCTTTGGCTTACAGATGCTAGCCTCAAACGTATGAACGAGTTTGGCTAGCATCCGAAGCCGTTTGGTGGCCTTGTTCAACACCGTCCGTTTGTTCACACAAAGCTTGTCATAACTACAAGCCTGTGCCAACAAATCGGACCACAGCATTTCTGCTGACTTGGATGTAGTGGGGAGGATGGGGTTAAATGTGCTGTGTCTGCTCAAGTGTTGCAGTGTGGGGAAAGGAAGTCCATACTCACCATTTGATGAGCGTCCATCTTCTCCTTGGGGCCGTACCTCTTTGTCCTCGCAGCTGCTTGGAAGAGGTCCATTTTCCCGGATCGCCTCTTCCCGACCAGCCGGACTTGTACGCTGCTCCCACGAAGATGGATCTCCTTCAGTGACGTGTCCTCTTCTCCCTTGCAATCACTTGAGCGATGCAGTGACATTTTTCTGAGCCTCCATCTTCTTGTTGGTGCTGTACTTTTCCGTCCCTTGCAGCTGCTTGAAAGAAGTCCTTTTCTTCCGGATCGCTTCTTCCCGACCAACTGGACTTCTATGTACCTCCAACGAAGATGGATCTCTTTCCGTGCCTTCTTCTCTTACCCCAGCGACGGTGACCGTGTAAAGCTAATACAAAAATATTAATACACAGATATATTATAGATTCTCTGCAAAAGATTTTGTTTTATTTCTGGTACTCTAAGGGAAGTATCGCTTCTCCTGTACGAATTATCGGGTCCTAGACGCTCAGACACTCCGCTGACCGCGTCTCTCCTGCCCGCTAATTCACAGTACCAGCGACCTTCAGCCTTAAGACCAAAAACAAACGCAAAATCCACGCAGTGAGCCTGGCTCGCCAATGTAAAGGGGGAATATTAATCACCAATATTTATGCAAATATCAATAATTAATATTCATAAATGGGAGGAGCCGTCTATTGATGACTCCGCCCATTTATACCTTTATATAATAATAACACAATACTTTCGCTATGCTTTACACTGATCGCTACGCTAGCTGCATGTGCCTTACTAACTCGCTACCGCTAACAAGTACACGCTACACAAAGGGTATAAATATAACGGTATTTATTAAAACACTACGCACGCAATACACTAACAATACAGCACTAAATATACAATCCTAAACTACACTACACGTTCCCAAATTCCACCCATCAACTATCTATACAATTCAAACATACAAGTATATAACAATAACCCACCCGTCTGTCTACTCACTGTCCCTACGGGGTTAACGGTGGCACTGCAAGGGTTTATGCAGGCCACCAACACAAATACAGTATTGCAGGGCTACACAGTATACCCTGCAAATGTAGTTACCAGGGGAAGGCAGGGGTTAACCAGGGGAATGCAGGGGTTAACCAAGGCAGGGACCGGGGTAATCACCAGGGGTTAATCAGGGGATGCAGGGGTTAACCAAGGCAGGGACCGGGGTAATCAGGGCCACCAGGGTAAATCAGGGCAACAAGGGGTGTCCAGGGATAATAGGGTTGACAAGGGGTGTAGGGTTGTAGGATTACCAGGGGTAATAGGGCTAACAAGGGGTGTGAATAGGGCTAACATGGGGTGTGCTAGGGTTACCAGGGGTGTATATGGACAGGGTAGGGAACCAGGGGATGCAGGGGTAGGGGTAACCCAGGGGATCGTTGGTGGGATAGGGGTTTGGGCTCAGGGGTGTAAGGGTTAGGGGGTTTAGATAAGGGGAGAATCGTTGGTGGGATAGCGGTATATATAGGGGTTAATAGGGGGCGATACTTATGCTCGTGTCCAGAGGTCTGCTCGTTCGTCCAGGGGGGGTCCCGATCCTCTCTCCTCCTGGGGAGGGCAGCCTTGAGCGCCGATCGCGCTCTCCTATCTGAAGGGGGGGTCCGGTCCGGTCGGCCGCCACGTGGGGGGCCCTGATCCTGACTCCCGGAGCGCAGGACGCGCTCGTCTTCCAGGTGGGGGCCCAGACGTTTTAACCCCGGAGTGCCGGGGCCGCCGGATATTTATCCCCGGCGGCCCGCACTCCCGCGCACCAGGGGCACGCGCGCGCGCCCATCCGAGCCACGAGGGCCGGCGCAGCGATATGACATCACTGCGCCTGCCCGCGTGCTCACATCGGGGACGCGCTTCTGGCAGACAGGCGGGAGAAGCCTTTGATCTCCCGCCTGCTGCACCTAGCATTCCGGACAGTGCGATAGTAATCGCACTGTCGGAATGCGCATAATAGAAGGAGGAGAGGCTTCTCCCCTTCTTCTATCATGCGTAATTATCTCCAGCGGCGCTGGGGATAATTACAACAAAGGGCTCAGATTCTGTTGAATCTGAGCTCTTTGTATCCATCAGGATGACCGGACCCTTGTCCGGTCATTCTGATGCAATTAGCCAGATTGCATCGGTGCGAATGCTTGGGGCACATTCACACCGATGCACCTGGTTTCAGGTGTAGGAGGGGGGGGGGGAATATATATAATATACATGCTTGGGGCACATCCATACACATGTATACATTAATATTAGGGACAGACATATCTAGAGGGGGCACATTATTATATGAGGGGGCACAAGCCCCTACATTATAAGGGGGCACAAGCCCCTACATTATAAGGGGGCCCGGCTCCCAGGGGGCACATATTTCCCACAGGGGCCACCATGAGCCCCTGGGGATCACCATGGGCACATCGTCCCATGATGCTGTGGTTAATGTATGCACATATATACCATACATGCCGCACGTGTTTGCAGGCATGCATGGATATATGCATACGTCTCAACCGTTCCTCAACAGGTTCACTATTAGGAAGGGCCGGACAGATCTTCCAGTACCAAGGCATTTTTCACTTAAAAAACACAGTGAAAAAGACTTGAGATGCTGGATCATTGACCAGATACAAATGCCCCGCAGGGGTGGAGACCGTGTAGCATTACTTAAAAAGAGAGAATCATATTGGATTCAGACTCTTAATAGTTTACAGCCTAATGGTTTGAATATTGATTATAGATATGGAGGCGGACTGTGAGATGAGAAGTTTGCCCTCTATATATGCGGTTGATTTTGTGTTGAGTATTTTTCCTACGGGGGATATGTTCATTGATAAAAATATTTTGTATAAAAAATGGAAACTGTAAAAAACAACAATAAAAAACATCAACAAAAAATAATAGAAATAAGTAAAACAAGGGCAATGGGTTTTCTGAGTGTCACTTGTATCACTAATTCTGTATATCATTTCAGATTCACTGGAATTTCGGGGAAAGAAATGAAAGAACAATGATGAGCCTGGACGGTGGATGAGGAGCCCACAAAGTATTCGGTTTTCCTTTATTATGTAAATTGTTGTGTTTTTTTTCTCTCTGGGGTGTAGTGTTCTTGTCCCGATCACATATAAGGTCGGGTAGTATGTAGATGGGCAATGCTGACTGCTTGTAGATTATAGTTTTGGTATATACTGACGAGGAGAACCCTCTAGGTCATGAGCCGCAACTAGAATGCAGCCCGCGATGCTGGTGGCACTGGCGTGCATGCAGCATTGGGGCCGCACATAGGGGATAGTTTCCTATCTTGGAAAAGTGGGGACGCTCCTCTAGGTTGCAACTAGTGGAAATCATCCACTGTGACCTGATATTGAATCCAGCAGGCCTGCAGCATGTAATTCAGTACGAAATATATATACTGGCCAAACTCCCTTTAGCAACATGGTGATTCCGAGCTTCAATGATGGGAGTGCGCATGCGCTTTCTTCTCCTGCTGTCAGCGGACGCGACTCAATAGGAGTCACCAATGTACGTCCATTGCGTAACTCGAGAGCGTCATTACTGGAATAGTATGGTGTTGCTCGGACGCTGACTGATTAGGTATATGCGACCGGGACATGCGCACTTGCACCCTCGAGACGCGCTCAGCAACGCGATGGTATGTGTGGGCTGCATCACTCCCCCAGGTACTAATTCATTATTATATCCCCGCTACATATGTGCACAATTAAAGTATTATTAATTACAATGTATGTATAAGGAACAGCTGACAAGATTTATGGATTTTATGTATTATCATATGCTAGTCAGCTCTATTATGCACTTGTTTTAAAGATAGCGCTAGTCACTTTATTCATGATCACTGGGATGACCTCCTTATGATTGTATGTAAACTTTGTACACAGTTTTTTATTAAGTATCAATTATGTTGATGTATCCAATGATTTGATTGGTTCACCTATATATGCCTGTCTTTGCACTTTTATCAATGCTTGAGAAAGGCTCATGTTGAGCCGAAACGTCGCTTTTTTGCTGCTACCACATGAGTGAATAAACACTACCTGTTGTTTTACTGAAGAAACCGTCTGGAGTGCAGTCCAATTTTTTCTATTATCTACAAGTGGGTAAGATCCAGTTACCGTACTTGGACTTTGCACCCGCCTTCAATTGCTTCCAAGGTGGTGCTGTCAGTAGTTTTTTGCATCATTATATATATATATATATATATATATATATATATATATATATATACAGTCAGGTCCATAAATATTGGGACATTGACAGAATTCTAACATTTTTGGCTCTATACACCACCACAATGGATTTGAAATGAAACTAACTAGATGTGCTTTAACTGCAGACTGTCAGCTTTAATTTGAGGGTATTTACATCCAAATCAGGTGAACGGTGTAGGAATTACAACAGTTTGCATATGTGCCTCCCACTTGTTAAGGGACCAAAAGTAATGGGACAGAATAATAATCATAAATCAAACTTTCACTTTTTAATACTTGGTTGCAAATCCTTTGCAGTCAAATACAGCCTGAAGTCTGGAACGCATAGACATCACCAGACGCTGGGTTTCATCCCTGTAGATGCTCTGCCAGGCCTCTACTGCAACTGTCTTCAGTTCCTGCTTGTTCTTGGGGCATTTTCCCTTCAGTTTTGTCTTCAGCAAGTGAAATGCATGCTCAATCGGATTCAGGTCAGGTGATTGACTTGGCCATTGAATAACATTCCACTTCTTTTCCTTAAAAAACTCTTTGGTTGCTTTTGCAGTATGCTTTGGGTCATTGTCCATCTGCACTGTGAAGCGCCGTGCAATGAGTTCTGAAGCATTTGGCTGAATATGAGCAGATAATATTTCCTGAAACTCTTCAGAATTCATCCTGCTGCTTTTGTCAGCAGTCACATCATCAATAAATACAAGAGAACCAGTTCCATTGGCAGCCATACATGTCCACGCCATGACACTACCAACACCATGTTTTACTGATGAGGTGGTATGCTTAGGATCATGAGCAGTTACTTTCCTTCTCCATACTCTTCTCTTCCCATCACTCTGGTGCAAGTTGATCTTGGTCTCATCTGTCCATAGGATGTTGTTTCAGAACTGTGAAGGCTTTTTTAGATGTCGTTTGGCAAACTCTAATATGGCCTTCCTGTTTTTGAGGCTCACCAATAGTTTACATCTTGTGGTGAACCCTCTGTATTCACTCTGTTGAAGTCTTCTCTTGATTTTTGACTTTGACACACATACACCTACCTCCTGGAGAGTGTTCTTGATCTGGCCAACTGTTGTGAAGGGTGTTTTCTTCACCAGGGAAAGAATTATTCGGTCATCCACCACAGTTGTTTTCCGTTGTCTTCCGGGTCTTCTGGTGTTGCTGAGCTCACCGGTGCGTTCCTTCTTTTTAAGAATGTTCCAAACAGTTGTTTTGGCTACACTAAATGTTTTTGCTATCTCTCTGATGGGTTTGTTTTGTTTTTTCAGCCTAATGATGGCTTGCTTCACTGATAGTGACAGCTCTTTGGATCTCATCTTGAGAGTTGACAGCAAAAGATTCCAAATGCAAATAGCACACTTGAAATGAACTCTGGACCTTCTATCTGATCATTGTAATTGGGATAAGGAGGGAATAACACACACTTGGCCATGGAACAGCTAAGAAGCCAATTGTCCCATTACTTTTGGTTCCTTAACAAGTGGGAGGCACATATGCAAACTGTTGTAATTCCTACACCATTCACCTGATTTTGATGTAAATACCCTCAAATTAAAGCTGACAGTCTGCAGTTAAAGCACATCTTGTTTGTTTCATTTATTATCCATTGTGGTGGTGAATAGAGACAAAAATGTTAGAATTGTGTCGATGTCCTAATATTTATGGACCTGACTGTATATATATATATATATTTTTAAATCAGACTCCTAATCTTCATCAGACCCCAAAATCAGACCTCAGATCAGACCCCCTTATCATACCTAAAATAACTAAATGAACTTACCTGTAATTTTACGGATGGCGCCCCCACTCTGCATATCCAGCTGCTCTTCCTGCACTCACAGCTCACTGGTCTTCTCAGGGCCCACACTGCACTGTGACCTGACATCACACAGTGGTCCTAATGCTGTGCACAACGCTCACTAGTACTCGCTTTATAAGCAGGGCTGGTGCAAGGATTTTTGCCACCCTAGGCAAAAGCAAATTTTGCCGCCACCCTTGACTCTGCCCATTGACCGCGCCCTTTGACCTGCCCCTTTTTTGTTGGCCACCTATTTAATGATTGTTAATTTTAGATATTCTACAGTAGTCCTGTTACAATCCCCCCTCCCCCAATCAGCCTTTCGACCAAATAATAAAAATAGTAAAATAGAACATTTAATTAAAACATTTTAATTGTAAACATTTTCTCATATGCAAAACATAAAATAGCAGCATTGCACATATACAGCAGCACGTGCCTCTCACATCCAGGGCCTCCAGGTGACGTCTCCTCCAATGTAGATCTTCTCTGTCATCATCTTCTCCATTCGGTCCGGACACTTCTCTCAGCCGCCTCGTCTCTGCAGAGTGTGACACACAGACATCTTAGTGTCCTCACTTTTCTATCATCATCCCCCAACCTCGAGTCCCCACTGTGTTATCCTGCTGCTCGCTGTGCCCTAGCCCAAATACCACAAATACTATCCTGAAGAAATAATAGTGCCCCCATAGTAAAAGTGCTCCTCATAGTCCCACCAATAGTAATTCCCTTCTAGAATGCCCTCATTAGTAATACTGCCCCCTACACTGCCCCACATTATGTAATATGCCCCCACACTGCCCCACATTAAGTAATTTGCCCCCCACACTGCCTCACATTATGTAATTTGCCCCCACACTGCCTCACATTATGTAATTTGCCCCCACACTGCCCCACATTAAGTAATCTGCCCCCCACACTATGTAATTTGCCCCCCACACTGCCTCATATTAAGTAATTTGCCCCCCACACTGCCCTTTATTATGTAATTTGCCCCCCACACTGCCTCACATTAATTTGCCCCCACTCTGCCCTCCATTATGTAATTTGTCCCACTAAGTAATTTTGCCCCCACCACTGCCCTCCATTATGTAATTTGCCCCCCACGAAGTAATTTTGCCCCTAAACTGCCCTCCATCATGTAGTCCCCCCCCCCCCCCATACTTGTGTCGCTGATCCTGTACAGTCTGTACTTGCCGGCTGCGCGAGCATGAGTTCAGTTAAGTTCAGTGTCTTCGGCGTGCAATTCCGTCCTGCGGCGCATGATCTCGCAAGACCCACCTCGGGAGGTCACGGGTCTCGCGTGACTGCGCGCCAAAGTGACTGAACTTATGCCCGCGCAGATGGCAAGTACAGGATGAGATCAGCGACACAAGTACAAGGGGCGGGTGCTAGTGGTGTTGGGAACTTGGGTCAGACGCGTGACACCCCATCAAACTGGTGTCACTCGGTGCGGCCTGCACCCGCCTCGCAACGCCACTGGCGGCCAGACTCCAGAGCGCCCGCGCCCCCAGCAAGAGTGGCGCTCTACATGGTGGCCTACTTTGCTTATGGGTGGCGCCAGCCCTGTTTATAAGACACGTTGCAATTTTTTTAGGAAAAACTAAAAATACGGTATATATACCATTATGATGTCAGTTATCCCCAAAGTAACTGTCACAAAATGTACAATGTAAAAAGCCTGTTATCCCCCCACAAACTGTTAAAGGGAATCTGTTGGGGCGGAGCTTGCTAATGGCGGAGTGAGCAGCGCGAGTCTTTGGCTCCTGAACATCTCCAGCATACTTACTTCCTACAGGAAATCTTCCGCTGCTATCTATCAGCGATGGTCCCCCTCCAACACCTCCGCCCACTGATCGGGATTTCGGCTCATCCAGCCAGCCTGCTGGGCCCGCCGAGGGCCGTGCGTCCAATATGGCAGCGTGTGGAACTGTGTCCTTGACCTTCTTCACAATCGCTCTACAAAACTATGAGTGGAGATAGAACATGAAACAGCACCGCACTTAGCATCAGGTATTTTTTGGCTATCATCCTCCCCACAGACCCAAATGCTCTAGCCTCAACCTTCTCCACTCATACTTTCTCTGGCAAAGTCTTGGTGCAAGTTCCTATCTAAACTAGTACATGGATTGCAGGATAAAACTTACCAGGAAAGGTTAAAGGACCTTAACATGTATAGCTTGGAAGAAAGACGAGACAGAGGGGATATGATAGAAACTTTTAAATACATAAAGGGAATCAACACAGTAAAAGAGGAGAGAATATTTAAAAGAAGAAAAACTGCTACAAGAGGACATAGTTTTAAATTAGAGGGGCAAAGGTTTAAAAGTAATATCAGGAAGTATTACTTTACTGAGAGAGTAGTGGATGCATGGAATAGCTGCAAATACAGTGGTAGCTGCAAATACAGTGAAGGAGTTTAAGCATGCATGGGATAGACATAAGGCCATCCTTCATATAAGATAGGGCCAGGGAGAATTTATAGTATTCAGTATATTGGGCAGACTATATGGGCCAAATGGTTCTTATATGCCGACACATTCTATGTTTCTAAACTTAAACTGGTCACAACACCAGGTCCTCTCACAGTCCTGACAGACCACTGACGCCTCAAATCTCTCCTGACCTTCCGACGCCTGACCTGGAATTTAACCATGGTTATAGACCTACACAACAGTAATGGCCTACACCCCATCAATGGCTTTTCGCATCTTCTACCTCATTCCCCTAGGCGTTGATTTCTTTATTACCAACTTCACAGCCCCCCCTATCAAGCTTCGAAAAACTGTGTGTTGCGGATTTGGCGCCTGGAGATGCGATCTCACTTATTTATAATCTACTAAACATTGGGGAAATTGGGGATAGGGCAATTAATGCCTCGCCGACAGCCCCTAGGTTCATTGCCGCTTGGGAGGAAGAAATGGGCATCACTCTTACAGTGGAGCAATGGAGTAGATCTTTATTATTTACTCATAAATTCAGTGTCATATAGACTGCAGGAACTTAACTACAAGATATTGACCCGGTGGCAGGGGCATTGCTAGGTTAAAATATTCGGGGCCTTGGCCCCTGATGTTTTGTCCCAGGCCCCGAATGTCCTGCCTGCCAAATAAATATTGCCATCCTCAGGAATTGAATCTAATGCACTGGAATAACTGAAGGACCCGTGGTAACATCACAGGTCATGTGACCAGTAAAACAGGCAGTGGTTGAGAAGGACCTGCGATGATGTCACCATCATGTGACCAGTGCAGGAGAGGATGGCAGTGAAAAGGAGAAGTCCTGGGGGAAGTAGCTGTGGTGATGTTTGCTACATGAGGAGAGGTAAGTGAAGGGGGAGGCAGAGGAATGCTGGGAGTTGTGGTTATTTACCTGGGACTGTATGTTCAGGCGGAAGGGAGGGATGTTATTTACATGGAACTGTGTGTTGGAGGCGGCTGGGGAGGAGGTGATGTTATTTACATGGGACTTTATTTTGGAGGAGGCTGTATCTAGAGAGGGATGTTATTTACATGGGACTGTATATTGGAGGGGGTTGGAGAGATGGTGTAATGTTATTTACTTGGGACTATGGTGGAGGGAGGGAAATAGTGTTATTTACATGGGACTGTATGTTGGAGGGGCTGAAGGGAGGGGAGTGATGTTATTTAGATAGGACTGTATTTTGGAGGGGGCAGGAGAGATGGTGTGATGTTATTTACATGGGACTGTATGGTGGAGGGAGGAATATAACTATAGGGGGCACTGCAAATCCAGGGGACATTATAGGCATTCTTATTACTACTGGGGGCTCTATAGGAGGGACTTATAGATCCGCCTTATTTCTACTAAGAACACTATGGGGGGGGGGGCTTATTACTACTGAAGGGTCTGCAGAGAGCTTTATTGCCACTGGGGGAACAATAGGGGCCTTATTTCTACTGGGGGCTCTGTGAGGGTATTATTAATACTGGAAGGCTCTTCTACTAATGGGGGCACTCTTGGGGAGCGTTATCATGGTTGGGGCACTGTAGGGGGCAGTATTACTAATGAGGGCATTCTAGAAGGGAATTGCTATTGGTGGGACTATAAAGAGCACTATTACTATGGGGGAACTCATTTTTCTTCAGGATAGTATTTTAGGGTATAGGGGAGCACAGCGAGCAGTAGGATAACACTGTGGGGACTCCAGGTTGGAAGATGATGATAGAAATGTGATGAAGCTAAGATGTCTGTGTGTCACACTCTGCAGAGATGAGGCGGCTGAGAGAAGTTATACGGACCAAATGGAGAAGATGATGACAGAGAAGATCTACATCGGAGGAGATGTCACCTGAGAGGTACTGGATGTGACAGGTATGTGCTGCTGTATAGCAAGCACAGCAAACTGCGGTGTGTGGGAGGAGGGGGGGGGGTCGACTTAGAGAACTGGGCCATGTTCATTGGAGCTTGGGCCCCGGATCTTTTGAGACTCTAGCAACGCCCCTGCCCGGTGGTATGGGACACCGGTAAAGCTCCACCAGTTTTATCCTTCTGTGTCTGACACCTGTTGGCATTGTTCGGCGGTGGTAGGTACAATGCTACATGTCTAGTGGGATTTCCCAGGGTGGCTCCTCTGTGGCAAGATGTATTCACCCTATATAACTCTCTTTACCGGTCTTCTATACCTCCCTCATCTACAGGGTAATTAGAAAACAACAGTCACAGAAAACACATAGATTTGGGTTCACTATTTAGTGATCCTATGTGATGGGAAGTGCCCTATATAGTGAGATACCCACTCAGTGTACATAAGCATACACGAACAAAGGATAAACTGAGACGTGATGGGTATAGTAGAAAAAATATACATATACTTTATTAAACAATACATAAAAAAATAATTATTTAATTGGGTGATATATCACATCAGATAAAAAGGTGGACTACACCTGAGGGGACATAACATGATTACATACAAAGAAGGGGGCAAGGAGGTCAACACTCAGCTATACCTCAGCTAAGATTCACAAATAGCTAGAAAAAGTGCAAGTGCATATCTCAAAGCTTGCAACATATATATACATATATAAGACCTGTTTCACATACAGAGAAGTTCTCCACATATTCACAATTTATGCTGATATATACACATGTATCTCCACTGCCAGTGCATCAAATTAGGACATACATGTGTATAGCGCACAGACCCAGCCCCACATGGGAAAAGGGACTAGTGCCTTAAACTCAGCAAAAAAGTGCATGTGTGCATGTTATCATCTATTATAAAGAATAGAAACAGAGTCCCATAAGGATGCATGAACGTGCATGTGCATGTCGCCTCAGGGGCAGATGGAAATAACTACTAGTGCCAAAGTGGAGCAATGCAAGGACACGCACATACAAATATATGCACCCTAGAAATCAATCAATTGAGTGACCATATCTAGATAGATACAATCAAGATATCAGAAACAGTCACTAAGCGATTCCTGCACTAAAAAAGACATAGCTGAATCATGCTGCGGAACCGTTAGCTGACAAAGCAAAGAGGAGCCTCACACTATAACATTGCGTACCCATATAATAAAGACAGTCCAAACTCAGGAGAGCCACGTACCCCGGCGCGCGTTTCGGCTAGGATGCCTTCTTCTACAGTAGCCTTGTTATCTGTTTTTCAGGGCCGGATACAACAGACCAAGAGAGGAGCACTTAGACTCTTTGTTTTGGCCATGAAACAAATAATACAGTGGGATGCGAAAGTTTGGGCAACCTTGTTAATCGTCATGATTTTCCTGTATAAATCGTTGGTTGTTATGATAAAAAATGTCAGTTAAATATATCATATAGGAGACACACACAGTGATATTTGAGAAGTGAAATGAAGTTTATTGGATTTACAGAAAGTGTGCTATAATTGTTTAAACAAAATTAGGCAGGTGCATAAATTTGGGCACTGTTGTCATTTTATTGATTCCAAAACCTTTAACTAATTATTGGAACTCAAATTGGTTTGGTAAGCTCAGTTACCCCTGACCTACATACACAGGTGAATCCAATTATGAGAAAGAGTATTTAAGGGGGTCAATTGTAAGTTTCCCTCCTCTTTTAATTTTCTCTGAAGAGTAGCAACATGGGGGTCTCAAAACAACTCTCAAATGACCTGAAGACAAAGATTGTTCACCATCATGGTTTAGGGGAAGGATACAGAAAGCTGTCTCAGAGATTTCAGCTGTCTGTTTCCACAGTTAGGAACATATTGAGGAAATGGAAGACCACAGGCTCAGTTCAAGTTAAGGCTCGAAGTGGCAGACCAAGAAAAAGCTCTGATAGACAGAAGCGACGAATGGTGAGAACAGTCAGAGTCAACCCACAGACCAGCACCAAAGACCTACAACATCATCTTGCTGCAGATGGAGTCACTGTGCATCGTTCAACCATTCGGCGCACGTTACACAAGGAGATGCTGTATGCGAGAGTGATGCAGAGGAAGCCTTTTCTCCGCCCACAGCACAAAAAGTGCCGCTTGAGGTGGGCTAAAGCACATTTGGACAAGCAAGCTTCATTTTGGAATAAGGTGCTGTGGACTGATGAGACTAAAATTGAGTTATTTGGCCATAACAAGGGGCGTTATGCATGAAGGAAAAAGAACACAGCATTCCAAGAAAAACACCTGCTACCTACAGTAAAATATGGTAGTGGTTCCATCATGCTGTGGGGCTGTGTGGCCAGTGCAGGGACTGGGAAACTTGTCAAAGTTGAGGGACGCATGGATTCCACTCAGTATCAGCAGATTCTGGAGACCAATGTCCAGGAATCAGTGACAAAGCTGAAGCTGCGCCGGGGCTGTATCTTTCAACAAGACAACGACCCTAAACACTGCTCAAAATCCACTAAGTACAACGTTCTGGAATGGCCATCTCAGTCCCCAGACCTGAATATAGTTGAAAATCTGTGGTGTGACTTAAAGAGAGCTGTCCATGCTCGGAAGCCATCAAACCTGAATGAACTAAAGATGTTTTGTAAAGAGGAATGGTCCAAAATACCTTCAACCAGAATCCAGACTCTCATTGGAACCTACAGGAAGTGTTTAGAGGCTGCAATTTCTGCAAAAGGAGGATCTACTAAATATTGATTTCATTTCTTTTTTGTGGTGCCCAAATTTATGCACCTGCCTAATTTTGTTTAAACAATTATAGCACACTTTCTGTAAATCCAATAAACTTCATTTCACTTCTCAAATATCACTGTGTGTGTCTCCTATATGATATATTTAACTGACATTTTTTATCGTAACAACCAACGATTTATACAGGAAAATCATGACGATTAACAAGGTTGCCCAAACTTTCGCATCCCACTGTATCTCATAGATGGAGATCAACTGAGTCTTCAGAGACTAACTTGGGTATCTGCACTCAATATCCTTGTTCGCATGGAGGAACTCAGAGCAGAAGATCATGACTTAGTATCTGCCTTTACACAGGCTTGGGCTCCTTGGTTTCAGTTCCGCAAGTCTTTGCTTTTCTTGGATTGGTTGATCAATTGTGTTGTTCCTTCACAGGTCATCTAGATGGTCAGTAAGGTATACACTCTTAGCCATCCTAACCTTGTGTATCTGTCCAGTCTCCCTTGTAAGTCTGTCTATATGTATATACCCCCCTGTTTTCACATAACTTGCATAATGGTTTCTACATGATTTACCTTTTGCACTTTACAACAAATAATAGTGCCTTACTTTTATGTATCTACTCAGGTTACATTACTGTCCCTACTATACATGCTCTTGGTATTCCATCGTATTAAGCAGCTACATATGCCTATGATAATGCATTATGCCAATCTTTACTGATTGGAGACACAATGTTTTCATGCTAATATTACTCTGTCAAATGTATATTGAAACCTGTTTAATAAAAAGAGATTAAACCATAAAGGGAATCTGTCACCAGTGACTTCCCTATCAAACTGTTTGTATAGATACACAGCTGTAGTTCACCTGATTAAAATGCTGTTATTCTTTAGTTTTTCTGAGCTTTCATTCCTGAGTTATGATACCTTTTCTTAATACGCAAATTAGGCCCTTGGTGCAATGAGGGCATCACCATTGCTCTTCTGGCACCCAAGCTCCCCTCATTTTTGTGGCCAGCCCCTCCCTGGCTGCCTTGCTTGACAGGTTTAGGCAGGGGCTGACAACAGAAAGAAGTGGAGCTTGGGTGCAACAAGAGCAACGGTGATGCCCTCATTGCACTATAGGCATAATTTGCATATTAAGAATAAATATAACTCAGGAATGGTGCCTTGGATCAACAAAAAAAAAAAAGCATTTTAACAAAGTGAACCACAGCTATGTGTGTATGCACACAGCTGTATAGGGAGGTCACTGGTGACAGATTCCCTTTAATAATAGTTAACCAGTAAGTTATGTTACCCGAAAATTGAGCCATTAAAACTACAACTTGTTCTGCAAAAAACAACAGCTAGGGCTACACTAACAGAAAATAAAAAGGTTATAGCTCTTGGAATGTGACAATGAAAAAATGAAAACATTGTGTGGTCAGTTATTTTTTAGACTGAGTTACAAACTGGTACAGAAGGAGAGAGGGCCCTGCCAGCGAGGGCTTACAATCTACAAGGTATGGAGGAAGGACACAGTAGGTGAGGGTAAAGATAGTCATGGAGGTATAGCAGAAGCAGGGTCACTGGTTGTAGGTTTGTCTGAAAAGGTGGATTTTCAAGTTTCTTTTGAAGGATGTCACTGTAGGTGAGAATCTGACATATTAGGATAGAGAATTCCAGAGTATGGGGGATGCACGGGAGAAATCTTGGAGGCAATTGTGGGAAGAGGCGATAAGAGGAGAGGAGAGAAGGAGGTCTTGTGAGGATCGGAGAGTGCGTGTGGGGATGTATCGGGAAAGTAGCTCAGAGATGTATGGATGGAACAGGTTAGGGGCAGCCTTAAAGGGATTCTGTCACCTGGATTTTAGTGACAGAGCTTTTAACATCATCACATCAGTCTGCTCGTTTTGTATTAAAATATACTAGTATTACTACCCTAAGTGTTGTCATTTGTATAGAAAATCGCTTTTATTAATATGGTAATTACCTGAGTCAGGTGCCCAAGGGGCTGTCCCTCCGGCCGTTGGTGCCCAGCCGCGCCCACTGCTAATTTATTCACTCCTCATTGCCGGCTGGCGCATGTGCAGTGCGTCCTGTGAGGCCGATTCCAGGCGCTGACATGTGTATCCATGGCGCATGCACGAGCTTATGGCTCAGTGAACGCATTCCGTGGATACACATGTCAGCTCCTGGAATCGGCCTCACAGGATGCACTGCACATGCGCCAGCCGGCAATGAGGAGTGAATAAATTAGCAGTGGGGCGGTGCTGGGCTCCAGGAGAAGGGGCGCGTCTGGGCACCAACAGCCGGAGGGACAGCCCCTTGGGCACCTTACTCAGGTAATTACCATATTAATAAAAGCGATTTTCTAGACAAGGGACAACACTTAGGGTAGTAATACTAGTATATTTGAATACAAAACGAGCAGACTGATGTTATGATGTTAAAAGCTCTGTCACTAAAATCCAGGTGACAGAATCCCTTTAAGTGTATTTGTTAGTAATTTTAAACTGAATTTGCTGGGAAATGGGGAGCCAGTGAAAGGACGGGCAGAGGGGAGAGGCAGATTAGTCGGGCAGAAGAGTTGAGGATAGACTGGAGGGGTGCGAGAGTGCTAGATGGAAGGCCACAGAGGAGGATGTTACAGTAGTCTAGGTGGGAGATGATGACAGCATGTACAAGCATTTTTGTAGACTTCTGGTTGAGGAATGCACGGATTCGGAAGATATTTTTGAGTTGGAGGCAGCGGAAAGGCCTTGGATGTGCAGTTTGAAGGACAGGGAAGAATCCAAGGTTACTCCAAGGCAGCGGACTTGGTTGACTGGGGAGAGTGTGCAGCCATTGATTTGCGCAAGATGGGAGAAAGATGATAAATTCTTTTTTATCCATATTAAGTTTCAGAAAGCGAGAGGAGAAGGATAATATAAAAGATAGGGATTCTGGATAGTAAGGTGGTTATTTCGGCCGTTAGCAGTTTGTCGGTGACTTTAGTAAGGGCAGTTTCAGTCGAGTGGTGGGGTCGGAAGCCAGACTGTAGCCTGCCAGCTCCATTTTAGGGTACATCAGGTGAATTTTATAACATTGTACAAAATTATATAAAACATTTTGGGGGTGATAGTGTTTTATTTTAACAATTGAAAAGAGGCTCTAGTACCCTATTTGGCCACCTCTAGCCTGGACACAAGAAGAGATACAGTTGGGCATGGAGCCATACAGGTTCTGTATGGTATCCTGCAGCCCTTTTTCCCCACAGATATTGCAGCTAGGCCTAGAGATCCTGCACACTTGTAGGTTGCCAAAGCTAGTGTCCCTGTTAGTTCCATAAATGCTTGATTGGCAATAAAACTGGCAAACAGGCAGGCTACAGAAGTGTGCAACCCTTGATGTGTATGTGGGCAGGCATTATCCTGCTGAAAAATGCCACTTGAAAGCCCTGCCATGACATGCACATTTCTATCTGGTGCGTTATATATTTATTTTTGACAATGAGTGTATATGGCTTGCTTATGTCTTACTACTTTAAAAAAAATTGCTTTGTGTTGCTATATTCTGACACTAGTAACTTAAATTTTTATGCCAACAGAGCTGTGAGAGGGCTCATTTTCTGCGGCGTGAGTTATAGTTTTTTATTGATACAATTTTGGATAGGATCTTTTAATAATTTTTATTCATTTCTTGGGGGGGGAGACAAGGTGAGTAAAAACAATTCTGACATTGGGAATTTTAGTTTAGAACTTTCATCTTCTGGGTTAAATAATTTAATAATATATGATTATTTAATAGACTGAACTATTGTGGATGCTGTGAGACCAAAAGTTTTAGGCAAATGTGGAAAAAAAATCTTATGAAGTAAAAATGCTTTCAGAAATAAAAGTGCTAATAGTTTTGCTTTTATCAATTAACAAAATGTAAAGTGAATTAACAAAACAGAAATCTAAATCAAATCAATATTTGGTGTGCCGACCCTTTACTTTAAAAACAACATCAATTTTTCTAGGTACACTCAGGGATTTTGTAGGATTATAGTCAGGTGTATGATTAACCAATTATACCAAACAGTTTATAATTTCATTTTCATATGTAGTCATTAACCATTAACTGAAAATGAAACAGCTTGTTAAGAGGCTTAAAACTGGGTGAAAAACAGCCAAACTGCTAGAATATTGAGTTTGTGAAAGTTTCATGTCACAGGTCATACACCATGGCAAAACAGAACAACAAGACAAAATGTAACTATACTGCATAAACAAGGTCTCTCGCAGGCAAAGATTTAAAAGCAGACTGGGGTCTCAAGATGTGGTGCTCAAACTCTTTTGAAGAAGTGCAAAGAAACAGGCAACGTTGAGGACTGTAGACGTTGTGGTTCACCAAGGAAACAGTGCAGAAGATAAAAGAGAGATTATATTTATATTTCCCTTCAAAAATGGAAAATATTCAGCAGTGACATCAGCTCAGAACAGGCAGAAACCAGTGGGACCCTGGTAATCCTGGTTCAGAGAAGTCTGCCCAGAAGTAGTCTTCATAGAAGAATTGCGTCTAAAAATCGATAACTTTGACATGGAAACAAGGCCAAGAGACTCAAGTATGCACAAAAACATAGGGTATGGGGTGATAAGTCAAAACAGAAGGCAGTTTGTTCTTCAGGCATCTGTAAAGTATAATGAAGATCCCCTGCAAGTTTGGAACTGTATTTCAGCCAATGGATTTGGGTATTTAGTCAGGATTAATGGTGTCTTCAATGCTGAGAAATACAAGCACATATGTAGCCATCATGCAAAATCATTATAGAGGAATCTGATTGGCTCCAAATTTATTCAGCAGCAGGACAATGAACATTTGGTCCTTGGAAACTCTTAAAATTAGATAAATTAGTTAAAGGATAGGTCATCAATATCAAAGTGGCGGGGTCCGACTCCCGACGATCAGCTGTTTGAAGAGGCCATGGAGCTCCATGAGTGCTTAGGCCTCTTCCTAAGTCTGTGATATCACAGTACATAGGTCACATGGCCTAGGCGCAGCTCAGTCCCATTCAAGGGAATGGCCTGGAGTAACAATACCAAGCACAGCTGCTATGAAAGGAACGGAGCTTCGATGATCGCCGAGGCCTTTTTAAATGGCTGATTGTGGGGGAGCCGGGAGTTGGACCCCCGTGGATCTGATATTGATGACCTAAACTGAGGATAAGTCTTCAATATAATATTCTTGGAAAACCCCTTTAAGTTCCTACCTTAGCATTTTAATTGGGTTGAGGTCTGAACTTTGACTTGGCCATTGCAACACCTTGATTCTTGATTTTCAGCCATTCTGTTGTAGATTTGCTAGCGTGCTTTGGATCATTGCATGCATCATCCTGTTGCATAACCCAGTTTCAAAAGATATACTCTTTCAGAATTAACTGGGAAAAATCTGTCTACATGCCTCTGGGTAAGTCAGACTGGAAAGGTCCGTCCCATGTAGCTCAGTTAAAGGTAGTGGACACATTTGAATATTTAGTTAAGATCACTAAATGATACTTCCGGGCTATATCACTCAATATTTGCCCCTTAATTGACCACATACAGCACAAATTTAAAAGTTGGAAACCGCTGCCCAGATCAGTGGAAGGGCGCATTAACTTAATCAAAATGATAATACTCCCTAAAGTTCTGTATGCAGTTCAGCACTCAGAAACACACATACCCAAATCGATATTTAAAGAATTAGATACCATGACTAGAACCTTCATCTGGGGCAGTTCACGGGCTATACTCAATTTGGATACACTGAAACGTCCCAAAACAGAGGGAGGTATGGCTTTACCAGATTTTTTTATATATTATTTAGCCGGTCAACTAACAGGCCTATTAATACATGCTATACAACAGAAGACCTGCCTACCTCAGAGTACTTTTTAACACTATACCTAAATTGTATCACCTTGTGGTCGGGTTTAGAGGGATCCCCAAAATTCCAGAGACCACTGTTGCCTATACACAAACTGGGCCAGACGGTGTGGAAGGAGGCTAAAACATTGGCTAAATTCACTGAGGTAGTTTCTGACATACCTTTATGGGATAATCCATCTCTGCCGCAGATGCAGATGGCAATGGGAGCAGACAGATGGAAAACGGCAGGGGTAAAAACCCTTGGCGATGTATATAATCAAGGAGTAATAATGATGTTTGAGACTTTGTCACAAAAGTACAAGATCCCTCGTACTCATTTCTTTTCATATTTACAACTTAGGGCAGCCTTACAGAGTAAGTACCCAACCAACAGCACTAGAATCTCCAAATATCCACTTATACAGGGAGTGCAGAATTATTAGGCAAGTTGTATTTTTGAGGATTAATTTTATTATTGAACAACAACCATGTTCTCAATGAACCCAAAAAACTCATTAATATCAAAGCTGAATATTTTTGGAAGTAGTTTTTAGTTTGTTTTTAGTTGTAGCTATTTTAGGGGGATATCTGTGTGTGCAGGTGACTATTACTGTGCATAATTATTAGGCAACTTAACAAAAAACAAATATATACCCATTTAAATTATTTATTTTTACCAGTGAAACCAATATAACATCTCAACATTCACAAATATACATTTCTGACATTCAAAAACAAAACAAAAACAAATCAGTGACCAATATAGCCACCTTTCTTTGCAAGGACACTCAAAAGCCTGCTATCCATGGATTCTGTCAGTGTTTTGATCTGTTCACCATCAACATTGCGTGCAGCAGCAACCACAGCCTCCCAGACACTGTTCAGAGAGGTGTACTGTTTTCCCTCCTTGTAAATCTCACATTTGATGATGGCCCACAGGTTCTCAATGGGGTTCAGATCAGGTGAACAAGGAGGCCATGTCATTAGATTTTCTTCTTTTATACCCTTTCTTGCCAGCCACACTGTGGAGTACTTGGACGCGTGTGATGGAGCATTGTCCTGCATGAAAATCATGTTTTTCTTGAAGGATGCAGACTTCTTCCTGTACCACTGCTTGAAGAAGGTGTCTTCCAGAAACTGGCAGTAGGACTGGGAGTTGAGCTTGACTCCATCCTCAACCCGAAAAGGCCCCACAAGCTCATCTTTGATGATACCAGCCCAAACCAGTACTCCACCTCCACCTTGCTGGCGTCTGAGTCGGACTGGAGCTCTCTGCCCTTTACCAATCCAGCCACGGGCCCATCCATCTGGCCCATCAAGACTCACTCTCATTTCATCAGTCCATAAAACCTTAGAAAAATCAGTCTTGAGATATTTCGTGGCCCAGTCTTGACGTTTCAGCTTGTGTGTCTTGTTCAGTGGTGGTCGTCTTTCAGCCTTTCTTACCTTGGCCATGTCTCTGAGTATTGCACACCTTGTGCTTTTGGGCACTCCAGTGATGTTGCAGCTCTGAAATATGGCCAAACTGGTGGCAAGTGGCATCTTGGCAGCTGCACGCTTGACTTTTCTCAGTTCATGGGCAGTTATTTTGCGCCTTGGTTTTTCCATACGCTTCTTGCGACCCTGTTGACTATTTTGAATGAAACGCTTGATTGTTCGATGATCACGCTTCAGAAGCTTTGCAATTTTAAGAGTTCTGCATCCCTCTGCTAGATATCTCACTATTTTTGACTTTTCTGAGCCTGTCAAGTCCTTCTTTTGACACATTTGGCCAAAGGAAAGGAAGTTGCCTAATAATTATGCACACCTGATATAGGGTGTTGATGTCATTAGACCACACCCCTTCTCATTACAGAGATGCACATCACCTAATATGCTTAATTGGTAGTAGGCTTTCGAGCCTATACAGCTTGGAGTAAGACAACATGCATAAAGAGGATGATGTGGTCAAAATACTCATTTGCCTAATAATTCTGCACGTAGTGTAGGAGTTGTCAAAACTCAGGGTCCCAGAAGACTAGTATCAGCAATCTACTCACATCTAGTATGCGAAAAGATCAGTACAAATCCTCTTCCAGTCATAGATAAATGGAAAAGATTGATACCCACACTCACAGAAGAGTCCATAACGACTTTATTAGAATCACACTTACATGTGTCACCAGCTGTTAACAACAAAATAACCCAACTTTATATCATGCATCAGACATATTTAACACCAACTAGGATGTTTAGAATGGGCAGAGCCACATCCACGGCATGCCCGCGATGTGGAGAACTGTAAGTGGATTTTTGGCATATGATGTGGAACTGCAATCCAATAGCTAAGTTTTGGAAGGAAGTTACAGATTTTCTTTCTTCTTTGTTGCCGATGCGGGTGGATTGCACCCCTGAGATCTCCTTGATGGATATTGAATGAAGAAAATTGGAATCACTACAAGACAATATTTTTGAGGGAGGCACTGTTTATGGCAAGGAAATGTATTGCTCTGAGATGGTATAGTCCCAATACACCAATTCTGACCATGTGGAAATCACAAATTAACCAGATCTTACCATATTTAGTACTAGTGTTTAAACACCATAACAAGCCACAAAAGTCTGGGGCCTCTGGTGCGAGTCAACACACACTATGTAAACAACCTTGAGAATGCGACAAGTCCTGTTGTCGGCTCGGGGTAACATGGGTCAGATGGTTTAGAGGGGCTGTCTGATTATACTATTTGATGCTATGCTAGACAGAGAGCTTAGGGGTTTGGGAAAATGCATCAGCTGATTAGAAATAATGGCAAAATTGTTTCTGTATTAAGTTTATTATGTACTAAGGAACAAAAGAAAAAAATTGAGAATATGTAAATGGCATGGAAGTTTACACTGTATTTGACAACAAGAATGTTTGCGATCATTGTTAAATCCACTTTTGTCAATCAAAAAGAAGGAAAAAAAAAGATATACTCTTTTTCGCACACTGCTTAATGGTGCTTTGTGTAGGGATCCAACACCATTTTATAATGAATGATAGAAACCACAGCACGTGATCTTGCTCATAGATAGTAGGATTTTATTCAATATGCAGCATTCAATCGTGTAACGTTTCGGCACACAGGCCTTCATCAGACACTAGCCGTGAAGAAATTAGAACAAAGGAAGTGTTATGCTCTAAGTCACACAAGGTCATTGTAAAACTGTAAGGCCTCATGCACACGACCGTTGTGTGCATCCGTGGCCGTTTTCAGTTTTTTTTCGCGGACCCATTGACTTTTAATGGGTCCGTGGAAAAATCGGAAAATGCACCGTTTTGCAGCCGAGACCGTGATCCGTGTATCCTGTCCGTCAAAAAAATATAACCTGTCCGTCAAAAAAATATGACCTGTCCTATTTTTTTGACGGACAACGGTTCACGGACCCATTCAAGTCAATGGGTCCGTGAAAGAACACGGATGCACACAAGATTGGCATCCGTGTCCGTGATCCGTGGCCGTAGGTTACTTTAATACAGACGGATCCAAAGATCCGTCTGCATAAAAGCTTTTTCAGATCTAAGTTTTCACTTCGTGAAAACTCAGATCCGACAGTATATTCTAACACAGAAGCGTTCCCATGGTGATGGGGACGCTTCTAGTTAGAATACACTACAAACTGTGTACAAGACTGCCCCCTGCTGCCTGGCAGCACCCGATCTCTTACAGGGGGCCGTGATCAGCACAATTAACCCCTTCAGGTGCGGCACCTTAAGGGGTTAATTGTACTATCATATCCCCCTGTAAGAGATCAGGGCTGCCAGGCAGCAGGGGGCAGACCCTCCCCCCCTCCCCAGTTTGAATATCATTGGTGGCCAGTGCGGCCCCCCCCCCTCTATTGTAATAATAGGTTGGTGGCCAGTGCGGCCCCCCCTCCCTCTATTGTAATAATTCGTTGGTGGCACAGTGTGCGCCCCCCCCCCTCCCTCCCTCTATTGTAATAATTCGTTGGTGGCACAGTGTGTGCCCCCCATCGGCCCCCCCTCCCTCTATAGCATTAACAACATTGGTGGCCAGTGTGCGGCCTCCCATCTCCCCCCCCCCCCCATCATTGGTGGCAGCGGAGTTCCGATCGGAGTCCCAGTTTAATCGCTGGGGCTCCGATCGGTAACCATGGCAACCAGGACGCTACTACAGTCCTGGTTGCCATGGTTACTTAGCAATAGTACAATAGTAGAAGATTCATACTTACCTGCTGCTGGCTGCTGCGATGTTCGTGTCCGGCCGGGAGCTCCACCTACTGGTAAGTGACAGGTCTGTGCGGCGCATTGCTAAATGAACTGTCACTTACCATTAGGAGGAGCTCCCGACCGGACACAGAAATCGCAGCTCCCAGGTAAGTATGAATCTTTTACTATTGTACTATTGCTAGTAACCCGCTGCCACCAATGATCGGGGGGGGGGGGAGATGGGAGGCCGCACACTGGCCACCAATGTTGTTAATGCTATAGAGGGAGGGGGGGCCGATGGGGGGCGCACACTGTGCCACCAATGATTTTAACTTGAACTTGAACTTGAAGCGTCCCCATCACCATGGGAACGCCTCTATGTTAGAATATACTGTCGGATATGAGTTAGATCGTGAAACCTCATTTCCGACAGTATATTCTAACACAGAGGCGTTCCCATGGTGATGGGGACGCTTCTAGTTAGAATATACTACAAACTGTTTACATGACTGCCCCCTGCTGCCTAGCAGCCCTGATCTCTTACAGGGGGATATGATAGTACAATTAACCCCTTCAGGTGCGGCACCTGAGGGGTTAATTGTGCTGATCACGCCCCCCTGTAAGAGATCAGATGCTGCTAGGCAGCAGGGGGCAGTCATGTAAACAGTTTGTAGTATATTCTAACTAGAAGCGTCCCCATCACCATGGGAACGCCTCTGTGTTAGAATATACTGTCGGAAATGAGGTTTCACGATCTAACTCATATCCGACAGTATATTCTAACATAGAGGCGTTCCCATGGTGATGGGGACGCTTCAAGTTAAAATATACCATCGGATTGGAGAAAACTCTGATCCGATGGTATAAAAGGGACTCCAGACTTTACATTGAAAGTCAATGGGGACGGATCCGTTTGAAATGGCACCATATTGTGTCAACGTCAAACGGATCCGTCCCCATTGACTTGCATTGTAATTCAGGACGGATCCGTTTGGCTCCGCACGGCCAGGCGGACACCAAAACGACTTTTTTTTTCATGTCCGTGGATCCTCCAAAAATCAAGGAAGACCCACGGACGAAAAAACGGTCACGGATCACGGACCTACGGACCCCGTTTTTGCGGACCGTGAAAAAAAACGTCCGTGTGCATGAGGCCTAAATCTGACACTTTCTTTGTTCTTTGTTCTAATATCTTCACGGCTAGTGTCTGATGAAGGCCTGTGTGCCGAAACATTACACGATTGAATGCTGCATATTAAATAAAATCCTACCATCAATGAGCAAGATCATGTGCTGTGGTTTCTATCATTCATAACACAGTTTCAGCCAAACTTTAGCTGTGGGATAGATGGCCTTAAAGGGCTTCTGTCACCCCCCATTTAGCAATTTTCATTATCGGACATTAGCTATTTGTTAATGTCAGATGAGTCCATATATATCACTGTTACCTGTCTCTGTGCTGTAAATTCAGTAAAAATCGTTCTTTTATAATATGCAAATTACTTCACTACCAACAAGTTGGGCGGTTACTTGCTGGTAGCCGCCGCATCCTAGGACTATAAACACGCCCCCTCCTCCACTTGATCGACAGGGCCAGCGAGCGCTCTCCTCCTCTCGCTGGCCCTCTCTGCCCATAAAATCCCGCGCCTGCGCCGTACCGGTCCTCATTCGGTGCAGGTGCTCAGAGAAGGATGCTCGCTTGCCCGCTCCTTCCTCAGTGCGCCTGCGCCGATGACGTCAGCCTACACCTGGAAAAGAAGCGATGCGAGATGAGAAGGGGATAGGAGAGGAGAGAACAGAAAAGAAAAAAATTGTTTGTGGTGGACGGAGAAACTCCAGTTCTATGAAGCAAGTAAAAATCTGTACAGGAAGCCCTGAAATAGGATCCAATGTCACCATGTTTTATGAAACTTGGCGTGCGTTCCCCTCACCGATGCGGTGAGTTTTTCTATTTACATAACCTCCAGTATCTTACTAAACTAAAGAGCTATAGAGGGAGAGGAAAACTGCTTCCACAAACAAGGAATACATGCTCTCGCAGTCAGTGGCGTCGCTAGGTCAAAACATCCGGGGCTTGAGCCCCGGATGTTTTGTTCAGTGCCCCGAATGTTATGCTGCCTGCCTGCTTGGTAGCATTCCAAGGCGGCAGCTGGCAGGGCTCTTAATTGATTGGTCCCTAGCCTGGGCAGCCAGTGGCGAATCCTGCAAACAACCAAACCACCCCCCACATCCCTCCTCCCTCCCCCCTCCTCCCTCCTGACCAGTACCGCGGCGCGCCCGCACTTACCTGCGGGCTAATGGCGCCGGGCGGAGGTTTACTCATTCAGGACTCAGCAGCGCAGCGCACAGCCACTGACTGCATAGGGGAGGGGCGGACCCGGTGGAGGCAGAGCGTGCAGGCTGGTGGCAGAGTTGAAGACTCACGTCACGCTGCGTGCCTGCCTGCGCGCCTGCTGGACCTGATAGCAAGGTGAGGCCGGCAGCGCGGCAAACTTCAAGAGTGTGTGTGTCAGCCAGAACTGTGCCCTCTCCCTCACCCTGGCCCAGTGCCCTGCTGAGCCTGTGACTGGAATAAAAAAGTATGTACCTTACACAGCGGGGGATCTGTGGATGGCACAGTTATGGGCAGGGGCATCTGTGGATGGCACAGTTATGGGCAGGGGCATCTGTGAATGGCACAGTTATGGGCAGGGGCATCTGTGGATGGCACAGTTATGGGCAGGGGCATCTGTGGATGGCACAGTTATGGGGAGGGGGCATCTGTGGATGGCACAGTTATGGGGAGGGGGCATCTGTGGATGGCACTGTTATGGGGAGGGGGCATCTGTGGATGGCACTGTTATTGGGAGGGGGATCTGTGGGGTTGCCCAGACGGCTAGGCCCTTCACTGTAGTTATTTACCCCATTCAGCAGTCCCCCATTCACTGAAGGGGGGGACTGCTAAAAGGGGTTAATAACTACTGTGAAGGCCCCCCCCCAGTGGTGATGAGGGCGTGGCTTCATGGGGTGGGGGCGTGGCTTCACGTGGGCTCGTGCCCCGGATGTCTTCAGACCCTAGCAACGCCCCTGCTCGCAGTGTTAGGCCGGGTGACCCGTGCCTGTGAAGCGGCCCGCAAACAGCGGGCCGCAATGCTCGATCGCCGGCCGTAGGTCTGCCGCATCGGATTGCGGACCCATTAACTTTAATGGGTCCGCGATCCGGCCGTTCCGCTAAAAGATAGGACTTGTTCCATCTTTTTACGGAACGGAAGAACGGGACGTAACACCAGGAGGCACTCCGTAGTGCTTCCGAGGGGTCCCGTGCGGTCGTTCCGCGATTCCGGATTAGCGGACCCATTGAAGTGAATGGGTCCGCATCCGTAATGCGGAATTCACACGGAACTGTGGCCGTGTATTGCGGCCCGCGATTTGCGGGCCGCAATACGGCCACAGATCACACACGTTCGTGTGAACTTAGCCTTAACCAGATGTCGTACCACAGATTTTCTATAGGTAGATAAAGGGATCTCACTGTGGTAGGGAGAACATGAGAGGTGAATTCAGAGATTATTCTCCACACCTCTGACCAGTAACTTGCTAGCATAGGACATTCCCAAAAGATGTGAAGAAATGTGCCTCAATCCCCTTCGCATCTCCAGCATAAAGGGGAGACAGCTGGGAAGAAGAATATAGGTTATGAATACAAGTAAACACCATTTCGCCCAATCCACATGATGCTTCAAACATAAAGTCCCAATAAACTCGGTTGAAAGCTTTAGTGGTGTCAGTGATAAGGAGGAACATGGCCGTTTTGTGGCTTCTTAGAGAATCACTGCAGTATTCTGTCATGGATTCTGTTGTGGATCCCAAACAATTCACAGAACGGCTTTGTTTTATTAGTAACGAAATGGCTCAGGTCTTTTTCTTCAAAAACTAGGTTTTTACCCTCTAATCATTTCATTTCCTTTTTCTTTGCAGGTTTGGTTTCTAAACTTTTAGTGATATTTTCCTTAACAGCCTGAATAATACGTTCATCCAAAAAAGCCAATCCTACGTTTGTTTCTGACAGATACCAAAGGTGTCTCTTAGCAACTGTGAGAGCACTTCTTTTGACGTCTGCATCTGGGTAAGTGCTCAGAAGCTGTAGCATATCCAAATCATTCTTTGGAGCTTTGGACAATTTTAAGTGCATATATTGCCTTTGCCATCCACCTTGCTTGATGCAGAACCCCTGGGATCCTGAAACTAAAGTTGTTTTTAGACCAACCTCCTAGGTACAGAAGTGAGAGTAGTAATAAAAGTGATCAATGTGTGTGTTCTGCTTCGCGTTATTGAACTGTTGTATAACACTAGTCAGACAGCTTAACAATAATTCAGAAGTCAAGAAACGTGAGACATCAGATCTGTATGTATTCTCTTTTCTGAATAACTTTGTAAAACTACAATATAAACATAAACAAAACATATGTGTCAGTACATTACATATAATACAGCAGCCTCACTCCATCAGTGAGAGTACTCACAGACAATTCCATCATTAGTCCAGGAATAGATCAAGAGCTCCTCTGCATGCAGCCTGCCACATCCAGGAGCAGTGATGAAATGGAGGAAATACAGTTCCAGGTTAAAGGTTACTGCCTCTGACAATACACTTCCTGTAAAGTTCTGGCGAAGTAGAAACTAACTTTGACCACTAGATGGCAGCAACGTCAAACATAACATTTCAGTATAATCTTTACAGCACATTACATCCATTTATTATGCACAAAATGAGCAGAACACTCCCTGTCTGGCATAATTATTATGTCACTACCTAAATAACTACTGCTATGCAGGAAAAACATATAAACAGGAAATGGAATCCTAGCTAATCGGAAACTAAAACTATAATGTCAGTTATAGGTCTAAGATAGATTTTGGAAGTCCCATTCTTTGCAATCTTGACCTCCACCTTCCTAACCTTGCCATCCCTGCTTGGTAGAGCTTTGACAATAAGTCCTACAGGCCACTCGTTCCTGCTCTCTTGGCTGTCTTTCAACAGAACAACATCACCCACTTTTACATTTGGGCGATCCTCAGTCCATTTCCTATGGCGTTGCAGATTGGACAGATACTCCCTCTTCCATCTTTTCCAAAAGGTGTCTGCCAAGCATTGTACTTGCTTCCATTGTTTCGCATGAACTTGTGTTGTACTTATGGTTCCGGATGGAGCAAACAAAGAGTTCACTTTTTGAGTCAACAACATTGCTGGGATAAGGACCATAGGTGTATCTGGGTCTGAGGACACAGGAACTATAGGCCTGGCATTCATAATAGCTGTAACCTCTGCCATAAAGGTGCTTAAAGTCTCATGGGTCAAGTGAGCGGTTTTAGTTTGTAGCAACATAGCGTCCAAGATTCGCCTGGCAATACCTATAAGTCTCTCCCAGACACCACCCATGTGTGAAGAGTGTGGAGGATTAAAGACCCATGTACATCCTCTGTCTTGGAGAAAGTCTTGCAATTGTGATTTGCTGTCACAAATGTTAAGTTCCTTGCAGGCTCCTACAAAGTTTGTTCCTCTGTCAGAACGGAGCAGTTTTGCTGGGCCACGAATTGAGAAGAATCTCCTTAAGGCATTAATAAAGCTTGATGTTGACATGGTTTCAAGTAGCTCTATGTGAACAGCTCGGGTGGACAAACAAGTGAAAAGGACTGCCCATCGTTTACTGTCTGCGCTGCCTCCTCTAGTGCGGCGGGTTAAAACAGACCACGGACCAAATACATCTAAGCCCACATTGGTGAAAGGTGGTTGAGCAATTACTCTGTCCTCTGGTAGCTCTGCCATCTTTTGACTTTGTAACCTTCTTCGCAGCTTGCGACAGATGACACATTTGTGTATGACAGCTGATACCAAGCGTTTGCCACCAAGAATCCAGAAACCTGCGGATCTAATTGCACCCTCTGTGATGTGTCTCCCTTGGTGAACTACTTGTTCATGATAGTACCTAACAAGCAGTGTCGCAATGTGGTGATCATAAGGTATAATGACAGGCTGTTTCTCTTCCTCTGTAAGTTTTGCAAGAGACAAACGTCCACCTACTCTCAACAACCCATTTTTGTCTAAAAAGGGGCTAAGCTTCCTAAGACGGCTTAGTTTTGGGAATGTCTTTTGTTTTTTGATGCAGTCAATTTCCTTCTGGAAATGTTTGTTTTGAACAGAAGAGATTATAACAGACTTTGCCTGAGTAAGTTCTTCTAGATTGACCTGTTCATGGAAACTTTCCCACCTTCTGACCTGATTGCTGCTGGTTCCCCTCTGGAAGGTTCTAGCGACATGGATGAGTCTGGCTAGGGTCTTAACTAATATCTTCCAGCAAGAAAATCTATCAAAGCAATGTGAGTGAAGTGTGGCTTCAGAAGCTCTGGTGCTGAAGCTTGTAATTTCAAATCTGATTTCAGGGTCAGCTTCAGGCTCTATGAGTGGAAAAACATTAGCAGTGTCTATCTGCTCACAGTGTGGTTGGTACAGAAAGGATGGGCCTGAGAACCATATAGAGTTCTGAAGGCATGCTGCTTGAGTAGGCCTAGTAGCATAATCTGCAGGGTTTTGATCCTCTGTAGAGAGGGCCTGTTTATCATCATCTTTAGTTTTCTGAAATACTGTAATCCCTAGATTGTCCGTCTCAATGTTGTAATTGACTTCTTCTTTACCATATAGTGTAGAAGAGTCACAGTGTTGTGTTGACCTGCCAAAGCTTTCCTTGACAATGAAGTTGTTGTAACAGGGACTGAGAAGGGATGTGCGTCCATTTGTTAACACAGATGTCTTCAAAGTGCTAATGTTGTCAGGCTGGTGCACTGTCCCCAGGCAAACTTCTCCTACAATGACCCACCCCAGGTCCAGTCTCTGTGCATAGGGGGCGTTATAAGGTCCATTGATTTTCTGGCGTACCTTGTGTACTTGCAGGATATCTCTTCCAAGAAGTAGAAGGATAGGAACATCTGGCTCAACAACTGGGATAAGGTGAGCAATTGAGCGGAGGTGAGGGTGGTGATGAGCCACTTCTGGAGATGGAATCTCAGTTTTGTCGTCAGGTATCATGCCACACTCTATTAGGGTAGGAAGTGGGAACTGCACTTTCTTATTGAAGGATTCAATGGTAAAGTCAGTAGCTCTTCTCCCTGTGGTTTCAATTGTCCCTGCACATGTCCTTAGAGTGTATGGAACTGCACTTGCCTTAATGTTAAAGATATCAAAGAAATCTGACTTTGCAAGGGATCTGTTGCTCTGTTCATCTAGCACTGCATACATTTTCACTGCCCTTTCTCTCTTGCCAGTGGGATACACAGTCACTAGACAGATTTTAGAGCATGATCGTGCACTCTTGCCTTGTCCACATACTTCAGTGCAATTAGACATTACAGAGGAGAGTGGGGTCTCTTGTTGCGCCCTGCCCTGATCTTTCCTGGCTTCTACAGTCTCTAGTGGGGCAGGAGCAGGGCCAGGGTGTAAAGCTGCAATGTGTCTCTCACTGCCACATTCTGCACATTCTACTGGTATTTTGCAGTCTTTGGCAATGTGATAAGTAGATCCGCAGCACTTGAAACAGATGCCGTTTTGTTTAAGGAAGAACATCCGCTCTGCAATGGGTTTGCTTCTAAAGCCTTTGCATTTCTTTAGTGGATGTGGTTTTTTGTGTATTGGACAATGTCTATCAGGGTTTTCTATGGTGTGTACCTTGTGTGTGCTTTGGTAGTCAGTGACTTCTGAAGGTACAGCTGTTTTGTGTGTGGATACATAGGTCCTACCGTGAGGTCTGTGAGGTCTCTCAGGTCTGTGTGATTGATTGCCGCTGGTGGTGAAGGCGAAACTGGGATCACTTCGGATTTTCGCTTGCTGTCAGACAAACCTAGAAAACACAGAGAAAGGGGGAAAGGCAACTCCATAATCTTCTTTGAATTTGCCTCCTACAGACATCCACTTGTCTTGCAGATTTGAGGGTAGTTTCTCTACTATGGGATTAGTGCCTCTAGCTGTATCTAGATACGAAAGTCCTTGCAAGTAGCCATCCTCTTTGGCATATTCTATCTCTCTAGTAGAAGATCACTTAGTTCTTGTAGCCGCACGTTGTCTCTGTAGCCCACCTTGGGAAAGACTTCAAGTTTTTTCAACAGTGCTCCTTCTATTACCTCTGGGGATCCATACGTTTCTTCTAGTCTTTTCCAGGTCATATTGAGTCCTGCTCCAGGGTTGAACAGGTTTGCTCTTCTCATCCTCTTAGCATGCTCTGCTGACTTAGTACCAAGCCATTTTATCATTAAATTAAGCATTTCTGCTGGTGATAAGTTCAGACCTTCAGTGGCATTCAGAAAGGAAGATTTCCATGCCCAAAAGTTTTCAGGACAGTCATCAAATTGGATAAAGCCTGAGCTAACCATTTCTTTGCGGATGAGATATTTGGTGACATCCACTGCACATTGTTGTTCGCGTATGTAATCTATAGGTTGAGGTGATGGGAACACTTGTTTTTTGTTCTTAGGGGTTTCTGGTGCTTCCTTCTTGGTTTGCTGGCAGCCGCTGACCTCATGTGGTTTATTGGGCCTGCTCAGGGGGTATGTTGATCTCGGCCTGAATTCCTTTGCTTTAGGTTTAAGAGACTGTTCCTTTGTATGCGCATCAGTAAGGCTCTGGACGTACTCACTTGTACGATCTGCAGAGAATAGAGGTTTTTCTGGAACCTCTGAGTCTTTATATGATTTTACACTTCCTGACCGACTTGTTCCCATGTAGGCAGCGGCCTCTGCTTCAGCAACTGCAACTGCAGTCTGTCGCTGCAGGATGAGCAATTTTGATTCTAAAACCGCTTCTTCTTGTGCTATGGCAGCTTCCCTAGCTGCTGTCTCTTGTGCTATGGCAGCTTCCCTAGCTGCTGTCTCTTGTGCTATGGCAACTTCCCTAGCTGCTGTCTCTTGTGCTATGGCAACTTCCCTCGCTGCTCTCTCTTGTGTTATGGCAGCTTTCTTTGCTGCTAACTCCTGCATCATCATGGCTTATTTTTCTGCGTGCTGTAGCTGGACGCGGGCAGCTTCTGCCTTGGCACGAGCTCTAACTGCTGAGGAACTTGCTGAGGACATCTTGCTAGCCCGTGAAGTTCTGGAGACATGCGACTTTGCATCATCTTGCTGGGCACTGGGAATGTTCTCCCTGCCTTGCTGTGTCGGTGGTAGCGTGGCATCAGCCTGGTACTTTGTTCCTGATCTTAGACTCATGCTGCAGTAATGGCGTCTCAGTTTATTCCAGACCGCCACGTGGGTTGTCTTTTTACTGTTCTGCTTCGCGTTATTGAACTGTTGTATAACACTAGTCAGACAGCTTAACAATAATTCAGAAGTCAAGAAACGTGAGACATCAGATCTGTATGTATTCTCTTTTCTGAATAACTTTGTAAAACTACAATATAAACATAAACAAAACATATGTGTCAGTACATTACATATAATACAGCAGCCTCACTCCATCAGTGAGAGTACTCACAGACAATTCCATCATTAGTCCAGGAATAGATCAAGAGCTCCTCTGCATGCAGCCTGCCACATCCAGGAGCAGTGATGAAATGGAGGAAATACAGTTCCAGGTTAAAGGTTACTGCCTCTGACAATACACTTCCTGTAAAGTTCTGGCGAAGTAGAAACTAACTTTGACCACTAGATGGCAGCAATGTCAAACATAACATTTCAGTATAATCTTTACAGCACATTACATCCATTTATTATGCACAAAATGAGCAGAACAGTGTGCAACCCCTAAATATTATCCAATCTTCTTGAAATTTGGCATATATATCTTTTACATCACTGAGACTCGTGGGCGTAAGCAAAGTCATATGAAAATCACATCTTTGGAAAAATTAAACACCCTATGGTACCATCACGAACGGGTTGGACTTTATACCCTGTTTTTATGGATATTCAATAAAGAATCTTGATTTTAAGAAGCACTGGAGAAAGTATACTTTTTGGATAACTTCAGGATAGGGTATTATCACATTGCTTAGGGTCTTGGCACCTACACAGATCAGGTCACTGAAGGGGCAATGATGCTTGGGCGAACACAATCACGTACTTTCAGTAGTGGCTGTGCTTGGTATGGCAGCTTGGCTCCCTTTAAACAGCTGATTGACTAGGGTGTAGAGAGATGTACTCCCTCTGATCTATCATGGCCTATCATAAGAATAGGCCATCTGTTTTTATAAATGGCTAACCCCTTTAAGAATTATAAAGATTATTTTCACTATGAATAGTGAAAGACAATTACAGATGTTTACAATTTTACCTATAATGTAGTATGACAATAGTAATTGATCGGCATTTGGTTCACTTTTGGAAACATTAAGAGTATACAGTGAAATGTATTCATATACTGCATGCTATGGGCTGGCCAATTAGACTGATGAATTCACTCATCTCTAATTATGTAGATTCCTTCTCATTCTTGTTGTCAGTAGTAATGGTATACATTTGTTGCAGAAAGAAGACTTGTCACAATTGAACAATGTCTCTAAACTTTTTTATCTTTGAAAAATGAATGTTACAAGGAGAAGTTGTTCAATACTGGGGCAGAAAGAACAGATTTTGGGCTTATTTAAAGGTGACTATAGAATGCCAGACTATAGAGTATATGGCTACCAATTGACTTCTACAGTTTTTTTTAAACTGGGTAGCACACCTAATACATCCCCATTCACTCACGGAGTAGAGATACCAGGAGCAGTAGAAAACAAGTAATCTGGGTAGTTTTATTTTTTATTTTTATTTGCAATATCTAAAGTAATTGAAATGACTAAGAATGATTCCCCCCTCCCCTACTAATAGGCAAATTACCAACCTATGGCATTGGTTAGTAGCAACTACTGCCCTTTTATACATAGGGGGTCATTTATTAAACATAAAAAAGACTAAATGAGGCATATTTCTGGTGCAGATTGCGGTGCAAAGGTCCTCTGCGCCACAATCTGTGACATCTCCCCGCTCATGGTTAGTAATAATATAACAGGCACTCTGGAATTGTATAAAAAAAATATAAAAATCTTACCAATCTGATATATCAATGCTTTAATAACACAAATGCCCCAAATATTAGGATTACACTTTTAAAAGAATACACATAAAATAAAAAATACCCAATAATTGATATAAGATAAGCTTCTCTTGGAAGAATATAAAGGTATGAAAATAGATGGATGATCAATAATTCATAATGGGTTATGTATACATCCTCCTTATTAATAGTCTCAATTCATATATAGTTGAAAAAAATAGTTAAAGGGTAGTTGCTCCAAATTCTTTCAAATGAATGTGCAGTGTTCCTCTCCGTGCTAGTAGTGAGTCCCTAAATCTTTAATAATGTCATTTCATGCTAATGTCTATTTTGTCTCTATTAAGCTGCACATCCCTAACAACGGGCTGGTCATTGCACTACATTTTTGTCACCACTAGATGGTGCCATAACATCATATATAAGTAACAGGCCTTTCACAGGAAGTCAGGTTGAGGTTAGTTGTTGAGGAGTGGAGTGAAAGGAACACCATGATATAGCTGATGTGTGTCCCTTTGGCACTTGCCAGCCAGGGGAATCAAAGAAGGAAACCAGTTCTCAGAATCCAGGATCATATTGCCGTACCACAGTCCAGAAAGGGACATAGTGGACTTTTGTGTGTAAAGGTAACCTTCCCAAAGAATGGAGCAGAAAATTGATGCCTGCCGCTAGGGAGACCGCCCTGTAGGTTGCCGAATTCTGATAAAGATCCAGGTACTTGAAGTCTAGTTTAGTGGAGAGGAACCACAGCTAAGAAAGACATCACTTCCACACCAGCTAAACCAAGCCTGTTGTGAGGAATTGCAGCTCTTACCTCATCACTGTGAACCAAAGCACTTCCCCTCTAATTACAACTACCTCAAGGCAATTGGAAGTAAAATTCCAGTTTTGTTCATCAGCATTTGATTATCCTTATTTTTCATAATCTTCAATTGCACCTTACGGTGCTGGAGTCACCAACAACAGTGACCCTGCCTCCATGGCACCTTAAAAACCACACCACCAAGGGCACCTCAACCACCATCTGGCGGGAGTCCCTGGATAACAGAGTGTGCCCCGAACGAACTGGTGCTGTCCTTCTATTCACTGCATGCCAGCCCAGGGAGCTCTATAGAACTGTGAGTAAACTACTACTACCCCCATTGGCCCACCATAACTCACATATTGCCCTTGCAGCCCAGTCACTGCAATTGTTATTCACAGTAGAATTAATTTCTGTGTCCATCCAAATTCATATAGATCATTAAATGGTCCGAGTTAATCTGGCAATTGGTGTTTGTTGCTCAATGATTAATAAAAATCTTCTTGTTAAACATAAACATATATAGACATGTCTAATGTTGCCAACTTTAAAGGGACACTGACAGGCCCAATAAGCATATTTAGCTATATATATGACTGCACAGGTCTTCTAAAGTGTATTAAAAACATATAAGTATACCCCCTGTCCACCTTATAAATAAAGTAAACTGATGTTTTATAACCTGGTAGAATTGTCTTCTTTCTGCCCAAGGGGCGGCGTTTCAGCTTCACTTGCGCCCAGCCAGCCGCCCCCAACCGCCGTTTTGAAGCGCCGCCCAGCTCATCAATATTCACTTCGCTGGGCGGCTTCTGCTGTCCCCGACTGCTCTGAAGAGTGCCAGGCGCAGGCGCAGAACGCAGAGGCTGAAGCGGCCTCTAAGAAGCAGAGTGGACGCAGGCGCGATGTGATCCCGGCCAGTGAGGGTGCCGGGCGCATGCGCTGAAGATGAAATGTCCGATGCCCATAGCTTTGTATTGGGCATGCGCCGGATCTTGTAAAGTCGGGGACAGCAGAAGCCGCCCAGCGAAGTGAATATTGATGAGCTGGGCGGCACTTCAAAACGGCGGTTGGGGGGCGGCTGGCTGGGCGCAAGTGAAACTAAAACGCCGCCCCTTGGGCAGAAAGAAGACGATTCTACCAGGTTATAAAACATCAGTTTACTTTATTTATAAGGTGGACAGGGGGTATACTTATATGACTTTAATACACTTTAGAAGACCTGTGCAGTCATATATGTAGCTCAGGGCTCGACAAATCCCAGGCGCCAGGTCGCCATGGCGACCAGGAATTTGGTCCTGGCGCTTGGGTATTTGTCAGCCCGTTTTCAAAGATGCGCTCTCGGCGCGCACCATGGTTTCCTGAGCCGGCACAGTGGAGAAGGAGAGGAGTCCCTCCCTCCCCACTGTGCGCGGCTGCCGCTGACCACCAATGAGAACAGAGTAGGAGGAGGAGGGGAGGGACTGTGGCCACTGCGCCACCAATGAATGCCTGAATACCAATGTGCCGGCCATATCCCGGCCCCTATGACTGCACGCTGTGATCCGCGCGATTAACCCCTCAGTTGAGGGGTTAATCACGCTGTGATCCGCGCGATTAACCCCTCAGTTGAGGGGTTAATCGCGTGGATCACCGTGTCCTGTCAGAGGTCGGGTGCCGGGAATGTTTGTCTGCATTGGTGGCAGTGGGCAGTTCCGATCGGAGTCCCAGCAGTGTAATGCTGGGTCTCAGATCGGTTACCATGGCAGCCAGGAGTCACGCTACTGAAGTCCTGGCTGCCATGGTATGTTAGTGAGCAGCATTATACTCACGTGCGCCGTGGCCGCCAGACGCTCCTTCTTCTGTCTGTGTGGCTCATTGCTAATGCTTATAGAATTAGCAATGCGCCGCACAGACCTATGAGAAGAAGGAGCTCACGGCGCACGTGAGTATAATGCTGCTCACTAACATACCATCGCAGCCAGGACTTCAGTAGCGTCCTGGCTGCCATGGTAACCGATCGGAGCCCCAGCATTACACTGCTGGGACTCCGATCGGAACTGCCCACTGCCACCAATGATGGGGGGGGGGGGAGGAGGAGGGGGACCCTGTGGCCACTGCCACCAATGATTAATAATGGGGAGGGAGGGGGGGGGTTTACCAGAGGGGGCTGATAAGAGGCAGAGGTTGGAGGGGCTGATCAGAGGGGGGGGCTGATCGGAAAGGCTGGAGGGGCTGATCAGAGGCTGGAGGGGCTGATCAGAGGCTGGGGGGCACATGATAGGCTGGCTGCCATGGTCAGCTCCCTGCTGTTGTGTGCACAAAGCACAGGGCAGCAGGGAGAGTGTAAAGTCCTATTCACCCTAATAGAACTCTATTAGGGTGAATATGACATGGGTTCTAGCCCTTAATGAGGCTAATAGTTATTAAATAAAAAGTAAAACCCCCCCCCCCCCCCAAATATAGAAAACAATATATCGCGATATATATCGCATATCGCACATGCTTAAAATTATATCGCAATATAGATTTTATGACGCGGCTCCGCCTGGCTCCTAACTTTTTTAGCTGGCTCCTAGATTCCAAGGAAATTTGTCAAGCCCTGATGTAGCTAAATATGCTTATTGGGCCTGTCAGTGTCCCTTTAAATCACCACTCAGCCGTCTTTCACTTGTCAAGCAGGAGGAAACATTGGGCTGTACTTCGTTCACTATATATAGTATCTCCTGATGTAGCCCAGGTTCCCCTTGCACCGCACGGTGTGTGTTCGTCTCTCACAGCTCGGCGTCCCACGTGGTGTCTGCTCCTTCACTCACCGGCCTGATGCGCTGCTGGATTAGCGCTACTCACCTAAAACAAAACACTGTTTGCTGCTCCCATATATATAACATAATTATGTTATTGAGATGGAGATGTGTTTATTGAGAGTTTTCATTGGGGAAAATTACAAATATTTATATTTTTAGGGGGAAATTATTAGTGTTTCTGATGATATCAATGGTTGAGTATGATTATATCAAATATAATATAAAGAGAAACAAGAGATGTCTTTATAAGAAAAACGGCAAGAAAACGCAAAGTGCATTTTTGGGGTTTTTTATGCTTTATAAGTCAGTATTGTCTGTGTGTAGATAGTATCAGTAGACATGGAAGATAAATGGTTAAAAATGGAGTGGGAAGTGAATAGTGAAAAAATTTCAAAAAAACAAAAATGGATATATATATATATATATATATATATATATATATATTGATACTGGATTACATACGGACAATAGATGGACACATTGAGAGTATATGCAGATGAGGAATCTTTTTTTCATGTTTTATTTATAGTATTTTTTTAATGTTTTGATATATGGTATATATAAAATACTAGCAGAAGGACCCGGCTTTGCACGGGTATATTTTATCTATTTCATTTCATGTTTCCATGTGTCGTGAAAAGATATCAACAGTATCCCCCATAAGGCCCCTTACAGACGAGCGTGTCCGGATTAGGTCCGGGTGCGTCCCGGTGCATTGCGGCAAACCCGCGCGAGTAGGAACGCAATTGCAGTCAGTTTTGACTGCGATTGCGTTCCGATATTCAGTTTTTATCGCGCCGGTGCAATGCGTTTTGTATGCGCGTGATAAAAAAAACTGTGGTACCTGTATTCAGAATGCTATTTTCCCTTATAACCATGTTATAAGGTAAAATAATAATAATCGGGTCCCCATCCCGATCGTCACCTAGCAACCCTGCGTGAAAATCGCACTGCATCCGCACTTGCTTGCGGATGCTTGCGATTTTCACGCAACCCCATCCATTTCTTTGCGGCCTGCGTTACGTGAAAAACGCACAAAGAGGAGCATGCTGCGATTTTCATGCCACGCACAAGTGATGCGTAAAAATCACCGCTCATGTGCACAACCCCATAGAAATTAATGGGTCCGGATTCAGTGCGGGTGCAATGCGTTTACATAACGCATTGTACCCGCGCGGAAATCTCGCCTGTGTGAAAGGGGCCTAACAGTGACTTCTACAGTGCCCGCCCCTTTAACATTGACCTCCACAGTGCCCGCCCCTTTAACAGTGATCACCACAGTGCCCACCCCTTTAACAGTGACCTGCACAGTGCCTGCCCCTTTAACAGTAAACTCCACAGTGCCCGTTCCTTTAACAGTGACCTCCACATTGCCCGCCCCTTTAACATTGACCAAACTTTTAACAGTGACCTTCATAGTGGCAGCCCCTTTAACAGTGATCTCCACAGTGCCCACCCCTTTAACAGTGACCACATCTTTAACAGTGACCTCCACCGTGCCCGCCTCTTTAACAGTGACCCCCACAGTGCCCGCCCCTTTAACATTGACTTCCACAGTGCCTGCCCCTTTAACAGCATCCTCCGCAGTGCCCGCCCCTTTAAAAGTGACTTCCACAGTACCCGTTCCTTAAACAATGACCTCTGCAGTGCCTGCACCTTTAACAGTGACCTCCACAGTGCCTGTCACTTTAACAGTGACCTCCACAGTGTCTGCCCCTTAAACAGTGACCTCCGCAGTGCCTGCACCTTTAACAGTGACCTCCAAAGTGTCTGCCCCTTTAACAGTGACCTCCACAGTGCCCGCCTTTTTAACAGTGACCTTCACAGTGCCTGCCCCTTTAACAATAACATCCACAGTACCAGCCCTTTTAACATTGACCACTCCTTTAACAGTGACCTTCATAATGCCCGCCCTTTAATAGAGACCTCCACAGTGCCCGCCCTTTTAACAGTGACCTCCACAGTGCCTGCCCCTTTAACAGTGATCTCCACAGTGCCCGCCCCTTTAATAGTGACCTCCACAGTGTCCGTCCCTTTAACAGTGACCTCCACAATGCCCGCCCCTTTAACAGTGACCACCCCTTTAATAAAGATCTCCCCAGTGCCAGCCCCTTTAACAGTGAACTCAACATTGCCCGTCCCTTAAATAGTGACTGCCCCTTTAACAGTGACCTCCACAGTACCTGCCCCTTTAACAGTGACCTCCACAGTGCCCGCCCATTTAACATTGACCACCCCTTTAACAGTGACCTCCACATAGCCCACCCCTTTAACAGTGAACTCCACAGCAGCCGTCTGTTTAATAGTGGCCCCATCCCCCCATGCATGTAGCAGTGTAGTTGTGCCGTCATATGTCATATGACTGAATATTTAAGGACCTGCGAACTGCTAAAACCTGTGATCAGTTGTTATGGCAACCTGAAGTAGTACCTGCGAGCTTTTATTGGCTAATAAGAGACATGTGACCGTATAAATGTGAAAGGCTTGCTGGCTTCTATTGGCTAATGCAGGTCATTTTTTGGGAATATCTCAGGAACGGTAAGTCCTAGAAAGCTGGTCCTAAAAACCTTCCCGGACACCCGATGTGAAGATCGGTCCAGCCGTTTTGTCACGCATAAAGAACGTCCAAACAGACAGACGTCTAGACAGACAGACAGACAGACAGAAACTCATTTTTATATATATAAGAGACTAGCAGAAGGACCAAACTTCGCACAGGTATATTTATTCTATTTCATTTTATATTTCTGTGTGTCGTAAAAAGATATCGCAGTTTCCCCCATAACAGTGACCTCCCCAGTGCCCGCCCCTTTAGCATTGACCTCCACAGTGGCCGCCCCTTTAACATTGACCTCCACAGTGCCCGCCCCTTTAACAATGACCTTCACAGTGCCTGCCCCTTTAACAGTGCCTGCCCCTTTAACAGTGACCTCCACAGTGCCCGCCCCTTTAGCATTGACCACCCCTTTAACAGTGACCTTCATAGTGGCCGCCCCTTTAACATTGACTTTCACAGTGCCCGCCCCTTTAACAGAGACCTCCACAGTGCCCGCCCCTTTAAAAGTGACTTTCACAGTGGCCGTCCCTTTAACAATGACTTTCACAGTGACCCCCCCTTTAACAGTGACTTTAACACTGACCACCCCTTTAACTGTGACTTTAACAGTGACCCCCCCCCCTTTAACAGTGACTTGACAGTGACCTCCCCTTTAACAATAAAATGGGAGGGGATGGGACCCATGAGAGGGTCCGCACCCTTGGTCGAGACACTATCGTCTATGATACACTATTTTCTATGATACACACTTTTCTTTATTTCAAGGTAGACAACGTGTTTCGGAGCAGACAGTGCTCCTTTTAATAAGTCTAAAAGGACACATATGTGCGTAAAACAAACATTTGGAAAAAATGTAGATACAGAGCATTAAAAGTAACTGACAGGGTTAATATAAAAAAATAAAAAAAATAAAAGCAGTTAACAGGATAAATGATCGTGACATGATGCTTGGTCATAGTTACAGTAAAACAATTCATAATAGTTTATTATTGCTTGTAGCTAATAATGGAAGGAAGGACTGAGGGTATATGGATATTAATATGAATTAAATTGTATAGATACGTGAGAGGAGAGATGAATAAATAAATAAATAAATATACATATACCTATCAATCTATGGCTAAACGTAAATTAAATAAAATCAATTGGATAAAAAATCGGCTATTGAACAAATATACGTATAAACGCACACACATACAGTACAGACCAAAAGTTTGGACACACCTCATTCAAAGAGTTTTCTTTATTTTCATGACTATGAAAATTGTAGATTCACACTGAAGGCATCAAAACTACACATGTGGAATTATATACATAACAAACAAGTGTGAAACAACTGAAAAGATGTCATATTCTAGGTTCTTCAAAGTACCCACCTTCTGCTTTGATTACTGCTTTGCACACTCTTGGCATTATCTTGATAAGCTTCAAGAGGTAGTCCCCTGAAATGGTTTTCACTTCACAGGTGTGCCCTGTCAGGTTTAATAAGTGGGATTTCTTATAAATGGGGTTGGGACCATCAGTTGCGTTGAGGAGAAGTCAGGTGGATACACAGCTGATAGTCCTACTGAATAGACTGTTAGAATTTGTATTATGGCAAGAAAAAAGCAGCTAAGTAAAGAAAAACGAGTGGCCATCATTACTTTAAGAAATGAAGGTCAGTCAGTCAGCCGAAAAATTGGGAAAACTTTGAAAGTAAGGGCTATTTGACCATGAAGGAGAGTGATGGGGTGCTGCGCCAGATGACCTGGCCTCCACAGTCACCGGACCTGAACCCAATCGAGATGGTTTGGGGTGAGCTGGACCACAGAGTGAAGGCAAAAGGGCCAACAAGTGCTAAGCATCTCTGGGAACTCCTTCAAGACTGTTGGAAGACCATTTCAGGGGACTACCTCTTGAAGCTCATCAAGAGAATGCCAAGAGTGTGCAAAGCAGTAATCAAAGCAAAAGGTGAATACTTTGAAGAACCTAGAATATGACATATTTTCTGTTTTTTCACACTTGTTTGTTATATATAAAAATTCCACATGTGTTAATTCATAGTTTTGATGCCTTCATAGTCATGAAAATAAAGAAAACTCTTTGAATGAGAAGGTGTGTCCAAACTTTTGGTCTGTACTGTATATAACAATGCTCTAGCATTAAGTGCATTTGTGTCGGTGTGAGGGCTACCCATGGGAAACAGTGGCTGGCTGTTAAAACCACGAATAAGTGAACGAATGAAATAGAATAGAAAATAAATAAATACATTTTTAAAAAGGTCGTACATTTATTATTTAATGTTTTGGCTCCAAAAAGAAATTATTTAATGTCTGATAAATCAGCTGGATATCAATAATGATTGAATTTGCACAACACCATGCATACTGGGGAAAGGGGGGGGGGGGGGGGAAGAGCACAGGCTGTAGGATCGGTGCCTGTGTGGTTTACCTGGTGTGCCGGCGGCTGATGATGGCTGGTGCGTCCTGCTTGGAGCGGTGTCGGGCATGATAACCGGCAGGATAATGTGCGCTGATTTTTAAAATGGGGGGAAGGGACTTGGGAGGAGTGAAGGTGGAAGGGGAGGGGACAGATACCATGATTGGTGGATACAGGACAGGGGGAGTGCTAAGTGGTGCGGGGAGGGGGATGGTGAGTTACAGGTGTTTGAATGAACAAGTTATGAAGGAGATAACTAAGCTGAGGGATGATGTTAGAAGCGTTTGGCATAGCATATGTAAAACAGCTGTGGTTGTAGGCTGGAGGGAGGTATATAGATGACCTTTTAATCATATGGAACGGAAGCGCCAAAGAAGCAACTGAATTCAATGGACATCTTAATAACAATTCCTTCGGTCTTTCTTTTACAGCAAACCACTCTAACACGAGCATCAAATATCTAGACCTTAAGCTGTCCTCCAGAAATGGTTCAGTAGAAACTAAAACGTTTAAGAAAGTCGATGGGAATAGTTATCTTGACTATAAGAGCTCACACCACAAAAAGTGGCGAAACAACATTCCCTTCAGCCAACTCAAACGTATCCGAAGGAACTGCACCAACCATGAAGACTTCATAACCCAAAGCCAAATCCTAACTCGCCGGTTCAAGAACAAGGGTTATCCTCTCAACATCGTCAATGCAGCATTCGAAAGGGAGAACAAACTCACCCAACAAGAATGCCTAATACCAAAAGGAAAAAAACGAGAGGCCCCACAAAAAATGGAAAGCTTCAGAACTTATAACACAAATCAAAAAGCTTTACGTGACATTCTGACCAAACATTGGCCGATCTTGCTGGCAGATCCTTTTCTGAAGGACCACTTAAAGTTTAGGCCCCAATTGACATTCAGAAGGGCCCGAACACTTAAGAATATTTTAGCGCCTAGCCAACTGCGCAGAAAGAAGAAACGAATTCCATTTATGTCTCTCTCCCCGAAACTCTGTGGCAGCTATAAATGTGGCCACCGTTTGTGCAAATGCTGCCTGAATATATCATCACGGAAGTCGTCATTAGTAACGTTACCGGGCGAACACTTTTTTCCTCCCACAGGTGAATTACATTATGTTTAATTTCTGGGATTTACTTTTGCATATAAATGACATACTCACATTAGGCTCATTAGAAACATAGAAACATAGAATGTGTCGGCAGATAAGAACCATTTGGCCCATCTAGTCTGCCCAATATACTGAATACTATGGATACCCTCGAGGAAGCCGGACTGTGCCGGCGATACGCGTTGGGCATCTCTCATTTTCTCCAGACCCACTGCACCAGCTGCTTTCACAGGTTTTGGCCTTTACTCTTTGACCTTATTGCGGTCTTCTCTCATTTATTATTGGTCATACCTTATTCCAACATTTTCTACATGTAGTTTACATGCTGATATTGTGTATAGCTGGTATATATTTTATGTCCTGATCTTGTGGACATTAAGTGGATTCTGTATGTGTGGGTCTAATTTAGTTACCGACACGTCTGTTCATATTGTATACAATTTTTTAATGTGTCTGTTTGTTTTAGTTGTCTAATAAACTTTATATCAATTTTTATTACCTATGGTCATTGTTGGATGTGCATTTTATAGGGTGATTCTTTTGGCTCTTCATTGAGTCTATTTGTCTTTGCATCATACTTTAAACCACTCCTTTGCACTCCCTGCACTATTTGTATTTATCGGTGTGCCCCCTCCATCTACATTGTATACCGGCGAACGCTTTGACATCAAAATTTTCTTTAACTGTTCATCCTCATATGTTATTTACCTACTCGAGTGCACATGCAGACTTCAATACATAGGCCGCACCACCCTCAGCCTGAGAGAAAGAACGAACAAACACCGTTGGAACATCTCAAATGGCTATACTAAACATGGTGTCTCCAGACACTTTCTTCAATATCACAATAAAGACTCCACCATAACACCCATTGACCACATACCTGACACTGTTCCATCCAGTTTACAATGTCTCCGTAAAAAGGAAATGTACTGGATTTACAAAATGCAGACCCTGGAACCACTGGGCAACTGCTTTTGAGTCTCCCATCCACCCACCCGTTCTCCACCCCCCCCCCCCCCCCCCCCCATCTCCTTTCCTTTCCTCCCCTTCCATTTCAACGTGCTGTCAATTAATATAATATTCATTTCAAATTTTTTATTTTTATCTTTGCCATATTGCTCCCTCAGCTTAATCATCTCGCTTACTGTTTGCCCATTTGAATATTTTCACCCATCACTCGTTCTATTTCCGCCCCTTTCCATCCTCCATTTTCCTCCCCTCCCTCCAGCCTACAACCACAGCAGTTTCACTTTTGCTATGCCAAACGCTTCTAACATCATCCCTCAGCTTAGTTATCTCGTTCATAACTTGTTCATTCAAACATCTGTAACTCACCATCCCCCTCCCCCCACCACTTAGTACTCCCCCTGTCCTGTATACACCAATCATGGTATCCGTCCCCTCCCCTTCACCTTCACTCCTCCCAAGTCAGTGCACATTACCCTGCCGGTTATCATGCCCGACACCGCGCCAAGCAGGATGCACCAGCCATCATCAGCCGCCGGCACACCAGCTAAACCACACAGGCGCTGATCCTACAGCCTGTGCTCCCATTCTTTCCGTTTACACCCGCAGAGCAACGATCTCCCATGGCGGCATGGCCGCCACTGCGTGCCTTGGGCAGCTTAAGCAAACAGTTTTAGTCACCATTTATCTTCCCACACTAGCCCCGTTCCTAGTGTCCATGTTCTCATATTTCCCCCTCCACACCCACATTGTCACCCCCTTCTACTGCGGCACGGCCGTCACCACTTCAATCCTCCCATGTCCACTCCCTCCCCATGCAGTTCAGAATCAGCTACCTGTGGCACCATTGCCACCAGTTGAGAGACCCTGCAGTCTCTCCTTCTGCGCTCATTCCCCACCGATCACAACTGGCCCTCCGCACCATTTTCCTTCTCCCCCGTATCTCCCCCCCACCCTTTCCCCAGTATGCATGGTGTTGTGCAAATTCAATCATTATTCCAATATTAATTTTTCACTCTCAAATGTGTACCCCATCCAGCTGATTTATCAGAAATTAAATAATTTCTTTTTGGAACCAAAACATTAAATAATAAATGTGTTTTTAACAGCCAGCCACTGTTTCCCATGGGTAGCCCTCACACCGACACAAATGCACTTAATGCTAGAGCATGGTTATATATGTGTATACGTTTACACGTATATTTGTTCAATAGCCGATTTTTTTATCCAATTGATTTTATTTCATTTACGTTTAGCCATAGATTGATAGGTATATGTATATTTATTAATCTCTCCTATCACGCATCTATATAATTTAATTCATATTAATATCCGTATACCCTCAGTCCTTCCTTCCATTATTAGCTACAAGCCATGATCAACTATTATGAATTGTTTTACTGTAACTATGAACAAGCATCATGTCACGATCATTTATCGTGTTAACTGCTTTCATTTGTTTTTTATTTTTTATATTAACCTTGTCAGTTACTTTTAATGCTCTGTATCAAATTTTTTTCAAAATGTTTGTTTACGCACATATGTGTCCTTTTAGACTTGAAAAAGGAGCACTGTCTGCTCTGAAATGCGTTGTCTACCTTGAAATAAAGAAAAGTGTATCAAATACTGACCTGGTCGCTCAGTTGCGCCGATAGTGTCTCTACCAAGGGTGTGGACCCTCTCATGGGTCCCATCCCCTCCCATTTTATTGTTCACCTCACAAGGGCTGGCAACCCATCCAAGTGAGGACCAGACGACACTGGCAGCACCGACCTCCCACTATCACCGGCGTACACTAGTGTTGTGCCTACGATAGCACAATCACACAAGGTGAGCCTGAATTCCTCCAAAACAACCCTCTCCATCACGTACATACCACCATTTGAGCGCCTTTTCCCTTCTTATTGCCTTTTTTACTCCCCTTTAACAGTGACTTTCACAGTGACCGCCCCTTTAACAGTGACTTTCACAGTGACTGCCCCTTTAACAGTGACTTTCACAGTGACAGCCCCTTTATTCCGTTGTTATGGAAACCTGGAGTAAAACTGTGTTTATGGCAGTTGGGATTTGAAGAGAAAGACTTGCAGGCTTGTATTGGGTAATGTGGGTCATTATTGCGGAATATCTCAGGAACAGTACGTCCTAGAGAGTGGGGCCCGGTCTAAAACCTTCCCGGACACCTGATGTACCTGTGTGGCAAATTTTGTGAAGATCGGTCTAGTCGTTTGGTCGCACATAAAGAACGTCCAGACAGACAGACGTCTAGACAGACAGAAACTCATTTTTATATACATAAGAGATATGAAATAGAAATCCATTCCAGATTTTTGTTGCCCCAAAGTAATTGGATGTGAAAATCACCACCCTATACAATGGAGGGTTTAAATAGAACATACCTAGTGGATCACATACAGAGCCCCTGATGAAGGAGTATGTAAACTCCGAAACAAGCGTTTGATTTTAAAAATAATGCAATCTAAGTAATACAAAAGGCAGTGAGGACCCCCGTGGAATATACAAGTCGATAGACCTAACTGAAGGCTAAACCAAAGAAAGTAAGAGCCAGATCAGTAGCACTAATCCAGCAGCGCATCAGGCCGGTGAGTGAAGGAGTCGGACACCACGTGGGAAGTCAAGCTGTGAGAGACAAACACACACCGTGCAGTGCAAGGGGAAGCTGGGCTACATCAGGAGATACTATATGTAACAAACGAAGTACAGCCCTGCTTGACAAGTGAAAGACAGTTGAGTGGTAATGTAAAGTTAGCGGCATTAGACATGTCTATATTAGTGATGAGCGAGCATGCTCGGCCGAATACCATGCTCGAGTCTCCTTCCCGCACGTTTGGCGCCTGATAAGCAGCCAATAAATGTGCAGGTAAGTATTGCCTTTACTGTAATGCCAGTAGCCATTATTTCTACTGCCATTACAGTGATTGGCTGGCCGGAACACGTCATCAGGTGCTATATAGCACCCGGTCACGCGGGTTCGGCTCATTGCGAGTCAGGGGGAGCTGTTGTTAGGAAGAGACAGAGAGTGTAGGGAGAATTTGATCGCAAACTACTCAATATAAAGACTGTAACGGGGTGCCGAAGGCGCACTCGGTCTCCCATCAGCCGCAGACCCGCTGCTTAGCTTCGGGAGCGAAGATCTGTGTTTGGCCTCGTTCCCAGGGCAGCCTTGCTAGCTGGCAGGCTCCCTGCTCCTAGGTCTGCCTTGAGCGCCGAGCTGATCACTCGGTGCTCGACTTGTTTGTCTGTTGGTCATGTGACGCTGGCCATGTCACATGACCCTCACTCCCCACTATAAATACAGGCGGCCTGCTGGCTACAGGTTGCCTTTGATTTTCGTCCTATAGGCTGTGTACTTTATTGCTATTAAGCTACCTCTGGAATTGAACCTCGATCCGCCTCTTCAAACCTCTTCTGCCTGCTCCCTGTACCTTGACGCTACCTCTCGGATTTTGACCTCGGCTTGTTTACGGATTTGTCTTTGCCTCTTCCCTTGTTCTGACGTGACCTCCTGGACTGACCTCGGCTAGTTGACCCGCCTCGCCTTCCGTTTTTGTTCTACCTCTTGTCCGCTTATTGTAACTTCTCAGTGGCTGTCCTCTTCTCTGCTGTCTCTTTCTCTCTGCTTGCCCTTAGTAGGTTAGGGACTGTCGCCCAGTTGCGCTCCGTCACCTAGGGCGGGTGGTGCAAGTAGGCAGGGACAGGGGACCGGGTGGCAGCTCAGGGGGTGCACCTCCGCTCTATCTTGATTCCCGTGACTCTACCCGTGACAGAATCACAGGCCCAAATTCAGCATGGACCCTATACAGAGCCTCACTGAACATGTGCAGGGTCTTGCTCAAATAGTACAGGAACTTGGGGAGAGACTACAAGTTCAAGAGACCGTCCGAACTCCCCCTATTCTTGCTCCCGCCACTGTTCAGGTGGAACCTCACATTAAATTGCCCGATCGGTTTTCGGGTGACCGCCGAAGTTTTTTAGCTTTCAAGGAAAGCTGTAAACTTTATTTTCGACTACGACCCCACTCCTCCGGCCCTGACCCACAGAGGGTTGGTATTATCATTTTCTTGCTTCAAGGGGACCCCCAGGAATGGGCCTTTTCTTTACCACCAGATTCCCCTTGTCTTATCTCTGTGGACCTCTTTTTCCAGGCGTTAGGGGTTCTTTATGATAAACCTGACCGAGCCTCTGTGGCAGAATCCAATCTTAAGGCCCTCACTCAGGGAAATCGTCCCGTGGAGGATTATTGTACACAGTTTCGCAAGTGGTGCGTTCCTTCGGGCTGGAACGAACCAGCGCTCAAATGTCAATTTAGGGCAGGCTTGACTGAAAAGTTAAAGGATATGTTGGTTTGTTATCCCTGTCCTGAGGAGACCATGACGCTAGCCATCAGACTAGATAGACGGATCAGAGAGAGACAGCGGGAGCCCTACTGAACCTACTGTTTTCTCCTCATACCCTTCTTCATCCTGAGACTCTCCCCCTTGAACCCAGGATGGAAGCCCACTCGGACGAGCCCATGCAACTCGGGATGACGCGAAGAAAACTACATCGTCGTCGCGGTTCTTGTTTTTATTGTGGGGATCCTGAACACTGGATCCATCAGTGTCCTAAAGCTCCGCCTTCTGGAAAATCATCCAAGTCTGAGGGATTCAAGGACAAGGTACTCCCGGAGGTGGTAAGAAGTAAACTATTGCTGACGGTTTCTATTGCCTTTGGGGTCTTAAAGGGGTCAGGAAATGCCTTTGTGGATTCAGGGTCAGCTTTTAGGTTTATTGATTACAAATTGATCAGATAGGAATTCCTATACTAGAATTACCCACCCCGATCCAGGTTGTCGCCATCGATTCTACCCCCCAGCTAGGGGGCACAGTAAAACTCTGTATTCCGGAGGTTACCCTATCTGTAGGGATCTGCCACTCTGAGAAATGTTCCTTTTTTGTTTTAAAGAATCTTCCAGTTCAGGTAGTCCTTGGTATGCCCTGCTTCAGCAACACAATCCGGTCATTAACTGGAGTTCGGGCGAGTTAGAGAGATGGGGGCCTAACTGTAATTCTTGCTAAACCGTAGTTCAAGCTGGGGTCTCATCAGATATTCCTCATTTTATTGCTGATTATTCAGATGTTTTTTCCACCTCTGAGACAGATACTCTCCCTCCCCATATGTCTTATGACTGTGTTATTGACTTGATACCTGAGTCTAAATTTCCTAAAGGACGGATCCAGGAGAGTCTCAAGAAAGGACATATTAGGCCCTCCACCTTTCCCCTGGGAGCAGGATTCTTTTTCGTTAAAAAGAAAGACGGTGGTCTCAGGCCCTGCATTGACTACAGAAATTAGAATACAATTACTATTAGGAATCAGTATTCCATCCCGTTGATTCCTGATTTGTTTAACCAGATTTTGGGTGCTTCTTGGTTTTCTAAATTTGATTTGAGAGGAGCTTATAACCTAGTTCGTATTAAGGAGGGAGATGAGTGGAAAACTGCTTTTAATACTCCAGAGGGGCACTTTGAGTATCTGGTTATGCCATTCGGCCTTTGCAATGCCCCAGCTGTGTTTCAGAATTTCATGAATGATATTTTTAGAGAACTTATTGGCAAAGTTATGATTGTTTATCTCGATGATATTCTTGTCTTTTCACCTGACTGGGATTCTCACATCAGACTGGTTCTTAAAATCCTCAGGGAGAACCATTTGTCTGTTAAATTTGAGAAATGTGTATTTGGAGTTCAGGAGATCCCCTATCTTGGCTATATTCTTACTCCTCATTCATTTAAAATGGATCCCAGTAAGGTTCAGGCTATCCAAGACTGGGTAAGACCATCCTCCTTAAAGGCACTCCAACGTTTTTTAGGATTCGCCAATTTTCACTGTAAATTCATAGAGAATTTTTCTGTTATTGCCAAACCCCTCATGGATCTAACTAAAAAAGGTTCGGATCTAGTTAACTGGTCGTTGGAGGCCTGTCAAACCTTTGATACCCTAAAAAAATGTTTCCAAATGGCTCCAGTCTTGGTTCAGCCCGATACCGAGGAACCTTTTGTGGTGGTGTGGGGGCCGTCCTTTCACAGGGTTCCTCTAACCTTACTAATTGAAGGCCATACGCCTTCTTCTCTCGCAAGTTATGATATTGGAAACCGCGAGTTACTGGCCATTAAATGGGCATTTGAGGAGTGAAGGCATTTTTTAGAAGGGGCTAGACACCGTATTACTGTTCTCACTGATCATAAGAACTTAGTGTTTCTTGAGGCGGCCAAACGCCTTAATCCTAGACAAGCCAGTTGGGCCCTATTTTTTACTCGTTTTAACTTTTCTGTTACTTTCAGATCAGGAAGTAAAAATGGTTTTAATGCCGTCCAACCTCCTGATACCCCCCCGGAACCCATCTTGCCAACAAACATCTTTGTGGCAGCAGTTTCTGCGGATCTTTCCTCTGAGATTCAACAGGCTCAGCAACTTGCTCCTCCACAAACACCGGCAGATAAGTTGTTTGTTCCTGAATGCTTTCGTGTTCAATTATTGGGTGAATGTCATGACTCCGTGCTCTGTGGTCATCCAGGTATTGCTGCCACTAAGGAATTGCTGCTGAGGTCTTTCTGGTGGCCCACTTTGTCTAAAGATGTACGGTCTTATGTTTTAGCTTGCGTTGTTTGTGCCCGGTCTAAGACCCCAAAAACACATCCCGCTGGTGAACTACAACCACTACCCATTGGATTTTATTTCTGATCTGCCCCTCTCTGAGGGGAAGTCAGTGGTGTGGGTAGTGGTTGACCGTTTTAGCAAGATGGTGCACTTTGTTCCTTTAAGTAAGCTCCCTGATGCAAAGACATTCGCATCCTTGTTCATTGAACATGTGGTACGTCTGCATGGTGTCCCTGAAAATATCGTCTCTGATAGAGGCATTCAGTTTGTTTCTAGCTTTTGGACGGCTTTTTGTAGAAGATGTGACATCTCTTTGTACTTTTCGTCTGCTTTCCATCCACAGACCAATGGGCAGACGGAACGGTTAAATCAGGCAGTGGAGCTTTTTCTAAGGTGCTATGTATCGCATAATCAACTCCTATGGGTGAGATACCTCCCGTTGGCAGAATTCGCCATCAACATTTGGGTTAATTCTTCCATGGGGGTGTCTCCTTTTTTTTGTAACTGGTTTACATCCTCGCTTTAGTTCTAATCCCTCTGTATCCTCACTCAACCCGCAGGCAGATTCTTTTACCTCTAGACTGTGCACAGTCTGGGCACAGGTTCAATCAAACCTGGAAAATGCCCAGGAAACCCAGTGTAAACACGCCAATAAGAGACGTTCCGGGGCAGAGCTAGCGCCAGATCGTGATGGTAGCATAGTCAGGAGCTCTCCGTAACAGATCCCACAAAGCACCAGCTTACGTTAGCTGACAGCGGGAGAAATGGTCAAGATAGGCAACCCCAAGTCTGGAGACTCATCCAGCTCCAACAAAGCTGCTAATTCTGGTGGAGATATGGATAAATTTATCCAAAAAGCGCCCGCCTCGGTCGCAGCGCGTGAGCCCAAGATAGCGCCGACACCCTCGCTTAAGGTCAGTGAGCGCGCTACAGACCTCTCTGAAGGGGAGTTGGACACTGAAGACTCTCACAGCAGAACAACGCTCCCGATTACTCGCAGGTTTCTGATGCAGACACTCAGCAAAGCTATGGAGCCAATTCTGACCGAACTCACGGCGCTCCGCCATGACATGCTACATGTCGGTGACAGAGTGGTGACACTAGAGACCCATCAGGCTGCGATCCTGGCCCACCAAACAGCCACAGTGTCCTCTTTACAAAAGTGCCATACTCACTTAAATGACCTCCACAGTGCTATGGAGGATCAAGAAAATCGAGGACGTAGAAATAATCTTCGGTTCAGGGGGATACCCGAATCAGTTCTAGCCACAGATATACCAACTACGGTGATGGCGCTGTGCAAGTCCCTACTAGGCCCGGAACAACTGATGGACATTACTATCGAACACGCTCACAGAGCGCTGCGGCCTAAACCAAAGCCCTCTGAGCCCCCCAGGGATGTAATTTGCCGTTTTCTCAACTTCCAGGTTAAAGCAGCAGTGCTGGAAGCGGCCAGAAATCAACATAATATAAAGTGCGAGGGATCGCCTGTTTAGATTTTTCAGGACTTAGCACCTTCAACACTAAGAAAACGCCGCGCCCTGAAACCCCTGACCGATTGGCTTCGGTCCAACAAGATCTTATATTGGTGGACTTTTCCATTTGGTCTCACCTTTGCTCATGCCGGACGTCGTCTCACCATCTCCGCATTTGCTGATCTAGCCGGAGTGTACGATCGCCTACAGATATCGCCTATGGAAATAGAGAACTGGGAGTTATACCAGGACATCCTGGAGTTACCGGAGCTCCCCGTGATCGTACCTTTCAAGCCTCCTCGTACTCCAAAGTCGCAGAAGGCCAAGCGGAGGAATATACAGTTCACCCCATAGGGACTGGTTCAGTAATATTACCTTCTTCACTAACTGTAATGTAGCACGCTAATTTTGGGCTACTCCCTATCCATCCTTTCTGAACCACCTCTTTCCTCAAGTGTTATACCGCTTACTCCCCTCTATCTCTCACCAATCCCTCTCTCCTTTCCTTACCTATTATGTCTGTTCATATTTTGTCCGTCTTTGACATTTCTCTTATGTCTGTCTGATAGCCTCTTCTCTGAGGCCCTATTCGGGGCGATGGGGATCGTAACTGGGTTGATTAACCTTTCCCCCCTTACGACCCTCACTCTATATATTGTTATGACCCGCCTTAAAGGGTTCACTCTGTTGATAGTCTTTATCTATGTTTCATTTGATGTTGTTTTTATTTTGTTTTAAGGTACATATCTCAGCTTCTCTGAGAATTCGGAAAATATATAGGACACCTCTGACATCCAACCGGCCCAGCCTGAAAGCTCAGTTCTCTTACGAGCGCGGTGCATCTCCTGAGGGAGCGGACGTGCCCCAGCAAGGTAACCCCCATCGATTAAGACATAATGGCTGACTTATCAATTGCCTCCTACAACGTTAGGGGCTTCAACTCCCCTTCTAAGAGGAGTCAGATTTTCACATTGTTGCGCAAATCTGGGGCCGGTGTCTTGCTTCTTCAGGAGACGCACTTCAAATTCAACCACTACCCTAACTTATCTTATGCTCACTACTCCCAGTGGTATCACTGTGGTGGTGATTCATCTGCTTCTGGTGGGGTAAGTGTTGGATTTCAGAGGAAAATACCGTTCAAATATGCATCTCATTTACAGGATCCAGAAGGGAAGTACATCCTGGTCAAGGGTAGTATAGGCCCTCAATTATACACTATCTTTAACCTTTATGACCCCAATTCGGGCCAAGCCAAATGGTTTTCTGTAGTTTTCCCCATTATTGAGAGCTTTGCCGAGGGTCTGGTGATCCTGGGAGGAGACCTTAATGCTACCCTAACTCCACAAATTGATTCATCCACCCAGAGCTCCGCTTTATCAGCCAGCGCATTACGCTGGATAAGGGAAGGTCTTTGGAACCTACATCTTGTAGATGTATGGCGTACATTGCATCCTAAAACAAGAGACTATAGTTTTTATTCTCATGTCCACGGGACATATCAAAGGTTAGATTACCTATTTATTTCTAAAACACACTTGGAGTTATGCCGAGAAGCTAAACTGGGCTCCATCCATTTATCCGATCATGCTCCCATTTTTCTTTCTGTCTCAGCCCCCACTCCAAATCCGAATAAATTTAGATGGTGACTGAATGAGTCCCTTTTGGGTAATAATATGGCCAAAGAAAAAATATCTGACCTTCTGAAAGAATAAATGCCCAGAAACATCAAACCAATCCCTATGGGACGCCCATAAACCTTATATCAGAGGCCATTTCATTAGCTTGGGCTCGTTCCTCAAAAAAGAGAGGGGAAAAAAGCTAGATGTCCTTTGCCAAAAAATTAAATCCCTTGAGTCTATGCATAAACGCTCCCTATCAGAATCCCATTTGCAGGAACTCTCCAATCTTAGAGCAGAAATAAAATCCCTTCTACAATATTCGTCAGCTAAGTACTTCCTTAATTCACAACACAAGTTTTTTGCCCATGGCGACAAAGCGTCAAAGTTCATGATGCGTATAATAAAAAATAGGAAAGCAGAAAATTATATTCACCAAATAGACTCCCCCCAGGGTACCCCCCTTTACTCCTCCACATCAATAGCAACCCGTTTTAGGGAATTTTATGAATCCTTATACAACTTACCTTACAACCACCTCAGAATTAGACTCCTCATTAACAACCTCCTTTTTGAGTTCACTCAACCTTCCAACTCTTTCCGCAGAGTCCAAACGAAAATTATCCTCACCATTTACACTTGAAGACCTAAAGTTGGCATTGAAACAAGCGCCTTCTAGCAAATGCCCAGGCCTAGACGGACTGACTGTTTCATATTACAGAACTTTCCAACAACACATTCTACCTCACTTGCTTTCAGTGTGCAATTCGACTCTTTAAGGGAAACAACTCTCGAGGGACATGACAATGGCCCATATAACATTGATACCCAAGGAGGGAAAAAACCCTAACCAGTGTGCTAACTACAGACCTATCTCACTTCTTAACATTGATCTTAAGTTGCTGGCGAAGATGTTAGCGAACCGCTTATCTACGGTCCTCTCATCCTTGGTACATGGGGACCAGGTGGGCTTCGTCCGGGGCAGGGAGGGTAGAGACAATACTTCTAGAGTTCTCAATATTGTTTATTATTCTGCTCTCCGATCTAAACCTCTCCTCCTTCTAAGCACAGATGCGGAGAAAGCGTTTGATAGGATAAATTGGTCCTACCTGAACCAAGTCCTGCTGGGATTCTGCCTACCTGGTCCCTTTGTTCAAGCTACCTTCGCCATGTACTCCCAAGCCTCTGCCTCGGTCTTAGTTAATAGCGACTTATCAGAACCCTTTCGTATCCGAAATGGCACTCGCCAAGGATGCCCTCTTTCACCCCTACTCTTTGTACTAGCCCTTGAACCTCTTTTAATCCAATTGAGAGTAGACCCAGATATAAAGGGTGTCTTACTGGGGGGTCGGGAGCATAAGTTGGCTGCATTTGCGGACGATATTATGATCATGACCTCAAACCCAGAAACATCCCTTACAGCTGTCCAAAATCATCTAGATAAATATAGTGCCCTTTCTAACTTTAACCACTTAAGGACCACAGGTTTATACCCCCCTAAAGACCAGGCCCTTTTTTACAAATCGGCACTACACTACTTTCACCGTTTATTGCTCGGTCATGCAACTTACCACCCAAATGAATTTTACCTCCTTTTCTTCCCACTAATAGAGCTTTCATTTGGTGGTATTTCATTGCTGCTGACATTTTTACTTTTTTTGTTATTAATCGAAATTTAACGATTTTTTTGCAAAAAAATGACATTTTTCACTTTCAGTTGTAAAATTTTGCAAAAAAAACGAGATCCATATAGAAATTTTGCTCTAAATTTATAGTTCCACATGTCTTTGATAAAAAAAAAATGGTTTGGGTAAAAGTTATAGCGTTTACAAACTATGGTACAAAAATGTGAATTTCCGCTTTTTGAAGCAGCTCTGACTTTCTGAGCACCTGTCATGTTTCCTGAGGTTCTACAATGGCCAGACAGTACAAACACCCCACAAATGACCCCATTTCGGAAAGTACACACCCTAAGGTATTCGCTGATGGGCATAGTGAGTTCATAGAACTTTTTATTTTTTGTCACAAGTTAGCGGAAAATGATGATTTTTTTTTTTTTTTTTTTTTCTTACAAAGTCTCATATTCCACTAACTTGTGACAAAAAATAAAAACTTCTATGAACTCACTATGCCCATCACGAAATACCTTGGGGTCTCTTCTTTCCAAAATGGGGTCACTTGTGGGGTAGTTATACTGCCCTGGCATTCTAGGGGCCCAAATGTGTGGTAAGGAGTTTGAAATCAAATTCTGTAAAAAATGACCTGTGAAATCCGAAAGGTGCTCTTTGGAATATGGGCCCCTTTGCCCACCTAGGCTGCAAAAAAGTGTCACACATCTGGTATCTCTGTATTCAGGAGAAGTTGAGGAATGTGTTTTGGGGTGTCTTTTTACATATACCCATGCTGGGTGGGATAAATATCTTGGTCAAATGCCAACTTTGTATAAAAAAATGGGAAAAGTTGTCTTTTGCCAAGATATTTCTCTCACCCAGCATGGGTATATGTAAAATGACACCCCAAAACACATTCCCCACCTTCTCCTGAGTACGGCAATACCAGATGTGTGACACTTTTTTGCAGCCTAGGTGGGCAAAGGGGCCCATATTCCAAAGAGCACCTTTCGGATTTCACAGGTCATTTGTTACAGAATTTGATTTCAAACTCCTTACCACACATTCGGGCCCCTAGAATGCCAGGGCAGTATAACTACCCCACAAGTGACCCCATTTTGGAAAGAAGACACCCCAAGGTATTCCGTGAGGGGCATGGCAAGTTCCTAGAATTTTTTATTTTTTGTCACAAGTTAGTGGAAAATGAGACTTTGTATGAAAAAAAAAAAAAAAAAAAAATTTTCCACTAACTTGTGACAAAAAATAAAAAATTCTAGGAACTCGCCATGCCCCTCACGGAATACCTTGGGGTGTCTTCTTTCCAAAATGGGGTCACTTGTTGGGTAGTTATACTGCCCTGGCATTTTCCAGGGGCCCTAATGTGTGGTAAGTAGGTAAATGACCTGTGAAATCCTAAAGGTGCTCTTTGGAATGTGGGCCCCTTTGCCCACCTAGGCTGCAAAAAAGTGTCACACATGTGGTATCGCCGTATTCAGGAGAAGTTGGGGAATGTGTTTTGGGGTGTCATTTTACATATACCCATGCTGGGTGAGAGAAATATCTTGGCAAAAGACAACTTTTCCCATTTTTTTTTATACAAAGTTGGCATTTGACCAAGATATTTCTCTCACCCAGCATGGGTATATGTAAAATGACACCCCAAAACACATTCCCCAACTTCTTCTGAGTACGGCGATACCAGATGTGTGACACTTTTTTGCAGCCTAGATGCGCAAAGGTGCCCAAATTCCTTTTAGGAGGGCATTTTTAGACATTTGGATACCAGACTTCTTCTCACGCTTTGAGGCCCCTAGAATGCCAGGGCAGTATAAATACCCCACATGTGACCCCATTTTGGAAAGAAGACACCCCAAGGTATTCAATGAGGGGCATGGCGAGTTCATAGAAATTTTTTTTTTTTGGCACAAGTTAGCGGAAATTGATATTTTTTATTTTTTTCTCACAAAGTCTCCCGTTCCGCTAACTTGGGACAAAAATTTCAATCTTTCATGGACTCAATATGCCCCTCACGGAATACCTGGGGGTGTCTTCTTTCCGAAATGGGGTCACATGTGGGGTATTTATACAAGTTAGCGGAAAATGATGATTTTTTTTTTTTTTTTTTTTTTTCTTACAAAGTCTCATATTCCACTAACTTGTGACAAAAAATAAAAACTTCTATGAACTCACTATGCCCATCACGAAATACCTTGGGGTCTCTTCTTTCCAAAATGGGGTCACTTGTGGGGTAGTTATACTGCCCTGGCATTCTAGGGGCCCAAATGTGTGGTAAGGAGTTTGAAATCAAATTCTGTAAAAAATGACCTGTGAAATCCGAAAGGTGCTCTTTGGAATATGGGCCCCTTTACCCACCTAGGCTGCAAAAAAGTGTCACACATCTGGTATCTCTGTATTCAGGAGAAGTTGAGGAATGTGTTTTGGGGTGTCTTTTTACATATACCCATGCTGGGTGGGATAAATATCTTGGTCAAATGCCAACTTTGTATAAAAAAATGGGAAAAGTTGTCTTTTGCCAAGATATTTCTCTCACCCAGCATGGGTATATGTAAAATGACACCCCAAAACACATTCCCCACCTTCTCCTGAGTACGGCAATACCAGATGTGTGACACTTTTTTGCAGCCTAGGTGGGCAAAGGGGCCCATATTCCAAAGAGCACCTTTCGGATTTCACAGGTCATTTGTTACAGAATTTGATTTCAAACTCCTTACCACACATTCGGGCCCCTAGAATGCCAGGGCAGTATAACTACCCCACAAGTGACCCCATTTTGGAAAGAAGACACCCCAAGGTATTCCGTGAGGGGCATGGCAAGTTCCTAGAATTTTTTATTTTTTGTCACAAGTTAGTGGAAAATGATGATTTTTATTTTTTTATTTTTTTTCATACAAAGTCTCATATTCCACTAACTTGTGACAAAAAATAAAAACTTCCATGAACTCACTATGCCCATCAGCGAATACCTTGGGGTCTCTTCTTTCCAAAATGGGGTCACTTGTGGGGTAGTTATACTGCCCTGGCATTCTAGGGGCCCGAATGTGTGGTAAGGAGTTTGAAATCAAATTCTGCAAAAAATGACCAGTGAAATCCGAAAGGTGCTCTTTGGAATATGGGCCCCTTTGCCCACCTAGGCTGCAAAAACGTGTCACACATCTGGTATCTCTGTATTCAGGAGAAGTTGAGGAATGTGTTTTGGGGTGTCTTTTTACATATACCCATGCTGGGTGAGATAAATATCTTGGTCAAATGCCAACTTTGTATAAAAAAAATGGGAAAAGTTGTCTTTTGCCAAGATATTTCTCTCACCCAGCATGGGTATATGTAAAATGACACCCCAAAACACATTCCCCACCTTCTCCTGAGTACGGGGATACCAGATGTGTGACACGTTTTTGCAGCCTAGGTGGGCAAAGGGGCCCATATTCCAAAGAGCACCTTTCGGATTTCACAGGTCATTTTTTACAGAATTTGATTTCAAACTCCTTACCACACATTTGGGCCCCTAGAATGCCAGGGCAGTATAACTACCCCACAAGTGACCCCATTTTGGAAAGAAGAGACCCCAAGGTATTCGCTGATGGGCATAGTGAGTTCATGGAAGTTTTTATTTTTTGTCACAAGTTAGTGGAATATGAGACTTTGTATGAAAAAAAAAAATAAAAAAAATTTCCACTAACTTGTGACAAAAAATAAAAAATTCTAGGAACTCGCCATGCCCCTCACGGAATACCTTGGGGTGTCTTCTTTCCAAAATGGGGTCACTTGTTGGGTAGTTATACTGCCCTGGCATTTTCCAGGGGCCCTAATGTGTGGTAAGTAGGTAAATGACCTGTGAAATCCTAAAGGTGCTCTTTGGAATGTGGGCCCCTTTGCCCACCTAGGCTGCAAAAAAGTGTCACACATGTGGTATCGCCGTATTCAGGAGAAGTTGGGGAATGTGTTTTGGGGTGTCATTTTACATATACCCATGCTGGGTGAGAGAAATATCTTGGCAAAAGACAACTTTTCCCATTTTTTTATACAAAGTTGGCATTTGACCAAGATATTTCTCTCACCCAGCATGGGTATATGTAAAATGACACCCCAAAACACATTCCCCAACTTCTCCTGAGTACGGCGATACCAGATGTGTGACACTTTTTTGCAGCCTAGATGCGCAAAGGTGCCCAAATTCCTTTTAGGAGGGCATTTTTAGACATTTGGATACCAGACTTCTTCTCACGCTTTGGGGCCCCTAGAATGCCAGGGCAGTATAAATACCCCACATGTGACCCCATTTTGGAAAGAAGACACCCCAAGGTATTCAATGAGGGGCATGGCGAGTTCATAGAAATTTTTTTTTTTTGGCACAAGTTAGCGGAAATTGATATTTTTTATTTTTTTCTCACAAAGTCTCCCGTTCCGCTAACTTGGGACAAAAATTTCAATCTTTCATGGACTCGATATGCCCCTCACGGAATACCTGGGGGTGTCTTCTTTCCGAAATGGGGTCACATGTGGGGTATTTATACTGCCCTGGCATTCTAGGGGCCCTAAAGCGTGAGAAGAAGTCTGGAATATAAATGTCTAAAAAATTTTACGCATTTGGTTTCCGTGAGGGATATGGTGAGTTCATGTGAGATTTTATTTTTTGACACAAGTTAGTGGAATATGAGACTTTGTAAGAAAAAAATAATAATAATTCCGCTAACTTGGGCCAAAAAAATGTCTAAATGGAGCCTTACAGGGGGGTGATCAATGACAGGGGGGTGATCAATGACAGGGGGGGTGATCAATGACAGGGGGGTGATCAGGGAGTCTATATGGGGTGATCACCACAGTCATTGATCACGCCCCTGTAAGGCTTCATTCAGACGTCCGGATGCGTTTTGCGGATCCGATCCATCTATCAGTGCATCCGTAAAAATCATGCGGACATCTGAATGGAGATTTACAGGGGGGTAATCAATGACAGGGGGGTGATCAGGGAGTCTATATGGGGTGATCACCACAGTCATTGATCATGCCCATGTAAGGCTTCATTCAGACGTCCGGATGCGTTTTGCGGATCCGATCCATCTATCAGTGGATCCGTAAAAATCATGCGGACGTCTGAATGGAGCTTTACAGGGGGGTAATCAATGACAGGGGGGTAATCAATGACAGGGGGGTGATCAGGGAGTCTATATGGGGTGATCACCACAGTCATTGATCATGCCCCTGTAAGGCTTCATTCAGACGTCCGGATGCGTTTTGCGGATCCGATCCATCTATCAGTGGATCCGTAAAAATCATGCGGACGTCTGAATGGAGCTTTACAGGGGGGTAATCAATGACAGGGGGGTAATCAATGACAGGGGGGTGATCAGGGAGTCTATATGGAGTGATCACCACAGTCATTGATCACGCCCCTGTAAGGCTTCATTCAGACGTCCGGATGCGTTTTGCGGATCGGATCCATCTATCAGTGCATCCGTAAAAATCATGCGGACATCTGAATGGAGCTTTACAGGGGGGTGATCAGGGAGTCTATATGGGGTGATCACCACAGTCATTGATCATGCCCCTGTAAGGCTTCATTCAGACGTCCGGATGCGTTTTGCGGATCGGATCCATCTATCAGTGCATCCGTAAAAATCATGCGGACGTCTGAATGGAGCTTTACAGGGGGGGTGATCAATGACAGGGGTGTAATCAATGACAGGGGGGTGATCAGGGAGTCTATATGGGGTGATCACCACAGTCATTGATCACGCCCCTGTAAGGCTTCATTCAGACGTCCGGATGCGTTTTGCGGATCCGATCCATCTATCAGTGGATCCGTAAAAATCATGCGGACGTCTGAATGGAGCTTTACAGGGGGGTAATCAATGACAGGGGGGTAATCAATGACAGGGGGGTAATCAGGGAGTCTATATGGGGTGATCAGGGGCTAATAAGGGGTTAATAAGTGACGGGGGGGGGGGGTGTAGTGTAGTGTAGTGGTGCTTGGTGCTACTTTACTGAGCTACCTGTGTCCTCTGGTGGTCGATCCAAACAAAGGGGACCACCAGAGGACCAGGTAGCAGGTATATTAGACGCTGTTATCAAAACAGCGTCTAATATACCTGTTAGGGGTTAAAAAAAACACATCTCCAGCCTGCCAGCGAACGATCGCCGCTGGCAGGCTGGAGATCAACTCTCTTACCTTCCGTGCCTGTGTGCGCGCGTTCACAGGAAATCTCGGCTCACGCGAGATGACGCCTATTGGCGTTAGTGTGACCTGGGAGCGCCGCAGAAATGACGCCTTTCGGCGTTAGCGTGGCGGGAAGTGGTTAAAATTAATCAGCAAAAATCACTTGTCATCTGTTTTGGAATCCCACTAGCAAAGCAACAATGCTTAAAAACTAACTCATCATTTGATTGGTCATCTCCCTACCTTACCTATCTCGGGATCAAGATAAGCTCCAATATATTTGATCTCTTCTCCCTCAACTACTCCCCATTACTACAATCGATATCCTCCAGTATAGACAGATTGAATACCCACATATTTCGTGGGTAGGAAGGAAAAACCTTCTTATGTCCTTAATAATCCCTCGCCTCACGTACTTGCAACAGGTCCTACCCATACCTATACCTAACACTTATTATGAATCACTAAGGAAAATCTTCCGCAAATTTGTATGGAACGGCAAGAGACCTAGATTGTCTTATGACACTTTATCTCGCCCTAAAAGGTCTGGAGGGATGTCACTACCGGACCTTGAGTTATATGGGAAAGCGGTCCTTGTATCCAGGGCAGTAGAATGGCTCAGAAATTCCAATCCTAAACCATGGTTGGTGATGGAGCAAGAGCTCCCAGGAAAACCATTACGTTCTTTACTATTAGGTAACTCCAGTCTTATTAATATTCCTTCCTCACCATACCCCATCATCCAAGCCACATTGAAGGCATGGAAATGGTTTCAAACCACACATTGTTCAATACCTTTCCCATCCCCCCTTCTCTCTCTGAAAGACATATTAGGTACGGCTCTCCCCCTGGTGACTGAATGCACCCCTCGAACCTTGAAAGAATTAGATATTCCTATTTCTTCTCTATTTTACTTAGATGGCCAAGGCTTGTCCATTTCAGAGCTCCAAAAAAAGTTTTCCCCATATCAACATTATATTTCTCCCCTATCTTACCTACATTCCTATCTCTCGCAACATATCCCTAGAAGTGATTTTTTTCCGACCATTTGTTTGGACTGAGGCTCTTATTAACAACCCCTTTCCACCAAAAAAGTTGATCTCCCAACTATTTCATAGGCTGAATTCACCCCCACTAATCACTAAACCTGCCTTCATAAGGCATTGGGAGCGAGACCTGGGTCAGGATTTTCCCATCACCAAACTACCACACATACTTTTAACTCCGCATATCATGTCTTGTTGTGTTACCATACAAGAAAATGGATACAAGCTATTAACCAGATGGTATAAAACTCCAGACGTGACCTGTCTTTTCTCTGATTCAGCCTCGGATAGATGCTGGAGGTGCCTAGATAATAGAGGATCCTTCCTTCATATTTGGTAGGACTGTCCAATTATTAAAAGCTGGTGGAAGAAAATTTTTCGCCTCAGCAACCAGATATGCCAAACCTCAGTATCAATCTCTCCCCTCAAAGCTTTACTTAACATATATGATACAAAGGAGTCCACTGACTCTCACCTCCCCCTTTTCTGTTTAGACAACTGCTTATTGCAGCACGTTTGTTGGTCCCGAAATATTGGCTTTCTACTACTCTTCCTTCAATGGAACAATGGAGGCAGAAAGTGGATCAATTATATAGTTTTGAGGAACTTTCTGCATGGGAGGCTAGGAATTATCAAAAATTCGCAAAACAATGGAAACTTTGGCGGGAGTTCAGGTTTTCTCACTGACCAGCATTCCTACTATATCTCGATTTAAGAGAGGGATATGTCAACTGTATCATTCCATATTTCCTTGGATCTTGAGATAGTTTTTCTGAATATGTAGTGATTTTCCTATATTGGTTATCATTCTCAGATTGTTAGAATACACCTGTCTACAAAGTCTTCTGGAATTGTGATGCGTATTGTAGTCCTCATTGTCCTATTTCTGCTTACAAATTGTATGATCTCTGTATTTACTGCTGCGTCATGTCAGACGCTTTGCATATTTAATATGTACCGTGAACTGTTTTTCTCTTTTTTGAAAATGAAGGGGGTAAATTTTGTACTCAGCGTTAAGGTGTGGTTGTCGACTAAAAATCTTGCTTTGAAACAATGTTCTAAGAGATTCTCGCCGCGTTTCATTAGACCATGTAATATTATTGAGCTTATTAACCCAGTATCTTTTAGACTTAAGCTACCCGACTCCCTTCGTATTCATGATGTGTTCCATAAGTCGTTACTTAAGAAATATGTGTCACCAGTGGTTCCGGTTAAAAAACCTCCTCCACCCGTGGAGGTTGAGGGTCAGGAGGAATTCATTATTTCTAAAATAATAGATGTCAGAAAGATTAGAAATTCCTTTCAATACCTGGTCCACTGGAAAGGTTTTGGACCTGAGGAGAGGTCCTGGATACCTATGTCTAGGATGCATGCTTCCAGGTTAATTACAAAATTTCACCGGGAACACCCTGAGAAACCTCGTCCACAATGCTTGGGTCCGGTGGCCCCTCGTAAAAGGTAATGTAACGGGGTGCCGAAGGCGCACTCGGTCTCCCATCAGCCGCAGACCTGCTGCTTAGCTTCGGGAACGAAGATCTGTGTTTGGCCTCATTTCCAGGGCGGCCTTGCTAGCTGGCAGGCTCCCTGCTCCTAGGTCTGCCTTGAGCGCCGAGCTGATCACTCGGTGCTCGACTTGTTTGTCTGTCGGTCATGTGACGCTGGCCATGTCACATGACCCTCACTCCCCACTATAAATACAGGCGGCCTGCTGGCTACAGGTTGCCTGTGATTTTCGTCCTATAGGCTGTGTACTTTTTTATTAAGCTACCTCTGGAATTGAACCTCGATCCGCCTCTTCAAACCTCTTCTGCCTGCTCCCTGTACCTTGACGCTACCTCTCAGATTTTGACCTCGGCTTGTTTACGGATTTTTCTTTGCCTCTTCCATTGTTCTGATGTGACCTCCTGGACTGACCTAGGCTAGTTGACCCGCCTCGCCTTCCGTTTTTGTTCTACCTCTTGTCCGCTTATTGTAACTTCTCAGTGGCTGTCCTCTTCCCTGCTGTCTCTTTCTCTCTGCTTGCACTTAGTAGGTTAGGGACTGTCGCCCAGTTGCGCTCCGTCACCTAGGGCGGGTGGTGCAAGTAGGCAGGGACAGGGGACTGGGTGGCAGCTCAGGGGGTGCACCTCCACTCTATCTTGATTCCCGTGACTCTACTTGTGACAAAGACGGTTTCAAAGACCCATAAGTCCTTTTAAAGACTATTGTGTGTGTTGGCAGCAATTTGAAAGTGCAAAGTTGCAATTTTTTTATTTATTTTTTATTTACATATATTTCCCAGAATCTGACCACATTTTTGCGGTCTACGGTTTAATCCGTTAATCTCAGTGCTCTGCATTTGAACACCGTCAGTGGTTGTTGAGGGCCTTATCTTGGGAAAAAGTGAAAAAAAATATATACATATTTCACAGAATCTGAACACATTTTTGCTGTCTGCGGTTTAATCAGTTAATCTCAGGGCTCTGCATTTGAACACAGTCTGTGTTTTTCAGGGCCTTATCTTGGGAGACAGTGAATAAAAATATATATACATATTTCCCAGAAACTGAACCCATTTTTGCTGTCTGCGGTTTAATCGGTTAATCTCAGTGCTCTGCATTTAAACACCGTCAGTGGTTGTTGAGCCATATATTGGTAATAATATAGTTATAAATATAAACAACATCATAAAACAGTGTCTGTACTGCAGATTCCAATAATCTGTGGCTAAAATAGTGTCCACAATCTGTGCTGTTCTGCGTCATATACTGTACTGCATCTGAAAATGGTGTCTTTTGTGGACAGTAAAAAAAACGGCGTCACAAGTAACAAATCCATAAATATGAAGAAGACGAGCACTAGAGGACGGGGAAATAGGCGTGATGCTGATGGTTCACGCAGAGGCCGTGGCACTGGGCGCAATGCAACTGTGCCTGATGTCAGTGCACCACAAAAAAAATTAAGAAAACTGTACCCAGCTTCATGTCCAACTTAGCTGGGCGGCGAACGACAACACTGTCTAAGTCGGACCAGTGCAAACAATTGGTCAGTTGGATTGCTGAAGATAATGCTTCCAGTCGGTTAAGCACCACCCTCTCTTCCACCAAGTCCAGTCTCTGTAGCCAAGAGTCTGGTCAACCGAATCCTCACTCAGATCATCCTTCCTCCCACCATGGAGAGGCCTTGCCAAACGAGTGATCCCACACTCGGATATTCCGAGGAGCTCTTTCCAGTGCCACTATTACATTTGGCCCTCGCGCCCAGCACGCTTGAAGAGGGACCTGAGATATTGTGCCCTAATTCCCAACCTCTTGAGCCTTCACAGTCTCAAGAAGATGACGGTGGTGAACGGCAATCATTTGTTCACGAGGTGGATAATGATCAGACACGGTTGTCAATCCTTGAGGTTGTGGTTAGGTCAAGACAGGAGGATGAGCAGAGTGAGGAAGTGGAAGAGGAGGTGGTAGACGATGAGGTCACTGACCCAACATGGGAAGGTGAAAAGCCGAGCGAGGACAGCAGTACAGAGGGGGAGGGATCTGCAGCACCGCAACATGCTAGGCAGTGGGGTTGCAAAAGGGAGAAGTCGGCCCACACAAAACAGGCCCGCAACCGTTACACCGAGCACCCCCATGCGTAAATCAACCTTGCCAAGGGGTAGGTGTTCCGCAGTATGGCGCTTTTTTGAGGAAAGTGCAGAGGATAAAAGAATGGTAGTTTGCAACCTGTGCCGTATCAAAATGAGCCGGGGCGTGAACACTAGCAACCTCACCACTACCAGCATGATCCGCCACATGGCATCCAAGCACCCTAATAAGTGGGCCGAACGCCTGGGTCCACAGGTCACACCACTGCCTCCTCTTCCCCTGTGTTACGTGATGCCCAATCCTCTGTCCAAGACGCAGGCCCGGATGCCTCTCGCCCTGCACCTGGACCTTCACATGAACCATCAGCAACAACATCCACTTCCATGTCCCAGCGCAGTGTCCAAATGTCCATAACACAGTCATTTGAATGCAAGCGCAAATACCCACCCACCCACAGGCCATAGCACTAAACTGCCAACTTTCAAAATTACTGGCCCTTGAAATTTTGACATTTAGGCTTTTGGACACTAAAGCCTTCCGCAGCCTGATGTCGGCAGCAGTCCCTCGGTACGCAGTCCCCAGCGCCACTATTTTTCACGGTGTGCCCTGCCTGCCTTACACCAGCATGTGTCCCAGAACATCACCCGTGCCCTGACCAACGCAGTTATTGGAAAGGTCCACTTAACCACAGACACATGGACAAGTGCTGGAGGCCAGGGACGCTACATTTCCCTGACCACACACTGGGTAAATGTGGTGGAGGCCGGAAGTGAGTTGTACCCTGGGATGGCACAGGTGCTACCCACGCCCAGGATTGGGGGCCCTACGTCCATCAGGGTCTCCGCCAGCAGCTATGTTACTGGCTCCAACCCCTACTTCTCCTCCTCCGCCTCATCCTCCTCCACCTCCAACACCAGTCAGCCATCATTCGCTAGCTGGAAGCAGTGTAGCACTGCTGTGGGTAAGCTTCAACAGGCCGTGCTGAAGCTGATCTGCTTAGGGGACAAAAAGCACACCGCCGCAGAGTTTTGGCAGGGTATAAGGGACCAGACCGAGCTGTGGCTCTTGCCACTCAACCTACAACCAGGCATGGTTGTGTCTGACAATGGCCATAACTTGGTGGCGGCTTTGGAGCTCGGCAACCTGACACACATCCCATGCCTAGCACACGTCTTAAACTTAGTGGTTCAGTGGTTTATCAAAACATACCCCAATTTGCCAGAGCTACTAGTGAAGGCGCACCGCGTGTGTGCCCATTTCCGCAAGTGGTCCACAGCTTCAGCCGGTCTGTCAACGTTGCAGCAGCGCTTGCGGCTTCCAGCTCACCGACTGTTGTGCGATGTGAGCACACGCTGGAACTCTACATTCTACATGTTGGCCAGGCTTTGTGAGCAGCAGAGGGCAGTTGTGGAATACCAGCTGCAACATAGTCGTCGCCTTTCGAGTCAACTGCAACTATTCACAAGCGAGGAGTGGGCATTGATGTCAGACCTGTGTGAGGTTTTAAAAAACTTTGATGAATCCACACAGATGGTTAGTGGTGATAACGTTATTATCAGCGTAACCATCCCACTGCTGTGTCTACTAAAACGATTGCTGCTCACAATTAAGGACGATGCTCTGAATGTGGCAGACGAGGAAATGGGGGAGGACATCACACAGGGTGATACCCAGACCACCCACAGCTTGTCTTCTCAGCACAAATTGGACCATGAAGAGGAGGAGGAGCTGGAGACAGTTGCCTCTGCTACAGAGGGTAGTACCTATGGAACTTTAATTCCATCTGTTCAGCGTGGATGGGCAGAAGAGGAGCAGGAGGAAGAGGAGAAGGAGAGTCATCCTGATGTCGACATCGACGTCTTGCCTGTTGGTACTTTGGCACACATGCCTGAATTCATGTTAGGCTGACTTTCCCGCGACCCTCGCATTATACGCATTTTAGATAACACAGTTTACTGGGTGTTCACCCTTCTCGACCCCCGCTACAAAGAGAACTTCTCATCTCTCATTCCTGTGGTGGAGAGGATGAGTAAAATGGTGCAATACCAGAAGGTACTTGTTGAGAGATTGCTCTGGAATTTTCCATCTGACAATGCTGGAGGCAGAGTCCGTGTTTCCTTAGGCAACCGGGGAAGGGAGACAATGGGAACACACAGCAGTTCTAACAAAGCCAGGGCAACACTCTCCAAGGCATGGGACACTTTCATGACACCCCGCCAGCAACCTCACCCTAAAGCGCGGTCTAGTGGTACAAGGGCGGAAACGTTTTGGAAGATGGTAAAGGAATATATAGCAGACCGTGTCAGCGTCCTAAATGATCTCTCAGTGCCTTACAACTACTGGGTGTCCAAGCTGGACACGTGGCACAAACTTGCGCTCTACGCCTTGGAGGTGCTGGCCTGCCCTGCCGCCAGTGTTTTGTCTGAGCGTGTATTTAGTGCTGCTAGTGGCATCAAAACAGATAAGCGTATCCGCTTGTCCACTAGCAATGCTGACAGGTTGACTCAGATAAAAATGAACAAGGCCTTGATTGCCCCAGATTTCTCAACTCCACCTGAGAGCTGAGCTGAGGATGAACATAAAGGAAATGTCAATCTATCATTTATAATGTACTCAATCTACTGTAGTGTATTCCCATGCACCTTTTCCACCACAAAAAGAGTGTATGGTTGAATCTTGTTTTCTGCTCCTCCTCATCCAGATTGTATATATTCCCTCCACTCAAATTTTTTTATAGGGTCTGCTCAACAGCAGGCCCTCAACTGTAATTTTTTTACGGGGTCTTCTCAACTGCAGGTCAACTCAAATTTTTTTTTTAAAGCGTCTGCTCATCTGCAGGCACTCGCATATAATGTTTGAGAGCGTCTGCTCATCTGCAGGCACTCACATATAATGTATGAGAGCGTCTGCTCATCTGCAGGCACTTGCATATAATGTTTGAGAGCGTCTGCTCATCTGTGGGCACTCGCATATAATGTTTTAGAGCGTCAGCTCACCAGCAGGCCCTCGCATATAATGTTTTAGAGCATCAGCTCACCAGCAGGCCCTTGCCCCTAATGTATTAGAGGGTCAGCTTAGAGGGTCAGCTCAGCAGCAGGCCCTCACCCCTAATGTATTAGAGGGTCAGCTCAGCAGCAGGCCCTCGCCCCTAATGTATTAGAGGGTCAGCTCAGCAGCAGGCCCTCACCCCTGATATTTTAGATAGTCAGATCAGCAGGCCCTTGCGCCTAATGTTTTTGAGGGTCACCAGCAGGCCATTAATGATAATTTTTCAAGGGTGTGTATGATGCCCTCCTTTATGTGTAACAAAGGGTGTATTGGAGCGCCGGTTCCTTGTAATTTTTGGCACTCCTTTCACTTAGTATATAGGCTTTAAGAGTGTAGGAGTCCCACTACCTGAACAATTGTACCACAATGTGAATTAGGCCATCCTTTATGTGATATACAGGCTGTTTCGGAGTGCCTCTTCCTTGTAATTATTTGCAGCACTTGCACTTTATATACAATTTAATATACAGGAAAGAATATTTCCTAACAATTTTTACTGTAAAATAATTTTTTTTGGGGGGGTTTTGTGCGTATTTTGATCAGTCTGTAAAAGTGTGGTACAACGCAGACAAAATCCCCGTGGTTCCCCGCAGTCCAAGATGCATCCAGACATCGTCCCCATGCTGTTCCCGATCCATTTCGGTGGTGTTTCTGTCACTTTCTGACATTTTCCAATGGACCAGGCACCCTCCCTTCTTCAGAGCAGGGGGTGCCTGGTTGTCTCCCATTGACTTCCATTATACTCAGGTGCTCGGCCGAGCACACGAATATCACAATATGTTCGGTCCGAACACCCGAATACTTTGGTGCTCGCTCATCACTAGTCTATATACACTGCTCAAACAAATAAAGGGAACACAAAAATAACACATCCTAGATCTGAATTAATTAAATATTCTTCTGAAATACTTTGTTCTTTACATAGTTGAATGTGCTGACAACAATACCGCACAAAAATAAAAAAATGGAAATCAAAATTTTCAACCCATGGAGGTCTGGATTTGGAGTCACACTCAAAATTTAAGTGGAAAAACACACTACAGGCTGATCCAACTTTGATGTAATGTCCTTAAAACAAGTCAAAATGAGGCTCAGTAGTGTGTGTGGCCTCCACGTGCCTGTATGACCTCCCTACAACGCCTGTGCATGCTCCTGATGAGGTGGCGGGCGGTCTCCTGAGGGCTCTCCTCCCAGACCTGGACTAAAGCATCTGCCAACTCCTGGACAGTCTGTGGTGCAATGTGACGTTGGTGGATAGAGCGAGACATGATGTCCCAAATGTGCTCAATTGGATTCAGGTCTGGGGAACGGGCGGGCCAGTCCATAGCATCAATGCCTTCGTCTTGCAGGAACTGCTGACACACTTCAGCCACATGAGGTCTAGCATTGTCTTGCATTAGGAGGAACCCAGGGCCAACCGCACCAGCATATGGTCTCACAAGGGGTCTGAGGATCTCATCTCGGTACCTAATGGCAGTCAGGCTACCTCTGGCGAGCACATGGAGGGCTGTGCGGCCCTCCAAAGAAATGCCACCCCACACCATTACTGACCCACTGCCAAACCGGTCATGCTGGAGGATGTTGCAGGCAGCAGAACGTTCTCCACGGCGTCTCAAGACTCTGTCACATGTGCTCAGTGTGAACCTGCTTTCATCTGTGAAGAGCACAGGGCGCCAGTAGCGAATTTGCCAATCTTGATGTTCTCTGGCAAATGCCAAACGTCCTGCACGGTGTTGGGCTGTAAGCACAACCCCCACCTGTGGACATCGGGCCCTCATATCACCCTCATGGAGCCTGTTTCTGACCGTTTGAGCAGACACATGCACATTTGTGGCCTGCTGGAGGTCATTTTGCAGGGCTCTGGCAGTGCTCCTCCTGTTCCTCCTTGCACAAAGGCGGAGGTAGCGGTCCTGCTGCTGGGTTGTTGCCCTCCTACGGCCTCCTCCATGTCTCCTGATGTATTGGCCTGTCTCCTGGTAGCGCCTCCATGCTCTGGACACTACGCTGACAGACACAGCAAACCTTCTTGCCACAGCTCGCATTGATGTGCCATCCTGGATAAGCTGCACTACCTGAGACACTTGTGTGGGTTGTAGACTCCGTCTCATGCTACCACTAGAGTGAAAGCACCGCCAGCATTCAAAAGTGACCAAAACATCAGCCAGGAAGCATAGGAACTGAGAAGTGGTCTATGGTAACCACCTGCAGAACCAATCCTTTATTGGGGGTGTCTTGCTAATTGCCTATAATTTCCACCTGTTGTCTATCCCATTTGCACAACAGCATGTGAAATTGATTGTCACTCAGTGTTGCTTCCTAAGTGGACAGTTTGATTTCACAGAAGTGTGATTGACTTGGAGTTACATTGTGTTGTTTAAGTGTTCCCTTTATTTTTTTGAGCAGTGTATGTTTCTGTTTAACAAGAAGATTTTTATTAATCATTAAGCAACAAACACCAATTGCCAGATTAACGTGGACCATGTAATTATCTATATGAATTTGGATGGACACATATATTAATTCTACTATGAATAACAATCATTTGAAAAAATATGGAGCAACTAACCTTTAACTGATTTTTAACCATATATGAACTGAGACTATTAATAAGGAGGATGTATACATAACACATTATGAATTTTTGATCATCCATCTATTTTCATACTTTTATATTCTTCCAAGAGACTATCAGCTTATCTTTTATCAATTATTGGGAATTTTTTATTTTAATTTTTATATTCGTATGTATATTGGGCCAAATGGTTCTTATCTGCCGACACATTCTATGTTTCTATATTCTTTTAAAAGTGTAATCCTAATGTTGGGGGCATTTGTGCTATTAAAGCATTCGATATATCAGATTGGTAAGATTTTTATACAATTCCAGATATTATATTATTACTATCCATTTTGAATAATTGAGTGGCAGAGGGCAAGCCGAGAACAGCGCACCTAAGTCCAGAAATTGAGATGGGTGAGCCACTATAGTTAGAGATGAGCGAATCGAAGCTGACGACGTGTATTTCGTTCCGAATTTCAGGAAAAATTTGATTAACACCGAAGGCGAATTTCCTCGCGCTTAGTGGTAACTAATCGCATTTTTGGCTGTTGCACATGTGAGGACATGGAGAAAGGAACTCTGGGACGGCGGGAAAACCTATAATGCCACCCATGCAGCCAATCAGCAGCAAGCCAGCCAGCCCTGTGATGTCACAGCCCTATAAATAGCGTCAGCCATCTTAGATTCTGCCATTTACCAGTGTACTTAGTGCAGGGAGAGACGTCTGCAGGAGCTAGGGACAGTGATAGGAAAGACTTCATTGTGGTGAAAAAACAATTTATAAGTGCAGGGAAAGGATAGGATAGGATAGGGAGAAATCGTTCCACAGCATTTGTGTAGAACAGGGTTCAGTAAGGGAGGTTGACTGGGTAATAGGAACAATCCTATTACACCTTGGTGCACTGACTGGGGATCCAAATTGCCATTATACAGCTCTGTCATTCCAGCAAACCGTTCTTGTTTTTGGGGTGCAAGTGCACTGCACAAGAACAAATAAGACGTACTGTAGAAATATTTCCTTGTAATAAACCCTGTTAATGGCTGTATCAGCCATTAACAGGGTTTATTACAAGGAAATATTTCTATAGTACGTCGTCTTTGTTCTTGTGCAGTGCAGTTATATGTTAAGCCCTATTTGCTGTGTATTAGTGGCAAAATAAAAATATATTCACCTTTCAGCGTTGCACTTATATGTTGAAAAGCCTTTTGTGTTGTGTAAAAGTATAACAAAATTAGGGCCTAATTGCCGTTCAGAGGTGTAGTGATATAATCTAAAGCCCTGTTTGACATGTATTAGTGGCAAAATAAAAATATATTTGCCGTCCAGCATTGCACTTATCTGTTGAAAAGCCTTTTGTGTTGTGTAAAAGTAGAAAAAAATTAGGGCCTAATCGCCCTTGTGCGGTGCAGTGATATATTCTACAGCCCTGTTTGCTGTGTATTAGTGGCGAAATAAAAATATATTCGCAGTTCATCACTGCACTTATATGATGAAAAGCCTGTTGTGTTGTGTAAAAGCTGAAAATAATTAGGGCCTAATTGCCGTTCAGCGGTGCAGTGATATACTCTAAAGCCCTGTTTGCCGTGTATTAGTGGCAAAATAAAAAATATTTGATCTAACATTAGATTATTTGATCTAACAGTATGTCAGACAGAGAAGTGCCAGGCCCTGCACAAGGGAGTGGAAGAGGCCTAAATTTTTCTGGCGCAGGCAGAGGTCGCAGCAGAGTAACGGGGCGTTGCAGCAGGGGTCGCAGTGAGAGGACTGAGCTCCCGATGTCATCTAGCGGTCGTGTCTTGACCAGCAACCCAGCGGTTCTTGAATGGTTGACTCAGTCATCCACTTCGTCCCAAGTGACATCAGACACTCCCAGTCAAAAGTCGGTGGGTTCCTCTGACACGACGCTGTGCCCCCACCTGTCCTGAACCTTCCTGTGTGATTTTCTGTTCCCTCACCGCGAGAAGTATTATATGCCGTAGGGTCGGCTCACCTTTTCAGCGAGGAAGAGCTTCCAGAGGAGAGTCAGCAGCTACTGCCCAGCCAAGATCTGGAGGAGACATCCGCCGCTTCCTCTGCTAGGCGGGCAAGTAGTGATGAGGAGAGTGGCGTGGGAGCTGGTTTTGCGAGCGGTCAGGCTCCTGCCCCAGAGACGGTTGAGGAGGACATCAGTGACATGCAGACAGTACTCGTTGATGATGATGTAGCTGATCGCACTTGGGAGCCAGGTTACGTCTGGGCTTCATCGTCATCGGGAGGCAGCTTGCCCGTAAGCCAGCAAGTCGCTAGCATGGGCAGGAGTCAGCAGGGTGGCAGCAGTGAGAGGTCGGGAGCCAAACGTGCCCGGAGTAGATCACCTGCTTCGCGGGAACCTACCCGCCCGAAAAGTAGTGATGTGGTGGTCAGGCAGTCAAGGCTCCACCACCTCAGCCAAAGGGAGCTGTCTGTCCTTTCCATCATCTGTTGGACCTGATGCTCCTGCTTCATCTGCTCGTCACTCATTCTGTTAGCAATCAATCACTGAATCGATTGCCAAGAGACATCAGTATGCGTGCACTCATCCAACAGCGCAGAAGCTGAACGTGTTACTGTCCAAGTTGCTGGTGCTGCAGTCCCTGACTTTCCAAGTGGTGGACTCTGCATCTTTCAGAGAACTGATGGCTTGTGCCGAGCCGAGGTGGAGAGTCTCAAGTCGTCATTTCTTTGCAAAAAAGGCAGTACCAGCCCTGCACACACATGTAGAACAGAAGATGGGCCAGTCCTTGAGCCTGTCGGTGTCTGCCAAAGTGGGCGGCAATGCCGACGTGTGGAGCTGTAACTACGGTCAGGGACAATACATGTCCTTTGCGGCCCACTGGGTGAATGTGGTTCCTGCAAAGCCACGCCAGCAACTTGGCCAGGTGACGCCGCTTCCGCCTCCATGTTCTCACGCCGTTGGTCCTGCGACAATGTCCGCCTCTGGCTCCTCATCCTCCACCGTGTCCTCAGCCTCCACTGCAGGGACAATTCACAGTGCCCCTCCAGCATAGCACATGTGCAGGGCACGGCGGTGTCACACTGTTCTGCACCTCGTTTGCCTGGGCGAACTGAGTCACACAGGGGAGGAACTGCTCTGTGTGTCCTTCATCAAGAAATGGAATCCTGGCATTCTCCACAACTCAAAATCAGAACCATGGTGACCGACAACCAGAAGAACATGGTGTCAGTGCTGTGTCAAGGAGGGCCGAGCCATGCGCCCTGCATGGCACACTTATTCAATCTGGTTGCTAAGTGGTTCCTGAAGTCTTCCACCCATCTGCAAGACATCCTATAAATGGCCAGGAAACTCTGCATGCACTTCAGCCACTCGTACACCGCAAAGCACACCCTCCTTGAGCTGCAGCGGCAGAACGGTATCCCCCAACATAGGCTGATATGCGACGTTTTCACCTGTCACAGAGAAAGTCCATAAACGATTTCCTGATGATCCAAGCGGACAGGAGTACTCCCCTGTGTAACTTCGATGTCAGCCAGTGGCAGCTCATGCGTGACACCTGCCGTTTGCTCAGGCCCTTTGAGGAGGCCACGTTATATGTCAGTTGCCAGGACTACAGGATGAATGATGTCATTCCACTGCTTCATGTCCTGGAACAGATGCTGGTAAATATGGCTGGTCAGGGGACTGGAGATGTGGCTCCTTCATCTCACGGCCACGAGTCATGTGGGGGCTGAACTGGAAGAGGAGGAGGACATGGGAGCACAAGCAATGTATAGTGAAGTGGGTGATTTTTCTACACAGGTGACAAGAGAGGAGGAGCAGGACCAGCCAGAGGACCCAGACACACCATGGCAGTATGCAGTGGAGATGGAAACAGGGAGTCCCTCCGAGTCACTAGCGCAGATGGCCCATTACATGCTCACTTGCTTGGGTAGTGACAGCTGAATTGTCACCATTCGGCTGAGGGATGACTTCTGGCTCTCCACCTTGTTGGACCCTCGCTACTGGTCCAAAATGAGGGCCTTTTTTACACCGGCTGAGACTGAACTACTATAGAGACATCCTATGTAGTCAGTTAGCCGCTGCCTATCTGCGCCATCGTCCATCCTCTCGCAGGTCTGACCGGGGGGGGGGGGGGACTCTGCGCTCACGTTCCACTGCCATGGCTGCTGTGGAGGGGTGGGGTGGCAGGAGCAGTGCCAGCTCCATCAGCACCAGCCTGAGTCTAGAGTCGCTGATGAGCAGCTTTCTTCACCCGCATAGTGAAGAAACTACTCACCAGCAGCAGCTAGACCTGGAGCAGAACCTGAACCAGCAGGTGGTGGCATACTTGGAGTGCACCCTGCCAGCAGTCATTGAAGATCCGCTGGACTACGGGGCAGCCAAACTGGATTTGTGGCCACAACTGGCCGGGTTTGCCCTGGAAAAGCCGTCCTGCCCAGCCAGTACTGTGGCATTAGAGCGGGTGTTTAGTGCTGCGAGGGCCATGGTTACCCCGCGAAGAACTCGCCTGTCCACCCAAGATCTGGAGAGACTGACCTTTGTCAAGATGAATCATGCGTGGATCAGCCAGGATTTCCACCCACCAATTCCTGATGCATCAGACTAGATCATCCATTGTACCACACCAACACTTTGACAAAAGAGACCGGTTTCTTCTGGCTTCCTGCCTCAGCTACTATTCTGGTGCTGCCACCCGCCTGATGCCAAGTGCTCCTTCTTTCACCCACCATCTTCAGCTGCTACTGGTATTGCCACCCACCTCCACACTATGTCACCTTGCCACTCTGTGGCCTCCTGATGCTGCCGCTACCTCCACACACTGTCACCTTGCCGCTCTGTGGCCTCCTGATGCTGCCGCCACCTCCACATTGTCATTGTGAAACTCTGTGGCCTCCTCCTGATGCTGCCGCCACCTCCAGACTCTGTCATTTGGCCCCTCTGTGGTCTCCTGATGCTGCTGCCACCTCCACACTATGTCACCTTACCACTCAGTGGTGAGGTGGAAGCAGCATCAGGAGACCACAGAGTGGTAAGGTGACATAGTGTGGAGGTGGCAGCAGCATCAGGAGACCACAGAGTGGCCAAATGACATAGTGGTGAGGTGGAAGCAGCATCAGGAGACCACAATGTCATAGGGCCACTCTGTGGTCTCCTCATGCTGCTGCCACCTCCACACTATGTCACCTTACCACTCTGTGGTCTCCTGATGCTGCCACCACCTCCAGACTCTGTCATTGGGCCACTCTGTGGTCTCCTCATGCTGCTTCCACCTCACCACTATGTCATTGGACCACTCTGTGGTCTCTCCTCATGCTGCTTCCACCTCACCACTATGTCATTGGGCCACTCTGTGGTCTCCTCATGCTGCTTCCACCTCACCACTATGTCATAGGGCCACTCTTTGGACTTCTCATAGTGTTCCCACCCTCCCCACTTCATGACTGGGCCACTATTTTGCCTTTTGGCCTGGCTGACATAATTTATTTGACCCTTCTTCTGATCTGTCAGAAGAAAAATGAGATGCACAATGGATCCTCTCTGTGTAGCAGCTGTAAGGCTTGTATGGTCCCATCAGACTTGGATTATGATTTGGTAGCCAAAAGGAGTAGTGGGTACAAAACACAGAAGACATGCAAATATTCCGTTCACGTGTCACCTCTGTTTTAGAGCCACTCCTGTTTTTTTGGCATTAGCAATACTGAAGGATTACTGACAAAATGCTGACCAAGTGAAGGCGGATGCTCCACAGACGGGACAGGTTTTTGTGGGTTATTGATCTGACGGAGCAGAGGAAGGGCAAAATAATCAGTGACGTCAACACAAACTTACTGCTGACACCCTCTCCACTCTGTCCGGGGGAGCTCTACTTGTATACAGTGGGGGAAATAATTATTTGATCCCTCACTGATTTTGTAAGTTTGTCCAATGACAAAGAAATGAAAAGTCTCAGAACAGTATCATTTCAATGGTAGGTTTATTGTAACAGTGGCAGATAGCACATCAAAAGGAAAATCAAAAAAATAACTTTAAATAAAAGATAGCAACTGATTTGCATTTCATTGAGTGAAATAAGTATTTGAACCCTCTAACAAAAAAAGACTTAATACTTGGTGGAAAAACCCTTGTTTGCAAGCACAGAGGTCAAACGTTTCTTGTAATTGATGACCAAGTTTGCGCACATTTTAGGAGGAATGTTGGTCCACTCCTCTTTGCAGATCATCTCTAAATCCCTAAGGTTTCGAGGCTGTCTCTGTGCAACTCTGAGCTTGAGCTCCCTCCATAGGTTTTCGATTGGATTAAGGTCCGGAGACTGACTAGGCCACTCCATGACCTTAATGTGCTTCTTCTTGAGCCACTCCTTTGTTGCCTTTGCTGTATGTTTTGGGTCATTGTCGTGCTGGAACACCCATCCACGACCCATTTTCAGTTTCCTGGCAGAGGGAAGGAGGTTGTCGCTCAGGATTTCACGATACATGGCTCCGTCCATTTTCCCGTTTATGCGAATAAGTTGTCCTGTGCCCTTAGCAGAAAAACACCCCCAAAGCAAAATGTTTCCACCCCCATGCTTGACGGTGGGGATGGTGTTTTGGGGGTCATAGGCAGCATTTTTCTTCCTCCAAACACAGCGAGTTGAGTTAATGCCAAAGAGCTCTATTTTGGTCTCATCAGACCACAGCACCTTCTCCCAGTCACTCTCTGAATCATTCAGGTGTTCATTGGCAAACTTCAGACGGGCCTGCACATGTGCCTTCCTGAGCAGGGGGACCTTGCGAGCCCTGCAGGATTTTAATCCATTGCGGTGTAATGTGTTTCCAATGGTTTTCTTGGTGACTGTGGTCCCTGCTAATTTGAGGTCATTAACTAACTCCTCCCGTGTAGTTCTAGGATGCTTTTTCACCTTTCTCAGAACCATTGACACCCCACGAGGTGAGATCTTGCGTGGAGCCCCAGAGCGAGGTCGATTGATGGTCATTTTGTGCTCCTTCCATTTTCGAACAATCGCACCAACAGTTGTCACCTTCTCTCCCAGCTTCTTGCTAATGGTTTTGTAGCCCATTCCAGCCTTGTGCAGGTCTACAATTTTGTCTCTGACATCCTTGGACAGCTCTTTGGTCTTTCCCATGTTGGAGAGTTTGGAGTCTGCTTGATTGATTGATTCTGTGGACAGGTGTCTTTTATACAGGTGACTAGTTAAGACAGGTGTCCTTAATGAGGGTGACTAATTGAGTAGAAGTGTCTAACCACTCTGTGGGAGCCAGAACTCTTAATGGTTGGTAGGGGTTCAAATACTTATTTCACTCAATGAAATGCAAATCAGTTGCTATCTTTTATTTAAAGTTTTTTTTTCGATTTTCCTTTTGATGTGCTATCTGCCACTGTTACAATAAACCTACCATTGAAATGATACTGTTCTGAGACTTTTCATTTCTTTGTCATTGGACAAACTTACAAAATCAGTGAGGGGTCAAATAATTATTTCCCCCACTGTACGTGTTTAATAGAACAGGTTCTGTAGACATCTATGTGGAATCAGCTGGCGACGATGTAAAAGGAGTGCACTTCTTCTTGGCGCTAACATCGACCTATAAGGCGGAGTTCATACTTAAGTTATTTGGTCAGTTTTGTCCCCGTGACTGCCCAAATAAGTGAAGTGTGCAGTGATTCTAAGAGCGATGCCTGTCATCTGCATTTCATACGGACTTGCAGTATTATTTCACTACCAAAGCAGACTCCCTATGCGTGTTACTGCAAGGCACAGTGTTCTACACCACTATAAAAGCTCTGTGCAGCCAGGAAATAGACTAACGTAATTCGCAGCGAATAAATTCGGATCAAATCAAATTTTTCCCCAAAAATTGGGCGAACCGGCAAATCGAATTTTTGAAAAATACATCTCTAACTATAATACTTCATATTCATCTCCCCGCTCATGCCAGATCTTAAAAAGTGGTCGTGGCGTGGGTGGGGATGGCCAGTCTCATTTTGTATGCCTGTTTAAGGCTCCATTCACACATCCGCAATTCCATTCCGCATTTTGCGGAACAGAATTGCGGACCCATACATTTCTATGTGCGGCCCTGATCCGGAATTGCGGACCCGCACTTCCGGGTCTGCAATTCCGATCCTGAAAAAAATAGAACATGTCCTATTCTTGTCCGCAATAGCGGACAAGAATAGGCATATTCTCTTAGTGCCGGCAATGTGCGGTCCGCAAAATGCGTAACGCACATTGCCGCTGTCCGTGTTTTTCGGATCCGCAAAACACACATGGATGTGTGAATGAACCCTTAGGCGTAGAAAATTGTCTAAATGTAAGACAGCTAGGAAGCCGGTGCCTCTACATAACTGTGGCAGATCCACCGCCAGTGCAAGGCTATATTAAGACCGGCGTCTAAAATGTTGTGATAAATGTGCCCCGTAATTTCCAAAGTTTCACCTTTTAGAGTTGTCTATTATTGTCTGTGGTCTTGAGTTTTGTATGCGCTCTACGTGTCAATGTGGATTTTCTCCTAAGGTTTCCTTCAACTCTACAAAAATATACTGGAAGGTTAATCAGCTTCCTATGAAATTACCCCTGGTGTATGTGTGTTCCACTAGAGACAGCATAAGATAATCACTGCATAGTGTTATAGAACCTGATGGTTCTCTATAAGCAAAAGGAAATAAATCTACCAATGTATTTATGCGAGACATTCAAAGATGGCCTGTCCAAGTTGAACACCATATTTTTGAAGCCCCAAACCTCTTTTCATCACATACAAAGTATGACTCCTGCTAACTATCTCCATCACGTACAGCAAGTCTCGGTTTAGCCTGATATTTTTAGTCTATTCTAGATTTATAGGGCATGTACGGTAATTTGTTTATATGCCTTTGTGAAAAGGTATGGTATGCAAATAACTTCTCATGACCTTGGGAACTAAATTGTGACAGTATAACTAGATGTCCATATAATACAAATGGCATTTCTGCCTAAAGATTCAGTAAACATCAGTTCTTGAGATCCTGACCCTAAAGACATGCTGATTTACATGTAAACGTTAGATACTTTTGCAGTTACTTCTACAATGATTTGCATTCTATAAGTGTTACTTAAACATTTTTGTGTTTTTTGCAATCGTTAGATGCACTGGAAGCAAAAAGATTTAAAAAAAATAAAGACAACAGAGCAATGCTTTATATTTAGATTTTATAAATTTTATAAAATTTTATTTTAATAGGTAACTGTCATTCAACAACATAGCTGATTTTCCCTGAGAGTGAAAAATATTACTTCTCCAAAACAGGGGTACGGAACGAAGGGAAACTTTTATGGCACATGTTAAATACAAATATCAGAATTTTAGATCAGTAATTTTGCTATGTAAAAAGTCTTCTCATAATGTTCAGCAGCTATTTAACAGGTTTGGATTTTTTTTTCCTTTGCTTAATTATAAGTAAGCTCTCATCTACAGCACAATTTTTTAGTTTCTTGCGCTTCTTTTTGCCTTTTTTCAGCTCACCATCTACTCCCTCATTGTTGCTGAAGTCTTTAAACAATAAATGTGTAGGCTTTTTTCTTTCATGGGCTATTCTAACTTTTTTGGGCTTTTCTGATTCTCCCCTGGGAAAATATTCTTCAGCTTCTAGATGTTGCAGAAAACTTTTCCTTTTTTTCTTTTTGAACTGCATGCCAAGACGATTGTCCGCTTTCTTTTGCCTTTTGTTCTTTCTCTTACTCTTTTTGCTCATTTTATTTGGAAGTTGTGTATTATGTACAGTATCTTCTATGCATGGCTCTCCAGCCTCTAATATCACCAGTCCAGCTTCTTGAAGCTCTGTTGAGGGACCAAATGAGAAAAAATTATTTAATGTGGCTACATAAGCATTCTGCTGCATTCAATTTTTTTTTATAAATTACATTTGGTTTCTCAAATCAATACTCCATTAACGCGAACCCTAGAGATCCCCTTAAAACCCATATCCTATAATAGGCGCTTGGTTAATATACTTATATAAAGTCTGTAAAAACACAAATATACCAGTATATAACAGTCACAGTTTACATGTATTTTGTTACCATGATAAATGTACCTTTCAACCTCCGTTTTGCCCTCTGATCCCTTTTCCAGATGTCGTGTTTCTGATCATAGGTGAACACAAGCTCACAGTTGGGGTACACTGTGCTATACATTCTCCGTTGGTTGCACTCCTGGAAAAAACATAAGTCATTATTTGAATCATTATGGGGGTGAATAAACATCATCTTCTTCAGAATGGTACTATAATGCTGCAAGTAAAGTGGAAACACAAACATCAACTGTGACAATTCAATATTTTCCAGCAGACTGAATTAAAATCAATAATGCCTTAAAGAGAACCTGTCATGTGGATATTTGATTATAATCTAACTAATTATATACAATCATTAACTACTAAAAAGTGCCTTAGATGTATTCACTTACTGGTGTGACAGATGGTTACCCTTATAATATACACACAAAGATGCCACATACTAATGAGCTGATTTGAGTCCGGCGTGATGTCATTAAGTCCAGCATATATTTAATTCAGAGCTATAGCCACTCCCCTGCCCACCTGCTGCTGATTCATATGGAAAATAACTGTCAATCAGCAGCAGGTGGGCGGGGAGAGTCAGGAGCTCATGAATATTCATGACTCATCATTATCAGCTGGAGCTTTTCAATACAAGATGTTGGCAGATTGACTGGGTCAATTAAAGAAAGTGACCCAGCATTGTGCTAAGAGAATCAGTCACTTATTTATGTTGCCCTTAGTTAGGACACCATAAAACTGGTGACAGGTTCCCTTTAAGTATATTTTTGAAGATTTTTGCACTAGATATTTTTCGGTGCTGTTCTGGCTCTTCCTGTTGTATTCCTGGGGAGAGAAATATTCTGCCATTGTGGAGTTAAAAGGGTTGTCTCAATTCAGCAAATACCTCAGGGTCTCTTTAAAGGAAATGTGTCACCAAAGATTTTATCTGCTAGTTAAAACCAGATAGCAACACATATCTTTTTTTTTTCTAATCCATTTTTATTTTCTGATTGTAGATTTATTGAAGTGGTTGTGTCACTTCAGCAAGTGGCGTGTATCATGTAGAGAAAGATAATACAAAGCACTTACTAATGTATTGTGATTGTCCATATTGCCTCCTTTGCTGGCCTGATTAATTTTTCCATCACATTAGACACTGCTTGTTTTCATAGTTACGACCACCCTGAAATCCCTCAGTGGTGTTCGTGCTTGCATAATTATAGGAAAAAGCACTGGCTTCTCTGGTGGCTGGGACCGTAGGAGCGCACATAGGCTGGTGCTTTTTCCTATAATTATGCAAGCACGACCACCACTGAAGGATTGCAGGGTGGTCTAACCATGGAAATGAGCAGTGTATAATGTGATGGAAAAATAAATCAAGCCAGCAAAGGAGGTAATATGGACAATCACAATACATTAGTAAGTGTCTTGTATTAACTTTCTCTACATAATAAATGAAATTTGCTGAAGTGAGACAACCCCTTTAAGGAATTTTGTTGTCATTGATCTGTATATGGTGAAAGTATACACCTCCTCCGCCTACTAAACTTGTGTATGTCACTACTATAGTCCAGATAACTATATCGCATCACAGTATTTTTGTCATTGTGGTGCTAAAGATAACTATTTAGAGAAGACTGTACTGTAACCTTGCATTTAGTATTGATTTTATTTACTAAACTGTAGCAGTTTCTTTCATGAACATACAAAAAAGATACTCACATAACCGCAATGTCCTTTCCTGCCACAATTACAACAGTAGACAATCTCTTTTGGGGTAGAAGCAGAGTTGGATATCTTCACTGGTCCCCGTACCACCTAAAATATATATGTTATAAATAATAATAATACATATGAAGCTCAAGCACTTCTCTAACACTGAGCAGCAAAGCAACATAAAGAAAACAGTAAATTGCTACACAGTTATAAGTTGCGAAGACCAAACAGAAACTATTCCAAAATTCGCTGGGCATGATTTTAATGTCTAAAATTAATTCTATCTGAACTATTCTAATTATATGAGGAAACATGAGCGCTCCTGTGCATAGACTGGGCAGATTTATTATTAGTGTGGAAATGTGCACCAAATCCTAAATCCTGCACCAGATTTACACCAGAATTCTGGTTGAGCTCCAAAAATTTGTCAATGCACCAAAAATTTGTCTGACAAATTTATTTTCCAAGTTACAGAAATGTGGAATTTTTGCCGCTGAGGAGACAGTGGGGAAATAGACTGCTAATACTGTCTAACAGTAAGGGTCCATTCACACATCCGTGTGTGTTTTGTGGATCCACAAAACACAGACACCGGCAATGGGCTTTCCGCATTTTGCGGACCGCACATCGCCGGCAATTATTAGAATCTTAATCGCCGACACTTAATGTTCTATTTTTTTCGGGATCGGAATTGCGGACCCGGAAGTGCAAAGAAATGAATGGGTCCGCAATTCCGTTCCGCATAATTGCGGATGTGTGAATGGAGCCCAAGACAGAGTGTGCTTAGTCTTAGGGTGCATTCACACAATTGTATTTTGGTATGCATCTGATGTGCATTTTTGGGACAAATCGCACACAAAAAATGGTCTAGACAAATCTGCCCCACTGTACTTCATATAGCAGCTAAGCTCACACCCCTCTGAAGGACTGCTAAATGTTAACTGTCACTAAAACAGCTGAAGCCCATAGAAAGAGCTGCTACTATAACACACACACACACTCCTTTTTCAATCACGTTACCAGTTTACACATTGTTTACAGCTATTCCCACAGCAAACTGGCACAATCATCTACTGCAGAGATCAGCAACCTCTGGCACTCCAGCTGTGACGAAACTATAACTCCCAGCATGTCTCCTTGCTCGGCTGGACTTGGAACCCCCATAGAAATGAATAGAGCGTGCTGGGATTTGTAGTTTACCAACAGCTGGAGTGCTGGAGGTTGCTGAACCCTGACCTACTGTATTTTTGTCTTCTCTTAATACATGCTCCCCTTTCCTCTGACCCGTTGTCACTCATTGTAAAACTGACAAGCCTTGGTCGCTCACTAAGGACTGCATAGAAAAAGGTTAGAATTGCGATTAGTAAGGTGCCCCCTGAAGTGGATGTCACGGTGAGGAAGCGCAATCGGACTTTCTACCTGCTTAGACTGAATTTCTGTTATTGGACTATCTATTATGGTTGTGAGGAATATTAGCCCACACTGAAAATTCTTTGATATGTTCCGTGGATGATCTGCTCATTTCAGGTCCTATCACAGCACCTCTGTTCTATTCAAGGCCATGTTCACATGTTCAGGATTCGGTTTCCAATTTTGCACAAAAAATCTTAAGACTAGCTCCAGTAAATTAACATATGCCTAAACTATGCTGGCCAATAGATTGTAGAAATCAGTTTCAGTTCAGATTTGCGTAAGGCAAATATGTCCCATGTGAACATGCCCTTAGGCCTCTTTCACACAAACTATATGGATTGGCTCAGGATGCGTTTAGGGAAACTCGCACAATTTTCACTGAAGCCCCATTCACTTCTATGGGGCCAGAGCGGCGTGAAAAACGCAGAATATAGAAACGCAGAACTGATGCGTGAAAAGAAACACTCAAGTACATAGACCCATTGAAATGAATGGGTCAGGATTCAGTGCGGGTGCTACGCGTTCACGTCACGCATTGTACCCGTGCAGAAAACTCGCTCGTGTGAAAGAGGCCTTAAGACCACTTTACATGGGCCAACGTGCAGGCAATTATCGGGAATGAGGCAAACATTGCCAACAACTGCTTAATCCGTATCGCTACTGCAATCGCTTGTTTTAGGACAGATTCACCATTTACACAGGATCATCTGCTGTCCAGAAACAATGATATTGGGTGCTACATCTAAGATGTTTTGACCCAATGAACGAACGCTTGCTCATTCATTAGGTAGGCACATCGGTGGCACTCTCACAAGGCAATTATCAGGAACAAGCTTACACAGGCCCAATAATCTGCCTGTGTAAAATGGCATGAAGTGAACTCAAAACTTTTGTCAACCTTTTGGATGTAGATTTGCTTTTCTATTATGGATTATTGTCTTGCGTTTTGGCCCAATTATGCTAAAAAAACAGACAGTGAGCTTACATACTAATTCCCCAGTATATTCCCCATGCTTACTTCAAAGAATGGCTAGTTGGCTAGTCGTCTTGAACCATCAAAGAATCCATATAACATCACACTACCAAGCTGCTTGGCTCCTGGTATTATATTTTTAACACTACCAATCTGCTTGGCTCTGGAATCACACTATTACAACTATCACCCTGTATGGCTTGTATTACATTATATATCTGCTATTACATTCTTACCATTCTTTACACTAGACATAATGGACCTTTATTTAATGGGGTTGTTTGGTCAGTAAATTACCTGACCTATCGATCACCGCTCGTTCTAACACTCTGCAGTGACTGGCTGAGCAAAAGCAATTCTGTGTCGAGAGGGACCAGTGTACAGAGGAAGCGTTGGAACGGAAGTGGTGGGGGATTGGTGAGTTTTTACAGTATTCCGAACTTTCATTTACCAATTTTCAATACATAAGTCAATGGGATGCAGGGTAGTAGACAGCACTCTCAATTAAAATAAAAAGGGAGATTTATAAAAACTGCCATTTGCTATTCCAGTCTTGATATCCCCAAAGCCGCCAGAAGGTGTATCTACGGTAATTTATAAAGAGGTGAATGCCTTTTCATAAATCAAGTGCATCCACTGGCAGTCCATGCGTCTAGATCAGGCATCCTCAAACTGGGGCCCTCCAGCTGTTGCAAAACTACAACTCCCAGCATGCCTGAACAGCCTACAGGTATCAGCCTACAGCAGGGCATTGTGGGAGTTGTAGTTTTACAACAGCTGGAGGGCCGCAGTTTGAGGATGCCTGGTCTAGATTGAAAGTTATGTGAAAATGATGATAAATGTACTGAGGTTGATGGCTCTGCTCACGTCCAGCCTTTGCCACTCCTCTTTTCAGAAAGTGACAAGTGTGACTCAATTTACTAGCAATGACATTTAAAAAGTCATAAATTTGACGTTTGCAACTTTTTTTACTTTGGAAATAAGGCCCCTTTAACACAAGCGAGTTCAATGTATTGGACTCGGAGCATGTGTCAGCGAGCGCACCGGTCCTGACCTCTAGCGCTGACCGCAAAGCAATATATTGATTTATGATGCTATGTAACCCTTAGAGGTCTAGAATGTATTGGATAACAGTGACAGCATTATGTCAGTGATATATAATACATTCCAGAGCTCTAAGGGTTACATAGAATCATAAATCAATATAATACTATGCAACCCAGTCAATGCTGGGAGGTCAGGACGGGTGCTCTCGCTGACAAACACTGCAAGTCCAATACGTTGAACTCGCTCATGTGAAAGGGGCCTAAGTCTTCCACATAGTCTTTATTCAACATCCATTATTAAAATGATGTGCACAGCTTCCAGATCCATTCCCAGGTGATCTAGGAGTTGTGCACAATGCTTTTAATGGATTTTAAATAATAATAGTAGGGCATATTTACTATTGAAATTTTTTTTGAATGTGTGCCAAAAAACTGGCATACATGCTTTGCACTGCATTTATCAAGTGTTTTGGACATTTTCCTAACCTTTTCATGCTGTGCCCAGCAATAGGGTGTGGCTTAGTGGAAAGGGGTGCAGCTAAATGGGAAGGGGGCACAGCTAAAATGACCCCCTATGTGCAAAAGAAAAAAAATGTGCCAAAATTTTGGCAAATGTCGAGTAAAATTATGCCAACTGGCGTAAACTCAGACTAGACATTATAAAGATGCGACAGAATCATCCAACATCAGTTACTATGATAACTATGGCGCAGTTTAAGACTGTAAATTTACTATGTCTTAGTTTTAGACAATATTAGCAAATTTGTTTTTAATCTTATTGGGGAGTGCTGGAGAAATATTGCATCTACTACCCTATGTTATATACCTGGTACCAGCCTGATGTTTCACAGTACAGGGCTGGTATAGTGAGCTGATTAAATTTTTGTATGTATACACCTATATTCACATACTGTGACTTTCAAATAGATATGGTAGGGATGTGACCAACCAATACTAATTTTAGGGATGTTTCTATTTTTGCCTACCCACATTCTGTCAGCTATAATAAAAATAGCTGTTTGATGCCTCAGTTGGCATGATTTCTAGATTTTTTTTTTTATAATTTTGTAAATGGAATTTAAATGGGTTGTATGAGTTATATAAAAAAAAAAGCACTTTTAGGCAAAACTAAAAATTATATTTGCAGAAAAAGACAAGGTAGGGAGGCTCAACACTTGAAATGAACGGATAGCGGTGGGTTCACTGCTAATTGGGTCACTCACCCAATTAAGAAAATGAAATATATAGCAAAGAAAAGCAGGCGACACCACCTTCTGGAATAAGCGTGGAAAAGTGGAAATACTCTTTGGAATATTTATTCAGAGATATCACACATAAAAATGGCCAATATAATGATATAAAATACACTAAAACATATCAGTTACAATAATACACTGAATAAAAACAATAGAATCAATAAGGAAGTGGTCTCCTAAAATAATGTCACATGAGATGAATTGCGGCAGAGAGCTGTAAAAATTTTTTGCCAAATAGGACTGTCTCTGTGAGACTCTTACCGCTCAATAGTCCCGATGTCTCAGGTAAACTTCCACAGAGCGGTGGAGAGGTGTAATCACCAGAACCCTGGACGCTGGATGTTAAACAAGCGTGCAGTAAGTAGTCACACGTCGGTGCAGGATACAGACACCGGAGCGCAGGACGCTGAGTGCTGAATATTCAACTTGGAGGGCGTGCTCTCAGTCAGGTGATCCTATGCAAATGGATCAGATGTTCTGATCAGCTGACAAGCATCGCCCAATCACGTACCGCTCAGGTCCTTGTACCAAAGGTCACTAGGCACAGCGTCAATCCAGGTCCTCAAATTGCAGTATTGGTGGATAATATTACGAGTGTAAATACTCTTTGTCCACGGAATCTTTCGTACTTTGGGTCCGGACCAGTACTGGATATGAAAGTTGCGTAGTCCGCTAATTTAGCGGACTACGCAACTTTCATATCCAGTACTGGTCCGGACCCAAAGTACGAAAGATTCCGTGGACAAAGAGTATTTACACTCGTAATATTATCCACCAATACTGCAATTTGAGGACCTGGATTGACGCTGTGCCTAGTGACCTTTGGTACAAGGACCTGAGCGGTACGTGATTGGGCGATGCTTGTCAGCTGATCAGAACATCTGATCCATTTGCATAGGATCACCTGACTGAGAGCACGCCCTCCAAGTTGAATATTCAGCACTCAGCGTCCTGCGCTCCGGTGTCTGTATCCTGCACCGACGTGTGACTACTTACTGCACGCTTGTTTAACATCCAGCGTCCAGGGTTCTGGTGATTACACCTCTCCACCGCTCTGTGGAAGTTTACCTGAGACATCGGGACTATTGAGCGGTAAGAGTCTCACAGAGACAGTCCTATTTGGCAAAAAATTTTTACAGCTCTCTGCCGCAATTCATCTCATGTGACATTATTTTAGGAGACCACTTCCTTATTGATTCTATTGTTTTTATTCAGTGTATTATTGTAACTGATATGTTTTAGTGTATTTTATATCATTATATTGGCCATTTTTATGTGTGATATCTCTGAATAAATATTCCAAAGAGTATTTCCACTTTTCCACGCTTATTCCAGAAGGTGGTGTCGCCTGCTTTTCTTTGCTATATAAAAATTATATTTACTAAATTCCCTAGTTCTGTTCTGGCCTCTTTGTTGACATGCAGTTGCAGAGCTGTGGGGGTGTGTAACAACAATCTCTGAGGGTGTAAATAAAATTGGTGCCCTGCCTGCAGTCTGACTGCTGGGATACTCATGTTGTATGTGTGGGACTACAAGTCCCAGCTGTACAGTACAATGACACTGCTGATACACACAGGATCTTCCCCCTACCTGTTCTTCTGCAATGCTCTGCAGACACTTCCTTACAGCCAGCAGAAGAGTACAGAGGAGAGAACTCCTCCAGTCTATGTCAGCTCTGTGTCTGCAGGGTAAGGAGGGAGAGAAGATCCTGTGCACAGTATTTATCTCTTCAGTGCCTGGAGAAGAAGAAACCCTGCAGCTGCTCAGTACCTGAGTCTGTGCTGCTGATGGTAGAAGGTAAACTTTGCTGAAGAATTTAGTGGGAGGGGGAGACACAGGGCAGACATCTAATCCAGCAGATCCGGCAGTGCAGGGAGGATGCTTATTGCTCCAACCATCTCAGCCTTCACAGTGATGATCTGTGCACAGAACGTCATAAGAGCAGGGAAAGAAGCTGATATCACAGGTCATGTGATGCTCAGTGAAATATGAGAAAGAGGCCACTGTAGATGAAGTAAGTGAATTGAAAACCCCTTACATTTGCTTAGTTAGAAACATAAAAAGAACAAAAAAAGATGGGCATTTTAAAAAATTATTTCTGTACACCATTTTTATGGCGTTAATAATTTGAAAACAAAGTCACAATGGCGTTTATACGCTGCCCTTGTGACTTTACATAAAAGGATGGTAGTGAGGGTGGGGAGGGGGTCAGGCCAAGCACATTTACCTTCATTTAGCCCATTTTCTTGCGTAAATGAAGACAGAAAGCCACAGCAGTGTCGCACTGTCGAAGATTCCAGTTTAGGTACCATAAATTAGGTGTATCCTTCCGTAGCGCAGGGATATGATTGGCGCAGCACATGCTGGTCTTGATACCTATTTAACTGGGCCCATTTTAGTTTTTTCCTCCCCACATTCCAGTAGCCATAACTTTAAAATTTTTGGTTCATATAGCCATATGAGGGTTTATTTTTGCGGGATAAGTAACATTTTTTAATTACACCATTTCATGTATTATGCATTGTAATGGAAAATGGAAAAAATTATTTGTGAGGTAAAACTGAAAAAACAAAACATAATTCCTACAAGGATTTTGGGGTTTTGATTAGGGATGAAACAAAGTTTTATGCGAATTGACTTCGGATGTTTCATCCAAAGTCGATTCGCTCATCCCTAGTTTTGTTATTAACTGGCTCTAAAAATAACATGCCGTCCTTATTTTGCGGCTCAATATGATTACGGTGATACCAAATTTGTACAGTTTATTTTTTATTTTTTTCATTGACATTTTCTGAAAGCCATAACATTTTTTATATTTCCATCTACAGAGATGTATGAGGGCTTGTTCTTTTGTGGGGAAAACTGTAGTTTGTATGGGTACCATTTTTGGGGAAAAAAAAACTTTTTGATAAGTTATTCTTTTTTTGGAGGGGGGGGGGCAAGGTGACGGCTGTTACAGCTTACACTGTGCAGGAAATATATTTTAATAGTCCAAACATTTTTAGATGTGGTGATATCTGTTATGTTTTTTTTTATTTATTTTTATATGTAAAATTGGGAAATTTTATATTGTAAAATGGGGGTGATTTGAACCTTTTTTCTTTTTTACATAACTTTGAGCCCCTTAAGCTACTTTCCCACTGCCGTTTCTGGGTCCGCCTGTGAGATCCGTTTCAAGGCTCTCACAAGCGGCCCAAAACGGATCAGTTTAGCCCTAATGCATTCTGAATGGATAAGGATCAGTTCAGAATGCATTAATTTGCCTCCGTTCAGCATCCATTCCGCTCTGGAGGCGGACACCAAAACGCTGCTTGAAGCATTTTGACGTCCGTCTGACGAAACTGAGCCAAACGGATCTGTCCTGACTTACAATGTAAGTCAATGGGGACGGATCAGTTTTTACTGACACAATATGGTGCAATTGAAAACAGATCCGCCTCCCATTGACTTTCAATGTAAGTCAAAACTGATCCGTTAACATTTTTGTAATGATAGGGGACTTTGTGAGAAGATATATGTGTTAATCAATAAAGGGGCTGTCCAGCTTTTTAATATTTTGTTCTGGCTCCTTCTGTCCACTGCTGTGTTGAGGTACCTGCTAGTCAACTTTGGACAGGGGTCATGTATACCGCTGAAGCCAATGACTGGCTGCAGAAGTGCTTTGTCCTCTAAGTGACACGTGATGCAGTTTTTGACTTAGATATCTAAAATGCTTTTGCTTAATGGATTAAATTGACATTTGGAAGGCCTATTTATATGAAAGTGTGAGTTGCCCCAAGAACACAGGTAAGTCTTATCTTGCAATAGTTCAAAACAATCACGATTGAGTGAATCAATTTTTACTTCTTAATATAGTCAGAAGTAGAAGGAGGACCATTAGCAGAAACGAATAGACTGAAAATGTGTCAACTGAACAGCTCAGTTCTGCACAGTAATAGAAATTCTAGATATTGACTAAGGGGAAAAAAGAAAAAGGAAAATCTATTTAAAAAAAACCCTTAAAGTCCATATCTTCAGTCTGGGACAATAATAGGTTTCTTCAATGGGATGATAAGATGAATTAAAAAAAAAAGTTGATCAACACGCTGAAGATTGGGGATCAGGAGGATCATAAATACAGTTCTGGTCCTTTCTTTTGTTCCTAACATTTAAATAATGTCTATTTATTGGGTGATATCTTGAAGATTACTTCACTATCAATATATAGAAAGTAATAGCCTGGTAGATAGCATTACCTATAAGGAGCCAATCCCAGCTGCTTTTCTTGTTGAAAACCTTTCATGCTCCAGTAAACTCAGTAAATATCAGAAGATAAAGGATGAGTCTACCACGCCAAGGATTTAAGTCCTAATGTCTCCTCAAAGTGCTGGTGATGCAAAGATTACAAATCATTTTTTCTTAAATGTGATTTTTACATAACCCTTTTTTCTGCTTGAGTAGTTCGTCCAGAATGAATGAATGCCATTAAAACACTTAATCATTATCTGGGAACTGGCCTCCACTACTAGGAATCTCCATGACAAAGACCAGAAGATCAGACAGGAAACCTGCCTCAGCACAGTGTGTCTGCTGGCAATATTATATGCAAATCAAGGCTCTGGACAGCTCCCTCAGTGACCTTGAACCAGCACTTATTGTAGGACTTGAATATACAATTCTTGTTTGCAAGCCAAACCCGGGTTACTATGCATGATCAAGAGTATTAATTAAATACAGATACTCTCAACTAGGGCTGGGCGATATGGCCTAAAATCTATATCTCGATATAATTTGAAGCATGTGCGATATAACTATATATCGCAATATATTATTTTCTTCTGTATGCATACAAATTACATGGCCATCATCATCCATGTCCCCCAGACAGCGCCATCAGCCCCATGCCATTGCCATTATTCCTTTGCCCCTAGCCAGCACCATCAGCCCCATGCCATTGCCATCATCCATGTCCCCCAGCCAGCACCATCAGCCCCATGTCACTGCCAATTGCTATCATCCATGTACCCCATCCAGCGCCATCAGCCCCATGCCATTGCCACCATCATCATCCATATCCCCCATCCAGCGCCATCAGCCCCATGCCATTGCCATTATCCATCTACCCCTGCCAGCGCCATCAGCCCCATGCCATTGCCATTCACCGCCCCCCCCCCCCCCCACCCCCCGGTATATTCAGGCACCTGCTAATATACACTGCTCAAAAAAATACAAGGGAACACTTAAACAACACAATGTAACTCCAAGTCAATCACACTTCTGTGAAATCAAACTGTCCATTTAGGAAGCAACACTGAATGACAATTAATTTCACATGCTGTTGGAAATTATAGGCAATTAGCAAGACACCCCCAATAAAGGAGTGGTTCTGCAGGTGGTGACCACAGACCACTTCTCAGTTTCTATGCTTCCTGGCTGATGTTTTGGTCACTTTTGAATGCTGGCGGTGCTTTCACTCTAGTGGTAGCATGAGACGGAGTCTACAACCCACACAAGTGGCTCAGGTAGTGCAGCTTATCCAGGATGGCACATCAATGCGAGCTGTGGCAAGAAGGTTTGCTGTGTCTGTCAGCATAGTGTCCAGAGCATGGAGGCGCTACCAGGAGACAGGCCAGTACATCAGGAGACGTGGAGGAGGCCGTAGGAGGGCAACAACCCAGCAGCAGGACCGCTACCTCCGCCTTTGTGCAAGGAGGAACACTGCCAGAGCCCTGCAAAATGACCTCCAGCAGGCCACAAATGTGCATGTGTCTGCTCAAACGGTCATAAACAGACTCCATGAGGGTGATATGAGTGCCCGACGTCCACAGGTGGGGGTTGTGCTTACAGCCCAACACCGTGCAGGACGTTTGGCATTTGCCAGAGAACACCAAGATTGGCAAATTCGCCACTGACGCCCTGTGCTCTTCACAGATGAAAGCAGGTTCACACTGAGCACATGTGACAGACGTGACAGAGTCTTGAGACGCCGTAGAGAACGTTCTGCTGCCTGCAACATCCTCCAGCATGACCGGTTTGGCATTGGGTCAGTAATGGTGTGGGGTGGCATTTCTTTGGAGGGCCGCACAGCCCTCCATGTGCTCGCCAGAGGTAGCCTGACTGCCATTAGGTACCGAGATGAGATCCTCAGACCCCTTGTGAGACCATATGCTGGTGCGGTTGGCCCTGGGTTCCTCCTAATGCAAGACAATGCTAGACCTCATGTGGCTGGAGTGTGTCAGCAGTTCCTGCAAGACGAAGGCATTGATGCTATGGACTTGGACTGGCCCGCCCGTTCCCCAGACCTGAATCCAATTGAGCACATCTGGGACATCATGTCTCGCTCTATCCACCAACGTCACGTTGCACCACAACTGTCCAGGAGTTGGCAGATGCTTTAGTCCAGGTCTAGGAGGAGATCCCTCAGGAGACCGTCCGCCACCTCATTAGGAGCATGCACAGGCATTGTAGGGAGGTCATACAGGCACGTGGAGGCCACACACACTACTGAGCCTCATTTTGACTTGTTTTAAGGACATTACATCAAAGTTGGATCAGCCTGTAGTGTGTTTTTCCACTTAAATTTCGAGTGTGACTCCAAATCCAGACCTCCATGGGTTAAAAAAATTTGATTTCCATTTTTAAATTTTTGTGTGATTTTGTTGTCAGCACATTCAACTATGTAAAGAACAAAGTATTTCAGAAGAATATTTAATTAATTCAGATCTAGGATGTGTTATTTTTGTGTTCCCTTTATTTTTTTGAGCAGTGTACTTACCTTTCCTGCAGGGTGCGCGGCTGGCTGATGGAGTCCGCAGGAGATGGACCACGTATTCTTCCCAGCATGCACTGGGAGGGAACTAACGTCACACACAGCGTCAGCTAGTGCGCTGACGACGTGTGCATGCAAGGCCCTGGCCAGTGCAGCGCGGTGCAGAGTCGGGAGGTCACGGAGCTGTGAGTGAGAAGCTTCTTCAATTCACTACAGCTCCATGGTCATCTATCGCGATATGGCGATATAGACAGAAATCTATATAGTTGCCCGAATTTATATAGTTTATATCGCCCACCCCTACACTCAACATGAATAAACACTAACATCGAGATGTTTTAAAGGTGTCATGTAATGAAATTTGAATATTAGCATGTTTCCTTACTTGAGTACAAGAATGTACTTTTATGTATGCTGATGGTCACATAATTTAGTTTAACACACTATCTATGCAAATTAATTATTATACATAGATTTGGCTCTGGGACACATTTGCATCTTTAAAATGGAAGAAGCTACAGAAGAAGAAAGAAACAAAGAAAACTTAGAGTAAGATATATGAATGCAATCTAATTTCATATACCATATTTTTCAGACTATAAGACACACATTCCCCCCCCCCCCCCAAATAATGGGGTTAAAGCGGCAGGACATCTTATAGTCTGAATGCTAATGATCACTTCCATTATGGGAGGTGAAGACAGTGCTGTGCTGGCTGTACTTACCCCCCCCGATCTTCTTCCGGGTCCTGCTGTGGTGTCCTAACCACACACAGCGGCATAGCGTAGTGCACGTAGGTGCGCACTATGACCTGACACTGTGCGCCATCAGGTCACAGTACATAGTGGGATCCTGAAAAAGCGATGGAGAGGCGAGTCTTGGATATGAGTCTGAAGTGGGGCTGGAGGGGGGGTCTGATCTGAGGCTGAGTGGGGTTGATTGGGGTCTGATCTGAGTCTGATGGCTGGGGCTCTCATGGGGTCTAATCTGAGGTTGAAGGGGGCTTTGGGGTCCCATATGAGGCTGATTGGGGTCTGATTTGAGTCTGATGGGGCAGGGGGGTCTGATCTGAGGCTAATGGAGGCTTGGGGGTCTTATCTGAGGCTGATGGAAGTTGAGGGGTCTGACTCAGGCTGATTTGATGGAGTCTGGAGTCTGATTTTGGGATCTGATCTGAGGTCTGATGAAGAATGAAGGTCTAATGGAAAAACATTTATATATTTTTTTTCCTCCTCCAAACTCTAGGTGCCTCTTAAGCTACTTTCACACTAGCGGCACGGACCTCTGGCAGGCTGTTCCGTCAGGTGAACAGCCTGTCGGATCAGTCCTGCCGCTAGTGACCGTGTGCCCCCGTACTGCCGCTCCGTCCCCATTGACTATAATGGGGGCGGTGGGGAGTTCCGGCGGAGGCACAGCAGCGCACGGCGAGAGGTTGCCGGAATAAATGTTGGACATGTCGTAGTTTTATTCAGGCAGCCTCTCGCCGTGCCTCCGCCCCCATTATAGTCAATGGGGACGGAGCGGCAGTCCAGGGGCACACGGTCACTAGCGGCAGGACGGATCCGACAGGCTGTTAACCCGACAGAACAGCCTGCTGGAGGTCCGTACCGCTAGTGTGAAAGTAGCCTTATAGTCTGACAAATACGGTCATTCTAATATAACTAAAATTGCATTATTAATGAATATGACATATAAATGTCATATTCATGTCTGTATAAACAGACTTGCCCAATGTCACATGGCCACTAGTGATGATCGAGCATCCTCAGCCGAACACCAGTTCGGCTCGAACATCGCAATGCTCGGTCGAATACCACATGTGCTCGAGCGCCATGCTTGAGTCTCCTCCCAACACGTTTGTTGGCTGCTACACAGCCAATAAACGTGCAGGTAAGTACTGCCACTCAATGTAATGTCGTAGCCATGTTGGTTACTGGCATTACAGTGATTGGCTAGCAGGAACGTGTCATCGGGTGCTATAAAGCATCCGATGACACCTGGTTCGGCCAGTCTTAGTCAGGGAGAGCTGTGGAAGGGACAGATAGTGTAGGGAATTGAATTTTATTTTTTGGTTAGGCAGGGTTGGTGTTAGAGACCCAAAAGTAATTTTAAGGACTATTGTTGTGTTTGGCAGCAATATATATTTTTAGCACAACCTGCGCTAAATTGTGTGCGATTAGAGACCCAAAAGTAATTTTAAAGACTATTGTTGTATTTGGCAGCAATGTATATTTTTAGCGCAACCTGCGCTAAATAGTTTGCAATTGTTTGGCCGCTGCAGACAGCGAAATTATCTATTATTATAACGTGTGCTCATCCCAAATACTGTAGCTGTGACATTTCCTGTAATTTTTTATTAGCCGCTGTTGACAGCGACATTACCTGCGCTACATCTCCTGTATAACATTTGTGCATCATAAATATCAGTGACATTCAATCTATTTGTTTTCTCTGCTGGTGGCAGCGACATTACCTGCGCTACATCTCCTGTATAACGTTTGCGCATCCCAAATAGCTGTGACATTCCCTGTAATTTTTTATTAGCTGCTGGTGACAGCAACATTACCTGCGCTACATATCCTGTATAACGTTTGCACATCCTAAATATCAGTGACATTCAGTTTAATTTATTTGCGCATAGACTTATAAAACCTGCGCTACTGTACGTGTGACATGCTTGCAAGCGTATATACCATTTAATATGCAGAAGGCGAGCAGTAAGGGACGGGGAAGTAGCCGTGTTGCTGATAGTGCACGCAGAGGCCGTGGCCCTGGGCACGGTAAAACTGTGCCTGCTGCCAGAGCACAAGAAACACATTCATCCACGATACCTAGCTTTATGTCCCAGTTTGCAGGGCGGCGCAGGACACCACTCTCGAAGTCAAAAAAGTGCGACCAGGTGGTCGGTTGGATTGCAGCAGATAATGCTTCCAGTCGGTTAAGCACCACCCTGTCTTTCACAAAGTCCAGTCTCAGTAGCCAAGAGTCTGGTCAACAAAATCCTCACCCTGATCCTCCTTCCTCCCACCATGGAGAGCCTTGGCAAACAATTGATCCCACACTCGGATATTCCGAGGAGCTCTTTTCATCACCATTCCTTGATTTGGGCCTCTCGCCAAGCCCGCTTGAAGAGGGACATGAGGAAATCATGTGCAATGAAGCCCAAACTCATGAGCAATCACAGTCACAAGAAGATGACGGTGGGGAATGGCAATTAGTGTCTCAAGAGGTTAATGATTAGGATGAGACACAGTTGTCAATAAGTGAGGTTGTTGTTAGGTCAACAAATCAGGAGGATGACCAGAGTGAGGAAGTGGAAGAGGAGGTGGTGGACGATAAAATCACTGACCCAACCTGGGAAGGTGGCAAGCCGAGCGAGGACAGCAGTACAGAGGGGGAGGGATCGACAGTATCGCAACAGGCTGGAAGAGGCAGTGGGGTGGCAAAAGGGAAAAGGCGGGCCACGCCAAACAGGCCCGCAACTGTTCCCCGGAGCACCCCCTTGCGGAAATCTCTCTTGCCAAGGGCCAGGTGTTCCGCAGTCTGGCGCTTTTTTGAGGAAAGTGCGGACGATAAAAGAATTGTCATTTGCAACCTGTGCCGTACCAAAATGAGCAGAGGCATGAACACTAGCAACCTCACCACCACCAGCATGATCCGCCATATGGCATCAAAGCACCCTAATAGGAGGGCTGAATGCCTGGGTCCACAATCAGTGTCTGTGGGTCACACTACTGCCTCCTCTTCCCCTGTGTTACGTCTGGACAATCCCCTGTCCAAGACGCAGGCCCGGATGAATCCCGCCCTGCACATCCACAAGCACCATCAGCTAGCACATCCACTTCTGTGTACTAATGCAGGGTACAGATGTCCATAACCCAGGCCTTTGAACGAAAGCGCCAATACCCTGCCAGCCACCCACCTACAGGCCATAGCACAAAATGCGCACCTTTCCAAATTGCTGGCCCTGGAAATGTTGTCATTTAGGCTTGTGGACACTGAGGCTTTCCGCAGCCTGATGGCGTCGGCGGTCCATCCATACTCATTCCCCAGCCACCACTATTTTTCCCGATGTGCCGTCCCTGCCTTACACCAGCATGTGTCCCGTAACATCATCCGTGCCTTGACCAACGCAGTTATTGGGAAGGTCCACTTAGCGACTGACACACGGACAAGTGCTTGTGGCCAGGGATGTTACATTTCCCTGACGGCACACTGGGTGAATGTTGCGGAGGCCGGGAGCGAGTGATACCCTGGGATGGCACAGGTGCTACCGATGCCAAGGATTGCGGGCCCTACTTCCATCAGGATTTCCGCCACCTACATTAGTGGTGGCAACCCCCCTTCTCTTCCTCCACTTCCACCTCTGAATTATCATCTTGCAGCACCAGTCAACAGCTGGAAGCAGTGTAGCACTGCAGTTGGGAAACTAAGGGTACTTTCACACTAGCGTTTTTCGTTTCCGGCATTGAGTTCCGTCACAGGGGCTCTATACCGGAAAAGAACTGATGAGGGAGGTATATCCCAATGCATTCTGAATGGAGAGTAATCCGTTCAGGATGCATCAGGATGTCTTCAGTTCAGTCTTTTTGACTGATCAGGCAAAAGAGAAAACCGTAGCATGCTACGGTTTGATCTCCGGTGAAAAAACTGAAGACTTGCCTGTGAAAAAAGATACAAGATGGATCCGTCTATCCGCATGACAATCGGAGAGACGGATCCGTTCTTGCAATGCATTTGAGAGACGGATCAGCATCCGGATGCGTCTCACAAATGCGTACAGTCACATCCAGATCGGCGGATCCGGCAGGCAGTTCCGACGACGGAACTGCTTGCCGGATCACATTGCCGCAAGTGTGAAAGTAGCCTAATATGTTTAGGTGACAAACAGCACACTGCCGCAGAGCTGTGGCAGGGTATGGGGGAACAGACTGAGCTGTGGCTCTCACCACTCAACCTACAACAAGGCATGGTTGTGTCTGATAATGGCCGTAACTTGGTGGCGACTTTGGAGCTCTGCAAGCTCACACACATCCCATGCCTAGCCCATGTGTTCAATTTAGTGGTTCAGCGGTTTCTCAAAACCTACCCCAATTTGCCTGAGCTACTGGTGAAGGTGTGCTGCGTGTGTGCCCATTTCCAAAACAGCTGCCGCTGGTCTGGCAACGCTGCAGCAGCGCTTGCAATTGCCAGCTCCCTGACTGTTACACATGTTGGCCAGGCTTTGTGAGCAGCAGAGGGCAGTAGTGGAATACCAGCTGCAACATGGATGACCTCTGTGAGGTTTTACGCAACTTTGAGGAATCAACACAGATGGTGAGCGGCAATCCCGCTATTATCAGCATAACCATCCCACTTCTGTGTCTACTCAAATGCTCGCTGCTCACAATGAAGGAAGACGCTTTGCATGTGGAAGAGGTGGAAATGGGGGAAGACAGTACACAGGGTGATAGCCAGACCACCCTCAGTTCGTCTTCTCAGCGTGAATTGGATGATGATGAGGAGGAGACGGTTGCCTCCGCTACAGAGGGTAGTACCCACAGCAGGTTTATTACATCTGTTCAGTGTGGATGGGCCGAAGAGGAGGAAGAGGATGAGGAGATTGAGAGTCATCCTCCTGATGAGGACAGCGAAGTCTTGTCTGTTGGGACTCTAGCACACATAGCTGACTTTATGTTATGCTGCCTTTCCCATGACCCTTGCGTTATACACATTTTGGCCAACACTGATTACTGGTTGTTCACCCTTCTCGACCCCGGCTACAAAGAGAATTTCTCATCTCTCCTTCCTGTGGTGGAGAGGACTAGAAAAATGGTGCAATACCAGAAGGTCCTTGTGGAAAAAATTGCTCAATAAATTTCCAGCTGACAACGCTGGCAGCAGAGTACGTAGTTCCTTGGGCAACCAAGTAGGGGAGATGAGGGGAACACACAGCAGTTCCAACAGAGGCAAGGCAACACTCTCCAAGGCCTGGGACAGTTTCATGACACCCCACCAGCAAACTCACCCTGATGCGCAGCCTAGTGTCACAAGGAGAGAAACGTTTTGGAAGATGGTGAAGGAGTACGTAGCAGACAGTGTCAGTGTCCTCAATGATCCCTCTGTGCCTTACAACTAATGGGTGTCCAAGCTGGACACGTGGCACGAACTGGTGCTCTATGCCTTGGAGGTGCTGGCCTGCCCTGCCGTCAGTGTTTTGTCAGAGCGGGTATTTAGTGTTGCTGGGGGCATAAAAACTGATAAGCGCATCCGCCTGTCAACTGAAAATGCTGAATACACTGTATTCCAATGCACCCCTTCCACCACAAAAAAGGGTATATGGTTCAATCTTCCTTTTCTCGTCCTCCTCCATCATATCCATGTTATTAGGCTGCTTTCGCTCCTAATGTTTTAGAGGGTCAGCTCAGCAGCATGCCCTCAACCATAATTTTTACGATGGTCAGCTCAGAAGCAGGCCCTTAACCATAATTTTTTTGATGGTCAGCTTAGCTACAGGCCCTCGCCCATAATGTTTTAGATTGTCAGCTCAGCAGCAGGCCCTCGTCCATAATTTTTTAGATGGTCAGATACGCAGCAGGCCCTCGCCCCTAATATTTTAGAGGGTCACCAGCAGGCCCTTACTCCTAATGTTTTTGAGGGTAACCAGCAGGCCATCAATCATAATTTTTCAAGGGTGTGTATGATGCCCTCCTTTATGTGTAATAAAGGGTGTATTGGAGTGCCGGTTACTTGTAATTTTTGGCAGCCTTTTCACTTAGTGCATAGGCTTTATGAGTGTAGGAGTCCCACTACCTGAACAATTGTACCACAATGTGAATGAGGCCCTCCAGACACCCTCCTCCTGGTTTAATGCTCTGGTTCTCCCATTTACTTCCATTGTGCTCGGGTGCTCTGTACCAGCACCCGAGGTGTTCGACTCGAGCACTTTGGTGCTTGATCAACACTAATGGCCACTATATTGAGAAACAGTAAATGGATGTGTGTTTATAACAAGTAATATCGAACTTGTAAACTATATGGTAGCTTATATTTAGTAGCAAATGGTCCTATACACTAGAATGACATTCCTGTACATTTACGGCATTATGGAATATAATTTGTAATGAAAATGAGAAAAGTAATCAGCTGCCAATCCTTTAATTGGCTACCCAATGTCTTGCAAATTCAGTTCACATTAACAATGATATACAGTACAAGGCCGTCTACAACCTGTCCCCTCCATACATCTCTGACATCATCTTTATTCCCAAATGTACCGTATTTTTCGCCCTATAAGACGCACTGGCCCATAAGACGCACCTAGGTTTTTGAGGAGGAAAATAAGAAAAAAATATTTTTTAACCAAAAGGTGTGCTTTTGGTGGGTTTTGAACTAATGGTAGTCTGTGCATGACACTACTATGGGGGATCTGTTGATGGCACTGTTATGCAGGGCTCCAGACTAAAAAAAAATATCAAGGAGCCATTGGCTCCTAACCTGAAAAATTTAGGAGCCAAATTTAAATTTTTAGTCGCCAAATTTAAAATACATATAATTACGGTATAATAAAAAAAACGAAAAAAAAAAAAACACATGTCTTACCCTAGGGTTGTCACGATACCAAAATTTTAACTCGGTACCATAAAAAAGTATTGCGATACTTGATACCACGTGAAAAAAATAAAAACACCCAAAAAGCCGCGTGCATTCCAGATTTTTGGAACTTCTGAACCATAATAGAACAGTCCTAACCTAATTTTTGTCGGGACAAGGTGACTAAGAAATTGCAAATTGCATGTTTTGTTTTTTTTCTGTTACGGCGTTCACCGCATAGGAGATATTTTTAAATATTTTAATAGTTCGCACTTTTTCGGGCGTGGCGATATAAATTATATAAACAATAAAAAAAATTACATATGTAAAATTGGGCAAGGGGGTGATTTAAACTTAATATTTTGGTGTTTTTTTATTTTTAACTTTTTATTTAATCCCCCTTATGGACTAGAACCTGGGATCTTTCATCCCTTGTCCTATTCACCCTAATAGAGCTCTATTAGGGTAAATAGGACTTCACACTGTGCCTGCTGCCCTGTGCTTTGTGCACACAGCAGCAGGGAGCTGAACATCGCAGCCAGGGCTTCAGTAGCGTCCTGGCTGCCATGGTAACCGATCGGAGCCCCAGGATTACACTGCTGGGGCTCCGATCGGAACTGCCACCAATAATTATAATACTTTGGGAGGAGGGGTTGGGGGCGCACTGCGCCACCAATGATTCTACTTTATAATACTGGGGTTATGTCCTCCTACTAAGCACGGACTATTGAAAGACATATGGTTCACTGGCTTTTTAGTGTCTTGACCAGCGCGGGGCTCCTATTAACCCTTTTCTTCCCTTATTAAGATAATTTTTGTGAGCCCAGGCAGGGAGCTCACACGGAGCACCAGCAGCGGCCCCCTGAATATTATCAGGGTCGTAAAGACATAAGGAGTAGCCTTTAGCAGCGGCAGCCCAGGGGTGACTGTGATTGTTTGTGGAATGTTAAGTATGCGCTGAAAAACTTCCCAAGCTAACCTGTTCTATGGAGCAGTCGGCATGGAGCGGCTCCCTGTTTTCATGACTGAAGAGCAAGCTGCTACTGTGTTCAGCGCGGGAGAATGGGGGTGGTGTGAGAGGAGCAGCCAATCAGCAGCCTACTCACTAATAACAGAGCTCTGTACTGTGCGGAGCTCTGTTATTGGATTGCCGTCTGTCTGCTGTATGAAATCCTGTTCTTCTTAAAGCAGCAGAGCAGCGGAGGGTCTAGGCGCAAATGGCGACAAGACCACAAAGTCTTGTCGCCATTTTGCAATTCTAAGTCGCATTGGCGACAATTTTGGTCGCCATCTGGAGCCCTGTTATTGGGGGGGGGGGGGGATCTGTGGTTGGCACTGTTATGGGGGATCTGTGGATGGCAATGTTATGGGGGGATCTGTGGATGGCACTGTTATGGGGGAGATCTGAGGGGCCACTGTTATGGGGGGGATCTGTGGATGGCACTGTTATGGGGGGGATCTGTGGATGGCACTGTTATGGGGGGGAGATCTGTGGATGGCACTGTTATGGGGGGTGATCTGTGGATGGCACTGTTATGGGGGGGTGATCTGTGGATGGCACTGTTATGGACTGTTATGGGGGGGGGGTGATCTGTGGATGGCACTGTTATGGGGGGAGATCTGTGGGTGGCACTGTTATGGGGGGAGATCTGTGGATGGCACTGTTATGGGGGGGGGGGTGCTCTGTGGATGGCACGGTTATGGAGGGGAACAATTGTCTCTTAAAGGAAATGTGTCAACAAAAATTTTACATGCCAGTTGAAACCAGATAGCAACACTTTGTTATTTCTACTTTGTTTTTATACAGATTTTTTAATTCTATTTCCTGAACATGATTATAGGGGCTGCCACCTTGCCTGAGCTGTTCTTAACAGCATTTAGAACGCATTAAGAAAATTGCTTTACGGCAGTCACATGGGCCATAGACTTCTATGGGAGAGGTGAGGTTTCTAGGCATGCTCTGTGACCTGTGCTGAGGTCATTGTACAAGGAAAGAACAGATAAGCTTTGACAATCACCTATTGTGAATGGGGGGTCATTAGAGGAGATCTCATTATAGGCAGGATTAGAATGACAGATAAGTAGGTAACTGCAGAAAAGTGATTTGTACACACCAAGAAGTGCAAAAACTGCAGGATTTAATGTTTTTTGTTTAAATATAGTGATCTGGAAAACTAAACATAATCAAAAATCCTTTAAAAATATGTTAAAAATAAAAACATGATTTAAAACAAGCTCCGGTAACAGGCAGAGTGGGCGGCGTAACGTCATTCACGTGACGCGCCTACTTCATTCATAAAGTTGGAGGACTGCTTCCTTCTCCCCTGTGCTGCCTTATACCCGGCATATAAGACTACCCTCGACTTTTGAAAAGAAATTCTAGTGTTAGAAAGTCGTCTTATACGCCGGCACTACAGCACTTCTTCAAGTGAAGGTGATGTGGTATTCACAGGAGATACACCCTGAGGTCGAACCCACCAAACAGACACTGATGGCCTATTCTTAATGAAGCCATGCACCTTTAATAGATGTTGGCCAACATCTACAGATTCCCCATACACATGTATGGTTGGCAAGTGTGCCAATTTATTCATTAGGGAGAGGGGGATAAGGCATTGTCAGACAAGTCTGGTCTTGCTTGAAAACAAAAGGATTGGGCATGTTCAAATCCAACATGACTATACTTACTTTCTCCGAAAAACATTCATCATATCCATTTTATGGACACCTTTAGGACAGTATAGCAAAGTTGAATTCCCAGGGAACTCCTTTATTTGAAAATGTAATTTAAAAGGACCACCTAGCTTTGCATACATATCTGAATCTAAAGGAAATGAGAAGATCTCTATAAGTGCTCATGCACATGACTGTAGCCTGTTTTGCGGTCCGCAAAACACGGATACCTGCCGAGTGTGTTCCACATTTTGCGGAATGGAACATCCTGCCCTCTACAGAACAGTCCTATCCTTGTCCATAAAATGGACATGAATAGGACATGTTTTATTTATGTGCGGGTGCAATGTAATGGACATATGGATGGGGAGAGCACACTGTGTGCTGTCTGCATCTTTTGTGGCCCTACTGAAGTGAATGGGTCTGCATCCGATCCACACAGAATGTGGAAAAAAATAAATTTGCGTGCATGAGCCCTAAGGGTACTTTCACACTTGTGGCAGAGGGTTCCGGTAGGCAGTTCCGTTGCCGGAACTGCCTGCCGGATCCGTCAAAACGCATGCAAACTGATGGCATTGAAATGCCGGATCCGTCTCTCTGGTGTCATCCGGAAAAACGTATTTTGCCGGAACACTCGGGCCCGGATCCGGCATTTAACGAAGAAAATTAGAAACCAAAGCACTGATGTGACCCCAGCCATAAGTTAAATTATTAGCACTAAGTAGGAACTTACTTATTGTGACAGCTTCAGGTATCCTCAGCGGCTGGCGGAGGGCTCATAGACTTCTATAAGTACACTTTGCTTTTTCGTTCCCTGCCAAAACGGACCTGACGATTTTGAAATTCACACCAATGCAAACAGCCGCAACAAATCTGAACCAATAACCACAAGTAACCAATGAGATTTTTGGTGCGGAAACGCACAGTAATTAGCAAGCAAATGTGTGCAGAATTTCTGCAAGACAGCCAGCACCAGTGTGCAGGTAGCCGTACCCTTTATCAATCAGTTCAGCTGAATAACTAACCATGCAAGCTTCCTTTTTAATAAGTATAATAAAATGACTAACGACTAATGAATAGTTCTATAAACGTTATTGATAGTAATGCTACTTGATGTGAAAACACAAAGAAATCCTTGTGACATCTCGACACATGCTACCTATTTCCCCGCAAAAAACTGTATATTAAAGGAGTTGTCCAAGGAAAAATATTCAACAATTTTCAAACCAGCACCTGGATCTGAATACTTTTGTAATGGCTTGAAATTAAAATCTATTATAGCCAGTGAGTTATTAACTGAAGTCTATCTGTATAGCGCCACCTGCTGTTTGCTCTTTTTCTAATTTCTCTGTCCTGTGCTGTGAGATGGAAGCACATGCTCAGTTACATCGTTCAACTGCAGTAGAAAGGACCTGCCCCCTGTAAAAGGACACATGGGCTGCCAGCTTGATATAAATCCAGCAGAGCAATGAATGGGGAGATCTCTGGATCCATGGGAGGTACAGGGCTGGTTCTAGCTTTGTTACAAAGAGATTGCCATGTACCATATGATCTCTGAATGAATCACGAGACAACCCCTTTAAGGGGAAGTTACATAGCTTGATGATGAGCTAAGATTTCAGAAGCAGCTCTCTTTTGTTCATATATTGTATCCCATCCTATAAGGCGGCATCCCGTCAGCTGAAGCACGGGGAATTACACTCCTCATTTCCATGGATTGCCACTTTATGATAAATAAGCCGCAACCGTGGGTCTCACTAACAGGTCCAAATAATGAAATCTCACGGATGCAAATGCAACAAGGGGCCTTTAGGCTTTATTGTTCCTTTTTGTGTCTTTAGGGCTAATCCACGTGTCAAGGGAAGAAGATAACCTGGTCTTTGGCAAACTGAAATCTAACTGCCTGTTCCTATGGATAAAAAAAAAAAAAAAAGACTGAAATGTTAACCAGGAATTTCTCTAAAAAAGGCGAAAAAGCCTACAGCATGTGTGGAACAATGCCTAATATATGAGAGATCGCCTGATAGCAGCAATTCACGCCATGAATAAATGTAAATCAGTGGCTCCAAAATCTTCCTGGCTTAAAACGCGTCCCAATTTTCTCCGAAAGGAGGTGACTTTTATCCACTGGTCCATGGCTAATTTTACGTGCAATGCAAAACCGTTATTCAAATAGCAGAGAGCATTAAACTTCAGCACTTGCCCTGCATCGCTCTCAGCGCAGTTATCTTTCCTCCATTTTAATTTTAAAGTGACTTAGCAACAGCTTCCCTGGAAATCCCTGGAGGCTACCTACAGTACAGAGAATCACAAGCGGTTACAATTTATGACACCGATACAAACGCTTCTTTGCAGTAATGCGCAACTTTAAGTGAAATCACTTTCTAAGAAGATATACTGCCGCTATCTATATTTTATTTGCCATCTTAAACATATCGGGATCTTTATATAGTCTTATTTCCCCCCCTCTTAAATGTATTGCTTCTCTACAGTCCTCGCTGCAGATGGACTGCATAAATAAGCAATGTGCTATGAGGCTTCAGACTAGCCGATAAACCCCTTTCAATTTTCATGCCAGCTTCTTCTTTTGTAATTCAAATCCGCCTGAAAACTGGCAGCTCTGAAAACTGAAACAAGCACTGCCACAAATACCTTGTAATGCTATCGACCTTGTCTGCCCATGCAGTGAGAAAGGGGGATGCATATGTGTCTGCAGTCATCCAGATAACATAACTCATTTCTTCCCTCTGGATAACAGGAGCCAACGCAGGCCTCTGGACCAGAAGCAGTCATCACTAGGCAAACAGGATACATACCGCATGTCTTGCATGTACATATAGAAAACACGCCTGGGTGCCGCATACGCCATTCAATAGCTACACATAGCATAGATAATCTTGATGAAACATACAATATATCTTTAGCTAAAAGGAGGCAGTGGCATTTCAGACACCGCATTAAAAGTGACCTGTCCTACGATCAAATTCTAATTATTTCGCCATTCGGTCATCAGTGTATGAATATGGCACTTTAAGGGAATGTGTCATCAGAAAATGACCTATTGTTAAATCGCGTTTTAGGTTAAACATATTTTGAAAAAACTTTCCATAGTACCATCTATAAAAAAAATGTACATCATTTTCGCTCTGGACACTACACCTAATAGGTTGTGATTTCCTGTTCTGTACAGATTAGGGTAGGTTCATAGTTCTGTCACTTAAAGGGGTTCTGCAGTTTGTTTAAACTGATGATCTATCCTCTGTGAACGGAGCTTAGCCACGCCTAGTCGTGACGTCACTGGGCCAGCGGTAAACAGTGAGAAGGCCGCGGCATTGCTGGAGCGCCCCTGCCTTCTCAAACAGCTGATCGGCAGGGGTCCCGGGTGTCGGACCCCCGCCGATCATCAGTTTAAAACGAACTGCAGAACCCCTTTAATGGAGATACCGTATCCAACATAGCCAGATACTGCCACACACTGCCGGATCCCTATTAACTATATTTATTTATTTTATCCATTTGTATAGCTCTGCAATATTCCGCATTGCTTTACAGATATTAGCAAGCTGTCCCCAATAGGGCTCACAATCTACAGTGGATATAAAAAGTCTACACACCCCTGTTAAAATGTCAGGTTTCTGTGCTGTAAAAAAAAAAAATGAGGCAAAGATAAATAATTTCAGAACTTTTTCCACCTTTAATGTGACCTATAAACTGTACCACTCAATTGAAAAACAAACTGAAATCTTTTAGGTAGTGGGAAGAAAACAAAAAAAAACTTAAATAATGTGTTTGCATAAGTGTGCACACCCTCTTATAACTGGGGATGTAGCTGTGTTCAGAATTAAGCAATTACATTCAAAATCATGTTAAATAGGAGTCAGCATACACCTGCCATCATATAAAATGCCTCGGATTAACCCCAAATAAAGTTCAGCTGCTCTAGTTGGTCTTTCCTGAAATTTTCTTAGTCGCATCCCACAGCAAAAGCCTGCTTCTTCATGACCTCTGCACAGCATGCCTCTTCTGTCCATTGTGTCTATGGCCCATGTACGGTAGCTGCTCTCAAAAGGCAGGAAGTCTTAACATATTTTAGGTCTAGTGTCCAGTGTGAAAAATGCAGGAATATATAGAAAAGGAAATTGAAAAGAAGCCACAACAGTGACAGTCACATGACCGATATGACCAGCACCGACAGACCCCTTTAACTTATAAACGGGCTCCGTCAAGTTCTGTCATGGTCATATACCGGAGTCCATCTAATCTAGTCAGGTTACCAGAAAAAAATGAGGCAAACTGCTATTTTTCTGTCAAATGTGTCATATCTGTAATGTATGAACTTATTTAATGCTGAATTTATATATATATATATATATATATATATATATATATATATATTTTTTTTTACATACATATACACACACACTTAGATGGCAACCATACAACACAGTGCATTTCTTATTGGCTTTTAATTTATCTCCTCTAGCTGCAATCCTGATAAATGTGTATTTAATCTATTTGCCACATTTATGATCCAGATTATAGCTAAAGCGTGGAATGGAAGGATGGAATCACTTTTCGGAGAGAATAAAAGGACGGATCCGCTTATCAGCAGCCATCAGAAAGTTCATTAATCAGCTTGGCTTTGTGCCCTCCAAATTGAAAGGTTAAGTAATCCTCTGAGAAATATTTCTGGGAAGCACTGCCAATTGTCCAGAGAGAACCTGACATTCACTTCCCAGAGGATCACTAACCTGTAGTTTAACACTGTTTTGACCCCAAACAATTGTTGAAGGATAAATAAGCATGTAGCTTAGGCATATACAGTGAGGAACAGGAGTATTTGAACACCCTGCATTTTTGCAAGTTCTCCCACTTAGAAATCATGGAGGGTTTGAAATTCACATTGTAGGTGCATTCCCACTCAGAGACAGAATAAAAATAAAAAAAATTCCGGAAATCACATTGTATGATTTTTAAAGAATTTATTTGTCTTGCACTGCTGAACATAAGTTTTTGAACACCTGAGAAGCAGCAAGAATTCTGGCTCTCAAAGACCTGTTACTGTGCCTTTAAAAAGTCCACCTCTACTCCACTCATTAATCTAACTTAGTAGCACTTGTCTGAGCTCTTTAAAGACACCTGTCCACCCCAAAGTCAGTCATACGCCAACTACTACCATGGGCAAGACCAAAGAGCTGTCAAAAGACACCAGAGACAAAATTGTGGACCTCCACAAGGCTGTAAAGGCCTACGGGGCAATTGGCAAGCAGCTTGGTGAAAATACATCAACTGTTTGAGCAATTGTTAGAAAATGGAAGAGGCTAAAGAGGACTGTCAGTCTCCCTCGGACTGGGGCTCAATGCAAGATCTCACCTCGTGGTGTACCACTGATGATAAGAAAGGTGAGGAATCAGCCCAGAACTACAAGGAAGGAGCTGGTCAATGACATGAAGAGAGCTGGGACCCCAATTTCAAAGGTCACTGTCGGTAGAACACTACGCTGTCATGGTTTCAAATCATGCATTGCACGGAAGGTTCCCCTGCTCAAGTCATCACATGTCCGGGCCCGAAACCTGACAGATCTAGAGGAGATCTGTGTGGAGGAGTGGGCCACAATCCCTGTTGCAGTGTGTGCAAACCTGGTCAAGAACTACAGGAAACGTTTGACCTCTGTAATTGCAAATAAAGGCTTCTGTACCAAATCCAAGACAAATACATTCTTTAAAAATCATACAATGTCATTTCCTGATTTATTTTTATTTTTTATTCTGTCTCTAAGAGTGGGAATGCACCTACAATGTGAATTTCAGACCCCTCCATGATTTCTAAGTGGGAAAACTTGCAAAATCGCAGGGTGTTCAAATACTTCTGTTCCTCACTGTATAGGGGAGGAAAAGCAAAATAAAATTAACACTGTACACATAGCAAGAACATAAAATGTCAGTAATCAAATACTAATCCATCAGTTCTAATGAGAATATAAAAAGTGGACTTTCCTAGTGTCTTCTAATAGTTACTATGGTAAATATGCTGCTAATGTAGATCTGATCAGTGACTCAAGGTGACAACCAGAAGAGAGTGGTTTAATAATCAGTTTCCAAAGCTGAAGGGGTTATCCCACTAGAAGTATTGCTATACAATTAATAGGGAATTTTAAACAAAGTATTATTGCAATACACATATTGTTAGGTTTTTCATGCATTTCCTTTATCTCTTGGCGCCCCCTGCTGTTTATCCTTCTGGTCCACCTTCTCCTGCATTACGTGGTGGACTGACATGCTCAGTAGCTTCCTTGCTCACTTTCCCTTCTCTGGCATAGTTATCTCACAGAGAAGCAGGTAAAGTCCAGAAACCTTTCATTCATTCATCCCTACTTCTAAATGTATAGAATTTATACAGCTATATCTCTATCTAGACCTTGGAGAAGGAAACTGTGGCATTACATATTATATGCAGGAAGTGGATAACAAGTGCTAATTGCAATGAATCCTGGGTGATGCAAGGACTTGACTGACCCCTGTGAGCTTCTGCCTGCCCACAGAAAGGAAAGAAAGTCCTGCAGATAAGCAGGTGAGTAAAAACAAGTTTTCCATTTGTGGGATAACCCCTTTAAGGTTTGGGTAAGGAGGAGTTCACAGATTGCGTTTTTGAGGCGGAATTGTGTGTGGAGCTTATTTTTATAACTGTATAAATTCCTATTTATTTACTGAGCTCCCCTTAGTGGTGGCTGCAGGCCATGGGAAGCAGATTTAGCAATGTATTAATGCCACTTCTCTGGTGTAAAATATTCTGAATATGTGAATTTCAGACCCCTCCATGATTTCTAAGTGGGAGAACTTGCAAAATCTTAGGGTGTTCAATACTTCTGTTCCTCACTGTATGTAAATATCCCTCAACCAATTGAGGATTTGGGAGTTCAGTGGGTGTTGATGTATTTTCTACAGAGCATCTGACAGATACTTATTCCTATCTGGGTGACAGATTCCCACACTAATGTTGTTGAAACCAAGAGTACATGTGTGAAAGTGGTCTATTCAATAGATATATCCAGATTATCTAATAACCCTTCTCTTACAAATGAGCTAGGAAGAGAGCAGGGCCCATAAAAATTTGCCAGAAACAGATTTGCTCCAGCAGGCCCACTTCTGCCATGAGACAAGATGAATATCTCGCCTCAGGTGGTGGCTGACCTGCCTCTGAGGGGGCATCTGTTTAAGGCAGGGCACAGTACGGGCATCTGTTTAAGGCAGGGCACAGTACCCGGTGCCAGAAAATGGAATACAGGTGAGTATTTTTTTTATTTTTACTGTGTATATTCTGGCACTACCGGGGCCACAATAGGGGGCAGGGGAGAACATTATATATACTACCACTACAGAGGGGCCATTATATATACTACCACTACAGAGGGGCCATTATATATATACTACCACTACAGAGGGGCCATTATATATACTACCACTACAGAGGGGCCATTATATATACTACCACTACAGAGGGGCCATTATATATACTACCACTACAGAGGGGCCATTATATATACTACCACTACAGAGGGGCCATTATATATACTACCACTACAGAGGGGCCATTATATATACTACCACTACAGAAGGGCCATTATATATACTACCACTACAGAAGGGCCATTATATATACTACCACTACAGAGGGGCCATTATATATACTACCACTACAGAGGGGCCATTATATATACTACCACTACAGAGGGGCCATTATATATACTACCACTACAGAGGGGCCATTATATATACTACCACTACAGAGGGGCCATTATATATACTACCACTACAGAGGGGCCACTATATATACTACCACTACAGAGGGGCCACTATATATACTACCACTACAGAGGGGCCATTATATATACTACCACTACAGAGGGGCCATTATATATACTACCACTACAGAAGGGCCATTATATATACTACCACTACAGAGGGGCCATTATATATACTACCACTACAGAGGGGCCATTATATATACTACCACTACAGAGGGGCCATTATATATACTACCACTACAGAGGGGCCATTATACACTGCTCAAAAAAATAAAGGGAACACAAAAATAACACATCCTAGATCTGAATTAATTAAATATTCTTCTGAAATACTTTGTTCTTTACATAGTTTAATGTGCTGACAACAAAATCACACAAAAATAAAAAAAATGGAAATCAAATTTTTCAACCCATGGAGGTCTGGATTTGGAGTCACACTCAAAATTAAAGTGGAAAAACACACTACAGGCTGATCCAACTTTGATGTAATGTCCTTAAAACAAGTCAAAATGAGGCTCAGTAGTGTGTGTGGCCTCCACGTGCCTGTTTGACCTCCCTACAACGCCTGTGCATGCTCCTGATGAGGTGGCGGACGGTCTCCTCAGGGATCTCCTCCCAGACCTGGACTAAAGCATCTGCCAACTCCTGGACAGTCTGTGGTGCAACGTGACGTTGGTGGATAGAGCGAGACATGATGTCCCAGATGTGCTCAATTGGATTCAGGTATGGGGAACGGGCGGGCCAGTCCATAGCATCAATGCCTTCGTCTTGCAGGAACTGCTGACACACCCCAGCCACATGAGGCCTAGCATTGTCTTGCATTAGGAGGAACCCAGGGCCAACCGCACCAGCATATGGTCTCACAAGGGGTCTGAGGATCTCATCTCGGTACCTAATGGCAGTCAGGCTACCTCTGGCGAGCACATGGAGGGCTGTGCGGCCCTCCAAAGAAATGCCACCCCACACCATTAATGACCCAATGCCAAACCGGTCATGCTGGAGTATGTTGCAGGCAGCAGAACGTTCTCCACGGCGTCTCCAGACTCTGTCACGTCTGTCACATGTGCTCAGTGTGAACCTGCTTTCATCTGTGAAGAGCACAGGGCGCCAGTAGCGAATTTGCCAATCTTGGTGTTCTCTGGCAAATGCATAACGTCCTGCACGGTGTTGGGCTGTAAGCACAACCCCCACCTGTGGACGTCAGGCCCTCATATCACCCTCATGGAGTCTGTTTCTGACCGTTTGAGCAGACACATGCACATTTGTGGCCTGCTGGAGGTCATTTTGCAGGGCTCTGGCAGTGCACCTCCTGTTCCTCCTTGCACAAAGGCGGAGGTAGCGGTCCTGCTGCTGGGTTGTTGCCCTCCTACGGCCTCCTCCACGTCTCCTGATGTACTAGCCTGTCTCCTGGTAGCGCCTCCATGCTCTGGACACTACGCTGACAGACACAGCAAACCTTCTTGCCACAGCTCGCATTGATGTGCCATCCTGGATAAGCTACACTACCTGAGCCACTTGTGTGGGTTGTAGACTCCGTCTCATGCTACCACTAGAGTGAAAGCACCGCCAGCATTCAAAAGTGACCAAAACATCAGCCAGGAAGCATAGGAACTGAGAAGTGGTCTGTGATCACCACCTGCAGAACCATTGCTTTATTGGGGGTGTCTTGCTAATTGCCTATAATTTCTACCTGTTGTCTATCCCATTTGCACAACAGCATGTGAAATTGATTGTCACTCAGTGTTGCTTCCTAAGTGGACAGTTTGATTTCACAGAAGTGTGATTGACTTGGAGTTACATTGTGTTGTTTAAGTGTTCCCTTTATTTTTTTAAGCAGTGTATATACTACCACTACAGAGGGGCCATTATATATACTACCACTACAGAGGGGCCATTATATATACTACCACTACAGAGGGGCCATTATATATACTACCACTACAGAGGGGCCATTATATATACTACCACTACAGAGGGGCCATTATATATACTACCACTACAGAGGGGCCATTATATATACTACCACTACAGAGGGGCCATTATATACAGGGAGTGCAGAATTATTAGGCAAGTTGTATTTTTGAGGATTAATTTTATTATTGAACAACAACCATGTTCTCAATGAACCCAAAAAACTCATTAATATCAAAGCTGAATATTTTTGGAAGTAGTTTTTAGTTTGTTTTTAGTTTGTTTTTAGTTTTAGCTATTTTAGGGGGATATGTGTGTGTGCAGGTGACTATTACTGTGCATAATTATTAGGCAACTTAACAAAAAACAAATATATACCCATTTCAATTATTTATTTTTACCAGTGAAACCAATATAACATCTCAACATTCACAAATATACATTTCTGACATTCAAAAACAAAACAAAAACAAATCAGTGACCAATATAGCCACCTTTCTTTGCAGGGACACTCAAAAGCCTGCCATCCATGGATTCTGTCAGTGTTTTGATCTGTTCACCATCAACATTGCGTGCAGCAGCAACCACAGCCTCCCAGACACTGTTCAGAGAGGTGTACTGTTTTCCCTCCTTGTAAATCTCACATTTGATGATGGACCACAGGTTCTCAATGGGGTTCAGATCAGGTGAACAAGGAGGCCATGTCATTAGATTTTCTTCTTTTATACCCTTTCTTGCCAGCCACGCTGTGGAGTACTTGGACGCGTGTGATGGAGCATTGTCCTGCATGAAAATCATGTTTTTCTTGAAGGATGCAGACTTCTTCCTGTACCACTGCTTGAAGAAGGTGTCTTCCAGAAACTGGCAGTAGGACTGGGAGTTGAGCTTGACTCCATCCTCAACCCGAAAAGGCCCCACAAGCTCATCTTTGATGATACCAGCCCAAACCAGTACTCCACCTCCACCTTGCTGGCGTCTGAGTCGGACTGGAGGTCTCTGCCCTTTACCAATCCAGCCATGGGCCCATCCATCTGGCCCATCAAGACTCACTCTCATTTCATCAGTCCATAAAACCTTAGAAAAATCAGTCTTGAGATATTTCTTGGCCCAGTCTTGACGTTTCAGCTTGTGTGTCTTGTTCAGTGGTGGTCGTCTTTCAGCCTTTCTTACCTTGGCCATGTCTCTGAGTATTGTACACCTTGTGCTTTTGGGCACTCCAGTGATGTTGCAGCTCTGAAATATGGCCAAACTGGTGGCAAGTGGCATCTTGGCAGCTGCACGCTTGACTTTTCTCAGTTCATGGGCAGTTATTTTGCGCCTTGGTTTTTCCACACGCTTCTTGCGACCCTGTTGACTATTTTGAATGAAACGCTTGATTGTTCGATGATCACGCTTCAAAAGCTTTGCAATTTTAAGAGTGCTGCATCCCTCTGCAAGATATCTCACTATTTTTGACTTTTCTGAGCCTGTCAAGTCCTTCTTTTGACCCATTTTGCCAAAGGAAAGGAAGTTGCCTAATAATTATGCACACCTAATATAGGGTGTTGATGTCATTGGACCACACCCCTTCTCATTACAGAGATGCACATCACCTAATATGCTTAATTGGTAGTAGGCTTTCGAGCCTATACAGCTTGGAGTAAGACAACATGCATAAAGAGGATGATGTGGTCAAAATACTCATTTGCCTAATAATTCTGCACGCAGTGTATACTACCACTACAGAGGGGCCATTATATATACTACCACTACAGAGGGGCCATTATATATACTACCACTACAGAGGGGCCATTATATATACTACCACTACAGAGGGACCATTATATATACTACCACTACAGAGGGGCCATTATATATACTACCACTACAGAGGGGCCACTATATATACTACCACTACAGAGGGGCCACTATATATACTACCACTACAGTGGGGCCACTATATATACTACCACTACAGAGGGGTCATTATATATACTACCACTACAGAGGGGCCACTATATATACTACCACTACAGAGGGGCCACTATATATACTACCACTACAGAGGGGCCACCATATATACTACCACTACAGAGGGGTCATTATATATACTACCACTACAGAGGGGTCATTATATATACTACCACTACAGAGGGGCCACTATATATACTACCACTACAGAGGGGTCATTATATATACTACCACTACAGAGGGGCCATTATATATACTACCACAACATAGGGGGCACTATAAAACACAGAGGGGCTTTATATACTACCACTACAGAGTGGCCATTATACAGGGTGGCCTACAAAAAAGTAGCCCGCTTCCAGAGACAGTATGATAAGATGAACGAGCAAGTTGATTTTTATTTTAAAATTGCCCACAAGTCACAAAAGATGCTGAACGTTGTCCCCGTTCACGTCTATGCATCTTTGGGCACGTCGATTTATGTTGACATCATGATACTCCGCCAATGGAGAGCACTGTGCATCACCCACTGTTGTCACCAGATGAGCCTTTGTTGGTTGTGGGTGTCTTACAGTGTGGGTAGGTGTGTCTAGTCAATACAGAACTGCCCTACACTTTGTGAATGGTACAGTGACAAACCCATACTACTTGAATAACATCATTAATCCAGTCATTGTGCCTCTGTATGAACAAAACAGGCCGAATTTCATCTTCATTGACGACAATGTGCCAGCTCATTGATGTCGCATCATTAGGGATGATGCTGGAGACTGAGGGGAACCTCAAATGGAGTGGCCTGCACTTTCTCCAGACCTGAATTCCATTGAAAATTTAAGGGAGCAGCTGAGTCGCTGCGTAGAGGCGCGTAACTCTGCACCACAGTCGACTTGTGAACAGCATGAGATGGTGTTATCAAGCTGTAATTGATGCTCAAGGCCACATGATAAGTTATTGAGACAATGACATTTTTTGTGGGGGTATACCCACCACTGTTGTTGGCTTTTATTTCAATAAATTGTTTGAGATGAGGAAATCACCATTGCATGCTTCTAATTAAATGCCCTACTTCCATGATATAATATAACTGTAGCATGAACTTTTTCCATAAATTTCACCCGAAAGTCAAATATCCCTAACATTTTGTGAGTAGTGTATATACTACCACAAGGGGGGCATTATATGTACTACCACTACAGGAGGGCATTATACAACTAGAAGGGGGTGGGTGCACTATACATGCTAGCATTACAGGGGGCAGGATCACAATGTTGGGGAACCAGGAGCAGGGGATGATGGAAAAGTGAGGTATCAAAGATGTCTGTGTGTCACACTCTGCAGATACAAGACATGGCTGAAAGAAGTCATCAAGATAGTCTCATATCTGAATGGAGAAGATGAAGAAATAGAACTACATCAGAGGAGACATCACTGGATTTACTCCCCTGCATAACGGAAACAGGACGGATCCGTTATGCAGGTCATAGACTTCTATTATGACGGAATCAATAACAGAATGCCTCTAAAGGCATTCCGCTATGCATTCCGTCATAGAATTGCGTTATGGTCCGTGGTAACGGAATCTATGTATAACGCAATTCACCTTTTACCAGTGAACAAGTGTGAACGAATTAAAAAATATGAAATTCGCTCATTTCTAGTAATGTCCATCCACTTGTGTCTTGAACAGTAAGGCTGGGAGAAGGGGTTGGATTTAGAATTGGTCACGGGGTGGATTAAAATTTTTGCCTCAGGCAGCAGAAAGGCTAGAAATCACTTTTTAAATTAAAAATTATTTGTATTTTGCATTTCCATATTCTAACATCCATAACATTTTAGGTGACGGCAGCTGTGTGCTTGTTTTTTGGTATATATGACTGTTTGATCTCTTTTTGTTTCATTTTATGAGAAATGAGGTGGGCAAAAATTGCACTTCTGTCAATGTTTTTTATTGTTATTTTTTAAGTGGATTAGGGCCTATTCAGATGGGCGTATGATTGGGTCCGCACCTGTTCCTCAATTGCGGAATGCACATGGCCGGTATCTGTGTTCTGCGGATCAGCAAAACACTACGGCCGTCTGAATGAGGCCTTACCAAACTCTATAAATAACATGATAACTTTATTCTGTGGGTTGATACAATTATGGTGAACTTAAAGTGGCCCTGGAAAAAATACTAAAAGTATTTTGTAGTTGGGTCCAAATTGATGGAAGGAAGGGTCAGCAATACCATATTGAGGCACATTATACCGTCCCAACAGAGCCAAACACCACAGTCCATCACAAAATACTGCCAGCAGCACAAAATACATTCCCCAAAATGTCCACTGGCTGGCTGTGAGGAGGGCTCAGGTGGCCCCCTGGGCATCAGCCCACAGGGTCGTTTCCCTGTAAGGACTATGGCCAATCCACCCCTGATGGCAACACCAAATTTTTATTTAAATTTTTACTATTTTTGCCTTGTAAAACTACTTGTGATATGATTTTGTATTGTCATATTCTAACACCATTACATTTTTATTTTTTTACAGGAGCTGTAGGAGGATTTGTTTTTTTGTGGGATGGGCTGTAGTTTTCAGTGGCACCCTTTTGGGGTACATATGTTTTTTTCATCACTTTCTGTTCCATATTTTGGGAGGCAAGATGGTCAAATAATTCTGCAATAGCAATTCTGTCCATATTGTTTATTGTGTTCACTATGTAAGGTAAATAATATGATAACGTTATTCTGCTGATTACCGGTATATGAATATAATGATACCCAATTTGTGTTGCCATATACTAGTATATTCTATACTATTTTTTTTATCATAAAAATCACCATATTTTAAGACCCAGATTTCATTTTTCTATCAAGGCAGCTGTCTGAGGGCTGTAGTTTTATTGATACCATTTTGAGGTACCTATGACTTTTTGAACATTTTTATTTCATTTTTTTTGGGGGTGAGATTTGCAAAAATTGCAATTCTGTCAGTGCTTGTTTTTATTTTTATGATGTTCTCCATGCAGTATATACAATATGATAACTATACAATACCAAATTGATATAGTTTTTTAATGTTTTACTACTAATACATCATAAACATTTTTTTTAATTAGAAATAAATAGTATTTTTTATTGACATATACTAACATCCATAACTTTTTTTATTTTTCTCCAATATAGCTGTCTGAGGACTTATTTTTTGCTATATTGACTGTATTTTTTATTAGTACGATTTTGGAGTATATATGACTTTTTGATTGCTTTTATACCATTTTTTTGAAAGGTAAGGTGACAAAAACAGCAATTTCGGCAACATTGTTTAATTTTATTTAACAGTTTTCACCACATCGGATAAGTAACAATCATTTTATAGATCAGGTCATTACGGACGTAGCAATACCAATTATGTGTATTTTCTTTTTTTTTTAATCTTTTTCACCAATTATAAATGAGCATAAACAGGAAAAAGCTAACTCTTATCTTAATTGAAAATAATTTTTTTTTATTTTTTTTTAACCCAGTCCCACTTGGTTCTTGAAGATCCAGTGGCTGTACAATGCACTGCAATAGTCTTCAATTGCAGTGCAACGTAATGTCAGTTTTACACTGACTCTAAGGGCTAATGCACACAACAGTTTTTAGCTGGTGCCCTTATTGCAGCCTGCAAACAGTGCACCACATTTTTTGAATGGGTCCGCAATGCGAAGGTGTGGAGAGGAACGGAGGTACGGAAACACGGTTTTCTGTGCATGATCTACTTTTTGCGGTGTGGACAGTCAGATGCGGATCGCCTGCATCCGTATACGGCGGCCCGCAATTTGCCTTCTGCTACATTCGTGTGTATAAGCCCTAAGCCTGATCAGACCCTGCCTCTGGCAGGCTTAGATACATGGCAAGCCTGGAGGCTTTTGTAAAGGCTCTGGCTGCATGGCAACCATAGGGACGCTGACATTGCAGTACAACGGCCTGAAGGAGGAAGAGAGGGTGCCGTTAACCCCATGGATGCCGCTGTGGCTACTCGTGACTTCTAAGGGGTTAAACAGCCGGAAGTGGTGCCAGCACTGATCTCGGCTGTTGCAGCAGAGTGTTAGCTGTATATTACAGCTGACACCTGCTGCTGATGGCGGCGGCTCAGTCACTGAGCCGTTGCCATCTCAAGCATTGGGGTGGCATGGGCACAGTGGGGCCAGCCATTACTGTTATTCAGGCTCTGATTTCCACCGTCACAAATGGTGGAGGTCAGAGCCTGAAAACAGCAATCGCTCGCAAGAGACCACTCTGATTGGTCCCTTGCCGGCTTCTCCGAGGCTGTGACACTTGTCACAACATCCGGTAAATGTTCGGACGTAGCTATATGTCTGATTACAGAAACTTACATGCAATCTGGACATACAGCTACATCCATTTAGATCAAAGGGTTAAAAACCTGACATCCAACATACATGTACAGCGAAAGTCAGGAAGTGGTAAAAGGGGTATTCTGGTTACCTAATATTATCCCTTACTCACAAGATCGGGAATAACTATTAGATCAGAGGGGGTCCTACCACCGGGCCCCATACTGATCATGAGAATGGGAGCCCCCATACCCCGTGGAGTCCCCCAAAATGAACAGAGCAGGCAGTTGGGCATTCACATGCCCGTTCCATTGATAGACATTACAGCACCCTGTGGATAGGGGATAATGTTACATAATTAGAATACCCCTTTAAGAGCCCAGAACAACCTCTATACACTAACATGGGTTAGTGGCACAGCAACAACCACCAGGACAACACCTCTGCCAATTTCAGGCTAGAAATTAATTCTTGCACTGTTAGTTTTGATGAAATGTCAAAATGTGCTTCCTGTTCTCCGTAGCATGCCCAGTAATGCCCCTTCTCCTATAGTATTTATTTTAACTAAGGGAGCAGCAGCATGAAGATACTTCGGGTCCTCTTACACGGCCTGATGACAGGTCAATAACAAGTCCTCATTGACAAAGGGCCTTTCACAGGCCCAATTCAAAATGAATGTGGGACGAACAATCCTTATTACAGTAGTTCATCTCCCATTCACTTTAGATATATTCTGCTAGCAAACTATTGTTAGAGCTGTGGGTCCACCCGATGCTATGTACAGAATGGGGCCCCTGAAGTGAAAGAGAACACAACATTCATGCGTGGTTTCTCTGCATTTACTGCTATGGGACTTCCAAAAATAGCTGAATGTCCCACCTGGGTTATTTCCAGCAGTCCTAGAGCAGTGAATGGAGAGGTGGCCACACTTGCGCTGCTTGTTCTACCAACATATTCCCTGAAGACTGACTCCCATTTCAGACCCTTGAAAGTCTACAAAAAGAATGGAAGTTGTAATCATTTACTTTTTGTTACAAAAATGCTCCAGTTGTGAGATATTCTTTTTTACTTCATTATAAATGGTGCCACCTGGTGTTTAAATGGTATAGTAGGACTGGGCAATTAACCAAATCAATTTGATTATTTTGCCCTTTTAGTGCCCAACCCAGGGCCTTTTAAAAAAAAAAATAATCAAATAATCAAGTTTATTTGGTCTGGATTTATCAGCGCAGACTGTGTAGTCTGTTAATTCCCAGCTGCCCACGTAATTAATCATGAAGCGGGCAGCATGTACTATAGAGACCCCATACAGGCTGTGTTGATACAGTGCCCAAGATTACTGCAGGAGCCTAGCAATAACTGTAGTCAGGCTTCTGCTGACTCCGATCTTGGCTGTTTACTTCCCTAAAAGCTGTGGTCGATAGCAATGGTGGCATCTAGGCAGCTACACTGAGGGAGGGGGCTCCATGTCGGTATCGGCCCCATTGCACTATAAAAGTGATGTCCCCAGGCCCCAGGTGAATGAATGATTAAAGATTAATACAGTTTAATAAAAATAAAAAAAAAACTGGTTTAGGCTACATGCACACGACCATTACATGTCTGTTTTAAGACCAATGGTAGTCTATGGGGTTATTCACACAGCATTTTTATTTATGGTCAGTTAAAAACGGACCTACAAAAAAACGGAACATGTTCTATCTTGTTCGCTTTTCACTGACAGACTGCCCCCATACAGTTGAATGGGTCAGTTTTTAACGTCTGGGTCAGAATGGCATCAGTATAAAAAAAAAAGTGTTAAAAAAGGACAGTTTATCCGTTTTTAACCGACTTTATTTTTTAGTGTGCATGTAGCCTTAATTTTGTAAAAGTAGCAAAAGAAACACGCACATGCATACGGTATTGCAGTGTTCAATATAAGTCATGCAATTGATTTTTTTTTTTTAAATGGACTTTTTCTATTTGCGCTCAAATACTCTCCCCCCCCCGATCCCAAACAAAAAAAATCTTAATCAATAAGTTCAATGTACAATGGTACCAATGAAAACTAAATCTCGCCCACAAAAAACGAGCCCCAAACTGCTATATCATTAGAAAAATGAATAAGTTATAGCTCTTGTGGCTACATAAAAAAACTATTGTTTTCCCATGAAACGTGCCATTATTACTTAAAAGTAGTAAATTACAGATAAAACTACACATATTTGGTATAGATGCAATCGTATTGACCCACAGAATAAAAGTAACATGCTAGTTATGCAACATGGTGAATGTAGTATAGTAGTGCACAGGACAATGGTGGAATTGCTTCCCCCCCCCCCCCCCATTACTACCCCGCCAAAAAAAATGTTACTAAAAAGTTACTAAAAATTCAAAACATTAAAATTCATTTAGCAAAAAACAAGCTCTCATAACTACCGTATTTTTCGCCCCATAAGACGCACACCCCCCCCCCAAAAGTGGGGGGAAAATGCCCCTGCGTTTAATGGGGCGAATGCTGCCATTTTACATTGCAGTCTGCGATGCATCAGCTGGAAGGGGGGAGGGAGGAGGGGCCGGTGTCATGCAAATGCGGCGGGGCCGGTGCGGTCACTGTACTCCGGCCCCGCCGCTCACTCACTCTTCCTTAATGCCTAAACCTTTTATAATAATAACTTTAATTGAAGTTCCGATCCTCAGCCCCATCTGTACTACTTACTAAATGTCCTGTAGCAGGCAGAGCAGGGCGGGCGGCCATAACTCACTGATGTCACGTGCCTGCGCCGCCTACTTCATTCATAAAGTAGGCGGCGCAGGCACGTGACATCAGTGAGTTACGGCCGCCCGCCCTGCTCTGCCTGCTACAGGACATTTAGTAAGTAGTACAGATGGGGCTGGGGATCGGAACTTCAATTAAAGTTATTATTATAAAAGATTTAGGCAATAAAGCAGTAAGTGAGAGGCAGGGCCGGAGTACAGTGACCGCACCGGCCCCGCCGCATTTGCATGCCACAGGCCCCTCCTCCCTCCCACAGGTTTAGCTCCGGTATATTAGGGCATCTGTGGATGCCACTATTATGGGGTGGGGGATATGTGGATGGCACTGTTATGGGGTGGGGGATCTGTGGGTGACACATATATAGCAGTGCCATCCACAGATCCCCCTCCATAACAGTGCCATCCACAGATCCCCCTATAGTAGTGTCATGCACAGACCACCATTAGTTCAAAACCCACCAAAAGCACACCTTTTGGTTAAAACATTTTTTTTTCTTATTTTCCTCCTCAAACACCTAGGTGAGTCTTATGGGCCGGTGCGTCTTATAGGGCGAAAAATACGGTACATTGCGCCAGAACGCCATAAAAATGCAAGATTATTTTTTTTTTAATAACTAATCATTCTTAAATTTTGACTTTTTTTAATGCAATAAAACATTAGTAATGTGCACATAGACCTACTGAAGTGGTCATACATGGTCAGTTCCATTATTCAACTGCCACCAGCCAAATCTACTGTTAGAAGCTGTGGTAGTTACAGAGAGATAGCTACAGCAAAAAGGACACACCCCTGAGAAAAGACACATCCTCTGAAGAGAATCTAAAAGAGCAATTGGTGCAATGAATGTGGAGGTCTCTGGACCCATGTGAGGAACAGGGCTAGTTCTTTCTATTTTAGAAATTGATTAGCACGTACTGTATGATGTCTATTTTCATTTTTACACCAGGCACAGCATAATCCCTTTAATGAGAAATGTGTGTTGGGGACCTGTTACTTACATACATACAGTAGGTACGCAATTCCCTGCAATGATATAGCACTTGCACTTTATAATGTATCTCATAGTTTAACGAAACAACATTTTTCTTTTTTTTTTCCCATGATAAGAGCCCTAACACTTATTTTTTTATTTTTATCAATGTAGCCTTATAATAACTAGTTTTTTGTGGGATGAGTTGCATTCTTCAATGGCACTATAGTGGGGTACATATAACTTATTAGTTAACTTTTATTAACTTTTTTTGGGGGACAAAAAAACCCCTGCAATTTCGCCATAGTTTTTTGCATTATAAATTTTGCGATGCTCATGGCGCATCATAAATAACATGTTACCTTTAGGCTAGGTCTACGCGATGACATTTGTCGCATCAATGTCACGCAAAACTTTTTATAATGGCAGTCTATGGTGTCGCACTGCAACATGCTGCGACTGCGACAGTCGCAGAAAATACATTCGAGATGGATTTTTGTGCGATTGTCGCGTTGCAGTAAGTCGCGCGACAAATGTCATCGTGTAGACCTAGCCTTATTCTGTAGATCAGTACAATTGTGGTGATACCAAATTTTTTTATAGCTTTTTCTTAGGTCTTACTAATTTTGCCTTACTAATTTAAATACACTTGTAAAAAAAAAGAATCCTGAGAGCTATAAAATGTTACTTTTCATTTGACAATGCTTTGTGAGTTTTTTTTTTTTTTGCTGCAGTTTTCATTGGTACCACTTTTTATTCCACAGGCAGAATAAAGAAAAAAGCTGCAATTATGGACATTTTTTGCCCCACAGAATTCACCGCATGGTACAATTGACATGTACAACTTTATTTTGTGGGTTAATATGATTATGAGGATACCAAATTTCTACAGTAGTTTTTATGTTTTAAATATTTTTTTATTTTATAACTTTTTTTGGGTGCCCATATTCTAAAAGCCATAACGTTTTTATTTTTCAACCAATGGAGCTGTGGGCAATGCACAGTTATGTTGTGGTGCGGCAAGGGCTTGAATGGTATTTTCGAGCTGTTGGAAAATTTGGCCAAAGAAGGTAGATGTTATAAAACAATAAAAGAATACGTATTTACACCAGTTAAATCCTGTGACAGTGCTTCCGCTCCAGTCCCCCCTGGTGGCCTGTGTTTACTTGGCTGTAGCTGTATATCCTATAGGGTGTATTAGACTGCAGATTTTCAGGCAGATGACCGCTAACTAGCGTTCCTATGAACGCTCATTAACGATCATCTGTCAGTCTAATACTGCCTGCAAATGCCCGCTCATTCATCGGGTAATGGTAATTTTTAAGCATGCTTAAAGAATCAAAATGGTGCCAGTGGCAGATCGCGCTGTGCAGTAGCAATCTGCCACAGGCACACCGCTGCCCTGCATGGGGATGAGCGATGGCATAGCCAGGGAGGACATCTCTGCATGGTATCGCTGCACGCTTCCCCCCTGACATTCGTGTGCGGCATCAGGGTGTCTAATACACCCTTAAGTGTTGTGGGAAATTATGGCTACATAACCACTGCAGACAATTTGACACAGACCGAGGCGCGGATCAGATATTAGGCAGTCTAAAGATGTGTCTGAGTTATTACAGTGACTGAAGCTGGATAATAAATTTGGTGCATCTTTAAACGGTCTAGTTTAAGTTGAAATCACCTATAAAGCTAGCTTATTTTGCAACAGAACTTTTGGCGCCCACCCCTTTCCTTCTAAGTCACACCCATTGATTTAAGCCACATCTCTAGATGGTTGTGTGAAAAGCACTTGATAAATTTAATGCAAAGCATGTAACTCCAGTTTTTGGGAACAAGTTATATCGGTATTTTCAGGAAGAACAAAAAGAAAAGCAGCCAAATAAGAAAGACTTTGGGAGAGAGACCAATTGGGAGTTGAATAGAGAAGTAGATAGGGTAAAAGGGAGACTTATAGGATGGAGGAAATAAAATAAAAAAGCTAGGAGGGGGAACAACGAAAATGAAGGAAGCAGGAAGAAAGGAATGAATGGAAAAAAAAATCAAGAGGAAAGTGATGGAGTTAGAGGTGGGGGAGAAAATGGAGGGAACCTAGAAGTGAAGGAAGGCAAAAAGAGAGAGAAATAAAATGGCGAGAAAGAAAAGACGAGAAGAGCAGAAATGGAGGATGGAGCAGATGCGAGAAAAGAAAGGGAGGGGGAGTAAGTTTCTTTTTTTTTAAAAGTGTAAACTTATTTTTTCTTGCAGAACAGGCTCTATTCACATCTTATTTTCTAGCTATAAGGTCATTAAAAAAGAAAGAAAGAAAGAAAGAAAGAAGGGAAATGTTTGTAATGCAGCCTAGCCCATTTATGTTTATCATAGGATGGCTTCCTTTCTGAATAAGTCTGCATTCAGTGAGGGTACAAGAAACGTCACTGTCCACAGAATCCAACACCTGTAAGAGTCCCGAGTGTACATATCACATCTCGTGCTATAAGCAATAGCCATACTGTGCTTTGAAATGACCTTTTTCTTGCAGCTTGTTTCACTAACTATCAGATTATGCAGTGAAACCTCTCCACAGGCTAGCACTTTCAGAAGACTACCCCCTTATCAAGACCCGATTTTCAATTCCCCCATTTCTTACACATATTAGCCTTCTTTTTTATGTTTCAAGTTGTTCAAAATGGGTCCAATTTTCTTTCACACACTTAATATACTGTATAAACCTGGAAACTTTCTGTGTATAACTTTGTGGAGCTGAACTATTTCCTACTGAAAATTATTTATTTTTATATACTGATAAAGCGAACCTCAAAACTGTGGTCCAGCACTTTTGTTTAATATCACGTACAGGCCAACTACTTTACGGACAACCCAAAGTGTTAGATACTAGACCAAAATTTTAATTATTAACCCCATCACATCATACAAGGCATCAGCTGTGTGATATAGCTGACACCTGTCTGCAATGACCAGGATTTAACCCCTTGGACCAGAGCGTCTGAGGGGTTAGGCAGAGGGAGGGGGTTCTGATCAGATACTATGGCAGACTGGGACCTTGTGAAGGCTCCCAGGCATGCCATAGCTAACTGCCTGCCTGTTGTCTCACTTCAGCAAATGACATTTATTGGGTAGAGGAAGTTAATACAAGGCACTTACTAATGTATTTTAACTATCCATATTGCTTCCCTTGTCGGCAGGATCATTTTATACACTGATTGTTTCCACGGTTATGACCACCCTGCAATCCATTAGTGGTGGTCGTGCTTGCACACTTTAGGAAAAAGCACCAGCCTATGAGTGCTACCAGAGAGTCCGGCGATTTTTCCTATAGTGTGCAAGCACGACCACCACTGAGGGATTGCAGTGTGGTTATAACCATAGAGAGACAAGCAGTATATAATATGATGGGAAAATGAATCCAGCCAGCAAAAGAGGCAATATGGGTAATAACAATACATTAGTAATCGCCTTGTACTAACTTTCTCTACATGATAAATGCCACTTGCTGAAGTGAGACAACCCCTTTAAGCCCTGCCTGCGGAATGGCTTAATAAGATGCCTGTCAAATTCCAGTAGTATAAACATACATAAAAAATTATTTTAAATATATAAAATATATAAAAAAATTCAAATCACCCTTTCCCAATTTTTTTTATATAAAAATAAACAATAAAAAAAATAAAACATAATTGGTATTGCTGCATCCAAAAACGTCAAAAGCATTAAAATATGAAAAATAATCATTGTGGAACATCATAATGAGACAAACAATAAAAATGGCTCATTTACTGTTATACTGTTTTTCAAATCACCTCCTTAATTTTTTTTATTAAAAGTGATTTAAAAAAAAAGTCATATATACCTCAAAATTAAATAGATAAACTACAGCTCGCCCTGCAAAAAAAACAAGCCCTCACAAAGCTCTTTAGATGGAAATTCAAGGAAAGTTACCATAATGCAAAGAATTATTTTTTTCAAAGAGAATAAAAATAAATATACGCACATATATACAAATATATGACCCCCAGAATAAGGTAATTTTTCCCTTTTTCCAAGACATTACAAAATACAACTTGTCCTATAAAAAAAAACAAGCCCTTATCTAGCTATTTGAACAGAAAAGTAAAAAAGCTATGACTCTTGGAAGGTGGGGAAGAAAAAACTAAAATAAAGACATGAAAATTGTCTGGCTCCTTAAGATGTTAAAGGAGCAAGGTCTTGGGGTATAAACATGACCATTACATAGGAAGAAAATACTTTCAATAATTGCTTTCATTGAGAGTAACTTTGAGGTTTGTAAGATGTGATTACCCACATAACATTTGGATTTTATTTTACATTTTATTCCATCCAGATCCATTTTAATCAGGGGCTACTAGACAATCGACTAGAAATGGAAATTTTTCATTCCTACACAATATACCGTAATATGCTTGTCCTCAACATACCCAAAGACTGAACAAGCAGGTAGGACCTCATTAAAACATGCTGCTAATAGGAAAAAAATGAATTATATTGTATTTTAATTATTCCTTGTCTTGGAGATATTATTAAGCGAAAACTACCTGTCAGCTAGCTATCTCCAAATAACGTAATGTACCTGCACTACTTCACCCTGTGAACTCCCATATTTAGTAGAAATCTAAGACACCTCTGGAATAAGTGGTTGGTAACCAAGTATGTCACTGTCAATTACAGCCACTAGATTCACTTTTCTGTTCACTTTCACAATGGGAGAAGAGCTATGGTAGTGTGTGCTCTGCTGAAGAGCATGCAAACTATTCATTTATCTTATCAAGCAAGAGACTTAGTGATATACAATATCATATGCTGAAGGGTGAAATAAAAAAATACTAATAAATCAGTTCAGAGATTAAAATAATAAAAGAAAATAAATTAAGGCGCTCTACGAGCATTGTGTATGATATATACTTTATGGTTCGATGTTCTTTCTATAAGAAAGCAAACTTCCAAAAAAAAATAAAAAATATAGCAAAAAAAAACTAATAAAAAAAACAAAACGTAAAGACCTAGTATTCATGTTTTTTATGGTCTAATGGCACATTGCTTGGAAGGGTAATTTCAGCCAATTGAAACATTTTTTTTTCCTCCTAAAACAATGAAATACTGTACCCAAAAGCATAGATTCAATCTGCAATTTTAAGAATTTAACAAAAAGAATCGGAGGAAAAAGTAACAAATATTCCTGAATTTAACAGCAAGGTTTATTTAAGAACAAGTAAGCTAATACTCCAAAGTATAGCCATATATGTCTTACAAGAACAGTGTAAAGTCGTAAAGATATTTTATATTTCAACCATAAAAAACTAAAATCATATCCTGTCCAGCTTACATCATCTTCCTGATAGTACATCCAAAAGAAATGTGAATGCACTATAAAACCAATACAATGAAGAAAAAATAATAATCAACACAATAAAAAAAGTTCAAAAGAAATCTAAATATAATGCACCCTCTGCAACTGTAGATACATGAAAGCCGTCTTTAAAGGGATGGTCGCACATCCCACCCAACTATTAGGAACAAACTGGACTATACGTAACTGGCACACAGTGTACAATAACCAGATAAAGCAGGATACCATGCTAAACAAGCTACTACTATCATCTACTGTATGAAATAAAGAATCCATAAATGAAAACAAAAAGATGATAAAGTAGACATCATGTAAGTAATACCGTTTCTTCACGACACTACAAACCAATGATCTGCAGCCAGACGACGGGTAATTGTGTTTCACTAATCTTCTTTAAGACTGCTGTGATATATCCGCCTCACACTATTGTTTTTATGATATAACTAACAACATAAACCTTATCAACACGATATAATAGAGACATGATATCATTTTATAAATGATAGACAACTACAAACGGCAACGACTTTACAATTAATGTCCTCCAAATAGGAACCTTAAACCTAAGGATCCCGCATGTTTGCTGGACCGTACATTAAACATGGATGTTCAGTGGTCATTATTCAGCAACATGATACTGCAGTCTGGTAGAACTTTCTAAAGGAAGGTTTGTGACATGATGATCCCCTGAAAATGCTTAAATCAACAGATGAACAAAGCACCTTCTTGGAATTTTATGTTTCAGGACTGTTTACAGCTAAAAGTAACAGATCATAACCCGAGGAGAACGCTATTCTGTGCCTATTTAACCATTACTTGGAGGGATGAAACAAAACTAATGACTTATTAGCCAAGTATGAGAGTTATCCAGGCCTAATCCACCTATTGTTCATGAACCCCCTCCCCCGGCCGGCAGCAGTGTGCTCTCTGCTGGTGAATCAGGGCCAGGGCAACCTTACATCGAAAACAATGGCTACTAGGAACCATTCTGAATTGCGGCCTTTTCCTAGCAAAGGCCTTTTCGTGGACTGTCCATCAGAAATGTAAAAAAAGTGACAAATGCTGCTACACCTGTCACATTCGATTGAGTAATATGTAAGTGTATGGAATAAGAGATCACTACATATACGCAGCAAATATAAAGGGGAGGGAAGTGGTCCCAATGTCAACATGGGCTGAGAAAGGATGATGGGGATTCTTTCTACAACTCCTGTTGACTTTTCCAGAGACAATGTCTCAATAAATATTAACAGATTACACAGTAAATAAAGCCCCCCTTCTAGTCTGACCAGAGGGAGTTCCTGAACCTGGACGATAATTTAAGTCAAACGCTAGGCGTGTTCATCACTGCCAACCGACAAGGTCTGGTTCCGTGTTACACTGTCTTCTGGGTTAGTAAAACCTTTCATGACAAGGTATCTTAATGTTGTGTCAAGAAAACAGTACCATTCATTAAAACATTACGATTCCTATATTGTTTTTATTATCTATCTTATTTAATTTTTTTTATTAATTTTAACAAGTTTATTCCAATCATCACTACTTGCTTAATGTAAACCTAAAGGGTAAATGCATACATTATGTGCGGAAAATTCACATGTAATATAATACCAGCTAGATAGATGAGATTTTCAATATCTCATGTACACAGTGCGGAAATTTTACCTGCGGTGCGGATTATTTTTGTTCGGATGGATTTTCCGTACAGATTTCACTCTTTGCAATCCAAAGAGTGAAATCTAGGGGCAAATCCATGTCAAAATCTTTAAAAAAAAAAAAAACACATGAAAATTCTGCTGCGGATGGGGGCGAAAGCCGTAGGAAAGGAACGCCACTGCTGTTGTAGACATTCGGGTTTTCAGATGCAGTTCTGAGGCTAAAACCAGGTAAGGATCATAAAAGGAAAGATTCTCTTTCTCCCCTTTTTTGAATCCACATCCAGTTTTAGCTTTAAAGACTGCATCTGAAGACCTGGACATGTACGAGCAGCCTGATACATTTTATATAATTTCAACATTTTTACCAGCAAAGTTTTGATTGAGCAGCGAATAACAAAATACATCTTGTATCCGCTATATCCATATACAACGCTATGTACAGAAACAACTAAAAGCCAGTCACTCTTCACTAACCATTCTCCCCAAGAAATAGAATAGACATCATTAAAAACACACTGATAAGTTAATAGGCTTCCTATTAAATTGGGCCTAGAGTGCGTGAGTCCGAGACAGGGACACTACGAGCAGGGACCGATAAATTGTAGAACCGCTGAAAGTTATAAGAAACTCTACAGATAGAATGTGTATAAAAACATGTTACAGAACCACAAGCCACCAGTTATTTTCTTATTCAGACACATACACACATATAGTATCTCACACCACAATATTTGACAGTTTCCTTTTAATAAAACAGGTAACCAGTAATGGATTTTGGAAGGTCATTTTTACCATAAGTCCTTCCTTTGTATGGAGTCTTACTACTTCATTTTAGGATGATTTATTATTCAGCATAAAATGGCCACTCAGCAAACAAATGAACTGTATCATATTTCATTGATCATCGTCCCGTTAAGAACACTTCATCTACTTCAAAAGCATGCTGAATCAATACGTGTCAGGCGGGTGTCTTCATCGCAGGCATCTCATACGCAGATGACCGCTACTTTGCCATAATTATCAGTAGGTATGAGACAGGTTTACTAAACTGTAAAATGTAGCGATACCTCCACAGGGCAGCAGATGGCGCCATTTCCCTTGGCAAATTACAATGAATCGCTGTGGCAGAGTGCCGAGGACAAAGTTTTACTATGTTACAGAACAGTCTTTATCCCATTAAATGTGATTGGTACATGCGGCATTAACTTATTTACAGCTTAGCAGTGAGTAAATGTACCCAATCTCATTAACAAAATGTGAATTGTCAACTGAGATTATCTCACAGCAAGGTATAATGGCAAAAAGAGCCGAAGCCGTATTTAACCATTTAAAAAAAGAAATAAAAAAAAAAGCGTCTGGTCCAAATCTAAAACTGCTTTAACTAATTCTCAGTTCGCATGTTTTCATATTGAACTCAGAAGTAGAATCTGAAGAAACAGCAGTGTATTCATTAGAATGGATTGCAAGAATAAAATATATATATATATATATATATATATATATATATTATACACACACACACGGTATATATTTATTTATATATATATATATATATATATATATAAATAATACACACACACGGTATATATATATATATATATATATATATATATATATATATACACATACATACATACACACACACATATATATATATATATACACACACACACACGGTATTATATATACACAAACACACACACACACACACACACACACACACACACACATATACACCGGTATAATTTAATTTTTTCTTTCTTTCCCCTAATTAAATCTGCAAATAGGCTGGATTTACATTTTCCTAGATCATGAATGAAACGGTTAAATGACTAATTCCACCGTACTGGATCTGCAGAGATGTGTAAATTTGAGCTCTATGCACAAAGGCAATGGTCGTTAACAAGATCCATCATTGCATAGTTGTGAATTGACAAATCTCTGCCACCCTACAATATATGATCCCAGTGAGGAGAGCGCACATACAGCCTGAGCCCAGCTTACTTCAGTCCAGAAAGGATCTCTCCAAGGTCTCTGAGTAGCTTTCAGCTGGGGGCACATGACTACCTTCTAGGGCTGGAAACTTCATGGAAGAGTAAATAGTTTAGTCGTAGGAGCAAATAATCTAGCTGGATCTACTTACAGTTAGGTGGTACTGCCTCCATATTTCTGGGCAAGCCTGGAACATAAAAAATATTGATCAGTTAGCAGCATGAAACAAGGTGCTTTACAGCCTGTTGGTTTTGGCATAATAAAGCATCTGCTGGTGCCGGTCACAGGCAAAGAAGAAGCTTAGCTGAAAGGGCCTGGATTTCAGCTTCAAAAAACCTGGCTGCACAGTTTAATTGAATTTTACACTGCTTTAACACACCCTGTTACTGAGAGTAAGCCAGAAAAGCCTCCACCTCCTTAAAAGTTTTTTTTTTGGAATCTTTGACTTAATACTTGAGCCATGTGCATCTCTGGCTCGGAATAAAAGTATCTACTGTTATTATACAGAGTGCATACTGTATGTGGATATGAGTGTGGAGGTGGGGGCAGGGGGTAAGGGAGTAGTCAGCACATTTACAAACTGCACAATTAAGAAAATATACAAGTTACTTTAATTTTCTAGGTAATCAACTAGTAACCTCGTCTAAAACGAGTCTGTGTGCTGCAGAAATGGCACCAAAGGATGATCGTCAATATAATGCCTGAGACTAGTAGTTACACTGCACAGACCCTCTATTCATGATCATGCCTAGTGTACCAGCTTGCTGCAACCAAGACAATGATATCACTTTTTAACAGTACATAAAAAAAAAAAAAAGTCTAATTAATTAAATCTACACTAACATTAACCTTGGCTATATCTTCATATACTGTATAGTAGCAGACCAGTATGCATGTTATATAGCAATAGAAGCAATGATGTTACATAGTAAGCTTTGGGGACAACTTAGGTCTCTTCATCAGGCATAGTGTAACAAAGTGCCTGTAGATAGGACTGAAACGTTGCCGAGACATGGGTGAACAAACTTTTGCACTTTAATTCTAGTCATTGGAGTGCTGCGGTTTCCTTGGATACCTAATCGGGATCAAAAACGCTGGCACCTAGCTTCATTTGGTACCTTGGAGAGTGCTGTCTGCTTTTCCATTATATATATATATATATATATATATATATAGCGAGAAAAAAAAATTATATATATATATATATATATATATATATATATATATATATATATATATATATATATCACACGGTGTAAAGATAACAGATAAACCAAAGGCTTTCACCAACTTGCTTCGAAATCTGCTGCAAAATCTACTTGTTTTACACATTTTTGTGACATTTGTTGTGGCTCTGCAACAGATTTCACCCCATGCATTGCAAAGGGTGAAATACACAGTAAAAATCCGAAGAATTGAAAAGCGGTGGATTTAAGAAATGCACTCTTGAAGAAGCCAACGTCAAAATGTGTTCGGCCCACATTCACCCTTGTGGTTTTTCAATCACTATGCTTTAATTTATGTTTATACGCTGCAAAGCCGACACTTATGCTGCAAAGTGGCCGGATCCCATTATAGTCAATGGGGTCCGCCTTTGCCCAGCTATGCCAGATCCGGTGAACTCCGGCAGAGGACAACATGCCGGATCAATTAAATGCAGATGTGAATCAAAGTTAGGATTTATTTAGTTTAACTTGTTTTAATGACTTTTTATAGGTGTTTATTGTAGTGATTAGGCACACATGCTATTCCCCTTTAAGTTTATTACACACCCACTGCATTGGATTACTACTGTAATATGCTGTGGATTTGCCAACCAAAAATCTAGACAGAAAATCTGCAGCATATCTGCTACGTGTGAACATTTCCTAAATGGGAAGACAACATTTTTATATTTATTAATTTCATCTGCTATAAAGGGGTATTCCGGGTTTCATGAAATCGATGACCTATCCTCAGAAAAGGACATCAATATCAGTTCGGTGGGGGTCCGACTCTGAGAGTCAGACCCCCACAGTTTTGATATCGATGGCCTATCCTGAATATAGGTAATCAATTGAATGAAACCAGAATATCCGTTTAAGTCTGATTATCTCTAAACAAAGGAGAAATGATGTGAAAATATAATTGTATTTAAATATATATTTCACAACATAATATAAAAAAATAGTTTCCAAAAGTGGATTACTTTTAATGAAGCATAATAAATATACAGCAGTTACGGTACATAGGAAGAGGGAAAAGACATTCAGCCCATCTGCATTTACAGGTAATAATGAAACTCACAGATATAGAGGTATTACCTTCAAATTTGTGAAAAGCCCCATGAAGATGATCGGGCCAATTATCAGAAATGAACATTTGTACAAGCGCTCATTCTCAATAACTGGCTTCAGTAAATGTGCTTGTTTGTCAGATTTTATATGGCACCAAAAATCGCCATTTCTTGGCAGTACATCGTCCTGTGTAAATACGTATTTACTGTCAACAATATGCAAATTAAATGGGGGACAAACAAACGTAATAACGATTGTTCAACCCGGATTCACTTTTTCATCGGGCAATGTAAAACGGTCCTTTAAACAAGCGCCAACTGGCACTTGTTTAGGGCTGTAATTACCCATACATTTATGTGCCATTGATGGCATACACAGAGCTTATCTGCATGCAGCAAGTCCTTATAGCACTTTGGCTGCAGTTCCTGAGATCAGTCCTCAGGGATGCAATTCATGTTTTAATATGGGAAACAACAGTTTAGATACCCACACTAATAGGTTCTTAAAGTGTAAGTTCAATTTATTTTTAATAAAGTGTAGGGACAGAGATGGTAAACATTTTGTAATATACTTTATCAGGAAAAGATGTTTCTTTGCACTAAAAAACAAGTGTGTAAAGATTCTTAGCAAAGCTCTGAGCATTGATAAGGAGAGTCTTTATTCAGTCTTTAGCATTCTACTCATCACTGAAGAAGCCTGTGTGTAACAAGTCAGATAGGCAGGGGTACAGGACATAGTCAGGGACATAGTCAGGTATCAGCCTACAGCAGGGCATTGTGGGAGTTGAAGTTTTACAACAGGTAAAGGGCTGCAGTTTGAGGATGCCTGCTCTATATGTTACACACAGGTGTCTTCCGAGCCCAGTAGAACTGAAGACAGACTCTCGTTAGCTTTGCTAAGATGACTCTATATACCCTGTCTTCTAGTACTAAGAAATATATTTTCTAATAAAAAAGTGTAACATCCCTGTCCCTACACAATATTAAAAATACCGTATATACTCGAGTATAAGCCGACCCGAATATAAGCCGAGGCCCCTAATTTTACCCCCAAAAAATGGGAAAAATTATTGACTCGAGTATAAGACTAGGGTGGGAAATGCAGCTATAATGCAGAGTGTATGTGTATATAATGCACACACTCTACATTATATACACACATCTGCAAGAGGGGGACTCAGATTGATGGGAGTCTGACTCTGACTCCCTGTATTTAATGCAGAGTGTGTGCATTATATACACACACACTCTGCATTAAATACAGGGAGCCATCCACAGATCTCCCCCCTAAACAGTGCCATCCACAGATCTCCCCCCTAAACAGTGCCATCCACAGATCTCCCCCCTAAACAGTGCCATCCACAGATCCCCCCTAAACAGTGCCATCCACAGATCCCCCCTAAACAGTGCCATCCACAGATCCCCCCTCCCCTAAACAGTGCCATGATTTGGCACTGTTTAGGGGAGGGGGGAATCTGTGGATGGCACTGTTTAGGGGGGATCTGTGGATGGCACTGTTTAGGGGGGAGATCTGTGGATGGCACTGTTTAGGGGAGGGGGGATCTGTGGATGGCACTGTAGGGGGATCTGTGGATGGCACTGTCATCCATAGATCCCCCTACAGTGCCATCCACAGATCCCCCTCCCCGACGCTCACAGCAGTATATTTATAAACTAATCAGTAACTACTTTAACTTTAATCATTGCTCATTGCTGAGCTCTTTACTCGGATTATTTGGATATCTTACTTTGTCTTAGCTCCGGTAATAGCAGGCAGTGCGGGGGCCGGCGCTCACTCACTGACGTCACGCGCCTGCTCCTCCCACTAGGCGGCGCAGGCGCGTGACGTCAGTGAGTGAGCGCCGCCCCCCGCACCGCCTGCTATTACCGGAGCTAAGACAAAGTAAAATATCCAAATAAATAATCCAGGGCTTTACCCACTATCTCCTGGCGAACGATGCAACCCCTATAACTACGCCACTGTTGGTCTGTATTATGGCAATGTAAGTTGCCATAATACAGACCTAGACTCGAGTATAAGACGAGGGGGCTTTTTGAGCACAAAAATATGTGCCAAAAAACTCGTCTTATACTCGAGTATATACGGTAAACTGAAATGACATTTACATTTTTTTTTTTTATTTCCCCTTTTGATGAAGAAACTGAATCCACTATAGTACACCCTAAAACACTGTTTACACAGTTTGATGGGAACACTGGGCAACAAAGTATGGCCTTGCTGCTTGCCATTTTTAAATAGTTTTCATACAATGCTCAGACAATACTAATATAATAATATATAGTGCTCACATAACAATGCCATATATTTCCAAAATAAAAGTGCTATACAATGCTGACATAATACTGCCATTCAATGTCTGAATAACATTACAATATAATGTGTAAGTAGTACAGGAGTTAAAATGCTATTGTCCCTGATGGTCTAGGTCAATAAAAGTCTAGGGCGTTAAAGGTTTAGGGCACCGATACACATTCAATAGCTGTCCGATGAACAATCATTCGGCCGACAGCCATCTCTCCCGACTCCCTCCCGGCTTCCCCATACAGATACACATTCGGCGCAGCTGAACATGTATGTGTAATCTTTGAGGAGAGTGGAGAACACCGCTACCAGACACTTCTTGCAGCGGCTTATCTCCCGAGAAAACAAAAGGATTGGGTGACAATACAAATTTCGCCCAATCAGCAAACATTACAGTGTCGTCCGAAACCACCTTTCTCTGCGGTTTCGGACAACAAAAGACTAATATGTATGGCTAGCTTTACATGCTGAACTCTAAGGTAGTTCCTAGGGGTCTAATCCTTGGGGCCCTAGACAGTTGTTGCCCAATTGGCCTCCACCTATTCAGGCCCTGCAAACATAAGAAGATCTGACATAACTGACATGTACATACAGGACTGGTCTCTTTAAGGAGATTCAGCACCCTGCCTAAGCCACTTTCAAGACATCTCACTGAACCAGCCAGAATCCTACTCCTAGCTCCCAAGGTTTGTTGAAAAGTCAAATCTTGACTCATAAGGAGCCACTTCCAATAGGTGGCACTGGCGAGATGGTTCTCTTTCTTGGGAGATACCTCTTTGCATATTCGTTTCCCATGGAGCATTGCCAATAAGTCTCCACAGCCTGGAGTACTTCCAGTAAGTCTCCATATTCACTCTGCCTAAGTGAAATAAATGACCAAATAGATTTGTGATTTTTCCCACTTTTCAATATATACCATACGAGCTCTACTTCCTTGAATAACCCGCATCCATAAAACAGAAAAATTCAATTTCAGCCATTTGTGCTATATATGAGATGAAGGCTTTTAACCAATATAGCGGCAATGTTAGCTTCGGAAGACTTGAGAAGGACGTAAATGTTCCTGAGAAATAAAATTTTTCATTTAGGACACACAGCAACTCGGCCTATGGTATCAAATATTACAAAACGTGCTAAGTTAGGATGCAATGCGGTTGGATCATTTTACTTTCAGGACCTTTGATTGTTGTCCAGAGGCTGAAGACGTGTCCTGGTAGGGTGCAGATCTTCCAGGTTTATAGCTCTTAGGTCTATCAGTGCTCTGATACAGGGCAAAACTGTATCTTAACAAAAATAACTGCCTCTTATCTAAGGCCATATTTTGTACAGAAGCCAATAGGAGCATCTAAAAAGTGCTGCCAAGTCTGTATTCTAAGCCTGTATATAGACCCTGAACAAACTGCCCTCATTTACCATTTTCACAGGTTAGACTGAAAGGAATTGTGTCATTTCCACTTTAGCTATGGCTCGTTCTCGATTACTCACAGTGTTTCAGAGTAACATGGTTGAAAAAATAACAATTACGGACATGAGGTATCCTGGCAAGATGCCATGTTCTTGCAGGACCTCTGTATATGTGAAAACCATGGAGGAAAGAAAGCAAAGGATTCAGAAGCCAATGTTTATTGGTCCAGCTTCTCAAACCATTGGGAGTCATTTATGAGGACTCCCTAGGGCATTTTTTGGCGTAAAAAGTTGCACTGCTCCGTTTTGTGACTTTTCAAATGCCCAAGTGTGGAAATTCAGGCGCCTGAGGTGTTTTTACACGGCCTTTGACATTAGGGAGTGGAAAAGGTAGGGCCATCAGCCCTGGTAAATTCAATAACATTTTAGACAGTTTCCCGGCATAAATTATGACTGACATCTACTCTAGTCAGGGGCTGGAGTAGATTTTATTCTAGGCAAATGGACTAGCAGAGGTCACGTCTAATTTATGACGAGGCCTGCGCCTCAACATAAATTAAGTGCTTCCTCTAGCAATGCAGGAGATATCAAATACTGGTGAAAAACCCTGATCTTTGATAAATGACCCCCATTTGGCTTGTAAGGATGGTTATACCATTTACATACCACTATAAATCATCACTGGAAGGGCAAAGGGCACAATGTCAGGGCAAGTCGCCCCATGAACCCAAACTTTCTGCCCTGGCAGTTTTTCCCATTTAAATCCTTCCCTTTTCGCCCATTTTTACTGCTATACCCATCATCCGTCTTAACCAAGCAGATCCTTCACCATGGAGTGTAGAGCACTGATCGGTAGGTAAGTATCTAGTGTGTGCTCCAGCACAAGGAGCAGATAGAGAATGACAGGGAGCCAACTGCAGGATAGGGTAGGTCTGAGCTTTGAGTGTGTTTGGAGAAGAACTGGGCATTCCTTGGTATGGGTAGCCAACAATATTGTTACCTAATATAGCCATATCCTGCAGATACAATCAGTAAACAGGTAGATCATCACCAACATTAGGCAAGCACACCACCACACTAGTATGGCTATGGAAAACCACTACTACAGGACGACATGATACTCCAGATGCTTTACATATCCTAAATGCATTTAGGGGTATTCCAGGACTTTACTATTGATGTCCTATCCTCAGGATAGGCTATCTATATCTCATCGGAACAATTTTCTGTTTCGAATTAGCTCTGTCACATTCACATTAATGAGGGCAGCGCTGCAGTGGTAAGCTCCATCCACTACACATCAGATGGAGCAGTGCAGTTCCGGTGCCAACTTCCAGCGCTACTGCAGAACAATAGAAGTGGGTGTGGTGTGTTGGACCCCTGACGGTCACATATTGATGGCCTATCCTATGGATAGACCATCATTAGTAAAGTCCTGGACAGCTCCTTTAAAACGGGGTCTGCATATAGACATTGTGGGGAGAGGGGTGTATATGAGATGCTTCTATGCCGGTAGATTTGAGTCACTTATAATAACATAGATAGCCATTCTCCCTGCAAAATAAGATGTTTGCCAGGAACGTGGGACCCGAGTCGATCAGATAATTGACAGCATTTTGAGGAGGGTTGACTCTGATGAGACAACCTCTTGAAGACAACTCTAATGCTCTTAGGAAAAAATAAATCTGGCTGTCAGATGTAAATGTATCCACAGGTTCCTATTGCAGTTAATGGAAGGTAGAAAAAAAAGCCGTAAAAAAAAAACATGACATTTTTAAAGCGTACCTGAGTTTTCAAAAAATGTGTGCATAATGATTGTGCTTCTTTGTACAATCATGACTGTGAAGGAACAGTTATGTTTGGGCTTACTTGTTTCAGCTGCACAGCTAGATGTATTTCTCACAGAAGCAGGGAGTGTCTCTGTTCTGCCAGTACTGTATGCAGCGATCTCACTCCCCTTACTTTCCACTTTGTTTGTTTTCTTCTAGGGAGCTCAG